>NW_017729024.1:12271788-12286601 GCF_001723915.1 Gavialis gangeticus | reverse complement strand
TATGGAAACAGCTGGAAAACAGTCATTACAGGGAAGAGGGACTGAAGTCAGGAAAAAATGACTTGATTTCTTCTGTGATTTATTTTAGTTGGTTTGTATTAGAAAGCTTCTGTGGGACAAATTCCTCCCGTGTTCAAGGACCCTGTATTTAGAGTGAAGTCTGCTGGAATGAGTTTGAAGAGGAACAGATCATACTCTCAGGGTCTTTTAATGTAGGCAACAGTCTCTGTGTTCATTTCTTCCTTTCCATATGAAGGGGATGGATGTTCATTTCATTTTTCCCATTTTCCCTTGCATCTGTCTTTGTCTAGTCGTCTGTGGGTATAGTGTATGGGTTAGAAGAAGAGAGATGAGAAAAGAGCATCAGTAGCAGTAAGAGAAGGGAATGCCATTTTCTCTGTCCAATCTAGTTTTCTCAAAAGTTAATAGAGTTTGAAAAGGAGTTGGGAGGGAGGAGGCTTCTAACTGGCTGAAGCATTTCCTCTACTTACCAGACTATATTATATACATTAAGGGTTTCTTTCCTTCTTTCCTTCCCCATAGAGTCATACTTGCAGCAGATTCTGGATCCTGCTTTCAACCACTCTGGTGGCACAAAACTGCTTTAAAGCAAATTTAACTGTCATCAATTCAGCTGTTGTCTTGCTGATTTTTGTTGTTGTTTGTTTCTGGGGGTACCTGGGGTTACTTAGTTCAGCCCCATGTGCCTTTGCAGCACTGGAAGGAACTGATAACGGAAAGGGTGTAGCCAGAATGCTGCAGCATCCACGTGATGCGCAGCTATCTGGAGGCAACAAGCGGCTGGAAAGATAGTCGATACTCTTCACGCCACACAAGAACATAAGAGATATTAATGTTTGTTCTGAATATTGTAGGTACCTCTGTCTGACTGAGTACTATTGTGTTGTATGTTACATTAGGACAAGAAGTTAATTTTATCCTGGATGACTTTTATACACAATTTTGTTTGGTAAAATTTGGGTTAGGGGCAGGTAGGACAAGTAAGACCTACCTAAATTTGTAAAGAAAAGCTAAGATACAGGGAAGTAATGTGCCTCTGGGCCTCTCATTATTGTTTTGGGGTTTTTTTCTATCTGTTGTTTCTTAGGAATAAATATACACTGTTCCACATCACTGTATTTTCATACAGATCAAAGGCTCCCCAAAGAAAGTCTTCAGTAGGGCCAAAAACCTAGCTGAATCTTCTGAGGACTCATGGATGGTAGCAGTGGTATTATGCTATAGACATCCAGTCTAAACGTGGGATAAATGGCAATGGCAATATAGGTGTTATACTTCATCCAGCACACCAGATGCCCACATGGCAATTATGAGAGCGAACCCAGACAAAAACTATGCATCAAAATTTCCATGAAAAGACAAAGGACAGAGACACTAGAGCACAGGTAGGAGAGTGTTTTTCACAGAAAAATTGCTCACTGTCTGACTTCATGGTTCATGTGCTCAAAGGAAATCTACCCTTTACTGAATGAGCATGTTCATAAAATGACTGTATGCTAAATACAAGGGACTTAACATGGACAATGTTTTCATGATCCATTATAACCTACCTGCTACTCACTAACTTTTGCACTTCACAGGTGATAACAACCCTCCTGAACAATCTTGGTCTTCCTTTATCAGGTTTTTACTGCATCTCTGCTGTCTGTTTGCTACCTGATAATTTCTCTCGCATCCTCTTTTTATTTACACATGGAGTTTTTACACAAGCTTGTGTTTCATCTGTTACTTAGCTCTGCTGTGTCTGCTCTCTACCAGAGGCCTAAGGAAGGGTATTGTGATACCCAAAAGCCTGCCGGTCCAGATGTGCAGGGGCATGCAGTTTGTGGGGCACAAACTGCACATAATGAACATTAAAATGTGTGCTGCATTGCAAATTTCCAGCACATTGGCAAAATTCGCTACCATGGGTGGGGAGAACCCCCCGGAGAAAAAAGCAGCGTAAAGCATGCAAAACAAACGTTTGTCAGCACAAACAGAGGTCAAGCCATCCAGAGCAACACTTTGGCTGGCAGCCAAGCTTCTGTGCCCCTGCTACTCCAGAAAGCTACCAGGTCACCAGGTAAGACTGCTGGAGCCAGCACAGGGGCTGACATCAGCCTCAGGCTCTCCCTGGCTGGAAGAAGCTGGGCAAAGGCAGTTTGCCCATTGAGGGACAATTTGTCCCACAATGAAGAACATGTGCAGGGGTATGTGCTAAGGCAATTTGTGCCACTGCAAGTGCATGCTCCTGCTCATCTGGATGCAGCCCCTATGTCTATGGCTGCATCCACATGAGCATGAACGCTTAGTTCCCTGGGGACAACCAATAGTGGGATACGTTGTGCCGCTGCTAACTGTCCCCAGGGAATGCTTGTGCCATGGACCCTCTGGTGGGCAGCAGGTTACCCCAGGTGGGGGAGGGGAGGCTGGAGCCAGCACTTGGCTGGTCCCAGCTGCCTTACCTGGGGTCCTGGGAGCTTCCTGGCATTGCAGTAGTGGCGGGGATATCCAAGGGTCAAAAAAACCCCCAAAACCCACCATGCTGCTCCCTTGCAGCACAGAGAACAGCTGAATGTGTGGTATGTGGTGCCACAGACATGTCTTCAGTGACATGTACCACCTGGCCACATTCATCTGGACGTGGCCAATGTGTCTGTCCCAACCAGGTATTTGTCCAGTAAAAGATATCTCCCACAAGAATTCTTCCCTCTTGAAAGCATGTGCAGATGTGCCATTGTGACTCTCTACTGGCAGTCTTTCTGAGGGAATGGATATACAAGATCCTATAAGCTAAAATAAGGTATCAAATTGTAGCATATCAACTAAACTGTAGTAACTGCCTATGTGCATGCCTTTACCCTGAGATAAACGCTTTATCTGGGAAGTAAGCTACCTTGCAGTTACTGCTGCAAGAGAGTTTCTACACCAGCAGTTAATAGCACGTCACTTACTTTAAGGTAAGTTTGCACCTTAGCTTACTTCTCAGTAACTTGTCTGTATGTCCATAGTCTGAATTAAGGGGCCAAAGATTCAGTTCATTCTGTGTCACAGTTCAGTGGCTAACGGGAAAGGAAATGAAAACAATGCTAAAAATATTCCATTGTGACACTTAAGCATCTACAGCTATAAGCAGAATGCTTCGCTGTCCTGGCCTGAAGTATGGGAAATCAGGATCTGCATTTTCTTCAGTCTGTGTGAAAAATAAATCTTAGCAAAATGGCAAATAAAGGATGCCTTGTTTTAATGAGGAGTGGGAAACAACTCTTAATTTATAATGGCTGTTTAGTTTAGAGAGAGCAGTCATCCACATGCCAGTGATTCAATCAGTTAGCTACCTCAGTATCTTACATGGTCAAGTTTTAATTGGTTTTGAGGCTTAGTCAGTTGTGTTGAGGAAAATTAATGAGGGGGGTTGAAAATAGGGCTCATAATGGGAAGCTTGTTTCAGCTGTAAATATGTAATGTTCAGATATTAAGGCCAAGCTGCAACACTCATTTTCATGATATCTCTGGATGTCTGATTGGCTAATTACACAAGTGAAGAAATAATTCATTTGCTTATTTGAAGTGCAATTAATTTACTCTACCTGGTGAATGATTGACCTCCACACACATTTCTATATATATTTCTTCTTTGACAGGTTACTCGGAGACAAAGGGATATCTAGAATGCTGCATGTTGAGGCTGAGTTACGCAAATGGAAACTAGTGTAGATGAGGCAAATAAACCTAACTGGAATGTCAAACATACAAGGTTGGGACTGCAAGAACATGCTATTTTTTCTTGACCTTAGCCTGGCTGCCCAGGTCAGGCCATAGGAATTTATTATACTCATGAAAGCTTTTTCTTATTAAGGAGGAAGGAGATAAAGGGGCCTCCATTTGTTTTCTTGCAAAACTGAGGGCCATCACTGAGAACAAAAGTTATATTTTTCTGCAAGGATGCTGACGCAAAAAGCTTGGCAAATGAAAGGAATCACAAGCAAATACCCAGAGGGAGATGAGGAAAATGATTAAACCATGGAATAGTGGGAATAAAACAGAAGTCTGGCTCTTCTTTCATCCAGGAGTAATAAGAAAAGTCTTGGTTTTTAGGGTTACAGAGCTTCATTTTGGTAATATTTGTGTAGATGACTAGTCCAATGAGCTCAATAGAACTATTCACTTGAGTAAAGTTACACCTAGAAAATATGATTTTGCCTCCCTCGGCTAAGTGGCATGATAAGTCAGATATCAGATACAGTAAAACTTTGTTAGTCTCTCTTAACATGGAAACATTAACGGAAGATGGACTTTGCCAAGCCTTTGAGATGACTCAAAATACCCGTTTTGCTGTGTGTTATTTTAGAGATCTTTGAGCAGTAACTAGAAACAGACTTTTAATGTAATGCCATGGGGTCAAGACAGCAAACACGACACAAGAAATTATTGAAAAAGGGATTTCTAAGAATGCATATTTTATACAATCCAAAATCACTGTACTATGCCCTTCTCATAAGGGAAACACAATTTACGGTTTCATAAGTACATAAAACCTCAGATAAACTTTAAAAATTGTTTTTTTTTATGAATGTGGACTATGGAAGAGAACACCTACTGCTTCCATTTCAAAATTCCTGTAGCATATTTTAGTGGAAAACAATTAGGAGGGAGTGAATTTTACCAAAACTGGGTTCTTGCATTTGAGGATATTAACTTTGCTATGAATTTCCTACAATTTGTTCCATCAGATTAAGCTGGGGAACAACTTCTCTTTGCATTTCACTTGTGAAGGAAGGATGGTGAAGCTTTGCTAACTGTCTGACAAACTCTTCCAAAAATCTGAAAGAATGTTGGCCTAGCTTTTCTTCTGCCACACACCTGGATTTCTCTATACTAGAGCTTTTAATTAAGGTTAATTTCCTGGTAACTTTTTATTTGCTACCTTATATTAAGGTAATCTGAATGTGCCAGCTAACTAATATGCTGCCAACCTACATGCATTCAAAAATCATGAGTCAGACCATGAAATAATCATTAACATCATGGGAAGTAGAATAGTAAGAAAAACAGGGTTCTATTTGTTGACATTTATTTAGTCCCACTTTCACTTCTGGATATTTGAAGGTCCTCACATCACTTTTTCTCAAGCTTTTCTCTACAGCTTAGTGGTCGTAGAAACCCATTTATTTTAAGAGATCACCACTTCATTCCAGGTGCTGGGGATTTGCAAATAAAAATTAACTAAACATTACAAGAAAATTGTAGGTAGTCATGTAAGTAGTGTAGCTGAACTAAAAAAAAACCTGTATTAATTTAACTGTATCCGTTTTTACTGAGTTAGTCACATTTACACAACAGTTTGTCAACAAGCTGTTAAGAGGAAAAACCCTTTTCCCCCCTCTAAAGTAGCTGTGGATGTTCCCACTAAATATGAAACCATCTAATCTTTAATTCCCACTAACCAGAATTCCAAAGGTTAGTTGCTCACTATGTAAATAAGTATTAAAGAGATAACAAAATAGTTGGTTTTATTGTTGGTATGTTCAGGCCTAAGCCTCAAAGTGAGGGTCATATACAACTGCAGTTCTGCACAGTTCTCTGGGGCTAAATGTATCCCTCCCCTCTCTGTCCTCAGCATCTTTCACTTACTTCTTTGGCGAATGTGCTTAAAGTGGTACAACCATCTCTACAATTAGAAAAAAAAGGGAAGAGAAATCCACCCAACTCTCAGTCCAGTTCTCTTGCAGGGCAGCTGTGGTTAGCTCTCTACCCTCCAGTGATCTATTTAGAAAAGATTAATTCAGAACTATGAAATTAAAGTGTGGTGAGTGAGTGTTCCCAGAAAAACAGCTGCTGCATTACTTTCATCACTGCGGGGCTGATGAGATCTACTTCAGGTCATTCTTTTCCATTGGCACCGAGCCACAGTGGTAAGAACCATCTTCCCAGTGTCTATGCTCTTAACTCACCGTTAGTTAAGAGGTTACAAAGACAGAGTGTTTAGAAGCTGTTTTCAGACCTCGGATTGTGATAATTTGCATTGTAAATCATTTTATTTCCATTCTTAACTGTGAGAGCAGGCTGCTCTGAATGCCTTCTATGTGGCTGAGCAACTCAGCTGGTTACTAGTAATGTGTTAATCAGATGGCCGCATAAGGCAATATCGTGTTTATTAGAAGAAATGGGGGCTATTACAAGACTGGGAACTTCGTGACCATCTGCCTCAATGGCTGTCAGTTAGTAAACTGGTATTTTAAGTACAGTTTTGACCAGAAAATTATGAAGAAAGAAAAATGACACTGGATTAAAATAGTGTGCAATACCCTAGATGCTTCTTATATTCACTGAAAATTGTTAATTTTGCTAACTTATGTGAATAAGTGTCTCGGATGCATTTAGTGTTATACAAACATAGTGATGTGTAGTGGTCCTGAATGTTCGTGTTCCTGAAGGTGCAAGGGCATCAAGACCAGATCAGATTCTAAAAGGTGATATTCCAAAAAACACCTAAATCCCATGCAAATCCAAGATTGGGATCGTAACCCCCTTGCTCAGCTGCTGCCTGCCCATAGAAGTGTCTAAACTTTTTATTTAACACTAAAATGCTGTAAGGATCTGAACATTCTACTTCTGGGCAAATACAAAAGCATGCAGTTTTGACGGGGCCAAGCTGTCTGAACTTAACTCATGACTTAGTCCAGCTGGGATCCAGAAACTAGACATCCCTCTTCCTAGAAGCATCCCCCAGAAGCAGAATCATAGAAGATTAGGGTTGGATGGGACCTCAGGAGGTCATCTAGTCCAGTAGGCATTCCCAGAGCACATTCAATACACACCAGTATGGTTGGGCTACTTATAAAATGCAATTGTGGCTACCTTTTTTTCTTTTAAAATGGGGCTGTCCCTCTGATGGCTTGAGGGCTGCAAGAAGCCTCCCAGGGGTTAAACTGGAGCCCCTGAGCTCCCAGTGTAGGCACTGTTTCCTCTGTCTCTCTCCCTCAGGCAGCTGCTACTATTAAAGTCTCTGACTTCCCCCTTCATCCTCCTGCTGAGGGAGTCTGAAAGTGGCTTGGGGGAAACCCTTGGACCCTGTAGAGCAGTGTGGGTGGGATACAGCATGGTGGAGGGGCCAGTGCCTATGTGATGCAGTGCAGTGCAACGGGACATGAGAGATGTGCAGTACAGCGTGGGGGACAGTGCAGTCCAGTGTAGGGGGTGTATGCTGCACAATGCAGTAGTGCAGTGGGGAGAGGCAATGCTTTGCACTCCGGGGGAGAGAGGGCGCACATGGCATGCGCTGTGGCCCATGGGAGTTCATCTACTATGAGGTACCTAACCCTACCTCTGGTACAGAAGACTAGGTGCCTCATTCAGGGCTCTGGATTCCAAGAAAATGACAGTGGTCATCTCCAGGAATTTCTGCTCACCTGAGTAATCTTTTTCATTTGGGCACTAGACTAGAAACAGAAAAAGCAGTCTAAATATTTGGATAACCCAGACTGGAAGGAGCACAGGATTTTAAAAGTTGTATGCAAAAAGGAAAATGATATAAATGTGTATATGCTAACTGGCCAATATATCATACTGAGTGTTTAGAAACTGCTCCTTGATGGATGGTGCTATACATCAGGTGCTCCGTTAGAACTTAATCCAGTCATGTCTTGGCAATGTGAAGCTGGACTTTTCTATTCCAAGCCTGCACTTATCCCCAGGAACCAGAAAATCCCAGGGCTCCTCTATGTCTCCTTGAAGCCCTGTTCAACTCCTTATGGTCTCTAAAAGCCTCACTCTGTTTTTTTTTTTTAATGCCCTCAAAATCACTTGCTGCTCATAAACCCACTGAGCTCCCCTCACGTGGCTCATAAAAGGTATGGTTTGAGTTGCTGAGGAAGAATGGAGGCATTACAAATCACTCGGCTATCTTCGTGTAGCTCAAACAAGTTATTTGGAATAAATATTTCTAATAGTGGCCAATGTCCAATATAACATTAGTTTATGGGGACAGTGGGAGTTTTAGTCAGAGGAACACCTGGAAATATGCAGAAAATGGGACCAATTTTAAAGAGCTTTTCTAAATATTTCCTTTGGAAAAAAAATAGTAAATGTGACAAGAATGACATAGCAAGGTTGATTGTTCCTTGAAAATTTTATTGGGCCAAACTTAGAGGCTTAATTAAATTGCTGAAGCATGAAACAGAGGGTTTGAGTCTTGAGTGAAGACAAAGTAGCAACTCCATAGGTAAGGTTGCATTGACATTTTTGAGATAATTAGAGATGCACTCTATTGACCTTTTCAATGTGTTCCAGACAACATAGTGCATCTAATATTTGCCATAAACCAAACCAGCTCAAAATCGGAAGTAGAATATAAAAAATGAAAATAAAACTTCAGCATTATAAGAGACAGCCAAGTCTATCAATGATCTTGCCAGTACAGGCTGGTTTGGTTTGCATTTGACACACAACAGCACTGACATTATTGACATTTTTTGTCTAAAAAAATTCCCTCTCATCATTGCTGACAAAACTGGAAAGAGGTTTAAAGAATCTGCATTAAACCCCCTAAACAGGAGGGGAGTCGGGCCTTATTTTCCCTTTTCCTAAAAGGAAAATAAGGCCTATATTAATATTTAGGTCTATAAAATAAAACCTATATTTTATATTTGGTCCTTTTAAAATTTATATGAAGGCCTTTAAAATAATTATATCTAATCCCTTGGGGACTAAAAATAAATGCAAGCTCAATTAAAAGTTTAAGTGGCTGTCTCTGTACTGCAACAAGCTCTCTTGGTGTTAAATCCTGAAACTAAGTTTTGAATGGTGTGTGCAGTTATTGTCAAGCTAAGAATCCATGTTATACTCTTTAAGTGTGCAAATATGAGTCACTTTCCATAAATAGATAATATGGAAGAATCAAGAATATGAGACACTAATATTAGGAAGTAATTCCTTTGAAGTGTAGACCCATAGTTATTATAGAGATTGTCAAGAGAAATTTGTTTATTGGCAGAGGAAAGAATGATTTTCTCTGGTGAATTTATGATTTGTTTAAGCTGCATGTAATCAAGGACCTAAGTAATGAAAAATATGGGAAAGAATGAAGTTATGCTCATACATACTGCAGATAAATTAATTGTCATCTAGGAAATACTATGTGGATTATTTATTGTAGTGGTAGTCGACTAGATGTGTGTGCACTTTATTAATCATCCAATACGGGCACGGCCAAACTGTAGCATATGTGGCACAAGTTCTGTGGGGAGCTTCTGTGTGTGGCACATGGTAAGTCACGGAGAAGCAGGAAACACAGTGACATATAGGTCAGTGAGCAGAAAACAAAGCAACAGATTGGGCAAGGGAAGGGGATCAGAGTGGCAGTGGGGGGAAGGGTGTGGGGCTAACGTTGTGCTGTTTCTGCCAAAAAGGTTGGCCCGATCTGTCTAATAAATAATATTAGGAGATGTAAACTGCACTTACTTACCTCTCCCTTGTGGGAACCTTAGAGTGCTGCAGTTTGCTTAAAGTTGTGCCCCCAGATATTACTAATATTATAAAAGCCTAAGTCTGTCTGTCTGTCCATAATGCTATACTCACACTCTGATTGGCTGACGGAAACAGCCAATCAGAGTGCCCAAGTGTGTGGGAGTGCTGCCTTGATTCTGAAGCTGGGCCGAGGACCGGACAGATGGTGGGGGAGCTCCTCAGCTCCCCCACCCCGCTCCCTGCAAGAGGCAGAACAGCGGCAGCATGGGGCATTAGGTGGCCCATCCCAGCCTCCTCCCCCCCGCCCTGCCCCTCATCATTCTTGATGGGCAATTGGCTAGTATCTATATAACAGTGTAGTGCAATGATCAAACAGGTCAGATCATTTTGTGGTAGGTTCTCTAGTCCCTTGCCCTAAAGGCTCACAATGTAAAGGCAGCACATGTATGAAATTGTATGCGAGGTAACCAGTAACACCTTTGTTTCAAAATGATTGTTCCAGAGCACTTCCTCTGTAGCAGGAAGTGGCATTCATAACGCTTTAAGAAAGCACGGATATTTAGGGCATAAAATAAATAAGGCATAGGAAGTAAGAGGTCATGAAACAGGGATTAGCAGTCCTGTTGAAAACTCAGTAGGGAAATAAAGAAGGCAAAACAAGCCATCTATATGATAAAGGACCAGCAAAAGTTAAAGGTCTCAACATGTGTCTCTCCATCTGCTCTAGCTTAAGTTGAATGGAAAACATTCAGAATTGGACATCTCAAACATCTGGAGCAACAATCTGCCCTCCATAGGGAATACCCCTGAAATATATGTAACACCTACACACGCTTTGGTTGTGGATGGCAAAGTGTGTGCTTTCGGTTGTTGTTGTGTGTATGTGTTATGTGGGCAAGATGGCCCCTGTTATTCTGGCCATGTGGTCTACACATGGAAAGCTGAGGCCATGTATCTGGGCAAAATATGCAAAATCCTTTGGCCTGATTGGCCAGGGGGAGAAAAAAATTTTTAGGCAGATTGGTTAAGAGAGAAACTAGAATGTGGCAGTCCCTGACTGGACAAAGCCAGGGTGGTGTCATGTGGCAGGATGGAAGGTGAGCTAGGTTGGTTCGTGGTGAAGAAGAAGCTTCTAGGAGCTGCTGAAGAGTGACATCTTCTCCAAGGGAGAAGGAATTTACAGATAGTGGAAGGGAAACTCAGGTAGAGAAGAGAGAGAGGAAGAATTGTTCTAGTGTCATGGAACTCCTCTGTCCTCCATTTATTCCCCCTTTTCTGAGGTTTTAAGGGATTAGTATCAGGGAGGAGGGTATTGGTTCCTCGGGTTTGCTGGCTAGCTTTGGGCCAGGGTTGAGGTTTGCAACCTTCTGTTCCCAGTTGAGCTGTGGGACCCAAACTACCTGTAGCCCAGGCCTAGAGGGTTGGTCTAGCTTTTCCCCTTTGTTTCTTTTGATGGTCCTTTGATCCAGTCAAGCTGTGTGGTTGGGCTGACTGTAACCTGTAATCAACCTGGCTCCCTTTTGAGTTTGTCTTGAAGTTTTCATTTCAGCAGGCCATATAATCCAGCCCAGAAGTTTTGGGTTGCATGCATGCTGGCAGGAGCCACAGTAACCCCTTTGCCCCCCACACAGCTTCTCAGTGGGAACAAAGATTGGCACTCTACCACTCTCCAGGAGCAACAGAGCGCCTTTCAATGCAGAAGGACCCACACTCTTGAGCAGCTTCCCGTGGCATAGTGAACTCAAGGAGCAGCTCAGAGGACTCTCTGGTATGGGCTGCCCTCTCCAGCCCATTATTGAAGAGCAGGTATAGGGGTACAGGCCCCCAAAACTACCTATTGGGGAGCACCTGCCACCTGTAGACTTTGCTTTGTGGTTAAGTGTTTTAAAATTATATTTAGTGGGCTTTTTTGTTTTTATTATCTTTAATAAATGTGGGTTTTTGTATTTACATTGATTGCGAGAAGGGAGCTTTGTTTATACAGGATGCCCCAGTAAATTTAGTGTTCCCAGATTTCTGGGTGGGGGTTTGAGCCACAGATATAATTTATGGGGTACCCCAAAATGTGAACCCGGTCCTTCTTGCTGCTGGCTGATGCCCAGCAGAAGGGTTACATATAATTAAGATTTTTTTTTCCTATGTACTATTGGTGAATAAAATAGGAATGGAACAATATAATAAAAGTTGTACACAATGAGAAACTGGATGGCCCAGGGATGTGTTGTCATCAGCCATCCCTCAGTCTGAGGATGTCAGTAGGTCACTTACATTTCACATCCATAGAGGAGAGTGGGGATGATGATGGCTGCATTGTAGACCTGTATCTTGGTGTCTTTCTAAAGATCACAATGAATAAAGACATGTGGAAGCAATTTCTCATAGGAGGCACATGCACCCTGGCTACTGTGCTAGCTCTCCTTATCAATGTTCACTCTCTGAAAGAGGCAGTAAAGGAAGTACTCAACTACCTCCAAGGTATTTACCCTGCTGGTATTCTGGGGAGGCTGATAGAGCACTTTAGTTTTTTGATGTTGACAGAGGCTTTTCTAAAAATATCCAGAAAGGTCTAATAGATCCAGAAAAACCTTGTATTATTAGATCATTAGTTAAAATCTTGGTTAGTGTTGAGTTAAATTAAATCTTAGTGTTGAGTTAAATAAACTCACATGTAGAGTATTTTTTCAGGCAGTGTGCAGTCTTGGATCAGGCAAAATATTCGCTGGATTTATGTTGGATGGTCATTTGCCAAACCAACACAAATATTCTGAAAAATTGAAATAGTTCAACAATGAGAGTTTAAATATCCCAGACAAAATCACTTCTTGTTTCAAATTCGCCTTTGTTTTTTTTGTGTTTAACAAAAAGCCAACAAAACACTGAAATGGAACGAACCCCCTACACCCCCTTACTTTAATTTATTTTTCAGTACTTCAAGGAAACAGAAAATTCATGTAGCCTCAAATTAATTAGCTCTGCTCAGTAGCCTCAGCACCTGGGTCTGTCTACATGGCACAGTGTAGCATCGTGAAGATACCCAAGCTAGCTCTAAACAAGTGACCTCAGATATCAGAAGAGGCATAGCCATGTTAGCTCTGCCCAGACTCATATAACCCTGCTTATCAGCAGGAATTATTAGTTTAGACACAATGCAATGTTTATGAAGTTATACTGCTTCCATTATCTAAGATGTGCTGGTGCTATATATTAGGATAACAGTTATAGTTGGTACCAAGTGACTGCCAGAAATTCTCAAGTAGAGTGAGATAGATCAGATTATTGGTGGTACACAAAGTAACTCATTTCCTAGTCCTTAGCTTCCTGGTTGCAGTTGCATCTCAACAGGGTGGGGGTTGGGCTGCTATGTGGCTGCATCATTCTTCTGGCTGTATTACGTATTTATAAGGAGAATGATTTATGCCTTCCATATTAGCCTGTGCACAGAGTCCTATTCTTACACTGGTAACTTATTCAGAGTGTTCCAGTGAGGCAACATTAGGAACATTTTTGCAACTGTTGTCTCTTGTACTTGTCCTGTGACTAAATAGGACTTTGGTCTGGCACCTTTTACAAACAGCATTGTTTTGCTTTGTTTTTAATTGCTGTTCTATTGTAGGGGTCATGCGAGTGTAAAGTGGAACAATAAAGCACACCATTTCCCAGTTTCAGTGACTTCTGGCAAAGTGAGTATAACATGTCTAATTTGAAACAAAGGCCATGCAGGAAAACAGGGCGAGTCAGTTGCTGATGCAAAGTACCAGAAAAGTAAACAATATCCAACCAGTCTTATCTGGATTTTAGGTGCCCATTCAATGATTTCAGTGAGCAGAGATTGCTTTTCACGTGGGAACCTACTGTGAAAATTGGAACAAGTTAGTAAATTCAGAAAACGTCAGTCACCAAGTACATTTTTTTTCAGTGTTTTAAAACTGTAGCTCCCACATCATGTCTCTATGAAGAGATTCCCATTTATAGAGGAGGAAACACAGATGCCCCTTATGGAGTCTCCTTGTATTGAGAGATGGGATTTGGCTACAGAGGGGAGTGAAGGTGCAACTACAGACTCTGAATCCACACAGATCACAGCCCCTGGGCATATCTGTTATGCAAGGAAATCTGTGGGCCTAGACCCACACAGCATCTATTAAGCTTCCCTCTGTTGTTAGAAGGCCATTAAGTGATTCTGGGGGACAAAAAATCTGAAAACAGGGACAGGATTGTGGGTCAAAAGTTAATAATGAGGATTTCAAGACAGCAGAGCATGCCAGCCAGGGCCCACAGCCCCTTAGATGTATATAAAGAGCCAGTGGATGCCACCCAGTGAAACTCTGCCCATACACATGAGCAAAGGAGTAAGAGGAAAATAGCCCTGCAGTCACCTGGGCTCCCCTGAGTCAGAGTCTGATGGGTGGTGAGCTTGGCCAGACAAGAAAAGGTTGCCCAGGAGGTCTTTGGACCTGGTGGCACCATTAGGGTTGCCAACTGTTTGAATCTATTCTGGGAGATTTCCAGAACACCAATGTGCCTGCAACGCACAACCTGAATGTGCCCAGGCACCTGCTTATATCAGTTACAGACTACAGTGTGAAGACTTTACATCAGGAAGGGGAATGCATATTACTATTACATTTTTAAAACTCACTGGACTACCGTATAAATTGGATTCAACATTTAATATCTATTTTAATGAATGCCCTATCATGCATCTCCTGGGTGACTCTCAGCAGGCTCCTGGAGATTTATAGCTAATTCATAGAGATTCTAGGGCAAACCTGGAGGGTTGGCAATCCTAGGCATTGTGGTTGGGGAGTGCATAAAGACAAGGTGCAGGAAGAAGTGTAACCAGAACAGCAGGAGAACGTTCCTGAGGAGATAATGGAGGGACTGTAGCCTCATGCACTTTGAGTAAGCATGTGTCATTGCAGTGTGCAGGAAGTATTTTTGCTTCTGCAGCTGATCTGTCCCTCCTGCAGCCATAACCTACCCTCATAGCAAAGGCTGCATTTATGGTGTGTGGAGATTGGGTCCTGAATAAATAACAGAGGCCTGGCTTTTCCTTTAAATCTCCATTGGGCCAGCTGGAGAACAGTGCTTCTCTATCCTATTCCTGCTTTTTTGATCTCTACACAGTGCAGATTTTTAGATTCACATATCTTCCCAGTGCAATAGCCTTTGTAAATGGGCAGGCAGGGTCTGCAGGGAGGATTGGGAGGCAAATGGGGTCCACAGGGAGATCAGGAGTAGGTGGGGCCTGCAGGGAGGACTGGGGGGCCTAGTGGGGTCCACAGGGAGGTTGGAGGGATTGGGTGGGGGGAAGGTGGCATCTGCATGGGGTGTGGGGAGATCAG
>NW_017729024.1:12266496-12266788 GCF_001723915.1 Gavialis gangeticus | reverse complement strand
GATCTGTGGGGGTGTTTATGGGGACCAAGAGGGGTTGGTAGGATTGGGGGGGGTGAAGAGGGGGTCGGGGCGGGGCTTGGAGGGAACAGAGGTGCTAGCAGAGTCCATGGGAGGCTGTTGGGGTCTGGGAAGGGTCTTCCCAGCTCTGGGGCTGTGCTGGGAACTGTACAGAAGTTCATTAGCTTGGTCGCACTGGATACAATCTAAGTTAGGCTACCTCTGAAGCAGGATTAACTTAGTTCTGGTTTTCCATTTTTAGACTGATCTAAGCTTCCTGAACTTATGTACAGTT
>NW_017729024.1:12249337-12261496 GCF_001723915.1 Gavialis gangeticus | reverse complement strand
CCGATCTAGCTTCCTGAACTTATGTACAGTTTGCATGTAGATCCCTAATTAAGTCAATCTAAGTGTAAGGTTTGCACCAGGGCAAACTAAGTTAGATCAGGTGGTGATTTTTAACACAATGTAACCTCCCTGAATGTCTGTACTTATCCTGAGAGGGGAAAAATTCTGGACACCAATTTTAGAGGCATGATAAGAGCTTGTTCCCAACTGCATGTGAGGAAAATGTATACACGTATTATGGTTTTTGCCCTATACAGAACTAGTGTGTGTCCTCACTTTATTTGAAAGACAGATGCAAAATGATTTTTATCACATTTGTGTAAAGCCAAAGCTTTAAATTGATTGTCACTATAGTCATTCAAGAAAGATATTACTAACAAAACCTAGCTCTTACATAGGTCACCCATAGAATTCAATAGACATTGGTACCATTATCATCAGTTTACAAAAATACAGAAGTGAAGTGATTCTGCCAAGGTTACTCAAGATATCAGTGGTAAAGCTAGAATTAGGATCCAGCTCTCCTGCTACTCATTGCATTGCTTTAGTCAGTGGGCCACATGCATCGTAAAACTTTAAAGCTGGGATTTGTCATGCACCCAAATCCCATTGAGTTCTAATGAGACTTAAGAATTTAGACCTAACTTTCATAACTTGGGATTTTCCAAGGAGCTTAACTCCATAGTTTTAAATTAAGAAAAAAATCTCTTAACAAACCAATTGGCAGACAATTAAATTATATTGTAATAGGATTATGGTATATTACTATTACTATAAAATTATTGATGTGGATTTTACATGCTGATGTAAACAGCTTTTAATTGCAGGACTTCTACAGCACCTAAAGTCTCTGCCATTCTAGAAACTCCTCATGTTCTGCTTCTTTATACAGCTGGTTTCAGAATTTAAAATAGTGGGCTATGGAATAGAGGATTAGAAACATCTCAAAGTGAATTGCATAAAATAGGACTGGTTTTGACCTAGATGGGGTAGTAATAGTAATGGTATATGAGAAATCAGCTAATTAGATGGCAATATCAAGGGAACAAATACATTTCATAATTCATCAGCTGAAAATGTTCTTTAGTGTTTTACTTTCCCATTTAGTCCTACCATACTATGACAACTGATCCTGGGGGAGCACCAGTGGCCAATCCCTGACTGGTGGGAGGAGGTCCCCCAGCGGCTGATCACTGTCAGAAGTGCCAGCGGCAAACTGGAAGTGCCACCAGTGCTTCTCTCAGCACCCCCACATTCTCAGGCAGGGCACTGGCTGGCACCCCTTCCTTGCTCCCTGTCCGGTGAGGGCCAATCTCAGGCGGGGCACATGCCCATGCTACATGTTGCCTATGACTGAAGACCCAATGTACATCACTGCTAACATTGATTCATGCCGAAGATAATTTTCAGATGTCTAGCAAAGATGACCTTATAACTCAGAAGCTTATAATGAGGTGACAGAATAGTGAAGCAACTCACTGTGCATTTTCATTTCATACAGGTTGCTCATTACAGAGATGATTGCAGTGTTTTTATTGTTTTAAAAAGCTTTTTGTTAATATCATTTTTAATCAAACTTCATTGTTATTCATTGAAGAATTCAGGCAACAGAATAGCTTTAGATCTTTCATGAATCAGCTTTTTTTATAAACAAGAAAGCAAATCAATTCACTATTTTACTGCTAATCCAACTGCTGGTCTAAGTACTGAATTGTGTGCTGTGAAAGTTATGTTGCTCTGCACACAGACTCTGGGCAAACTGGCTCAGAGCGGATTTAGACTGCAGTTAAGGAGTGTCTTTTAAGACTGTCTGGGATAGGCTGATGAAGAACAGCTGATGGACTGGGAAATCCATTGGCAGGGAATTCGGTGAGTCAGCACTGAGTCACTTTCTGCTCTACGTGACAGGAGAAAGCGCACACAGCAGCCGTTGATGGCTATGTAAAGAAGTGCTCAGAAACTTCCAGTTAGAAGTCTCCCCCCGACCTTTGTCTGAAGAAAGGGCAGTCTTGTCTGGCTACTCACGTAACAGCACTTGAAAAAGGAAGCATGTGATTAAAAACGTTGTGAAATCAAAATGTAGTCATTTCTAGTGCTAAATTCCCACACTTGTATGTCCAGAGAATGCTCTGAATCCATGAACTTCCTCTGCAACAAGGACTCTGTTCATTTGTACCTCACCTACTGCTATTGGGTTTACTCTGAGAATTGTAATCATTTTCATTTTTACAGTGAATTATCCAAAAAAAAACAAGTAAACCAAGCTCAAATTGAATAGTATTCTTGCATCTTGATACTAAAGGTGCAAAATGTATTAATTTACCAATAGAAAACCTGTTAAAATCCCATCTCTTAATGTGTATAATAGAGCTATACACAACTCGCTTGGTTAGGATTTTGGTATAAATTGAAAATTAAATTACACTTGAAACCTCATTTGAGGCTGGAATTGATTTGTGGCAATTTATGGTTTTACATCCAAACTTTTGTTTTCGTATCTATGTAATACTAGATACGGCTAACTTCCAGGCATCATGGAAAGTAATTGGTAAATGGTATTTGAAGTCCTTCATGCTAAACACCAAATTCTGCTCTCAAATATTCAACACCTCTTTCACTTGGTTAATAACTGAGAGGCTGTAACCAGCTACCTGTCATATATTTCAGTTGTATATTATCCCTAGCTTCCAGTATTTGTACATCTTCAGATCAGCCTCTTGCCTGTGGCTATGGAACAGAACTTCTGCAAAGATGTTTGTTTAACATAGGTGCACTGTTGATTTAGTTGTATTACCAGAGTTTGATATTTTCATACTAGAACAGGTTTTTGTTTTAAATAACTAGTTATATTAGGCTTTGCACTTCTTAAGTTCTCAGTTTGGAACAATGGAAGGCCACAATATTATAAGGGCAGTAGAGCAGCACTTTCTGAAATGAGGCTTCTTTAACATATAACCTTTTTACCAGTTGGGAATGTCTAAAATTACTAGTCACTTTCAGAATTCTTGGTCTTATTGCAAAGACAACAGAATGACTAATGATTGGGGTGGGGGGTGGTTTGTTTTTTTTTACTTGAAAATACCTCAAAAATAGTTCCGTGTGGGTTAAACCAAAACAGAAAAAATACCGTTTTTCCCAATTAAATGGAATTTAATGTTGGGTTGCTGATGGATAATTGTAAGAAGGAAGGATGGGTGTAGAGAGAAGGGAGAGAGTCAGAGAAATCCACATAGGAGGAAAAGCCAAAGGATTACATGACCTCCACATTTGGGTATTGATTAGAGATGATCAAAGGGGTTCAAAAATCTCAAGATCTTTTTGTGTTGTGGAGCAGGGGGGTGAGACTCTTTTGGCCCCATGGGACTGGTCTTTGGCTGGATGAACAGTGCAGAAGGCAGCCATGGGGGGCAGATCAGGCCCACTAACCTTCTTTCCCCATTTCCTTTTTCTTCCTTCCCCCACATGCCAGATACAGCACTTAGGGTGTTTACTCTGGCTGGTTCAGGACTGTACCGCATGCAGTGCCTGCTCTGGCTAGGTTGGGAAATGAGTGGTGCACACATGCAGCAAGGGTCCAAGATCAGGTACCGTGGGTGCTGTGAGTGCCACAGTCCTGAACTGAACAGAGAGGGTGCTGGATCAGGCATGTAGAGGATCCAAGGAGCTCCAGTCCCATCCTCACATGCTGGAACCAGTGCCCGCTCTGCCCAGTCTGAGACTGTGCTGCATGCAAAACTCACTCCAGGACTTGCACAGCATGCTGCCCCAACCCCAGATCAGCCAGAGTAGGCATTGGATCTGTCGCGTGTGGGACCCAGCACCAGAGGCTGGGTGATGTGGCTGAACAGGCTGGATCCAGCCCATGGGCCATATGTTTGACACCCTTCCTGTGGAGTAGATCTTAACTAACGGTGTGTTTTGTATACAAGCCTTACCGAGTTCCAACCACAAAAATCACTTAACCTTGTTTGCAGAGTCACAGAACATGGGGTAGAAGACTATTATTAGGAAAATATGAAATTTTGTGTGATGTCTTTTAATTTGATTTGGTATCTGGAAACCAAAAGAACCAGCACTGTTGTGCTCTCTGCGTGGATCATCAGGAAGCTCCCCAAGGACTAATTAGTGGTCCATAAAGCATAGATTGTAAGGCTCTGATAGTAACTCACCACAAACCCCACTTATTCTGAAATTAGATAAAATGTTGGCTAGCATTTTTGGCGGCAGCAAGGACCAGAAAATAGGTTGTTTTTGCAATATTTCTAGCTGTATTATATTTAGCAATATTTCTAATTAGAAAACAGTATAAATGAAGTTATATAAGTATCTAGAATAACAATGACTTATGAACTGCTTGTTGAATTATCTAAGAATGACTAACAACTGGTTGAAACTCCAAGGGGCCAACAATTAATTCTAAACATCATTACTTTAAAGAAAATTACATGCAAGGCTTACCTGGTATTTTTCCTCCCTTATTCGTACCTTTATTATTATTCCAAAGATTTTTGTTAAGTAATGTTCATTAGGATTAGCTGTGGGCACCCTGGAGTTTCCTCTGAATGTTTGTTAATTGGCAGAAAATGGTGTTTAGATGGCTAGCTCTTCTGCAAGTACAGCACAAGTCTCCTAGTCATTTCTTCATTGATAAGAACATTATAGAAAC
Organism: Gavialis gangeticus; assembly: GCF_001723915.1. Classification (NCBI taxonomy): domain Eukaryota; kingdom Metazoa; phylum Chordata; order Crocodylia; family Gavialidae; genus Gavialis; species Gavialis gangeticus. The sequence continues at coordinate 12,256,830 of NW_017729024.1, read as the reverse complement.
AAAAGTGTTTAAAATGCTCTGAAAATAACTTTGTAGTAACTGTTTGGAGTGGGGTGGGGGGGGGCACTCTGCTATACTTACTATCAGTGACTTCCAGTTGAAAATTACTTTATTTGTAAATTAAAACATTTTTCCTAACTGCCAGCTCTGCAAATCAATCCAGGACCTAACAATCTACTTGGTTTCTTTTTTTCCTCGTGTACAAGTAATAATGCAAATTCTGAGAATTTAGCAAAGTATTCTGTTGCAAGGTGCACCTATAACTTTTCCATAATGCAGCTATAACCATCTGTCCAGTACCAGCAAAAGCCAAAAGGAGTAACAACAAAAGTATGCAATCTGTGTAGTGGGAAGGTAATGCTCTTTCCACAAGCACGCTTACGAACAATACCATTCAATAAAAGGAAATAAATAAAGAATATAAGTAGGCAAAGAAAAAGAAGTGACTATAATTTTCATATTAAAAATAAATCCTGAAATGCAACTCGTTCAATAAATTATCACAAAAGCACTTGTGTCTTGGGCTAATTTAGAGAGAGCCAAAAAATAGTGGCCTAATCTGAGATCTCCATTGTGTAAAGGTACATCAAGAGTATCCCCACTGAAGTCAATGGGGTCATTTACAATATAACTGAAAATGGACCGTGGCCCAATAAATGAGACTATCAAACCAAAAGCCCTACCTTGATAGATAGCCTAAAAAATCTGATGCCATGCTTCACTTGCTTCTAGGCAAGTCAGTTTATTACCTTTTCAAGACAGAGATTTCAAAGAATATCCATTTTCAAAACTGATAATCCTGGTCAGCAAAGGCACTGACTCTGGGTGCTCTGGGTGTCAAGCACCCACTGAAGAAAGATTAGCAGGTGCTTAGTACCCACAAGATACGTTGGGTGAGCCAGGCTGAAGTAACACACTGCCTCTTCTGGGCATGCATGGGACTCCGTGCAGATATGCAAAAAATTTAAAAAATCCCACCCACCGGCAAAAACCAAAATCAGTGCCTATACTGGTCTGTTAAAGGACTATTGTACAATTCTTCAAGAACCATACAATGGAAGGCTAGTTTTTGTTTTGTTTTGCTTTTTTGTTTTAAGTCAGCAATTACTTGAATTTTAGCTCCATAGAGTTATCCTGTAATTACAAGGGGCCAAATTCTGCAATTTCTTGTTGTCAGATATCAGAAGGAGTTTTAAAAAAAGGCAGAAAAAGAATAAACCTTCCTCATGTTCAGAGGCGCACACTCATGTCAATGGATTGAATCGGATTGTTAGAATTTGGGGATGTGCTGCCCTGCATTGCTGGGTTAACATTTTTCTGTAACAGATAATGTACCCTCACAGTTTTTTTAGAAGGGGTAAATACAACTTGATTATCTTGTAACTATAAATGAATGTGAATCCTAAACTGACCTTAAAACTAATCATGAGTAAATCTCTTCTACCTGTGGACGCTTTGAAATTTATTGATGCATCAGCAACTGATGTCAGCACCGACTTGTGTAAAACAAAATTCATATGGGCAGTTGGGTGTGTCAGACTTACTGCCTTGCCTGACAAAAATAAATATACATGATTCTCTTGTACGTTACAAATGAGCAGTAAGAGATGATGGCCATTTCATATGGTGGGGGAAAGGGGTTGTTCCTCCTCAATGCCCCTAAAAGAAAGAGTTGCTTTTATGTAATCTGATAGGCCTCAGGTCTCTAGATAGCATGGTGTCCTTATTATGTATGATGTGTTTAGTATTGCCCTCTTTTAATCTTGCCTTTGGATTGGCCTATTTCTTTTACGATTTATTCTATATATTATCTGCTAGTGAATCTGAGTTTTCAAGGTATGTATGGTTAAATGGAGCCAGGAAAATAAAATAAGGAGAGATTCAATCAGCAGTTTAGAGCTCACTCTTGCATACTTCTAGTGAGATGGTAACTTCAAATCTTGTTTAATGGGACTGGAGGAAGCTTCACTCTTGTAGAGATTGTCAGCCCCTTACAAAAACGGCATATTTATGTATGTTAATAAATGTAGTACATTACCTTACTGTATCACATTAGAAAGATTGTGTTCCAGACTGATCAAAGGGTAAATTTTGCTGCGTTCTTCCAAACAATCAAACTGTTTGCCTCAAAGGGAGAGATTTTTGTATTGCTAAATATGGTAAATTAGTAAGCTTCTAAGTGCTGTTTGTAAATCAGAGGCAAAGTCTGCCTTCCCAGATCCTGAGAGAGAGGCAGAGCCCACAGACTAGCTGTAACGTTTCGCTGTAGGGTGTAGAAGGATTTCAGCTAAGCTTGTCAGAGGTGCACTCTACAAATGTATCTCTGTGGAGATACCTTGCATATAGTCACATAACAGGCCTGGGTGTGGTTCAGGAAATTTAAATAGCAGATTGAGCCCCAAGTCTGGTGGAACCAGTACTGCATATATCCAAAACGAGTTGCTCAATATGGAACGACGGTATCAGTTTCAAAGAGGCTACTCCAGATTAGAGTGGAGTCTGCAGGCAGGCTCCAAGGTTAATTTTGTGGCCTTGAGAAAGCAATCCTTTCCCCAGTATCTGTCTATCAAAGTTGGGGGCTCTAATCAAGATTTGAGAGTATGATTTCCAGTGGCTAGAACAGACTGGTTGGCTGATACCAGTTTCATTCCGAGTGATTAAAAGGAAACACCAGGAGACTACAAAGAGATCAGAAGAAATTGGTCTCCTGTTGCTAAAGTTGTTATTGTTTATCAGAAATACATATCGAAGTCCAGCTGTTCTTTTTTGTTTGTTTTGGTTTCTTTTTGTTACTTTTAAAGCAGGTTACATTGATTCTATGGTGGTTTTCTGCAACAGGATATTATACATATTAAAATATATTTAAAGTGCAAAGTAGTATATATCAAATGCTACTTTGCACACTTTTACTACTAATTGGCATACTTAATTGGAGGCCAGTTACTGGTCCTTGCACTCCTGTATCTTCCTCAACAAGCTCTTTGTATGCCATGCAGTTTTATAGCTCTATGCTGAATCGTGTTACTAGCTGTCATCAACCAATAGATATCGAGGACCCTGTATCCTCCATTTTCCATGCTCAGGTTTTCTAAATTCCACCTAGAATAACAGGGTTATTCTCCCTGCTGGATTTTTGTGGTTGTTCAGATGCATCATTTGTAAATTGTTATTCTGACATCAAAACGAGAAATGCCTCTCAGGTAAGCACGGGTCTTGTAAGCTTAGCCAGAGCCTGTCTGTATGGTTCTCTTCCTGAATCCAGGAATGCTACCCTCTTCAGGAAATAAACCCTGCCAGCTCACTCCCAGCTAAGTGCACCAAAGACTGGCAGTTAGGAAGAGAAGACAGGCTCTGAGTGATCTTAAGAAGCCCACAGCTAACTTGCGCAAATTTCCCACCCATCAATGCAATTGTCAGGATTTCCCAAGACAGCATAAGCGCGGTGCAAAGGCTGCTCCAAGCATTCAGGGCCACTTCAAACCATCTCGTATGCCTAACTCTAAGTCCAGAGATCTAGGATACATGCAGATCTTACACTTGGATTGACCTAACTAGGGTAAGGTCCATGTAAGTCATGAGCTGTACATATGTTCAGGGAGTTTTGATCAGGCAAACAATGGTCAGCCCAATCTAACTTTATTCACCTGAGGACAGAAACTAAGTTACAAGGGGCACGGGACAGCTCAATCTATCGAACGTGTATGCATTGGGAGCACAGCCCCAGGGCTGGAAAAACCCAGCTGCTCACCTAAGCCCCAGGGCTGCACTTGTCCTACCCACTCATCCCACCCTGACTGGGCTGTTTTTAGCCTTCTGACCCCTTTCCTCACATGCGGATGGAGAACATCCCCATCCCCCCACACCCCAGAATGGATCTGCCAGTTAAAATTCACTGATCCGACAACAACTTGGATTATGATGATTTAATTCAATATATATATAAGCAGTCCTGCCAGTTATGTAAGCAGTTGGGAAGTTTTACATCAACATCAACTGTCTGTGGCTCTGTCTTTGCTTTAAAATTGCAGTTTGGCTTTGGATGTCATGCAGGACATCTTGCCTTTTCCCCAGTAAAGGTTGAAAACAGAGTAGGGAGGGATGAAATGTTGTAAACCCATTGTAAGAAATCATGCTTGACACTTTCTAATAGCTTAATCACTCATCTTGGTGGTGGAGTAATGGTGACTCAAGAAAAGTTACATTTGAAATATGGGCTTTGTGTAGGCAGGGCACCACTTCCTTAGTGCGTTTCTTCAGAAATCCATAATAACTCTGATCATTTTTCTCACTAGCACTTGAGTAAGTTGGTATTTCACTAACTAGTGTTTTTGTGTTCAAAATTTTGAAGTTTATGGCACAACCTCTGATCCAAACATGGCGAAATGCTACAATTGTATCACCGCACCCCTCTAATGCAATTAGCTATTATATTCATTTCACTGCATGCCTTCTATTGGTCTGTTGCATTATAATAATCAAAGTATTTCTCCCTATTCTTTGGCTTTATCAGAATCTTGAAAGATTTTTAATTTGAGGGCCAGATTCTCCACCATTGTGAAGCTATATTGACTTCCTATACTCATTGAAACTGCACTGATTTATATGGGTTGAGGATTTGGTACTGTGTTTATCCTGTGATAGAAGTTTCACATTTAGGTAGTGATCCTGACTGAAAATCTCAATGGGAGACAAACAGTTGTTCTCAAATCAGAAGCAGTTCACTTAAGTTGCTGGTATACTGACAGTTTCAATGACAATTTTGACAAACTTGGGCTACGCATAACAATATCCAACACCATCTGTGTTCAAGTTTCATAGCAAATGGCTTGTTAACATTCAATGCTTAAGCAGTTACTGGTTTCAAACTGCTCTAACAGTATAAATAAAGGTATTGTTCTGGAGGGTTGGGCAAAACTTCACTGAAACTCATTGGCTTAATTATTGCACTTCATTTAGGTAAATACAAGAAGCAAGCAAGCTCCATTATGAACCCACAAGCTGAAATGACATGAACTACTAACCAAAATAGAGGTACATAGCAAGTCACGAGTAAAAGCTAAACTATGTGACCCAAAGGATTTCCCTGGAGACTGCTACAATATATGGAGAGACTGGGCTAGAATCATTTGGTAGATCTACCTGCCTATGAGAAGCAGCAAGAATGTATAGAAGGACACATACAAGAGTATTATAAGCCCCTGAAACGTCAAGAGAAGCTCTGGTCATGTGATGCTTACCAAAAGGCTTAGAGCGCTTTTGGGGAAAGTGTTGGCTGGAAAGAGACTTGGAACTGTGAGCAAAAATCTGTCTCCTGTTTGATTCCCACTGTGTTCAGGGACACAGGATTTTATAAAACCTTTGCAAATAAACACGACTGCATTAAAGAAATAAGCACCCAACTTCCTCATTGATGCTAAGTTCTCACACACCAGCATCAACAAGTAATGTCTGCCATCATCTTTGTTAAGATACTTCATCCTAGTAGAAGCGTATCTGGATTTAATTATACACAGGTTATTTTTACCTCTTCCGTTGTCTACAACAAATCCAGTAGACTTGATGGTTAAGTTTTTGGTGTTTTTTGGAAACCCCAAACATTACAGAACATGGCACTATAGCTCTTCAGCACAACAGACTATTACAAGCACATCAGATCTTTCTTAGAATCTTAGAAAATTAGGATTGGAAGGGACCTCAGGAAGTCCCAGGTCTTAAAAACCTAAGGATGGAAATTCAACAGCATCTCTGGGTAGCCCATTCCAGTGCTTTACTACTCTCCTAGTGAGAGAGTTTTTCCTAATATCTAACCTAAACTTTGCTTGCTGCAACTTGAGACCAAAGCTCCTTGCTCTGTTATCTACCACCGCTGAGAACAGTCTAGCTCCATCCTCTTTGGAACCACCCTTCAGGTAGCTGAAGGCTGTTACTAAAATCCCCCTCAGTCTTCTCTTCTCCAGACTAAATAAGCCCAGTTCCTTTAGGCTCTCCTCAAAGCCATGTTCCTTAGCTCCCTAACCATTTTCAGTACCCTCCACTAGACCCTCTCCAATTTGTCCACATTCTTTCTTTAGTGAGGGGCCCAAAACTGGACACAGTAGTCCAGATGTGTCCTCACCAGTGCCAAATAGAGCGGAAGAATCACTTCCCTTGATTGGCTGGCAACATTCCCACTAATGCAGTCCAGTATGCTGTTAGAGTGCCTTTATGAAGAAGGCTGACTCCTTCCATACCATTGACTAGCTTATAGAATTTTGAATTTGTCTTTATTTTCAAAGTGGTCCATGCCCTGCACTCAGGCTATCTAAAACACTGCTCAGAGCCACAGGCTGAAGACAGTCATCAACAATCCCACTCCCTTGCAAGTGGAACTGTCTGGAATGAGGGTAAAGCTTATTTGTGCAGAACAGCACTTTCTTGGGCTGGTCTGAAGTTGTAGAATGAACTGCCCCAAACACTAAAAACCATCACAACCTTGTACCCTCCCAATCCAAATGCAAGACAATACTTTGATATCGCTTTCTCTTATATAAATGCTTATACTTAAATGCATGTAGTGTATTAAAAAAAAATCTAACAACCTCCTTAAGACATATAGCACCTACTTTCCCCCATGAGAGCAGTTAAGAGCTCACACACGTGTAGCTGCATTGCTTAACAGATGACTGGAGGTGCTCGGGTACTACGTTGCAAAGTATGGTACAGCAACCTGAGCATAATAGAAAAGATTACTTCCAGCATCCACAAAACAGCTGGAGGAATAAAAAGTAACACCATTAGATGGACAGGTGGCCTGTACCATGCTACCATTTACCCCTGTTAAGCCTTTCACATCTTGCTCGTATCCATTTTATGTCAGCAAGAACTGAAAGTTGGTACTGTCTGACTTTTTGATGGGCTACATGAAATGAGCTAGTGTGAAAACAATAGCTTTCAGTGTAAATTAAATTATTTTTTCTTAGTCCTTTGGATGGCTTTTGGAAATTGAAGGAAGAAAACAAGGAATGCTGAGAGACAGGGAGCTAAAGAGTAGAGCCATTTGTACATGCCACAAAAGTGGCCTTTAAACCAGCTTAATGCCCTGTTGCACTGCTTTAATGGTGCAGCTGTCTGCACGCGTCAGTGGTGTAATGCACATTAAATGACTTTGGGATGCAGCAAAATAAAACATTTCTGAGGTGGTTTAGTTTGCTGCAGAGGGAAACACCGGGCCCCATGCATCTCAGGGGCTGCATAGGCAGCCTGTGCAAGCAGGCTCTACTGAAGGGGGAAAAAAAAAGTGGTGAGCCTGATCTTTTTTTTTTCTCTTTCTCCCCAGAGCCTGCCTGCCTGCCTGAGCTGCGCGGGGGCCCGGTGCTTCCCTCTATGGCTGTGGTGCCCCCAGGGACTGCCTGAGCTGGGTGCCTGCAGGCCAGTGCCACCTGGGGGGAGGCTGCTGCTGCCACGGAGGGAAGCACCAGCCCCCCGGCCTTCCCCCTCTCCCCACACCAGCCCAA
>NW_017729024.1:12235951-12244337 GCF_001723915.1 Gavialis gangeticus | reverse complement strand
CTGCAGAGGGAAGCACCAGCCCTCCCCCCCGCCCCTTCCCCCAGCTCAGGGACCGCTCAGCCTGCTGGCAGCTCGCCCTCCCCTCCCCACTGCTGGAGAGGCAGGTTAGGGTTGGGCCTGACCCTTGTGCACACACCAGGGAGTTTACTTCACCCTAAATTGAAGCGGTGTTTTTAAAGGCCCACTGCTTCAATTTAGGGAGAATTAAACTGAAGCAAACCCCTGTGGCGTGTACAAATGCCCTAGAGAGACCAGTCATACTAAAAGTGAAAAAGAAAGTTGTCTTTGATCTGCAGGATAGTTAAAATTATGGGACTGCTATATGTTTGTGGGTGGATGATTTATAATAAACCTTGAGTTAATAAACCATATGTTATGACATAAGAGGATTACATGTCTTTAATACACTTCAATATTATTTTTTTACTCTATAACTTGTACCACAGATACAAAATCTAGTGCAGCTCTCACCAGCCTCATTTTAGACCAAGTTATTTGTATTAAAAAGGAACAGAAACCAAACCAAAACACCCCAACCCTAAACCAGAGATCAAAATTTTCACTCTGAAGAAGTTGGACATAAATCTGATCACAGTAGGAATGCAGATTCACGAAGTCTCCTGTCTAGCAAGTAGCTACCAGGCATTTCTAATTTACTTTGGTTTAATTGGGTACTTTTAAAAGAATGTTTATCAAAGGAATTGTTATATCACAAGACACAGGGATTGCTTTTTCCAGTCTGAGCTTCTAGTCAGAGAAATATACTTCATTAGGTGAATGTCAGAGTAAAAATGGTGTTACAGCACACTGCTGAGTTGCTACAGTAATAAGCATGTCACAGATAGATAGATCAACAGGGCTTTTGCAGCGTATTCCCACTTCCACAGAAGTCTTATAGGTATTTTGCTGATGAGTGCACTGTGGGATGGAAAGGACTTTTCATCTGTGGAGTAGCTGTGAAAGGTAAAAGGCTGCATTTTGTAAGGGGTAAGAAAGCCAGAAGTAGTTTCAACTGTACTTGGAGTAGGTCAGCAGAAAACGTGTGTTTTAGTAAGATATTTACAGGTTATATGAGATGGGTCCCCCTTAAGTGATTGTGTTCAGTCAATAATGGGGGTCTGAAGAACCTTTCTAATTTTTCATTTAAACCATAATTTTAGGCCTGGGTGACAGTGAATGGTATAGAATAGAAACACATTTCTGTTCAGACCAGCCATATTTGAGTTGGTGGAGTTAATTCTTAGGTCACTAGTTCAGATTCAATAAATCCAAAGGCTGCCACATCTTTATACTTTGATTGAAAAATTGTGCGATTTTGAGAGTCCATCTCCAGCATGGTGAGCTAAGGCTTGACTCACTGGGGGAAAAAAGGGATCCCTGTTCTTTGGGAACCAACCAGTAGGAAGTGAGGACAGCTTCCTCAAACAAATACCTCTTTCCTGAAACACAAATCCCTGCAGGGTGATTATACAGATGATGGTGATGGACTTTTTTCTGTGGCCATAAGGGACAGGATTTAGGAGTAACAATCTCAAGATGTAGCAGTGAAATTTTGGGTTGGAGCTTAGGCAGAATTTCCTGAATATGAGAGGAGTCAAGCATTGGAACAGGCTACCTAGAGAAGTTGTGGAATCTCCATCCTTGATCCCCTGTTGGACTGGATGAACCTGTGGGGTCCCTGCCACCTCTACTTTCCTATGATCCTATTCCATTTATGGAGCCACACCTGTTGGATTGACATAAGGATATGCTGTTTCATGGAAAGTTAAAGTTTAATTGAAGCTTCTAGATGTATTATAAAGTATAACTGGCCAAAAAAGGGATCCCTAAAACTGTAATTCATATTTATTTTAGTAGGAGCTCCTGAGTGCTAAACATACCTGGAACTGATTTTATGTAAGTGGCTAAATAAGAAATAAGGAGCTTTTACTTTAGACATCCACTTTTGAGAATCTTAGCCTTTAGCAGAGTCCAAAAGTCACTGGAGTCTTTCAAATTTATCACCTGGCCCATAATCCTGGTCTGTGGCATGTGACTGGGATTATGAATAAAGGCCCATCACTCCTCCCCCTTTCCCTGTGAGTCTCTGCAGTTAAAAGAGAATGTTTTGTTAAGTGTAATGTGGAGAGCAGATATTCATTCATAGGCCTATTTTCAGTCATAGTCTCCAGTTACTTCTAGTTTTGCAGTTTTTACTATTTTGCTGTTTATGTGGAGTATCATGGTGGGGGCAGAGGGTGGGGAGTAAATATTATACACAGAAGACCATATGCTAGGCCTGAGGTAAATGGGAGAAATGACCATGAAAAACTTCCCACTGGCCCAAATGTAGTGAGAAACATAAAATAGTATGTTGCGTATAGTAGTTACCATTACAGGCAGCAATCAGTGGATAACTGACAGTTATATGATGATCTGACAGGGTATTGTCCTTAGTCACTCTAACCCAGATCAGCCAAGTAGAACTGGCAAAAATATAGCTGGCTATCCAGGGAGTTTGGTGTTTTAACTGTAACACAGCACCCAGATAAAGTTCAACCTATTTCTAGGACGACTGTAAGAGTAAAATAGTGCAGCTTTCATCTTTTTGACCTTTACATACTAAGGGAGGAAGTAGTCAGGAAAGCAGCTTACAGGAGGGTGTCAGACAAAGCGGAAGAGGCCTGCAGAGAAAAGAGGAAATGGGAGGCAATAATGATGATTAAAGATCTTAAAGTTGCAATTACCTTTTTTGTCGTTTAACATTAGAACATACATGTGTAAAGATGGAGGTGGGAGAAAGGGAACAGCTGCTTTCTGAAATAGAAGCCTTGAACTAAGTGACATCTTCTTTCAGTTTTGTTTCTGTTTGTTAGATAGATTTGGCTTCCTTGACAATAAATAGGGTGTGCATAAGGATCAGAGGGAAGCATTTAGAAGACTTCAGAGCTGCTGTGACTCTAGTTTTAAGAATGGTTAAAAATGGATAATGCTGTTTTGATGGTGTTTGCTGTTTGCATGTTAATATCTTTGCCAAAGATAAATTTACAGTTGTCAGAAGAAAATGGAGAGCAACTGGCAGCTACTCAACAACTTCCTCCACCCCATCCCTTTAGAGAATATTTTCTTAGACATTGTAACTTGGTTCCCAGTATGTTAAGCTCCATTTAATATGCATGTTGAGATGTGTAGTGTATTTTCTGAAGTCAAAAACACAGAACAAATTGTGAAATTTCACTTGGCAGAGGAAAGTTGCATCATTGGCTTTCCTCTCAGCCTCAAGAGGTTTCATAACATCTGAAGACATCATCATCTTCAGTGTGAGAAAGTTGACATTTAAAATAGAGACTAAGAATGGAAAAACTACATTGTTAACCCATAAATAATAAGGATGTAAAATGACCTGTTGATTAAAAAGCTAAATTAAAAAAGAAGTTATCACCAGGGATTATGGTTTTCTCTGATTTAAAAAAAATTCCCAAATTTCAGTTTAAAAAAGTAACCCCAAATCCACATTTTTCTGGGATGTAAATGAAACACCGCTAATATATAGTAGAGGTGTTTCATTTTAGTCACAAAAATGTGGGTTTGGGATTACTTTTTTTAAATTGAAAATTGGGGATTTTTTAAAATCAGAGAAAACCAGGTTCCCAGTTATCACACCAAGGATGCATGTGGCATGCAGGGAACTGACAAAAATGACTCTTATCATGCAATCAGCCCCCTGAAAGCACTTTACAGCTGTGTCCTATCAGAAGTGCATGGCTGCAAAGCACTTTAAAAGTGCCTGATCATGAGACAAATTAACCCTCATCTAATGAGGGTTCAGATAAAGACACTCCAAAATGGAGTGCCTTCATTAACTTCTGTAAGTCTCTGCATGTGATAGGAGCTGTGCTGCATCAATCTAGCCATGTCCCTGGTGCTGTCTGCAGGATGGGAGGGGGGAGAAGGGAGAGGAGGAAGCTGGGGCTAGGGTTTGCCCAGTATGAGCTGGACCAGGGCTGCATGGATTGGAGCCCCCCTACTTTGCGGTACCACCTCCCACTCTTGTCTCCCTCCATCTCAGGCTGGGAAAACCCCAACCCAGAGCTCCTTTCCCCTCTCTTCTCTGCCCTCCCATCTTGCAGACAGCACCAGAGCAGGGCTAGGGGAGAGAGGCTGCAGGTAGGCAGTGGTGTTTGATTTTCCGAAGTGAAGCTCTATTTTCCTCCCCAGTGAACTTCTGTTGCATCAGGCAGTTACTCTAACTCATGGCACTTTCTGTGAAGCACCATGAGTTCGAGTGGAGAGCTGCACATCTGTCAGTGCCCACAAGAACTTCTGTCCCAATAAAAACAAAGTGAATGTGCTGTCCTGATTCAGGGTTATTATCTAGGTTCTTATTGAGTTTGTGAAGAAACCCACACTCACACCCAATGCTCAGGATAAAGACTGAGTATCTGTTCCTTGATCTCTATATAACATTTGGTATTATAACTATTGACAACATATTTTATATGGGTAACTACTTGGAGCAGGATACTAGGCTCATTAGGTCACTGATTGACTTTGTAGACCAAATGTTATGTTTCTGATATCAAATGAATAATGTAAGTTGAGGTAAATTTTTCTAGTGGTACAGTTTCCATAGTTAATTACTCTTTCATATCTGTACAAATATTTTAGTCACTTTTTATTTGTTCTGTTCCCTTTGAAATCTAAAGCCCTCCTAACTTCAAAATAAGTGTCTTATAATATTTAGAAGGCCAGAGAAATGGATTCCTGGTACTATTAATTTCTGGGGCTGAATCTGAAAATGAGACTTGTACCCCAGAATCACCAGTAAATCCTTGTGAAACTTGATTATCTGGGTTCCCTTGAGTTTGCTTGAACCTCTCTTTACACTGGAATTTCAAATGGAGGCCATGAAAAAACCCTCTTTATTTTGAGCCATGCAGAGGAAATCCTGTGTTTTGAGGACTTATACAACAATCCATGAAATGGGGTTTATAAGTGCTACGGTGTGGCAGGTATGCCACCACAAGAAGAAACTTACTGCCAGTGCAGGAGCAGCAGGAAAAGTGGCAGCTGCAGTATGCCGCTGAAGATCAAATGTGCCCCCCCGCACTGATGTGGGCATGCTTTGTGGATGCATGCCACTGACGATTCACTGGCTGGCACTCTGAAAGAGGGATAAAATCCTCTCCAGCTGACCTCCAGGAAGGACCAGAAGTGGAGCCTCCCGAGTGTCTGGACCAACAGGAAGTGACCAGATGCCTCGGCAGGGGTGAGTGGTGGCAACCCCAAGAGCTGGGGTGCACAGCTAAGGCTGGCTTAGAGGAGCTAGGATAGTCACCTTTCCAGAAGCCATGGATCCCAAATGATGCCGATAGAGACTGGGACAGCAGCGAGCCTACAAAGAGAGGAGAAGCAGAAAAGTGTTAGAAGCCATGAGTAACCCCTGGGGGACTGAGCCCTGAAGTAAAGTGCCTCAGATTACACATGGAGACGAGTCAGGCCAAAGTCCATTTACAAGGACTCTCCATTTACAAGGACAGTAAATCATCCAAACTGGAACTGAGAATAAACAGGGCCTAGTGCCCAGCCATGGTTGACTGACTGAAAATTAGCCTCAGTTGAGACCTAACTTCATATTTGGCTGGCTCTAGGCAGAGTGTAGGAGAGGCAGAGCCCTGAGACTGAAGAACTGTGCATCAGATCAGAGAGGGAACCAAGAGAGGCAAGACTTAAGAACTTCTTCCCTTCAGTAATCATTACAACCAAGTTATGGCTGGCGAGAGCCCCTGGGGACCTTAAAGACTCATGATAGAGGGCAAGCTGCTAACCGCAAGGGGACAGCAGGGCCTGATTGGCCAGAGAAGTCAAAACATTCAGTAAATTATATACAGCAATAGAAATAATTAAAAATAATAATCATTATGGGTGAAACTAGTAGAGCTACCTATTATTATTACTCAGGGCTTTCTATTGTAACCTGTGTTTTCATTTATAGTTTTGTCAATGTTTTAACCATCTGGGCTGAAAGTTTCCATTTTATCTGTCTTCCTCAGGATGAACTCTTGTGTGGAGGGATTGGGGGGGAAGTATAAGAAAAATTCATAGGAAATGGTTCAGATTGAGATTTCTCAGATTGATGCCAGGGCAAAATATGTTGTTTGTACATACTTTAAAAATTATTTGAACAGGTTCACAGATTCACAGAAGTTTAGGGCTGGAAGGGACCTTGTGAGATCATCAGGTCCAGCTCCCTTGCTCTGCACAGGAAAGACTGCTGGGGTCAAATAACTCCAGCAAGGTGTGTGTCCAGTCTCCTTTTGAAGATCTCCAGGGTAGGTGCCTGCACCACCCCCACTGGGAGTCTAATCCAGGGTCTGGTCAGATGAACTGTGAAAAAGTTTTTCCTTCTATCCAGTCTGAAACCTTCTTCTAGGAGATCACTTATACCAGTTTATGTGTAATTTCTGTCCCTATCCCTGCCTGAGGTCTCTTGCAGCCATTCTATGTTTCTATGATTCAGTATGGTATTACAGTCAGTGTGATGGAAGTAAATTCATTCTGTAATGATAGTGTTGGAGTAATATAGAATCTGTAATGGGTCAGGAAATACATGAGAGGCAAGAATTTTTTGTGGATGATATTTTTTATTGGACCTACTGCATGGTTGGGATAGACTTAAATAAGATTTTGAATGCAATGCATTCTTCTTAAGGGTATCTTGTCTATGGTCTAACCTTGCCTCATTCACTTTGTAATGTTTTTTAAAAACTGTATGTGGGTCTAGTTATTGGCACATTTACCTTACAAATATTTTGGGCTTATGTTAATGTAAGAACTGTAAAGGAGCATGGGGTGGGGGGAAGAAAATGGAAAAAGTTGTTTGAAGATGTGCCCCACTCCTCAGCAACCACCTGAGTGCTGTCATGAAAGAAAGCTAGGACCAGAAAAGGTCTGTGAGACTGACTGCAGTAATGCCTTTAAGAAGGGACTTCCTCTATATAGAAGAGGAGATCTTATTGGGGAGCTGTTTGGTAATAGTAAACTGACACCCAATATCTGGTGGGGTATATGAAGAACTTAGGCCTGTGTAGGCCACCATAACAGAATGTTCAGCAATAGGGAAGATTAGGCTTGTCAGTAGGCTGTTGTTTTATTTTATTATTTTGTGGGATGAGGTTTCATTCTTTTGTGCTCTAATTTTTTCCGCTGTTAAAATGAAATGAGGTGCTATGGTGTTAAGAAAGTTGTCAGGTCCCTATATACATCATGGGTCACGGCATGCCTCCAGTTCTAGTCAGATCTGGATAAGCACAGTCAATACATAAGTAGTTAGGGACCAGTAGAAGAAATGTCATTATTCCACTTCAGAAAAGATAAGGCATAAGCCTGATGCCTCAAGGGATGATCAGAGAGGCGAAAGAGGTGCAAATAGTACTACAACTGTAATGATCACAAATAAGTGGATGAAACAATAAGAGAACAGCTTTTATAATGATGCTGGGGCTTTAAATTGAGGGACCCAGTTCCATTTTCACTGAGGTCAGCGCAGAATGGGAGTTAAAGTAGATTTATCAGCTGTTAGGTGTTTTGGATGGGGAAAAAAAGGAGAGGGGATGTATTAAAGACAAAAACTGTTTGACACCCTCAAAACATTATCCTTTATCAGCTTTTAGAAAACCATTTTTATTAACAGCATGAAGGATTCTCATGCTAAGGACAGTTCCCATGCATTATGAGTTATACGGATCTTGGCAGACAAACCTGCATAACTGAAGCAAAGTTCCAATCCATTTATACAGAAATATCTGTTTTATAACAACAGTTGTTTAGCCAAGGTTGAAGGCTGTATAGCAATTTTTTGCTTGGAGAAATGACTTATAAATACCCGGGAGTGTTCATTGATTCATCTGCATTATGTTCTTAAAGAAAGACACTCTTTACAAGATTTTCCATTTTGCGTACATAAACACATGCATAAGTCCATGCAAGTGAGTAATAGGACTGGCCACACTGGCTATATACATGGGTTGTGCAGTTTACTAGGGCTGTGAAAAGCTTCGGTAGCTGATTCGATCTGGAGGAGATTTGGCCCAATTCGGGAACTGAATCTCCGAATCTGAATCAAATTGGGAGAGCAATTAGAAGCTCTAAATCATTTCAAAGCATCTGAATTGAATCAGAAAAGCTTTGGAAAAGATTTGGCCGCTTTGGAGATTTGGCCATAGA
Source organism: Gavialis gangeticus (assembly GCF_001723915.1). Taxonomy (NCBI): domain Eukaryota; kingdom Metazoa; phylum Chordata; order Crocodylia; family Gavialidae; genus Gavialis; species Gavialis gangeticus. The sequence continues at coordinate 12,236,132 of NW_017729024.1, read as the reverse complement.
CTAAATGGGCAGCAGACACAGGTGGCTCCAGCTGGTAAGTCTGTTGGGGTTGGGGGAGGGGGGAAGGAAGGGACATGGGGGAGGGAGGGATTGGGGCTGGGACAAGCTGCCCAAATTAAGGACAATAAGAAGTCTTTTTTTAAATACATAGGGGGTAAAAAGAAGGTCTCAGGTAATGTGG
>NW_017729024.1:12227726-12235665 GCF_001723915.1 Gavialis gangeticus | reverse complement strand
CGCAGGAGCAGAGGCAGGCACAGCTGGAGGAGCCATGGGAGAAGGTCCCATGGCTGCCCCACCTGGCCCCAGCACACAGGCACAGCAAAAGCCCTGCACTCACAGGCTGTAGCAGGGGCTCTGGGGGCTCTGGGGCCACATGAAAGAGCCCACCTTGCACAGTTCCTGCTCCTTGATCTCCGCCCCCTGCCCAGCCCTGCCTCTGATGCACCCCCTCCACCTGGCCCTAGACTCCTCCCCCAGCGCTTAAAAAAAAAAAAGCCCCACACTCACCAGATCTGGCAGTGATGATCAGGGCCTCTGAGGGTATGTGGCAGAGCACCGCTGTGCAGTGTGGGACAGTCAGGGCCAGCGGGGATCGCCCCCTCAACCTGGTACCCGTGCGGCAGATGTCTCATTGTGTGGGTGCAGCATGGCTTGGCAGGGTGCTGCATGCTGTCTGGGAGCTGGGGCAGCTCCACATGTCAGCTGGAGCCCAGCAGTGCTCAGCCCCAATGGCCCCAGCTCCCAGACAGTACATGGTGCCCTGCCAAGCCACGTTGCATCCATGCCATGGGAGAGCTGCCACGCAGATACAAGGTGGGGGGGTGATCCCTGCTGCCCCCCACTGTCCTGTGCTGCATGGGGGGGCTCTGCCATGAGTGCCTAGAGCCTCCAATCGCTGCTGCTGCAGCCAGTGAATGTGGGGCTTTTTTGTTTTTTTAATTAAAGTGCTGGGACTAGTCTGGTGATGGGGCCAGGCAGAGCAGCCATGGGGGCTTCTCCCACAGCTCCCCCCACCCAGGGAGAGGCAGGCACAGCCTGCAGCCACCCACCTGTGCCTGCCTTGCCTCAGACAATCCAAATCTCTGAATCGGTGCCTAATCTCCGATTCTGATTTGGCCGAATCAAATGGGGACAGTGATTTGAATCACTGAGTTGAATCATGGTTCTACGAATTGACCAAATCCACATCTTTATTGAATACTTCCCTATTCGCACAGGCCAACAGTTTACGTTTTTGCAAGATCAGAGTTTAGCACGAAATATACATTAGTATACTGTACATTCATTCACCTGTCACTGTATCTAGTTGGATCTCTCACAAGGTTAAAAAAAGCTGGGTTTCTTTGCTGCTTATATGGGAGGCTACCTGAGAGAGCAAAATTGCAACAGGATATAATGTGGTGATTCATTTGCTACTATATCATTCTTGCTTCTGAATAATAATTGAAACATAGTAGAAGTTAGAGAAGGAAAAAGACTATTAGTCATTTAAAATTCTAAGCTGTGTATTAACTGTGTTAGATTCATCTGCCCTTACAATGTTGGCCAATTTCTTCTTTTAAGAATTCCTGTCTATAGTGATTCTGTTAGGTACTCTTTCCTTCCTGCCCACATGTGCTTAATAGGCCTCAGGTGGAATTGAAATGTTTACCATATCAGCCTAGAAGTAGCTGTCTGCCATGTGCGACTGTTGGTACAGAAACTGCTGATCCGTGTATATGTTTAAACCAAGTAAAACAAGCTTTTTTTTTAAACCCTCTCTCTACGTGTTACTGGAAAAGATCAATATATTTGATATTTCCTATGCCACTTCTCTTTGCAAACTAAAAGTCCTATGGAGAGTTTGGACAAATAAGAAAGGGAATTTTAAAGTTCTAAGGACTGAAATATTTCTCTGTGATTGACTTATTAAAATGTTATTCTTAATGTTCTTTTTGGCTCATAGAATATAGGGGCAAAATAAATAGTGGGGAAACAGTGAATTAGGAAGAATAGTGTGGTGACTGCTGGATACCATTACTTTTCATGTGAAGACTTGTTTATGACTGAGGACTTTTAAAGGGGTTGATTTATTTCTGGAGGAGTTTTAGTTAAAGTCTACTGAAGCACACTTACAGCCTTTTTATTAACTCTGGTATACATGTTACCATATAATACAAATCTATTTTAACAGTGTTTTTTAGAGCTTCTCTTGTTCTATGCCCTTTTGTATTTTTAGGAAATACATATTGTTGCTGATTTTTTTTTAAGTGTCATCAACTCATCATCACTGGGATCTGATTTGTATATTTCTCAGAATGTAAGTTCATGTGATCATGACCTGGTGCTAGTTGGTAGTAGCCATAGTTTTCAACACCTGGCTTCCTTTTGATGGAAATCTCTCTGCAGAGAACTCTGGTTAATCAGTTTACTGACCATTTTTAAAATCTAAATGGAAAACACTTCTTGTAATTTATATCTGTGATTTGTAGATCCTAACTTGAGTTATTACTGGGATACTATTTCCTATATAAATTTTAAAATGTTACTGCTGTTAGAATTGCTTGAGACTTTTCCAGGTAGCTATGGTCAGTCTAGTGATTTTGAATATTTGAAGTTTTTTTGGTAAGTTATAAAGGACAAATAACAACATCAATTATGTTTCCTGCAGGAGCTTTCTTATACAGTTTTTCTGCTGTTGTTTCCAACAGCTTTTTTCCTGGCAAAATTGTTCCTTTTTCATTTGACGAAAATGTTTTTCCTGTTTTCTGCATAGGGTTGAAACAAACAAGGCTGTGATTTGTTTACTTCCTTGTCTGTGCGTCAAGATAATTAATTATATACATTGAAGGTTGGAACAATGCTTCCACATTTATTGAATGAAAATGACTCATGTATTGAAGTGACCAGTACAAATGCTAGGACCAAATCCCAACATCCTTACTTATGATTTCTGCGATCATGTGTTTTTTGTCTGGTTTTTAATTTCATATCATTTTTATTTTCATTCTGAGGCAGCTGGAAGCTTCTGTGATCTATGGCTATGGACAGTAGGGCTGTGCAAAGCTTTGGTCCCTGATTTGATTCGGCAGAGATTCGGCCCGATTCAGTGGCTGAATCTCCAAATTCGAATCGAAACATAGGACCCTTTAGTCTCTCTGAATCTATTTGGAGAGATATGGACAGATTCGGCAATTCAGACGTATATACAGCTTTAAATGTTTTTTCTACACACTTCTAGGTACTAGGGGCTCTGAACACTGCAGTGCTGGGGCAGATGCAGCAACCCACAGAAGCATGGGTGGCTCCCCAGTGCTCTTGGTGGCAGACCCAGAAGTGGACCAGAACACTTCCAGTCCGCTTCCAGGTTTGCTGGGGAGCGCACGGGGGCGGGGAAGCATGTCCCTCCAGCTCAGTGATTGGTGCCTCCTGGGTCTGGGGAATGGCATCTGGGGTCCCTCTGCAGCCAATCACTGAGCTGGGGGGGCACTGGGAGCCCCCCCCAGTGCACTTCCTGGCAGACCCAGAAGGGTCAGAATCAAATAAGGCCCATTTCACACATCCCTAATGGACAGCTGTTCATTTCTAGCAGTACAAATTTCCCTGAAATTTCTCCCAGCATAGTACAGCAACTTGTCTCCCTTGTACTTTAATAGCAGCCTTCAGCTACCTGAAGGGGGGTTCCAAAGAGGATGAAGCTAGACTGTTCTCAGTGGTGGTAGATAACAGCAGAAGGAGCAATGGTCTCAAGTTGCAGCAAGAGAAGTTTAGGTTAGACATGAGGAAAAACTTTCTCGCAAAGAGAGTAGTAAAACACTGGAACAAGTTACCCAGGGAAGTTGTAGTCTCCATCCTTGGAGATTGTTAAGATTCAGGTAGACAGAGTCTTGGCTGGGATGATCTAGTTGGGGATGGTCTTGCTTTGACCAGAGAGTTGGACTACATGACCTCCTGAGGTCCCTTCCAACCCTAATTTTCTATGACTGTATATTTTATATGGTTCCTTAATATTTTCACTGTTTTAACAGAGAGTTTTGACTGAATTAGGAGATGAAGGAAAAATTGGGACTAGATTGTCCCTTCTCAGTATACACATATAACTGGTTTGATGCATCCTTAATTAGGCCAGGATATGACTCGAACCAAAACCTAGGCTTAAATGGCAATTAAGTTGAATTAGCTGTGATTGTTGTAAGGCAAAGTATTAATCTGAATAATTCACAGGACTTAATGCTAATGCTGGACAGTGAAGCGGTGGTCTGTAAGGTCTGGATTTGATGCAGCCCAAAACTCTCTGATACAAATAAACCGGTTGTCTGTTTTTAGCCTGAGAGAGGTGTCCTGTGGGAAGTGAAGTCTCAGTAGGATTCTTTTCAGTAATTGTCCTCTATCCTTACTCAGATCTGACTTATACGTTGGCTAGGTATAGACATTCAAAAAGCCCAAGGCGGAATTGATCCAAGTTACATAGTTTTCCATAAGCAGCATAGTTTAGATCAGTACAGAACACACATTCACCCTTTGGGATGTAGGGTTGTGGGGGTGCATATTTTAGACCTGGTTCTGCCATTTTTAAACCAGTCTATGTGTGCCAAACTTCTGTTCTGTTACAGGTATAGACTGGTTTTGTGTGCTGAACTTCTGTTCTGTGTACGGGTATAGACCAGGTTCCAATCACTTTTACCAGTAAAAGTTTAATGTCTGTACCTGGCCTAAACCTGACACAACCCGATTTACAAACTGCTCCCTCAAGTATAGTGATTCCCTCTTTTTAGTGATTCACCTCCATAACAAATTAACCTGTGACTCATATATCTTTACGTATACAATTTAACCATAAACCTGTAAGAAGTTCTGAACTGCTGCTTGTGAAAAATATTTTTTCCTTATATGCAGTCCCCTCAGAAATGAAAATATAAAGGAAAGCAGCAGAACAAACAAGTACAAAATCAGGGACAATGTTTGACAGTAAATGTCCTGGCTTTTGTTGGCTTGTTTCACAACAAGAGGGTTATGAAATTGTGAATCCTGCAGGGATGCAGGGATTTTTTATAAAAAAATGAATGTCTATTTCTGCTTGTGTCCTTTTAAAAGAAAAATGGTGCTGTGAAGGTTATAATATGGACTGTGTTTTATTTACATTAGAGTGTTGTGGGGGGTTAGGACCTTCGGGGTCACCACCGCCTCCCCGCATCAGGACTGCTTCCTGGTTACCAAGGGGTCGCTCACCTGTAGCTTGCACATGCCAGCCTTTCCTGCCGCGACTTTGATGGTAATCTGGTTCAGTTCGGATTGTCTGGCGTGAGTCAGTCCAAAAGTGAGACTCCTCAAGTTCCCGGGGTCCCGTGTTGATGAGGGCTCCGCCACCCCTACACCCTTGCCCGTTCCACCGGGAAGTGACTGCCTATCTGGGCAGGCCACTTGTCAGGATATCGCTCAAAATGTCCGTAAAAGAAATGTAAAGGTCAACACAAAGCTTACAGCCAGGGATTCACTAGAGTGAGGAGGCTGCTTTGACCCTCTGCTGACCTCCCCGATATTCCCCTGTATGCTGTGGGGTTAGCACCCTTTCTCTAGCTCTCGCTGAGCGCTTCAACCCTCCCTAGGGCTTCCTGATGCCCCTCAGTCCTCCCGAATACAGGCGCGGCGATTTCACCGTCCGTGATTGCCCCTGTATTACAGTTCATATGGTACCCGGCTCCTGCTGGGTCCCGCCGCTCCTGGCGGTGTCAAACAGTCCATGGCCTCGCTGTGCCGGTTGACCGGGCTCCCAAGCCCCGCTGGGACTTACCTTTATCCCAGAAGGTCCGGCCGCGTCTCAGGACAGCTCGCATCCGCTCGAGGGTGCTCCCACCGGCATCGGCTCTTTCGCGGCCTTCTTCCGGTTCCGCCCCCTTGGCCGTTGGCGGCGTCTCTTTTATGCCGGACCTGGCCAGCTCTGCTTTTCCCTCCTTCGTGCACCTGGAAAAGGTGAGTTCCCGCCTGGCGTTTTGGGATGGTGTGTGCGGGATTAGCGTGATTGCGTTGGGGCGGGGAGCCTCAGGGCCCGTCGGCTCCTTCTCTCCCTCACATAGAGATCAAGTATTTTATTGCTTCTAAGGTTATATATATCATTAGGAAGAACAAACAGAAAACTGAAAGAAAATATAATATTCACTTCAAAGGTCCAAAGAAGTAAATTCACAGATAGCAATTTTAAAGTGTGCTGAACTGATGAGTCTACCAGCTCCCTCTTCAGACATGTAGTACAAGGTCATTGGTATCTGGAGATGTGACAGTCATTTGATAGACTGCATACTTTTCATATGCTGGAAGGGAACAAACTTCTATATATATATCTATATATATATATAGATCTATATAATCACTATACGTGTACACAAATGGACATACACATATATATATATAATATGGCATATGTATGTATGTCCATTTGTGTACATATATAGTGATTTTATACACACGCACACACACATGCTCACTATGTATGTACACAGGTCTCTCTCTCTCTCTCTCTCTCTCTTTCTACACACACGCACACATGCACGCACACACACAATATATTTATCTTTTGACAAAATTTAATATTTAAGGGTAGGTAATTTGGGCTTAATGATGAGGTCCATGGAAGGGCTACTTCACTATTCCAGTCTGTTCTTCTGCCCTTCTGGGCTGCCCAGTGGGTCTGTGAGGCCATTTCTCAATCTGGAGAGAGAGAGGAATGTATACTGGAGTACCAGGGGGAGAACCAGAGCACAAAGCACTTGCTAGCATAGCTGTTTCTTGAGCAGTATTGCCAGCCAAGGTACTTCAAAATCATGGGATTTTAAATGCTGCATGGTTCTTTGCCTTTTGGCCTTGTGTTTGTAGAGTCTTTGAAGTTTTATTTTCAGACTTCTCTCCAGAAACATAAGGGTTAGAAACTTGTTTGCTTTTACTTCAGAATAAAAAGTAGACATTTTCATGAGAGTCTCATCCTCTAATCCATGAGTTTGGATTTTAAGAAAAATACCAAATATACTGAGAGGCAGGGTGAAAATACAAGAAAGGCTGACAATGCCCTCACAAGTACAAGTGAGGGAAGTCCTGATATTTATTTGATTCCCTGCTGGAAAAAAGTAGTATAATGCCATATATTTTCCTCTCTCCTCAACACTCACAGTGTTTTGATCCATTTGCAGATAGGAGACAATGATATGAAAAGTGAAAATACGCTCCTTTTCTTGCGGTTTTGAAGAGGATTATGATACATAGTGAAACCGAAATGGCTTCTATCTTTAAAAGTAGGCAGAATTGCTAGGATTGTCAAGTAATTTCAGAAGCAAAAATCATTCTTTCAGTTTCATACTCCAAACAGTAGGACACATTGCTGTTCAGATTATATCTTGAAGGGATGAGAAGAACCACACAACAGATGCTAGGTTTAAAAAATCCTGTTATTGGAAATTAAGCTTTTTATATAGGGAAAGAAATGGAAGTGTCAGAGAGTTTGGGTCTGACATTGTCTGAAAGGGATAGCCAATGATCCCACCTTAGACATGGAAAGAGGTATTGTTACCAAGTTTTTGAAGCATCAAACACACCTGAATGTGGCTAAAACTCCACCAAGCCACCAAGCTATCACAATTTAAAAAAAAGAAATTAAAATAATTTTACATATTGAGAAACTCATAATTTTAAGCAAGATCCAACATGCCCTCAGTTCCTGATATATAAGTTCTATGTATTTTATTATTAAAGAGACATTCTCATCTCTACTTGAGATGATTACATAACTTTTCTTATACAGATTCATTGCCCATGATAAAAATATGATCCTAAGACTATAGACAAAATAATATATTCAGTATTACCACATCCAACCATTAAGAAATCATGAGACAGACCCCAAAAATCATAGGGTTTGCTTTTGAAAAGTGTTGGGGGAGAGGTTGGCCTCCTAGTTTTATGTCTTTTAATATACATGCTGTTGTTCATCTTCTCAAACTTTTCTCCACATTGCACTGCATGTTTTTCTTAATTGTTGGGTTTAGCCTTCCCTTGTCATTAGGGTTCACAGCTGTGGGATGCTTCTGGACCCTCTGCTGCACCTGGATCTTCAGGTGGTGCCCATAACTAGGTGCACTTTTCACCAACTTTGTTTGGTGGGAAGGCTGCATCACTTTTTCAGTCTTGTCTGGCCACTATCATCCAT
>NW_017729024.1:12217116-12222726 GCF_001723915.1 Gavialis gangeticus | reverse complement strand
TCCCTTGTCATTAGGGTTCACAGCTGTGGGATGCTTCTGGACCCTCTGCTGCACCTGGATCTTCAGGTGGTGCCCATAACTAGGTGCACTTTTCACCAACTTTGTTTGGTGGGAAGGCTGCATCACTTTTTCAGTCTTGTCTGGCCGCTATCATCCATGCCTCCATAACCATAAGGCAAGACTATTGCAATGCACTCTGTGGTGCTGCCCTTGAGACGTGTCTGCAGCTGGTGCAGAACACGGCAGCCTGTTTTCTGATGGGGGTGGCTTCTCAGGAGCACATAACTCCAGTGCTCCAGAGTGTGTACTGGCTTTTAGCATAGTTCAAGATGCTGGTTTTGACCTAAGCAGTCTGGGCCCTATGCACATAAGGGACTGCCTTCTCCCTGTTTCAATCCCTAAGGTCAGCTGAGAGCAGCTTCCTTACACATATCATCAGTATGCCTAGTATAAATGAAATCACAAAACAAAAGACAAAAGTTTATAAGAGCCAGGAACTGATGATAACATATTTTTAATTGCATACTGTGTTTGGTGTGGGCTTCCTTTGCTTTTTGTTTTTTTAATACTTGTACCATATTATACGCATCTGCCTCAGTTCATTACATCTGTTTCTTTTGGCTTTCAGCCTTACTGAACTTGTTTTTCCTGCTGTGTTTATGTAAACAACTATCAGCAGCAAAGTCCAGCCTACAGCTGGATCAATCTGTTCCTTCAAAAGTAAGCCACCCGTCTATATCTGGAATGGCTAAGTATTTGTCTGGAAACGTGCTACAAGTGCTAGAAGCCAGGACGTAAAGAGGTACAGTTTTGTTCCTGACAGATTTGTTGTGCAGCCTGGGTGAGTTACCTTCTTCCCTTTCCTTGGTCCCTCCCCATGTCAAATGGGGATAACTAAACTTAGGGTTATCTACTGTGCAAAGCTGGGAAGAGGATAAATTAGTCTGTGCATTAAAGTGTTCCTGGATGGCTAAGTTTATTAAGAGCTTTGATTGTACACAGATTGTCCAGGAGATTCAGCCTCTGGGGAGTGGGGGAAAAATGCAACCTGTGTAAACCAAGTGCTTGCTTAAAGAAAAATGATAGTATCTGGGCTTCAGAGATTGAGCTCCACCCCCCCACTCCCCCCCAGCCCTGTTTCCTGCTAGAATTACTAAGAAGTTGCGAGAAACCCAGTCTTGCAAGCCATTGGGATGATTGCTATAAACAGCTGCTCTAAATTATCTTGGCAACTAGAGGGATATGTCAGTACTGAGATGACTCAGAGGGAATAGAAACCAGTTCATGTAGACATGACTCAGCTTCTGTTAAATAAGCTTTCCTTTAAACATGTCCTGTCAAATCATTACACAGCACATTTAACTGAGTATTTTGCATTTCTTTTCTTGCTTGTCTGTTCTTATATCCTGTTTTCACTGCAGTCAACAGCTCAATGTACTGGGGCAAAAATTGGTAACAATACTATATAAACATAAAGCTTAAAGGCCAAATTGGAGTTTTCCCTGAGTAAGACTGCAGTATCTAGGCTTAGGTTTGAACTACTACTGCTGCTTATATTTTCATTGCACTTAACTACATTCTAAAATTACAGGCTGTTCCCAAGAAAACTCAATTTTGTACAAATAATGCTTGCATTTCCCTGTAAGTTATCTCTATGATTTTAGGAAAAGCCTTCATTGCAGCATACATCAAATAATAAAGAAGGAACATCGTAACTATGACTTCTTTAAATCTTTCATTTGGTTTAACAGTAAACCTCTTCCACTCAGCATGCAGTGCTCTATTATGCAGGCAGCCTAATCTACCTTCCTGTCTCTTCATTCAAATCACTTTCTAAACCCGTATGTTCCATGAAGCCAAGAGGTGCACATCACTCACTCTGTTTTTTCAATGTACCAGTTAGTGCCTGTAGATTGTAAATCCTTTGTAAGATGCCTTGTACATTTATGATGCACAGTTCATTATTGAATCTGTACAAAAATGCAGTGTTTTAATTCTGCTTTTAAAATGCATGGCTCAAAATTATGAGAAGAAAGCAGCAACAAATTTTGTTAATTGATTCAGTCTGCTTTGAGATTAATAGTAGGAAGCTTATCAAATATGGTACGTTCTACTGCAGTAAAGCTTATCATAAAAATAAAAGCGCATTTGAATCTAACAGTATTACCTCTAAACTCATTTCCCATGTTCAAGACATTCCAGAGTTATGTACATGCTACAGAACATACAGAATTTGAAACTCATTTGAGATGCCCAGAATATGTGAGCAACCCCACAGTAAGAGGCTGGTATATAGGCTAAGTTTTAAATAGAAAAAAGTCAGTCTAAGCTACACACAAAAAAAATAGCGTGTGAAAAAATTTAAAATTAAGCACTAGGAAATTGTGCATGTAGTTTACTCAGTCTGGACATGCAATTACATTTTGAAAGAAAAAGTTCAATGTACGTTTTAAAATGTATATCCGTCTGTGGAATGGTGAAGGGAAAAAAAGGTTTGGCAACCTTTTGGCAATCAGGGATAGATTTTTTTTTCCTTAAGCAATTTTTTAAAATATGAAAAGTAAATTGACTCTATCTTTTTTAGTTTGAAAAATGCCATGCTTTCATGAAATATTAAAAAGAAATTTCCCTCTTTTCAGAATGCATTACTCTGATGTAGTTTTCCAGTGTAGAACTGCTGAAATGTGCTGCTGATTATAGCAATTGTCCAGTCTTCCTTTACTTCAGAGGAAGCACATGAATTGAAAAACCATAATGAAAGGAATCATTTGGGTAGTTCTTGGCAAAGGATATCTCCACTTCTCCTTGCAGGAAGTACTGCTTGTGTTTTATGATTTGCTCATATGAAACCTCTTTCAGATCCAAAACTATCTGAGGTTTCACTTAACACTTTATATTCATACTGTAGGATGTGGTGGATGGAAACTGTGTGGAATATATTGCTATTTTAAGTTGATAAGTCAACACAGCTTTGAAAATCTAAAGGCTTTACTGAGTTGATAATGGAAAAAGTACTTAAAGGTGGTAAACTAGCCTCCAAAAACTTAATACAATGTTATTTTAAAGAGTGTAACACGATATCACTAAAACAGTTTTCAAACACTAAGTCCCCTTGAACCAGTACTACTAGTTAAAAAGCATTAGAACGTTCATGGTGGAGAGAATGCATTCTGGATCAGGAAGCGCCAAATGCTACTAGATGCTGAATTACTCAGGATGAAAAAGCACTCCAGGCCCAGATTCTGGCAGGTCAGTATGACCTAGTGTGCCAGCAGAATTTGTATTTGCTAATGATCTTGAGCTTTTTAGAACTGGGCATTGGAGGTTTTCATTGGTCTGTGCTGTAAAGGTACATGGTTAGCATTCACCTAACACTTGGATCATACTGAGACTTAGATGCAAGTCTGTGCTTTCTCTGGCCGCTGGGATCTTGTTCTGATTCCAGAGTAATTTACTCATTTGTTCCTATACTGAACTTTCTCAAAGCTACGAATAGGGTTTCTCTGAAGACACTTGTGTTGAAAAAACACAGTTGCAAAAGTCCAAATGTTGAATGTTACAGTGTATTGTTCTGGTTATGGACAAACATACACTTGTAGTGGCCTCAAAAGGAGATGGGGAGTTGCTGCTTGGGACAGCACAGGGGCTGCTATGCTGTCACTGTTAAAGGTGTGTGAGCCAGTAGGGATACAAGTGTAGTGAAATTGCTCCAACTTTAACCCTGCTGCATCCAGTGTCAAAGTTGGGGTGCTTTAGTTCACCTGTATAATGTATATGCCAGCTCATATACACATAAAGGTTACTGTATAACAGCTGTTGCACCCTCCAGAGCAGCAGCTGCTCCCACCCCTTCTCTTTTGAAGCTGCTACAAGTGTTCCTTTGTCCTTAGCCTCAGGCTGTATTTGCTTAGTGTTTGTACTTCTCACATGTGGGTAAAATTTATCTATGGCTTTGTAATAAGATGGCAGCATGTAATTTATTATAAAGACAATAATATTACCTTAAGCTTTAAGAAGCTTGCACAGATTTCTGGCCATAAGGTAGTGCCCCCTTTTATTTTAACATCAAATAATTAGGATGCTTTTAACATACTGAATTGTATGGCACAATATAAACATGTGGTGTATAGTACACTTTATTTTACTTGCCCATATAGCAGCTTCCTTCAGAGAAGCCCATTGCTATGCAGCAGCAAATAGCTTGCTGGCCCTACAGAAGATGCTTTAGTGGAATTTGGGCTTTCTAGTATGGCAAGCACAATGGGCTTTCCAGTATGGCAAGCACATTGAGCTTCCTCTTTCCACTATGGCTTAGTTTTATTCACAACATTCCCCTCCTTAAAAACTTGCTCCACCATACATGGCTGTTCTTAGCACTATCCTATCAAAGCAATGTGCTATTCCATGTGTGAGTTGGTAGTTGCTTGTTGGTAGCTGCTTTAGTGGCTGATGAAAAATGGAATAATATCTACAAGGATGCAGTGTGAGCACGTCAAAATGCAGTCCAAACTGCCTATCAGTTTAACCATCAGTTTGGGGAGATGTCTGAAGCAGAATCTTTAATGTCTTTCATTTTTAATACATGTGCTTGTGACCTACTTTGCTATGGAAAACAAAGTGATTAGCAACTACAGTTGAAATTAAATTGCAGCAATTATTCTGAGTTTTGCACTATACAGCCAAGCAATATAATATTATACAGTTGCAACATTCGTGCAACATTCTGAGGCTTGTGCCATGAAGGGAGACAATACACTATATGAGATTTGGTTATTCACCTAGATTTTGAGCTAGCCAGCCAAGTGTCCAGGTCACTCATAACAAATAGCATGTCTCTTATTTACCTGATATGCTTCATGTTACACAAGGCTACACTTCACTCTGTTTTGGATAAGTGGTTTAAATCCCATTGCTTTCATTGATATATAAAGTTATAAAACAATTAAAACTATACCATATCTTATCATCCTAGAAGAGCAACTTTTTGGAAGACAACGCTAAGTTAGCGATCACATAATTGACCATGCATTTAGAGAGAGAATGACTTTCTCTCCCTGGTCATCCTTTTAAAAATTATTTTGAAACTTCAGTTTGTTGAACTGAAGGAAATATCAGTTATTTTTTCAGTTAATAATAGAGTTAGGTAACATTAGCAGAAAATAATATATCACAGATGAAAGCACTATTTTTATGCTTTATTTTATTCTGCTTATTAGTTTATGGATACAGAGACAATTGTGGAATGCCATAACTGCCAGATTTTGCATCTAGAATTTAAAATCCAAAATATCTAGGCAACATGCCAGTGACTACTTAGCTGTTGATACTGAAGAACACATGCAGTTTCTACTAGACTGGGATTAATTTTTTATCACACTTCCCCCCCTCCAAGATCTGTCTTTTATTGAAATGTTACAGGACCTGATGTTCATACTGACTTTATGATTAACCTTTCCTTTTACACCTGTCTTCTGATAGAAATACAAAAGAGTTGAGAAGCTAAATTTTTTTTCTATGATTAATAGGATAGCATTGGGGTGGGCAATTGTTTCAGGCAGGGGGCCTCTTACTGAGTTTTGGCAAGCTGTTGAGGGCCACATGGATAGCCCT
>NW_017729024.1:12211797-12212116 GCF_001723915.1 Gavialis gangeticus | reverse complement strand
TTTAGGCAATTGTTTCAGGCAGGGGGCCTCTTACTGAGTTTTGGCAAGCTGTTGAGGGCCACATGGATAGCCCTGCCTCCTGACAGGTGCCCTACCTCCTGGTCATCATCTTGGGACCAGAAGTCCTGCTCCCTACCCCCTGATCTTTGCCACCAGAGGTCCCTCCCCTTGCCCTCAGGAGTACTCCTTTCAGCAAGGGGTTTTGCCAGAAAAATACCAAATTATATTCTACAATCAAACATTTACAACATTCATTAATTTGATTTTAAAAAATATTTTTGTCTTGATTTACATGCATTTGTGCATTGTACATAGAGGT
>NW_017729024.1:12206473-12206797 GCF_001723915.1 Gavialis gangeticus | reverse complement strand
ATTGTACATAGAGGTGATTGCACAATAGCTTAAAATGAAGTCTTACTCAAGTATACTGGGGGGCATAGAGGGTGGGTATAGGTTTGTGGGGGGCTGTGGGTGTATGGGGGAGGGTGTGGGTGTGTGTTGGGGTTTTGTGAGGGGAATAAGTGTGGGGATGGGGTGAGGAAGCATGTGGGGATGTGTGGATATATGGGGTGTGGACGGGTATGGGGTTTGTTGGGGGAGAGGATGGCTGGGATGTGTGAGGGGGTGTGGGGGTCTGTGTGTATGGCAGGGTATGCTTGTGGGCTTAACTGTGAGACAGTTAGGTGGGTAGGGAGC
>NW_017729024.1:12206187-12206462 GCF_001723915.1 Gavialis gangeticus | reverse complement strand
GGGAAGCCATGGGAAAAGCCCCCATGGCTGCCGTGCCTGGCCCCATCCCTCACTGCACACACATGCATACACATGTGCGTGCGCACACACACACACACACACCCCCTACCCCTCCTGCTCCTGGCCCTGGGGTACTGGTGCAGCCCCATGCTCCTGTGGCCCGGCAATGCAGCCTGGGGCCACATGGTGCTGGAGCAGGTGTACAGGGAAGCAATGAAAGCTGGGGCAGGCAGAGGCTTCTGGATGAGGGGTGTAGTTATTGTGGGAGTGGTGGA
>NW_017729024.1:12198320-12201187 GCF_001723915.1 Gavialis gangeticus | reverse complement strand
GCCCTGGGGTACTGGTGCAGCCCCATGCTCCTGTGGCCCGGCAATGCAGCCTGGGGCCACATGGTGCTGGAGCAGGTGTACAGGGAAGCAATGAAAGCTGGGGCAGGCAGAGGCTTCTGGATGAGGGGGCAGGGGTGGGAGGGGGCTGGGGGTAGGGAATGGCCAAGCTGGCCTTGTTTCTGGCTTCTGCCAGCTCCCCCTGGGTCCTGCTGCCCCTGGCTCCTGTGATCTTTGACAGGCAGCCAGGAGCAGATGATATCAGTTTTATGAATTTTGTAGGGGCCCAGCGGGCCGGATAGAATGGCCTGGCAGGTATTTAGCCCACCTGGGACAGCAGGTCATTAATCAGATGCAGAAGCAGTAATCAGCCCCTTAAACATGTAAATAAAGCCCAATTTAAAAAATCTAATGTAGATCTGATAGCATCCTAAGTGGGACTTTCAAAATACTTCTCCTTTTTAACAATGTATTGAAATGACCTGCCAAGAAAAAAATAAGTCTAGTTATATAATTAGGCTTGGCATAATTTTATTTTAATTTTTTTTAAATAATGTTGACAGATAATATAAATGTTTTATTTTTAAGCATTTAGTTTATTCATTTTAATTTTTAGGATTGTGCAATTTAACTGCCTGCTGTGACAAATGTAACTACTGTAGGATTGCCACCAGCTGAGCAGCAGAGCTTCCATCAGTTCTGGTTACAGTCACCTGTAGCTCCTTTGTTCACTTTGTCACTTCCTCTTTCTATATTCCCAATCCCCTGGGATTTCTGGGAGTTGCAGTCCCAACTCCAGTCAGCACTGTTCTGTAGGACTGCTCACCCTGTCATCAGATACTCTATCGGCCACTATTTTTCTTGCACCCTTTTCTATTAATTTCAATATTTTTTCATCAGTTTGTGAGTATGAGGTAAAATTGACATTTATCAATGTTTGCTGGAAAAAAATCAAATTTTGCCAAGACTATATAAAATCTAAGAATATAATATAGTACAACAATGTACACTCAGGAATTAAAGCTTTGTTATAATCCATATAAACAAGCAAAATGTAACACAGTGGGTGCATCTACACATGCAATTACATATCGCACTGGAGCTTATTGGTCCCAGGCGCTGCATATACACCCAGGACTACAGCATATTGAACTGAGTCAGAGCAGCGCCAACTGGCAAGGGGCCCTTGTGGTCAGCCTGCCAACCCAGGGGTGCTCCTACCCGGCTCAGTGTGCTCCAGAGGGGCTGGCTGGTGCACAAGCGTGCTCCAGTGCAGAGCTAGCTAGCATGCAGCCTCTACAGTGAAGCACCCTTGTGCCCCAGCCAGCCCAGTCAGCATCTACACATGTGTTGCTGCACACTAAAGAATGCTGTTGCAGGATAGGACTTGTATTTACAAGTACTAACCTATGGCAGAGTTAATTAGTTTAATGAGGCCTAATAGGGCCACATGTGTAGACACAGAAACTCTACTGCGGATCTAATTAGCTCCACAGTAAACATCTCATGTAGACATGCTCAGTGAGTGTGGGGCTTATTTTGGCTTCTTTTCTATGACCAGTTGCTTATATGCTGTATATCTGAATAATTGCAACTATTCTGTTTCCCCACCCTTGTTTTCCTTTTATAGTGGGTAATGGCTAGAAATAACTAATGTCAGCTGTGAATACTAGAGGAAAGGTCAAGAATACGAAGGTAATGCAAGTGTGGACAGATTTGACCCTCCCTGGGAACACAGGGAGACACTCCCCCACACTACCCACACATGGTAAGCAAACTAGTGTCATCAATTCTTTTTACATAAGTCATATGAGTGGGGAAATAAGTGACTGCAGCAGCTACTAAGAGTCAGCTAGTTTTCCATCTCAAGATACACTTTCTCTATTTTGATTTCAACAGCCCTGTGATCAAAGTATGTTCACAAAGTTTCCTCATACTTTCAATACATATATTTTAACGGGGATATCCTTTATTATCCTGCTCTATAAAATGTGCACCACATCAAACCAGTTCATAGCAAAGCTTTGACAGTTTCATTGTCATCAATAAGATCATACTTGGAGCAGGTAAATTTGCTAGAACATGCATTTGCAAATATTAAGCCTTTTCTAGACACTGTATTGTCCTTGCAAACTGCTCAGCATTACTGAGTGACGCTGCGGCTAGACTGAAAGCAGACAGCTGACAGAGGTTACTGTAGAACAAATATGATGCCAGTGAGGTAAACAGTTATTCAGTGTGCAGTATCATTTACTTATCTGTTAAAAGTGTTTTGCCTAGTGAATCTTACTGCATTTATTTTTCCTACCAAGTCATATACGAGTTGCTTTCCTTTTACCATTTGTCTAACACTAGCAGCTTCTTGAGTAAGATTTCTTGGGAGTTGGGTTAGGGTTTCTGAACTTTCAGATGACTGCATATCTCACAAATGTTTGCTTCTGGTGTCCACAACATTACACTAGAGCTGGTAAAAAATGTTTTGCTTTTGTTCTTGGGTAAAATTCTGAGCATTCTAGGATAATCCCATAACAGTGTTTTGAAAACCTTTATTGGAAATGTCCCCATATTTAGACAGATCTATGAGCTAGAGAAACAAAACGTCTTCTTAAAAGGTTAAAAAAACAACACTATGTTCGAGTCCAGAATGTCCTTGTTTGAACTTGCAAGAACTATTTTGTGTAACTAGTAAACAGACTTCTGAATTACATAAAATGAAGCTGCCTCTGATCCAAAACCAGTATTTGTATGTGTGAGGGAACTTCTGCATGTTCTAGAGACCACATATATGTTTTGTGACATGTGGGAGAAGATTTCATTAATCCATATGTAGGTTTCTCCTAAAAAAAAAAAAAAAAAAAGGTGGGGGGGGG
>NW_017729024.1:12192435-12198257 GCF_001723915.1 Gavialis gangeticus | reverse complement strand
AAAAAAAAAAAAAAAAAAAGGTTGGGGGGGGGTCTATAAACTGTGGATCTTGTTGAATATATCTGCCTCTTCTTATAGATGCTGGGGATCCATGAATGTTAGCTGGGCTTCTCATAGCAACTACAGCAAAATTTGGGGTTAGGTATTGCCCTCCCCACAGGTAATAATGCCAACATCAATTATCTTTTTCCTTTCTTTATAAGGAAAAGAGAAGGAAGAAATAATCCCCTTGGAATATGGACTAGCTAGTTTAAGGCTTAGTGTAGTTAAACCTATTGACAATGAAAATGTCCATTAAAATAGACTTGAAAGCTTGCTAAGCAAATGTTTTCCAGCTATTTAAGTTGGTCTAATAAAAGAGATCAGATTCATCCAAAGAGCCTTGTCTGCCTATGTCCTTAGACCGACACAGCTACAACCTACACCCTGTAACATGGAAGATATTACATTCAGCCATTTGAAATGGAAACTGTACAACATGAAAAAGAAGCCAAACTCAACAGAAACACATATTTTCTAAGCCTATGCAAGAAACACAACTTTGTTTCCAGAGGATTAAACATCCACAATCCTCCTACTACTGCACACAACTCCAAATATGCTTCACTGCTATGCAGGAGAACTTCAGAGAAAATTAGAAATTGTCTTCTTCACCTAATCTGTTCCAAGAGACCAGCTCAGAAAGGAAATCACCACCTGCTACAACAACTTAACAGAGAAAAATCCAGATATCGTCTCTAATATTATGCAGTGGACACAAAGAGACTACAAAATTTTTTCTACAACATTCATCCAACATAAAAAGCAGAAATGGAATAAATTACTCCAGCAGCACCTTTCCCAGCCACAAAACAGCCATCAGAGGAACAACACCAACACCTTACAACATTCCAACCTCAGACTCGATGAAACTGAAAACAGCAACCAATCCTCAAATATCATCAATTGCTCCACACACACATTTACCAAAACTGAAAAATCTGTCCTTTCTAAAGGCCTAAATTTCTGTCCAGAAAAATACCCTAATAAAAACACTTCAATGTGGAGAACTAGAAGAATTTGTCCAATGCCTCTGCCTCAAGGAATATTTTCACAACCAAAATGAATCCACTTCCAACAACAACTCATCCTCTGACAACATTGAGGAAAAAATCAACCACGCAAAACCCACCAAAATTAGACTGGACGCCTCATAGTGGATGAAATTCTAACCTTGACTGCTACAATGACTGCTTCAGGGAAAGAATGAACAATGAAATAATCAACAACACATGCCACCATAACAATTTCTCCCCACCAGGGAGAAAGGCCATAGAATCTCTAAGATCTAACCACCAAATAGTAACAAAGCCAGCAGATAAAGGAGGAGCCATAGTCATCCTTAACCATGAAGACTTCATAAAGGAAGTCAACAGACAACTCTCTGAAACCACCTACTACAAAGAACTAGAAGAAGATCCTACTTCCCTTTTCACCTTGAAACTCAAAAATACTATCAAATCATTTCCATCAGAACTACAAGAAAAACTAAGGACCTTGATCCCCCCACTACCTAATTCAGGGACTTTTTACATGCTCCCTGAAATCCACAAACAAGGGAACCCTAGTAGACTTATCATATCCAACCATGAAACTCTAACTGAGGAAATATCAGGTTTCATTGAAGCAATCCTAAAACTGCTTGTCACCCAAAGAGCGAGTTTTGTCCAAGACACTACAGAATTTCTATGGAAACTTAAAAACATAGACCACCTTCCCACCAACACCCTCCTAGCCACCATGGATGTTACCAGCTTATATACCAACATCCCACACCAGGATGGCATCCAAGCCTGTTGTACATACCTACGAGAACAAGATGACAACTCAGAGTACAGACCCAAAGATATTACTGACCTTACACACTTCATCCTCACACACAACAATTTCACTTTTAATAACCAACACTTCCTCCAAACCATAGGCACAGCTATGGGCACCAAAATGGCCCCCCAGTATGCCAACCTTTTTATGAGACACCTGGAAGAAGAATTCCTCAAGGACTACACCATCAAACCCTTGCTATAATTAAGATATATTGATGACATCTTCATCATTTGAACTGAAAACCTGCAATCTCTGATTGAGTTCCATCAGAAACTCAAGAATAATCATCCCTCCATCTGACTATCTCTTGAATAATCCAGCACCAACATCTCCTTTTTAGACATGATGATCAGAATACAGAATGGTAAAATACAGACTATGTTATACAAGAAACTCACAGACCAACACACATATATGCACAGAACCAGCAATCACCCTAAAGACACCAAGAAAGCTGTTATATACAGTCAAGCCCTCAGATACCACCGAATTTGCACTGAGGAGAACACCTGGGATTGCCACCTCACTAGTCTTAAAAAAGCTTTTACTGTACAAGGATACTCCACCAGAGAAATAGATCACATGTTTGAAAGAGCCACCTGTATACCACGTGAAGAACTGCTGAAGTACAGAAGAAAGACCCCCATGAATCGCACACTGTTGGTTAGGACATATCACTGTTCCCTCAAACCCATATGGAAAATCCTCAAACAATTGCAACCCATACTAGAAGGAGACCCTATTCTTAAAAAGATCTTCCCAGAACCACCCATGCTAGCCTTCAAACAAGCACCAAACCTTGCTAACCTCATCATGAGGAGCAAACTTTCTATGGCCCAGAACACATCAAATGGATCCAGACCATGCCATGACAAGAAATGTAAAACCTGCCAACACATCTCCACCATCCCCACAATTACTACACCCCACAACAGAACCATCAGCATTTCTGGATGCTACATCTGCACCTCCAGAAATGTAATACATCTCATCCAATGCACCAAATACCATGATGGAAAATATGTAGGAGAGACCAAACAACAACTGAGCACTAGAATGAACGCACACCAGCAATCCATTAAAGACAAGAATACCCAATTATCTGTGTGGGCACATTTCTCACAAGAAAACCACTCTGTCTCCAATCTCTTAGTTTTAATCCTCAAAGGGAACTTACAAAACACTTTTCACAGACAAGCCTATGAACTTCACTTCATCAACTCCCCCACTTCCAGCTTGTCTCTTACCCACTGACTCCTCAATTTACACTTCCCCTGACTACCTTTCTTGCATGCATACCAGCCTCTGGCTTCTTTACTATTCATTCCATCCAGAAAGAGCACACAACAACTGCAGATGCTTCTTCAGCCTGACAAAAGGTTTTTAAACCTGAAAAAGCTTGCTAAGAAATTTTTTCCCCAACTATTTAAGTTCGTCTAATAAAAGAGATCAGATTCACCCAAAGCACCTTGTCTGCATTAAAATGCATGGAAGCAATTTGTGGCTTTCACTCCATTCAACATTGACTATTACAGTACTTGTTATAAGCAGCTTTCACTGCTTGTTATTTTTGTTATTATATTTATGTAAACTTTTCAAGCAGATGTTGCAAACCAAAGGAGTAAACACAGGAGAGGGTGAAGGTGACACTGAAACATCACATTGATAGACTAGTCATGTATAATAGTGACAGGTCATGGAAGAATTTATTTTGGAGGGGAAATTGGGGGCTTAGGTGGGACAAGTTTAATTATAAGACTTAAGTATATAAAACAAATATTAAGAATTCCTACAAGCCCTCTACCTAAGTTATCAGCACATGAAAATTTCCTGTAGGAAATTTATACAGCCTATCCTTCTTCAGATACCTCTAAATCACTTCACCTGTGATGCCTACAGAAAATTTTCAAGTGTTGATAACTTTGGTAGAGGGCTTGTAGGAATTCTTAATATCTAAATTGGTCCTGTGAGAATATTTCAGACACAGAAGGTGCGTCCAGGTGAACGCACACATAGAGTTTGTTGTGCTGCAGACACATCTGTAGTGCCACAAACTGCATGCGCTGCACATGCAGCCATTTGCTGCACTGCTAACTTGCAGCGCAGCAGGGTTTTTGTGACGCGGGGAGATCCTGGTGGGTTTTGGTTTTTTTTGACACCAGGAAGTCCTGGTGTCAAAAAAACCCACAGAGGAAAAAAAGTGGGGTGGTGTACATGGCAGGAACCAGAGCCTGGCTCACTAGAGCCATACTCTGGCTGCTGGCCAGGTTCTATGTGCCCAGATCATCACCACTGGAGCCCTAGGAGGCCCTCAGAACCCCAGGTAAGAGTGCTGGGACCAGCCTAGGTGGGCAGCTTTCTCCACCTCAGCTGGTCCCAGCTCCCTTCATATAAGGGTGTTCACTCCCCCACTACTCAGGGCAACTTGGCACGTGGCAGAGCATGTGTGCACAGGTGTTCCCCAGGGACAAGTAGCAGTGGCACAACTATGTGCTGTTGCTATTTGTCTCTGGGGAAACACATGTATGCTAGTCTGAACACGCCCAAAAGATGGAATGCTAGATGCTTCAAATAGGTGGGTGGGGTGACTATTGCTGGTAAGAGGGAAGAGCTGGCATACATAGGTTAAAAACACAGATAAAATAGGAGGCAGCAGAGTGGGTCAAAGCCAAAGGTGAGGACAAAAACCTTGAATTTATGGTTGTGAAAGTGAGCCAGTGGAAGAATTCAAAGAAGATTCAATTCTCTGGTTGGGACAAGGGCTAAAGAAGCTGTCATTGAAAAATATTGTCCTGAGTCAGTTTAAAGATCAGAGACATGGGAGACTGTGTTACAGTAATCGAAATAGGAGATAGCCTGGATGCTAATTTTAGTTGTGTGAAAAAACAAAAGTAAACATTTTGGAAAAGGACTTACTAATGACAGTGACTTCTGAATGTTTACAGGTACCTACAATTCTAATATTGACTTCTACATTGGCTAGGTGTTGCCTTACTTATTCAGTACTTTCCAATAGATTAATTACTTTTGAGAGGTGTGCACACCTACAGCAGTATAGTCATAGTAGCTGACATTTAAAATAAGAACCAGCTGTGCCACATCCTGTTTGTTCTACTTAAAACCAAGCTGTTAAATAAGCCTATAAAAGAATATGCCCTGTAATTTACTGAAAACTTCGAAACACAATGAACCATATTCTACCCCAGTTATAACAGATAAAAATTAAGTGAGGGAATCTGAATTAAAATTTGGGAGTCTAAATTAGGTCCCAGAATTCCATGGTGACGTCTTTTGTGAATTTCAGTGCTGATGACCAAGAAGTATAGATTGGTCAATATAACTGATTATTCCAAGTCCACTGAAATCAAGAGAGAGAGTCGCTTTGACTTGAGTGGATTTTGGATCAAGCCCACCACAAATTATTATTATTATATTTTAAAAACAGTGAACATAGTAATAATTATCTGATGAATAGTTATTGATCTTATATATCTGGTTGGGCAAAAAGGGCAAATAATTATTCTTGATTATTAGAAGGATGATCTCTTTGACTACATGATGGGCTCTAATAATTTTGGCACTCTGATTTTGTAGCACACATTTATAATTTGGCAAACAAAAGTTCAGGCTAAAAATTGCAATTAAGATAATATGATTGAAGAATTCCTATAAGACTTTGTGGTCTTTCCTTCTGACCCCACCTCCACCTTAGAAAAAAATTGCTTTTAAACATTTGAGAATCACTGGTTTACATTATTTACTTTCATGCATTCATTAAGTTTCTTATATCAATAAGCCGCTGATGGCAGCATTGACTTTATTATCAAGTGCCTGAACTTGGTTTAGGTATCTAGGTTGTAGCTGTATTGGTCTAGAGGCAAAAGGAATTGGAACTCATGGCAGAGGTGATAGCTTTTATTAGACCAACTAGATTTGTGCAAAAAAAAAAAAAAAAA
>NW_017729024.1:12188744-12192301 GCF_001723915.1 Gavialis gangeticus | reverse complement strand
AAAAAAAAAAAAAAATCTTTATTTGCAAGGTTTTGGGCACAGGAACCCTTCTTCAGCAATAGGAGAAAATATTGTAAAAGTTCTCCTAGGCAGAAATGAAAGTCCATATTTCATAGGATACTTGAAGGTATGGTAAAATCTCCTGTTTGGAACAGTTCATTTTATGCAGATTAGGCTCAGAGAAAAGTTGGAATAGTCTGTTTACCTCTAAGTCCTTTGATGGCAAGCAGGATGTAGAGTCATATTTCCTTCTGGTTATGATGATTCATATTTCACAGAGGAGTTAAAAGATGGAATGCTTTCTGGGCAGGAATTTCTTCTGTGGACTTGGTTTAGGGAAGAATTGGTCGTTTAAGGCAGATGTGGTCCAGAGCATGGCTTTTGTATCTCAGTCACCTGCTGGGCTGAAGAAGAGAGGTGATATTTCACTCAGGCTATGGAGGCATGTCATAATGGCTAATTAAATTAATCTGTGCTCTTTTCATGCCACTCTTTGAGAGCCCCCTTCCAGGGAGTTCTCACAAACTGAATTCTGCACTGTCAGAGGCAGCTTCTTCACACTGATCTCTCTTTTTGCAAAGGGAGTCAACATTGTTCTATCACCAGAGGAGCGCAGACTTGTTACATTTCTCTTTTGCACTAGCTGTGGGCAGAGGATGTGTGGAGAAGTAACACCATGAAAGCTAGAACATTCTAATTTTTAGTGCATGTTTCCATGCTATGCAATACATTTTCCTCTTTGCCTGATCATTTCATTCACTTTTTTTCTTTCTTCACTGCATCATTGCCTTTGTTCACTGTCTGTCTTCCAAGACTGAGGCAGCCTATGTTGCAAGGTGCTCCAAAACAGCTTCTCAAAACAACAGTTTCTTTCTGTAACAGAATTGCTGGCACCACCCTGAATCTGAAATGGGTCAGGTGAAAGATGCATACATAGTTCTCGTTGCATCTGGCCTCCACATAGACGCTATCACTTTGTCCTGGTGTCTACTGGTTCGGGAGATATGAGAATTTAGCTCTAAAAATAGCAGGCTGTAGCTATGAAGAAGCATTGTAAAACTGCACGATTATTTTGATAACAAAGAGGTCACTTTTTTCCATTCTTAGGGTATCGTCTGGGTATCAGGCAAAAAAACACCACCACATCCCCCCACTTATCTGCTAAGGTCATCCAAGGTTACAGTCAAATGGCAAAACGTCGTGCTGTAAGTAGATTTGCTAGAAAAAAGTCTGAACCGTTTTTTATTTAAAGCACTGCTCATTTAGTAAAAGGCACTGGCATCTGTTACAAGAAACCTTTTTCTGGTGAAAAGGTGCATTCTTTAGATTCTTCTGTAACTTGATTGTTGGTGTCAAGCTGAACTTTGGCTAGGCAATAGTCCCCCAGAGTAGCTGTCTTCATATAACTGTGTTCACTCCAGTGTCCTGTTCAGAATTCACAGAAAGGCTTTTATTTGTGTAGCCTGGGCGTACATGGGTTTGTACGCCTCTCTCCAATTGAGGGAATTATTGGCAGGGGAGGGTGCTATGGAGGGACACAGCAGCCCGTGACCTCCTTCGTCCCGTATAGAGTTAGGCCTAGTCAATTAATTACTTAACTATATACAAACTTATTATTACAACAAAACCATTAAAGGATAAGGACATAGACTATATGTACAGATTTACAAAACAATAAACCCTATACCATATATATCTCTCACATCACACCCAATTATTATTTAAAAATACAGGTAAACAATAAAACAACCCAGAACAAAGGATATTGATCAGGAAACCTTTTAACTGTATAAATATACAAACTATTACTTTAACTTATTCACTTAAACTATAAGGCACAGTCTACAAATATAACAAGCAATTCTTAGACTACCTGGGTGCCCTCCAGGGCAGGGGCCCCACTCCCAAGGTACCACTACAGGAAAAGAGGTGAGGGGAAAGAAAAAGAAGAGGGAGACCCCAAAGTCTTCCAAGGCCCCCCCATCACCCAGGAGCACGTGGTGCCTCTTCACAACCCTGGGGGTCCCTCCCCATCTGGGAACCCTGTCTCTAGGGTAACTTACTTTAGTCCCAGAGGCTTGCCTCCCATTTTTCAGGTCAGGCTGTTCCCTGCCGGGCTTTCTTGCCACCTGAGTTTGCTGCCGCCGGCCTGGTTTAAGGCCACATGCACCGCTGTGTGTAGTGGGTGCTTCACCTTGTGTTATGAGTTGGAGACCTGAGCAGCCTTGTGCAGCACCAGGGCTCAGTCTGTTCCTGGGCCCTCTGTGCAGCATCATCTGCACTGAGCTCTGCCCTGTGCCAGCAGCTGTAGACCTAAGCCACCTCAAGCGGCTCCCAGGGTCTCTCACCCTCCATGCAGCGCCTCTTGCACTGAGTTCCTGGCCTCGTGTGGACGTTGGGGACCTGAGCTGCCCAAGTGCACATGTACAGGAGGGCCTTTCTTAGCAGCAGTCCTGAATATAGCACAGAGGCAATGTAACACATGGACTGGGCTAGGGTAAGTGAAACCGGAAATGTCCAATTTCAGTAAAAAGCTAATGTGATTATTTTGATATGGCATGAACTACTAACGGACATAAAATGTACATGTTTAACAGCAAAGGTAATCAATTATTAGAATGACTTACAAAGGGTTGGTAGATTCTCCATTACTAATTATTTTTAAAACCAAGATTGGGCATTTCCCCCCCCACTAAAGAAATACAAAAAAAATATAGTCTGGGAATTTCTGCAACTTGTTTAGATTAGCAAAACAGTCTCTTCTGGCCTTTTAGCCTATGAAACCTGTCTTTGGGTACAAAAATATCAGCATTGCCAAGGCTACAGAATTTCTGTATGCCCATCAACAATAAGTGCATAGGAGTTGAGAGCCCCTGGCTTCCAGCCCAGTGAACTTTTCCTTAGGCCAAGCGACATTTTGAAACAGGAAGACTAAGATAATCCATTTTGTCAGAAGTTCAGCTGCGTGTGGTATGCGGAAGCAAGATGCCATTGTAATAGATTCACTGATGGAATGTAGAAGGACTTTATTACTGAACCATGGATGGGAGATAGCAGTTTTCAGTATGAATGGATTTTCAAGAAACAGTAAACGGTACCTCTCTGACCCTAACGCTACTGTCTGCTAAGCTTCATGTCCTAGCTTCAAATCATGGACACCCTAAAAGCTTAAAAAATGCTAGTAGACAACAGTGTTAGACAACATGGAGATCAACATGGATTTTTTTTTTCTTTTTTTCTTTTTTTACATATAAACACAGTGTCCTGTAATGATGTGTGTCTTGCAAATTAGACATGATTTCCTTCTAGGAAATTGTTTGGTTGTTTGGACTCTGGTTTCCAGGTCTAAAACTTGGTGCTTCTGCCATGTCAGATCCACAAATCAAGAACAGCTTCAGTGAAGTTAATGGATCAAACTGTGGCAAAATAAAATGTTCTTTAAGTTGCAGTCATGTCTCATGAATTGTTTTCTCTCCCCCCCCCCCAAGTAAAACCACCAAAGGAAACCCATTTTTTTTGGGTTTTTTTTAAAAAAAAAATTTTTTTCCCAAAGAAAG
>NW_017729024.1:12185082-12188734 GCF_001723915.1 Gavialis gangeticus | reverse complement strand
CCCCCCCCCCCAAGTAAAACCACTCAAGGAAACCAATTGTTTTTGAGTTTTTTTCTAAAAAAAAGTTTATTTCCACAAGGAAGAGCAATAGGAAAAATTAAATGGTTTTCCACGTATTGTTTTTTTAAACAGAGTCTACAAGGACATAGTCAGCACCAAAACTAAAAAAAAAAAGAAAAAGAAAAAAAAGAAAAAAAAGAAAAAAGTACAAACAGCCATAGAATATAATCTATAAAGCAAACATTTAATATTGCACTTTGTTTCTCTAAAGTTTTGGATTTTACTTATTTTTTCCTTAATTCAGGTCATGAGTCTATCTCAAATACTGGGCTACAACTGTGAACCCTCACACTTTATAATAATGTTGAGAATTGACCAATATTTATAAAAGGAAAAAAGTAATGCCTCTAAAGAACTGAATAAAGAAATATTTTAATGGAAACTTTTCTTTGATAAAGGTTTTAGATCTTTAAATCCGACCACAGTTTTGTATTGCAGTGCCAATTACTATAATATTGGTCAATCCTGCTTTATATATAATTTTTCCATTATACTGTGATAAGTATTAATGCTACGTGTATCAACAATTGTTCCCTAGTCCATTAAAACAAACAAACAAACAAAGGAACAAAAAAACCCAAAACAAAACAAAACAAAAAAAAAACCACACCACCAAATGCCCTTTTATGCCAAAAATCCCATCAGCTCTTTTTCTGTAGGGGAGGGACATTCACAAAAATGGCCTAATAAGATAAGACATCACCCAATTTCCTTATTATCTAATGTATTAGTTTGCTTATAGAAGCCCAAACCCTTTAACTGAATCACTTAAAACGCGATTCTTATTTATACTGGGTTTTTTTTCACCCTGTCAACATGAAGTGTCTTCCATGTTTTCATAAAGGCCACTTATGGAAAAGCCTATCTTGTCATTTCTGAAGCCTTAAAAATAAGGAAGCATTTTGTAAGAATAAGCACCAGGCCAGATACAAAACTCCCCCTTGTCCCCCACTTCCAGCTACTTTATAATAGATGGCGTAAATGGTAGAAGGGACACGAATTAATAGAACAGTCAACATGAAAACTGCATACCCATTAAAAAACCTGGGCTGCTTTTTTCTGAAGAGGAAAGTTTGTATAATGAGTAGCTTTCTGCAAACAAACGTACAAAATCCCTACTGCTTATGTGCTGGTTTTTGTGCTACAAGATACATTGGTTCCCTGCCACCCTCAGGTACACTGAGTTTACTCATGTTATGCAGGGTAGAAGCAGTTTGCACGTAGCGTTTAAGTGTTGTGTGAATGTTTTGCTGTATGCAGAACACCAAAGAGGAC
Organism: Gavialis gangeticus; assembly: GCF_001723915.1. Taxonomy (NCBI): domain Eukaryota; kingdom Metazoa; phylum Chordata; order Crocodylia; family Gavialidae; genus Gavialis; species Gavialis gangeticus. Next base: position 12,187,399 of record NW_017729024.1, on the reverse strand, counting down.
ATAATCAAAGCAAAATCTCTGCTATATAGTATTTTAGTAGGACTGGTAACTGCAGTAGTCTAGTTCAGTTAGTTTCATTATTCTGCTTATCTTTTTTTGTCCTTATAATTTTGTAAACACAAAATACACAGATTAAGCTTTCTTACTACAACCTTAACCACTTTTTTTGAAATATACTTTGTACTAGTATACTAGTATCTCTCTATGTATGTATAGAATTTCTGGTGATTAAGTTACTATGTATAAAAATAAACTCACTTTCCCACCTCACCCCTATTTATGGGATGAGAATGGAAAACCTCTCTGAATTATGGCCAGAACTTTTTTTTTAAATTTAAACTTGCTTAGGTCTTGGCTGGTGTCTGCTGGTGCTGCCTTCATTTTGCTTCATTTTTAAGCTTCATAACTTGACTATCTCTTCATAAATTGTAGAAAAGATAAAAAGGGAATAAGGGTGGGTTTGTTACTTTTGTGTATGTCCCTATTCCAAATCCCCCTTAAAAAAACCAACAAAAAACCAAAAACAAAAAACCCCAGAAAACCCACAAACACAAAACAAAAAGTAACAGTGCAACATAAAACAAATAGCATTTCAACAGTTTGGCAAGTGATGAGTTCACCTGAGATTAAGTGATTTTTTTTTAGGCAGTCTGTAACAAAATGCTGCTTTGCGGTAATAGTAGAAAGGCAACAAATTCTTAAAAGAAATCAAGAAGGTATACAATCTTGACAAAGTCTCTTATTAGTTTCCTTCTGTTATCTTCTCCCCCCCTACACATCTGTTGCTTATCTACTACAGTAGGCTGCAAAACATACAGCAAGAAGGATTGGCTTGAAGGCATTTGATGTTTGTAAATAAATCCACAACAGGATCCAAGCTGAAGAGGTGATACATGATCAGCCTACTAGGACAATTCTGAGCATGTGCATATGCAGGTAAAGTCCAGGCTACATTAAATTAAAAAAAAAAAATGTCAGTGCATTTGTTATCTTAAGTTTTTTCAAAGCTTTCTTTTGCTCCTTGTTGTGCGGACCACAAACAAGTTAGAAGGGGTAACAACAGTCCGGCATAAATGAGAAAGCTGTAGTGACACTGAACCGCACAACGTAAGCAATGAGCATGTGCAAATTTTCAAATCAAAGAGGAAGTCATCCCTCTCTTTTACAACATGGTGAGTGTTTTGACACATATGACCGTAGGCTAATAAGGCTGCTCCTAATATGTGCCAGTATTTAAGGGAAAAAAGCTCAGGTCTTCAAGCATAAGGAGCAGGCCTACGGTGTTGCTGTAGGCTTCAAAAGCATGATCACAGGTTTTCATTTATTCACCGTTTTACAGGCAAGAGCAATATCACTTCCTTTGAAAGTGTAATCTCCACTATGACACCTTGATCTTCAACACGGCAGAGATATGATTTAAAACCGAAGTCAAGTCAGCTTGCAATGGTTTCCTTCAGCGAGAGGGACAGGATGGTCTGTCATCTGTGGGCTGATCTGGGTTTGGATCAATCTAAGTGAAAATAAAAAAAAGAAAGAAAGGAAAATTAAAACAAACAAACCTTAGAAATCCAAATTCTTAAAGTTAAGTATCTTGTGATAGTGAGCAGTGATAGGTATTTGTTTCTGATCCCAAACTCATTGAAGTCAATGAATAGACTCCAGTCAACTATAATGGGCTCTGGATCAGGCTAATAAAAGGTCTATGTTAGATTTTACCTTATTAACCTCTGAGTTTTGTATGTTTTAAATACAATGAAAGGTTATTGCTGAGACTTGACTGCTTAGATGTAAAGACTTAAATACTGATGTGTGAAGGGTGATTTTTCTGGATAAAACTTATTTGCCATTTCAAGCAAATTTTATTACAAACACAATTTTCTATTTGAAATACGTTGGATTGGTTTCTTAAATGTGAAACAAAATGCTTCTTGGTAATACCTGTTAAGAATACGGGGGGGGGGAAAAAATCACTTTATTTTGTCACTATTTTTTTACAGCCTTTTACTTAGTGTGAGAATGAACTGGATTTCCTCTGAGGTGTTTTAAACTCGCATTGTCTTGCCCTACCATTTTAAAACTGTTCATATTGCAAAATATGAAAAAGGAATGCACTTATTGGAAACCAGATGCCTGGGACATCTGGCTATCTATTTTAGGAATATTAGTGTTGCCCATCAATGTACTATTTTGTGAATTCAATGGGGTTAGATACCCACTGAGTTTCTTAATGTGCCTATGTATGAATCCTTAGGTACCTAAATATCTTTAAAAGACTGGCCCTGAGTACATGTCATTTTAAAAAAAAAAAAAAAAAAAA
>NW_017729024.1:12181322-12185031 GCF_001723915.1 Gavialis gangeticus | reverse complement strand
AAAAAAAAAAAAAAAAAAAATCAGCTTGTTAAGTTAGTATTCCAGAAGACAAAAATATTACCATCCTACAATCTATATTCGCCTAATACTGCTCTTTTAAAAAAAATGTGGCATTAGCTTTTTTGTTCTGCACAAATTGTTTTCATTCTTGCAGATCTTAAGTATGTGCTATAAAAGGCACCTAAAGACTGTCTTTAATGGGGCCATCCAATGGTGCTTTATGAAACTAAATATCCATCTTAGAAAGAATAATGAATTTAAGACTGATTTTTAACTTAGAAATTGATCTAAACATGTCACCTCTCAGCCAGAAGCTGATTCTAATAAAAGTCCATTGCGATTCATGAAAGCTTTACATCTAAAGGGTTTCAGAGCATAAAAAAAGAGGGCCAAAGAACCAGGCAGGGAATATTCTAAGCTAGTGGAAGGAAAGAAAACAAGGGGCAGGGGAAAAAAAGGGGGGGTGGGGCAGAGAGAAAGGCAAAAGAGATGCATTTTGGCCCTAAACTACGTTAAGTGCTTTACAGATTTAAAAAGTAAACAAACCCCCCAGAACAGCCCCCCTCCTCACAATGAAGTACTTCTTTGGTTTAGAGGAGAAGAGAATTGACACTGGCATGAGTTACAGGCCTAGTAATGTACTTGAACTGGCCTAGAGATATCTGGTTGGGTTTAGATGACTGAACTGGAAACAAAGGAAGTCACACTCTTCGGGAAGCAAATAAATGAGAACCTGGCCAACAGAAACGAGAAACAGGTAACAGCCAGCAGCTACATCTCTTTCCTGTTACACTGGCCTCCCACTATCAACTATATATAAGGATAACATTCTGGAAAAAATATCCCAAGAGTTAAGGGCTGCCAAAAGTAGTATAATTCTAGGCTCATATGCATATCATGCTAGAGATGTGAATTACAAAAAACAAATATAAAAAAAAAAACTCTGGATATGCCACCTTTCAAATTTAGGGATGCAAAATTTAAATTGTAAGGGTGACTTGCAAATCAGAAACTGATCTAAACATGTCACCTATCAACTGGACATTGATTCTAGAAAAGTGGATCGTGAAAAGAGAGATTAGTTTATATCCTGAAATAAAATTGAAGACTTTTAACATGATACATATACAGTTATCATTTACCATAGTATGGGCTTAACAGGGGGTTTGAGGAGATGGGAGGGGAAACAGTTCATTCACTCCAATGGGAAAGAGATGAAAGATTGGAGAGAATCTATTTTACTTCTATCCAGGTTACTGTAAGAGGTGTACTGAGCAGACAGGAGATTAGGCACTAAAACAGAAGTGACCAACTATGGGAGGGGGTTGATAATTTTAGTCATAAATTTAAATGTAGATGCTGAAACAAGGAGATACCACCTTTACTGAAGGAGTATTGAGCACAAACAGCTCCTACTTTCTAGCCTACATTCTATTCTCAGCTACTTTGCATAAATCTTCTACAGCAATGATACTGACATGAATGAAATTCCTGAAAAGCTATTTTGGTGTATGTCTTGTTCCACAGTCTTTGCTTGTAGAGGTTAATATAATTATAGAAGGGTGGAACACAGTTCTCATTTCCAGCTTATTAAGAGTTCCTCCACAAGAAAGCAGAATACAAACACCTAAGAGCCATAGTAATTAATGGCATACTTGTATACTTACCTCTGAATAAAGAGGTGGAGGCAGAAAACGAAATTCTTGGATGTAGGCGAATAATGGTCCTTGAAGTGCCCTCTCAAAATCGTCACAGGCAGCTATGGGTGCAAGGCTGGACTGTCTTTGCTCCTCTGTGACCACTTCTGCATAGCTAGGAGGTGCTAGAGGGAAAAGGTACACGCAGTTCGAACTACAGTTCTTATGCATGTCAAAATACATAATATGACAAATATTAAAACTTTAATCATTAAAAAAGTTAAAGTGCTCAGTGACAAGAATTATAGCTACACTTTTGTATACGAGACTATGCTATCTAAAGAAATTAAAATTTATGCTGTTAAGATGACTGACAATCATCACAGACTTCAGCTTGATTATCCTCCTAAAATCTGAGTATGGGACAGCACTCTTTTCTTGCCTAGGTAGAAGAGTGTGAGATGACCCCACTTTCCTTTGGAGGTCTCTCTTTCGACCTAAGGTTCATGCACATGGATGTGTTGACAACTGAGTAAAACCGAATTACAGGAAGGGGAAATATATATAATTCTACCAGTGAGCAATGCAGAGATTCCCTGCACAAAGTTAATACAGCCCAACCTATGCTGTCTTTCCACTAGGTTCCCAGCTTCCAATGGGCCAGATGAAGACCTGACAGCACTGCTGCAATGGACTGGGCTGCTTCCAAGCCACAGAAGTAACTGGGGACCAGTAATTGGAGATACTGAAATTCCACGCTGAAATCCCCTAGTGTCCTGTGCCATCTGCACCGATTCCCATGGTTAAGATGTTGGAGCAGGTGGGCTCCACTGCTCTTTCTACAGCATAAAAAAAGGGAACTACAGACCCACCACAATATAACTGGGTAGTACAGAAATTGCATGGAAAGAGACCCATATGGAAATGACCTCTCGCCATGTGGGTTTTACTGAGAAAGGGTTTCTTAATAAAGTGGTGATGAGGTAAATCAGACATACAAGCCCAAAATACTATTAAAGCAGCTGAGATTAATATTAAAATCAATTTACCTTCAGGTCTTTCAGGCAGTGTAAGACCAAGCCAATTCATATTCATGCTACACTGGCTGCTTACACTTGATGTTCTGCTGCCAAAAGGATGTAGAGGAATAGTACCAATGACAAGTGGTAAATTAAGGAATAAGTCCATTGCTCCAGGGATATCAACGTATACCTAAAAAGTAAGTGACAAAAAAGCCTGTGAATAGAAGCTGGTTTGAATCAGTCCCTAGTGGGTTAATTCTGCCCTCAGTTCCAGGTGAGAGTTATACTTGCTTCTAATACACTATTTTAAAGGGTTGTGCCAAAAAGAAGTGCTGAGCCCTACCAAGTTAAATAGAAGTTGACAGTTCTTCACATTAGGTGAAAAATTTTAAAAATTGCCATGGCTGTATATCATCTGCCATTTGTCACAGAATCAGAGGGTTGGAAAGGACCTCAAGCATCACACCTAGGCCAACCTCTTGGATAAATGCAGCACTTGCTATTCCTAAACCTATTCTCCTTTATGCATTTCAACAATGATGCATTGATTTTTTTAAACAAAATTAGCATGGGATCATGCCTCCAAAGTAGTTATGCATATGCTTAAGAGAGAATATGAACAGGACACGTACCATTAATGAATATTCCACACGGATTATACTGCAATCAAGGATTGAGGGAGAAACGGGTGGAATTTTCAACAGTTTGCCGTTCCAGGTTTCTGTTTTCCCAGATGACAGGGATTCCCCACGCAGGTTGGCAACAAGCTGCTTCACTTCCTTCATTTTCCCTTTGGCATAGAATGCCTGTGTTTGGTAAATGGCTGCCTTTGGCACAACCATACGGGAAGAGCAGTTCTCAATCTCAGCAAAAATCTGAATTGATTCACCTGGAATGAAACAGAATTTCATTCAGTTCACATCTGCTTACATGGAAACACATATATTTTTAAATGTTTACATGGTTACAATGGGCCAGCTCCTGCCAATACTAAATTTATTGGCAAGAATATTCATTGATAGCAATAAGCAGAATGAAGTTCAGTATGAG
>NW_017729024.1:12170719-12176322 GCF_001723915.1 Gavialis gangeticus | reverse complement strand
TGAAACAGAATTTCATTCAGTTCACATCTGCTTACATGGAAACACATATATTTTTAAATGTTTACATGGTTACAATGGGCCAGCTCCTGCCAATACTAAATTTATTGGCAAGAATATTCATTGATAGCAATAAGCAGAATGAAGTTCAGTATGAGCTGATGTGACAAGTGTGCAAGGCTAGTAAAGGAAAATGTATTTTTCCAATTTGAAGTTACAGCTATGATGAATCTGGTTCAACAGCATACTCGGAAGACCACAATATGCAAATGAAAAAGCTACCTTGATACTTATTTATGTAAGGCCATGAATTAAAAAGGGTAATTTTAAGAGAGTGAAGAAAGAAGTTATTCTTGCTACATACCTGGGGTGTAGCCCTTCCTTTCAATTTTGGCACTTAAGGATATTGGGCCTGAGGTACAAAACCAACAACAGAGAGTCTTCTCTTTTGTGCCTGCTTGGGGTGACTGCAAAAAAACCAAACATTAAACCCAGAATTAGTTGTGCATATTCATGAGACTCTAATTAATGCAGAGAAATAGTATTAAGATACTAAATGGCAAAACCCTGCTGGTTTTACTCAAAAGAATAGTTATGTTGACTTCCCTAACACTGTGCAAGTAAACAAAGAATGTTTTGTCTTAATTCCAATCTAGCACTGGTATTAGTTACCTTACCAGAGCTACCCCAATTAGTCTCATCCTCACTGAAGAATTCATTGAAAAAAACAAAGACAATCAGAAAAATTTTGCTTTAGGAAAAATGAACAGCTTTTTGGCCCACATACAATTTTACGAAAAACTATTGACACTGTTGAAGGTAACTAAAAGCATCTTTCTACATTTCACTTAATTATATTTCATGTAAAACAAAGTCCAACTACTGTAATCCTGAATATTAACTTTTTTCTGTTCTCAGAATAAACCTGCTCCTATTCCCACCTAAATCAATGAAGTTTGCATTGTTTTATGTGAGATCATGATTAATGGTCTATTCAAGTTCCACATACATCTTTCCTTTGATTTAGTAGAGATTATAAGTGAGGCCATAGATCCTCTGATAAAATTTGATTTTTCACCCATATATAAAACCCCCACTCCCTTATTTCAATGACTTCTAAATTTTGCATGCATTGCTCATTGAGAAGAAAGAAAAAGGATTTTAGGCCAAACTGAAATGAGAACCTCCTTGAAAACATCTTGTCCAATATCAAAAAGATTTAGTATTAAAAAAAAGTGTTAGTTTCTCTCCACTGGTAGGAAACTATATTAAATTTATCAATTGTACAGTAAACTGTGGTGTAGTGCACATTTTTAAGTTTAACAGGCTGTTATTAATTAGAAGATTTGTAAGAATAATAGTGCTCTTTTAGCAGCTAAATTATTCTGTATTAAATTGATAAGGAATAGTGAATAGAACTCTCCTGAATGAGATTTTTTTGTAATTTGCCACTGATTCAGTTTACAGATAAATATAAAATATAGATAATTTCAACTCCAACCACTATGTAACTTTTCAATATGGCAGCTTGCTATGAGTTGCTAAAATGGGTTAGTCACCTGCACTTTAACTAGCAGACAGTATTAAAATTAGATTTTGTAATGGTTTCAGTGACTATAGATATGCCAAATACAAAAACAATATATACACAGCTCTCAATTCTTACCAATAATGAAGGAGTGTTGATATCTATATGTTCAAAGACTGTAAATTCCTTCTTTAATTTCACTGGTAGAAGCCAAGGTCTGTGCAATTCGGCTTTCACCCAATAGCGCACACTGCCATGTCTGCCTTCAAATGAGGTAGCAAGTGGTCTGTGCAGGACAAAAGTCAAAATTGAGTAAGCCTTTTTCTCTCTCTGACAGTGATACAATTTATCAAGCTGCACTGTACCATTTATTTATCTAAGTACAACTTAGAAAGTTTCCACATTTCAAAAAGATCAACTTTGAAAGAAAAATAATTAATCATGAAATCTTTCAACAGTTATGATATAGGAACGTGATGTATCATTGTCTTTGGTAGTATATTTTGTGAGTTAACTTCTGTGGAAAGTACACTTGTACCTGCCTTTCAATAATATCTGGCTTTGCCTTAGTTAAAATGTATGACCTGTTGTTCTTGTAGGTCACCTTAACTAATTTAAGACACTTCAAAAAGTTACCTAATCCCTTTGTGTTTGCTCCCAAACCCCCTGTAGTTTGATGAGGCCACCTTAAACTGTCCTTCAGAAAACCAAAATCCAGCAGTCTCTACTCTGAACTTTCACTGAAGACAATGGGAGTTAGTTCCATCTGTGGGAAAAACAACCCTGAGGGGTTGACCCTACGTTTTTCTAACATTTTAAAAATATCTAAATCTCAAATCTGCAGCATTTTGGGTACCTTGAATTTTAATACTATGGTTTTGACACACAGACTACAACAATTAAAATCAGTCTCACAAGTGCTTGTTTTTTTCTTGACGAACAAACTGAATAAACTTATTTACACATTGTTCTGGTCAGTACTAGCCATCTGAAAGTGTGTTGTTCCTAAAGCTTTGTGCTGTCAGCCCTCTTTCACAAGATCTGCTTCATCTGCAGCAAATGTAATCAGTTAATTTTACGGTCACCCTTTTAGGTCTGTACCATATTCTACTGCTCATCTTCCATACCAAACTCTTGATCTCTTTCAAATAGTGTCTTTAGTTTTAATATCTAAACTCACTCTTGTTTCACCATTGTCATCCTTGCTTCTTGAATGGTAATTGATGAGTTCATCAGAAGCCAGTTTAGCATTCTAGAATTCCTATATGGGTCCTTTTTTACATGTTTTAGCTGTATCTATTGCAAACAACTGTACTATTCATATGATTCCTTTTGAGACCAATGTTAGGAAGGGCTAAATACTTGCAACTCCTATAAAAGCCAGACACTCTGCACCTCAGATAATACAAAATTTTACTCGCTCCACATTGTGTGGAGTTAGGATATCTTAACTCTCATGAAATCCCTCCAAGGTTTTCTACCTCAGTGTAGGCTTTGCTTTAACCCCAAATCTTTTCCTCTTCTTCTTCCTTCTAACCACTTTGTCCCTCACTTAGTCACTCAGATATTTTGGTGAAGCCCACGAGATTGAAATCTCTTCACACAATTTCCCAATCACTTTACGTATACTTATGGACACTTGAGATGTTTTCTAAAAATGGACATCCCATGCATGTCTGTATTTATCACCCAAATATTTCTGTAAGCATTCTTGCTTTTTGTTTTAATCCCCAAGATAATCTTGGTTCTTTGCTATGCATCTGTCTGCTTATTTCCCTCTTGGTTTCTATACAGCCACCATCTTGCAATCTGCATACAGATTTGCCTCCATTTACTAGTTTAAATCTCAGAACCATTTATTTACATGAGTCCAGATACAGTTCATTTTCTCACATCCGTTCCAAACTGAGCCCAAACAGATTATTACTGAATCCTGTTTGCAAAGTCTGCTTATCTACATGACTGAGGGAATTTTGATGCAGCAAGAAGAGGTCCCAGCAACTCTCCAGGGACCAGGATTGATCAATCAATCAATTTTCTCCTCCTTGTAGTGAGCGGAGCATCATACGGGATAGCCAACTTATTCATGTCATTTGCAACAGGTCAAAAAGGGAATGATTGATTTAAGAGTAACAGTTAGGTTTCAATTTTTTTTTTACCCACAATTAAAAAAAAAAATCAAAAAGGTTCTTTTAGTGCAACCTCTCCTGTCCCTGAAAAAGGGTCCCCCACCCACTAAAATCTTTCACATGGTTTAATAAACATGTGCTTTAACATGGTATTTACACAACATGGGTATTGCATGTAGTACTTACGTCTGTGGAAGCTCAAAGCTGAATGCATATTCATGCCTTCCTGAATGAATAGTGTGGAGGCCTTCTTCAGAATTGTCATCATCTAGGGGGGAAAAACCCAATATGCTATTCCACCTGAAAACATTTTACACATAATATATTACATAGGTTTCTTTCTTGTACTGAAAGGAAATGATATGCTTGTTATTAAATGTAAACTGTGTAGACATATCTAATTCACTTAACTCACTTTTGGGTATATGACAACTGAATTGTTATGGGCAGGCAATATGGTTGGATGGAGTTAACACAGACAGAGGCCAGTTGCTTTTAATTCGGATTATTAGTACTTTGAATACAGTCCAGGACGTGGCTTACAATTCCATGCTTTATTCCAGAATCAACCTGATGACAACGCTTTTCCAGTATAATACCTAGGGAAGTCCTAACTGAAATGGTTTCACATCGTTCAGAAAGTAACCTCATGTCATACTGCACATCCAGCCCACTGGACAAGATTCAATTGCACAATCCTCCTTCCTTTTCTCCCGTACCCAGCCACCACACTGAGGTCTGAAAACCTTGAAGAGACAATCTGCAAAACCTGATCTCGAAAGTACCAGAGAAACTAAGGGGCGCAGGAGGCGGCCAGCTCCGGGAACGAGTGTCACACGGAACTGGTTTCTTAAAAGCTTTGCAGTTAAATGGCTCCGTCCTGCCCAGCCGCTGCCTGGGAAGTTTCCCGGTGCCCATAAACAAGTTGCCCTTCTTTGTTCCCTTCCAACCCTGCCTGGGCACTGAGGGGCTGAAACAACCCAGGCGGCTTGCGACCCTGGTGTTGGGGAGGACCCCAAGTTGGGTCAAACAGATGCTGGAGGTGGCAAAATAACTGGAGGCAGGGAAAGAATTGGGCACCTCCCCGCGGCCTGAAGCACCTCAGGGGAGACCAAAAAAGAAAAAAAAAGGGGGGGGGGGAATATTTCAGTGGGGTTTGATGCAGGGTTTGCTTCTCCCCCTCCCTGGAGAAGGGGCAAGGCTGCCAACCCCAGTCAGGGGCCAGGAGTGGCAGGGGAGATGCGGCTAGGCAGGTGAGTGGACCCCAGGCCGGGGACCCTCCTCTTCTCCTCGCCCTAAACTCCGTGCCTCCCTCTCTCCCCCCCCCGCCCGGCCGGCCGGCCGCTTTCTGCCAGCTCAGCAGTCCCCGGGAGCCGGGCGGCGGCGGCGCTGTGGTAAACAAGTGCTGAGCTGTCAATCACAGACTAGACTGGAGCAGGAGAGGACCGGCCTAAACCGGCGCGAGCAGAGCCCCAACCAGCCGGCGCGCCCGGCGCACGGCACAGCGCACGCGAGCGCAGGCGCGCAGCCTACCCTAGCGGGCGGGGCGAGACTCGCCGCCTCCCCCCGGCTTCTCTGGCGCCTTCTGGGCTGCAGCTCAGCCCCACAGCACACGGGCCCGATCCTGCCCCCGGCCGCAGCGCAAGGCGGAGAGGATCAGGCCCGTGCTGCGGGGGGGCGAAGGCGGGCGTCGATCCCCAACCCCCCTCAACCCCTCAGCGGCGCACGCCGGACTCCAGGAACCAGGACCTGCCGCGCCCCGCGCCAATCAGCGGCGGGCATCGCCTTAGCAACAGGCTAACAAACGGCGCCGGGCCAATGGCGGCGGAGCGGGGCGGGGCTGGGGGCACCAAGCTGGTGTGAGCGGCGTGGGGTAGAATAGTGGGCGCCCGGGCTGCTCGGCGGCCGCGTCGGCCGCGCGGGGTCCGGCTGCTACCGCCGAGTCGCGC
>NW_017729024.1:12165135-12170708 GCF_001723915.1 Gavialis gangeticus | reverse complement strand
CCGGCTGCTACCGCCGAGTCGCGCACCCACCGCCCTCCCGCCGGCCCCTTTGTTAGCTCCCTGTTCCGGGGGGCGCCCCGAGTCGCCCCCTGCAGTCATCCCCTGGGCTGTGGAGGGAGAGACACAGGCCCCTTTTCACCCGGCATCCGCAGAGGGGCTGGGTAGAGGGCACGAACTCTGCCTGGGAAGGGACCCCATCATTTTACCTCGGGCCTCGCAACCCGCTCATTTTGTGAACATTAAAATAGTAATAATAATAAAATCCTTCCATTTATTCCAAAAGCCTTTGCCAGCGCAACCCCCCAAGTTCCCTTTGAATGAGATGGCTTTGTAAGGTGGGGGGAGAAAGAGGAGACCCCCCCTCAGCTCCCGCACTGGTCTCTGCGGCCCTTATTTAGATATACGCAGAATAAGTGAAAGGGAACAAGGGGGAGAGAAAAAAGAAAATTACATAACCAGTTTTAACATTATTTTCTTGTGCTAGGAATTAAGTCATCGCCACCACCTGACGCGTGTAACCAATCTGCGGAGAGGAGAGCTCGCACCCCCTCCCTCTCGCCAGGACTGGTCCCAAACAGGATTGAACCGCTTCTAACAAAGGGTGGAAACTTCAGAAAAACAAGCCAAGAGTCCCCTATACTTCTACCGTGTCACCATTCAAACAATAGATTAGCCATCTGAAGACCCGCTGCCCCCTCGCCAAGGCTTGATTCCCTTTCTCCCCCCCTCATTATTTGATAGGAATCTATTTTGCACTGTACGTGGCTGGCACAGCAGGTTTCAATGAATGCAGCTTCCCTGAACTCCCCAACTTAGGCATGATGCTCCAGCTGGACACTTCAGGGGCTCAAAGGAGGCTTGCAGGCAGATCTTTATACCTGCCTCACTGACAGATGTGGCGCATAAAAGACATTCAGGTGATTTATTAACTTACTGGGGGGAGGGGGCGAAGAAGAAGCCACACGTGGAGTGCTGAGAGTATATGTCAAAATAAGCCACAGGGAATCCTTTATCTGCCAACAATTACCCATCCTCCGAAAGGCCTCGCATAATCGATTTGAAAAATAGGAGTTATATCCACAAACGTCCAAAAGCCTGATTCTGTCTTGCATCTCAGCATTTGATGAGAAGTTACAAAAAAGTCACTTACAAGCATTAACTAGATGGCTTGGCCCCCCAGTTCTCAGTGCAATAGGGAACACAACCCTGCTCATGTCTAGCTACAGCACTATTTTTTTTCTGACACACTTAAAATAATCATAAATTGGAAGTGCCTCTGCAAGAAGCTCTGTTCAAGACAGGTAGTTGGAGAAAGTCCTGTTTTGCAGGCACTTTGCAGATGCAGTCTGACCCACCATCAATGCCCATATCATCAAAACCTACAGCCCATAAGAGATGTAGTACATTTTCACATCCGTGAATGTTGTGGTTTTTAATGGATATAATAACCAGTCCCCCTCCAAAGACTGTTCAAGCCAAGAGGATGCGAAGATGTGCATGCCTGCTGGCATCAAAAATGACTGTGTAGGATTTTGACTCCTGAATTAAAATGAAAAAACAACAACTTACCTCTCTCGTGCCCAATTAAGATGTCCTTATGGTTGAAATATTCTACTTCTTCAGTGTAATTCTGCGTATAGGCAGTGTTGGATCCAGCATTTCTAGATTCAGTCCAGCGCACTTTTGCATGTCCTCTTGCATGAATTTTAAGAGATTTCACTCGAATTTCCCCAGTAACTTCTAAACTGACCCTTCCTGAGACTGTGTCCCCGCTAGAATAGACGGGGACGTTGCTGTCATTGAGACAGTCAAAGCTTATTGTCAAACTCTTCACCTTCCCCAGCACCATTTTTTTTTATAACAAAGTCTATAAAAATATACTGTAAGAAAAAAAACCCCAAAATCGAAGTCAAGATCTCATATAAAATGGGATCTTCACTTGACACTGATCAAAGCCTCTGCCGTGCAAAAAAGCTTGCAGGCAGGACCAGTGTCTGCTCTACAAACGCTTCATTGGGCTTGCTGGAAAAGTCACAGCACTAGCTGCTGTTCAGCTGCTACCCAGCTCTGTGGTCTCTGTACAAAGACAGGGAGGCTGCAGACTGCCAGCTCACTTTAAGACCAGCTTTGTGAAAAACAACCCCACTGCGCATGTGCGGGTGGCTGCTGCTTCCCTTCTGTCTCGCTGCTACAGGAGGTGTAACACAGAAGACGACCGTGCTGTGGAAGAGGACCTGCGTCCGCTCTCCATTGTGTCTCTTGCAGTGATCGCCCCCCTAAACTCTTTAAAACGTGCCCTTCTAGGCCAGCACCCAAAAGCTTCTAATAGCAGGCATGCAGCATTATAAATGCAGCAGAAGGAGAGTGGTCTAATGCCAGAGCCCTTACAGCTGATTCAGGACACAGCCTCGAGCCCAAAGCATTTGCTTCTGAATGCTGCTGGAAGAGGCTTGAAGAGTTGGGAGAGAAATCGGGCACATGAACTGAGGAATCTGCCCTTTATTCGGGAGAAGAGATTTTGGATGGTTCATCTGCATCAAGCACAATCTGGTGCATTCCAAAAGGCAAAATATTTGCTCTTCAGAAGTATCTTAATGAGCCAGAAATAGAAGTCGATCTTGGCAGGACTAGCTTATCCCCAGCCAGAGGGTGGGATGAACTTCACCAAAGGCAGGGAAAACCTTCTTTTGTTCGGTTCAAACCGGTTTTGGAGACCGGGAGAATCCACATATTTCAGTTATGTCTGCTGAAGGTTTGTGTCAGCTGTTCCTGCCAACCTCTGAATTCACCGGGAGAAAGAGTTTGTAGAAGGAGAAGAGCACCCGGCTTCCCATTTATATTTCATTAGCTCAGTTACTGACCCCATCTACCATTTTTATTCAGATAGTTAGCATTTTTGTTTTCTCGGCTACCTGTGTTAAAACAGGCAAGCAAGTAAAACCTCCCCAAAACAACTTGGAATGAATTTATATCTCACAGATATTTTTCTCCTTTGTTTCTGATTCCATAAGATTTAGTGCAATTCAGAGGGAGATAGCAGTACTTAAAAGTATTCTTCTATTTGAAATCAAGCAAATCCTTTTGATATAGCTGCATAAATTCAAAAGAGATGTGCTAAATGGATTCTGAGAGAAGAAACAACCAGACACTGGAGCATATTAGGCACATAGTCTTTCTAAAAGCTCTGTGCAAAACACCTTCACCGCCAAAGAGATGTTCTTTACAGGGATATTTCAAATGGATCTGTTACACAGTTCATCGACATGTTCATTGGTACACGGTCATTGCTTGACTATGCTCTCCAGATTAAACAGTTTATGGCTACATTTCTCTTTCCATGTTTATTAAATTCCATGTTCAGTAAAATAATTATTGCAATAGCTGTATAATTTAAACTGTTCATGTTAGAAAGGCTAATACGGGTTGACAGGTATATTGGCTCTACTTAGGTCTGTTTCTAAAGCAAAGTTTAGAAACGCAAACTCACTCGGTAGCTTTATGACTGTTTTCTCAGGTCATTCATGTTTAGCCTGAGTCGACACCTGGTGGAAGTTCTCATACATTTTTGTCTGGGCCATCTTCTGTTCTTGCCCTAGGATCTGTTGATACTTTTTTATGTTTTTGCACCACCCTGTGGTAAATATGAGGAACTTACTCTGCAAAAGAGAAACTATCTCATCGCTTTTTTGATGTTTAGTGTGTTTGCTCTCACCCCACCTACCGCCTACATAAGCAGCAAATCCCTTCACTGGGCATATCTTCCCTCTCCCACGTGGAAAGGAGGAGAAGGAAGAGTGACACTGTTTACAGGGCATTTTGAGCCAGAGTCTCATTTGTGGGTCTGGCATGTATGTTAGGACAGTTGTTGAAGTCCAGCTGGGCCAAGCAAATACTATCCCACTTGGATGCTTCATTCTAGAGAGATCTGACATAAAACTTAATATAGTTTAGCCCGTATTGTCCCTTTTCTGCTGCTGTTCTGGAAGCAGCAATTAACACTACTGCTGCCCTGCCCCAAATTTCCAGACCTGTGGGGAGCCCAGTAGACTGGATGACATGGCCCTGTGGGCTGAATTTGGCTCACAGCCTGGAAGCTGAGCACCACTGTTCTAGGTGGTCCTACCATTTGCCCAGTCATGTCTGCACCTCTCCTGCAGAATATCCCACCCAAACTTTCTGCTCTGCCATTCCCGCTACCTGCCTGCTCATACCCACGCTTGCTTCCACCCAGCCAGTCTCTCATCTCATACAAATATGTTGCATTTTATACATGCAACATATCATTTACATTTTTAGTGTTAAACAGATGACTGCATGCTGTCATTTTGGTCTTTGATTCATTTTATTATGTGCAGGAAATAAAGTTCAGACTAGGAGCTTTTCTTGGGACATTTTTTGGATGTGTAGATATATGTACACTTTTTATTATTATTTTTATGGGGGTTTTTTAATAAGTCATTCATAGTTTTTGTTGGCATAAATTATAATTGTTTCTTGTCTTTGTGATATGCTATTTCTTTTCTGAACTGATCATTTGAATGCTCTGTGCCATCTTGTGGTTAATGTGAAGAACTGCCTCTCCTGCCAGCCTTTTGCTCTCTCTCACCTGTTTTTTAAACCTGCAGTCTATTAATTATACTCTCTTGCCCTTTACAAACACAGCTTTATAAATCTTTCATCATCGAGCACCTAGAACTGGTTAAAATTCTCTTCTGTGTGTTTTCAATGTGAGACCTCTGGACAACCACCTTTCCTTTCCTGACCTTCATCACATATATCTTTGCTTTTAATTTTTCAACACCTGGTTATTAGATGTTAAATCATTACTGTTCATACTGAATAACTTCCTTGCCCCCCACTCCTTACAGAAATAGAAGATCCTAATTTAAGCTGTTTGACAGAGGGCAAAATATTCTAAAGCACCTAAAAGTGACTTAGCAGTCTAAGTCCCATTGAATTTCAATGAGCCTTAGTATCCTAAACCAGCTAAATACTTTTGAAAAGTTTATCCAGTGTCTTTTTAATGTAAGATTACAACTGTGAGATGACATGACCATTGCAAAATACTGGGATTTTGTTTTGAAGTCAACATATTACTTCTTAAGATCTGCACTATCATTGTAGTGCATTCTCTCATGCTAGCCTTGTGGAATTGTGTAACACAGATGAGCATTTTTAAATATAAGGCATTTTCAATTTTATTTCTGGCTATGAAAATTAGGATTTAAACTGTGTTAATTGTATTTAATAGAATCTCTGCTTGAGTTTCAATCTATTTTACCCACTTGAGTTGAGAAAGGTTTGGGGAAGTATGAAATGCTATGTGATTCTTGCTCTATATTTTGTGTAATGACTAGATAATGTAAAATATAAAACCAGTATTGGGAGCAGGGATGGAACACATGATTTCCCCCTTCTCTAATCACTAAACTAAGCAATAATCCCTCATTCATATGCACATGAATTAGTCTCTTTCTGACTCAGTGAATCTTGCATTCTTTTTCTGTACTGTGCCCCAGCTTCAAGTGGAGGGTTTGAGATGCTCAAAAGTCAAAGCAAATCCTTTTTGCAGA
>NW_017729024.1:12163521-12165124 GCF_001723915.1 Gavialis gangeticus | reverse complement strand
GTGCCCCAGCTTCAAGTGGAGGGTTTGAGAATGCTTTCCATGCAGAATATTCCACAGCCTGGAGATTACGTCACACTCCAGGGATGTCAGAGGTGTGGATTTGAATTTCTTCCATCAAAAGGGGTACTGAACCTGGGTCTACCTCTTCCTTTCTCTACTTTTAGAAAAATAGAAGGATGCACTATAGGCAGAGGAGGAAACTGAACTTAAGCGCTGAAAGAAATCAATCTTAAAATCACTGAGTCATAGTCTTAAAGATCTCTAACAGGTGGCCAGCCTTTCAGGGAAAATAATTTCTTACCTAGGTTCCAGAGGCTATATTTTGAAGAAGAGCTGATCTTGGTTTATTCACAAATGAGCAATTCAGCAAAGAGCAATTCAGATAAAGTACCTGATGCCCCCACATACTACACAGTATTAGCCTTTTTGTTCCCCATTCATAAAATAGAGTAATAGTTCTTCCCTTCTTCTCATGCCTTCTATGAGGATAAATCCATTACAGATGGTCAGGTACTCAGATGTTGATGTAATGGGGGACAAAATAATATCTCCATATATGAGCATTTTGTAATTGCCAGATGAGCAATAAACAAATGCGATTTTTTATTGTCTTCATTAGGAGTTAACTTAGGTTCTAAGAGGGGTTTTATTTTGACACATACCAAACTAGAGGGTTGTTCAAGTGTAAGTGTTCTGGTAACAAAAAAAAAGAAAACAAGGTTATAAAACACAGATATTTGGGGATTAAGTTACATGATGTGGACACGTGTCACCAATAATATAGAGAATCAAGAGGTTTGTGAAAATGGCTTCTAAATTCACCACAAATGAAAAGCTAGAAGTTTTTTAGATCACATACTCTCTCAGCAGATTGTATATTCCTGGAGAAAAATTTGTCTTAAAGTGGAAGAATATACAAAAGTTAAAAGTTATATTTCTTGGCTTTCTCCTCTGCTTTAAGAGTAATAACTCTGGTAGTTTATAGAACAGTGGTTTTCAACCCATGGTCCATGGATCCCTAAGGGTCTGTAGAGCCATGTCTAGGGGGTCTGTGAAAGGTGGCTGTAAAGATGGCAGTCTTGTGTGAAGGGGAAATGCTGCTGGTGTTACTGCTCTGCTGCTGCTCCTCCATCTCCCCCCATGTTCAGAGGCCACCTGAGCTTCTTTGGCAGGCAGGCAAGTGCCAGCAGGCAGAAGGCAGCCAGTCAGCCCCTCCTCATCCTGCTGCCACTGCTGCTTCACAGGACCTGGCAACACTGCAGCCCTGCCATGCACCTGGAGATACCAGTCTACAGACTGGAACAGACGTGTCTGTGTGCGACTGAGACAGAGAGACAGTGAGCGTGTGTGCATACCAGTTTGGATGGAATTTCCACTGGGAAAACTGGCAGTGTCTTGAGGCACTTATGGAAAGCTTTATTTCAATACAATAAGAACCACATGTATTTTTAGTGAAAGATTAGGTCCTGCAAAACTGATGGGAGGCCGCCAGCAAACGTCTGGTGGGGTATAGGGTACTAGTTTCCTGACTATTTCTTCACAGTACATCTAAAACATGTGAATGTGTGAGGGTTTGACATAGCAATCTGGGGGAATCCCTGGG
>NW_017729024.1:12142697-12158521 GCF_001723915.1 Gavialis gangeticus | reverse complement strand
GTACTAGTTTCCTGACTATTTCTTCACAGTACATCTAAAACATGTGAATGTGTGAGGGTTTGACATAGCAATCTGGGGGAATCCCTGGGTGAATGGCTGTCTGTGTATGCAGGGAACTGTACCTGATGGCTTTCATCAAGAAGCTTCAACTCTGGCTTACCTGAGTAAGATAAAACAAATTTGACACACTTGAAAACCTTGACAGCTTTTTGGCTGAAAATGACTTGACTCTGGACAGTGATGTGAAAAGCGAAATTGAGGAACACTTGCTGGTGCTCAAATCTCAGTTTTGCCAGTATTTTCCTGAAATAGGCAATGAGAATGAGTGGATTCATAACCCCTTTGTAGCAGACTGCAACTCTAGTTCTTGTCTAATAGCTAAAGAAGAGCAATTACTTGAGTTATCCTGTGACTGTTGACTGAAACTTGAATTAAAGCAGGAGCCTGTTGCCCAATTCTGGTTGAAAATAAAAAGGAGTACCCTGATCTGACAAGTAAGACCATTAAAGTCTTAATGCCATTCACTACTGTGTACTTATGTGAAAGTGGGTTTTCAGCGTTCGTATCAATAAAAGCAAAACATCAAAACAAATTAGATGTTGAAGGAGATCTAAGACTGAAACTGTTACGTATCCTACAAAACTTGCATGTGTTTTCTGCCAAGAAGCAAGCTGAACCATCTCATTAGAACCAACGACAAAATTACGAGTTCACAGAATGTATCATTGCTATTGCTGTTGTTAATATTATTTTTATTTTTAACACAACTGTTTGTCAATAATTATCTACTTATGTTAACTATACATAGATTACCAAAGAGGTCCACACCTCCATTTGAAATTTTTGGGGGCTCTGTAAATAAAAAAGGTTGAAAAACCACATTATAGAAGACTGATAGGCCTTAGTAAATAATTTGTAACAAATACTATTTTAGACTCAACTTTTTTTTCTATTTGGAAATTATGTGCAAGCAAATTGGGATTTTTTCTGTTTATTTTTTGTTCAATAGTGTTTGTTTAATAATTACTGAGAATAATTTGACGTCTGAAGGTCATGAAGTATTAAAAAGCAGAATACAATCTATGCTGTTGGTCATTTAGGTCACATTCCATGTTTCTATTTGTTGATAAAAATAATTCCTACAGATTACCAGTTCAGGAAAAATGAAACACATACTGAAGTCCAGCTTTTATCATGAAGGCAGCAAGCTTAAAGTAGCAGTTGGGGTGCATCTACTTGTGTGCTTTACTGTAGAGCTGACTAATTAACTCCATAGTAAAGTGTCACCATCTACATGTGTGCCCATATTAGGGATCAGTAAATTAATTAACTCTGCTGTAGGATAGTACTGTCTGGGACAAGTACTGTCCTAAATCAGAGTAATTGCGTGCACCAAAATGCACGTGTAGACAGTGACTGGGGTTGGCTGGGGCATGAGGGTCCTATAGTGCTGGGGCTGCCTGCTGGCAAGCACCACACTGTAATACCCTCATGCCCCAGCCAGCATCTCCATAGCATGGTGAGCTGGGGAAGAGCAGCCTCAGGCTGGCAGGCTGACCCACCCCACCCAGGGCCTCTGCCAGCCCGGGCCTGCTCCATCCTGGCTCAACGTGCCATGGTCCTGTGCGCATGTGTAAATGGTGCATCCAGGAGAAATAATTTCTGGTGCAAACTACAAAGGAGTTTATTGCTATGTGCTAATTGCACATGTAGATTCACCCAGTGTGACTTAAGCATGTGCTTAAAGAAAAGCATGTGCATTGTGGGAGTTGAGTTGGGGCACAAATCAGTTTTCTGGTACCCTTGTTACAGAAACTGAATTTAAAATATGCATTTCATGAGCCTTATCCAATATTAGTTTAAAATCCACAGTTTCTGTGACTGACCCTGATAATAAACTCATTAGAATATTTGTAATAGGGCAAACAATCTTTACAAGCCTAATTTACAAGAGTAGTAGAATAGTGGGATAAATTGCCTAGAGAAGTTGTCAAATCTTCACTGGAATCAGAGAAATCTGGGGGACTACCTATTGGTCAAGTTGCATACAGGTGTTCAGATCTACTTTAAAGATCTGAGAGTATTTTGCCCTTAATGTGGGCTTTTTGGTTGCTGATCTTCCCATAGGTTAGCCCCTCAGCATTAAGATTTTAATACAGCAGAGTATAATAGATTGTTAATATCTTATTGGTAAATTATGTCTAATGTGCAGATTTTGTCCCCAGAACATTCATAGCAGTTTCAAAGATAAAAGTCCCAGTGACAATTTAATATATTGCAGTATATTAACATAACAACATGTATTATATTGCAGTAGGATTTCAGGCAGGATAGGCACCTGGATGGGATGTTTTAGGAATGGTGTGTCCTGGTATGTCCCGTTTAGTAATGGTCTATTTAGGAATGGACTAGATCATGGACTACATTGTACTGTATACACCACACATTCCCAAGGCTGCTTGATATTCCAGGCAGATGCCACATCTTGGACAGGAAGCAGAAGCAGGAGGATGTGGGGGGAGCCTGGAGATTCTTGGCAGCAGAATACAGAACAATGAAGAGGAGCAGCACCCAGACCAGCATCCCATGGGCCACAGATGAACCCCTCAGGGGACATACATGGCCTGTGGGACGTCTGCTGAAGAGCCCATGGACTAGGTGGCCCCCCAAAGGTCCTTCCAGTCTTATGATTCTGTAATTTGCACACAGTACCAGCTTGATTTAGGACAGCTCCTGTGTTGCTGAAGGCGAAAAGGCACTAGAAATTAATTTATAATGCACAAAGAAGGGGCAAGGACATCTTTATGCTGTGTAGCCTGGAGACTTGACGCCAGAACTGAAACTTAAACTGACTTAGTAGATGCTGGGAACAGCTGATAGGGTAGGTAAGAGGGAAGGGTACTTGGTACCCAAAAGCTTGTCTATATCCTTCCAAACTATACAGTTGGTTCAATAAAAAATATTACCTACAAAAATCCTTGCCTCTCACATTATCCCAAAAGAGTTATTTGTGTCTTCTGATCCTGGAGTTGGTTTTCTAATAAATCCAAAATGGCAAATGAGGTTTAGAGGAATCATAACCATGTTCTGCTATATGATGGTAGTGACCCCCAAGCAGATCTACATTTGTGAAGACTTGCACCTCTTGTCCTTGGCATTTCCTGTGTATGGAGATCCCTAATGTCAAGGAAAATTTTGATTGAGTGCTGCCAATGCAGAAGAGAATTAAAGCAAGACAGGCTTATGGAATTTTCCATTGGGCTCACCCAGCATGTGTCCCCTGGGCGACCCCAAGAGCTGTCAGTCAGGCTGACCTACTTTTCAGCCCTGCGCATGCTTGGTAACAGCGGAGAGCTCAGACTCACTCATGCTCAGCCAGCTAAGAGCATGATGTCATTCGGCTAGAAAGTTCTTTGAGGGACGCATTCTAATTGGCCACCAAATTGGTATAAAAGGTTAAGGAGCCCCTCCCTAGGGGGGAGATCTGTTTAACTGAGGACAGAGGCTAGTGCTTAGGGACTGTCCCTCCGTTAGGTCTCCTCCAGCGTGGGCTCTTGCTGTGGTTTGTACCCCAGTCTTGCTATATTGATTTTCTGGTTACTGGACTGTTCTGGCTTGGACTCTGACCTCGCTCTGGGATCATCCTCAATACTTCGATACGATTTACCTGGTATTTGACCTCGGCTATCATCTCGACCACGATTCTGCGCAACCCCACTGGCTCTCATCGACTACCTAGCTTCTGATCTTGGCTTCAGTCTAGTTAATAAGAAAACTCATCTTGCCTTTTATCAGTGAGATAAATGTTTTAAATATATGTCACGATGCTACTTACTCCTGACCCCCCTAACAAGTCATGTCAATCTTAATTATACTGCTGCAGGTTTCTGAAAGAAACATGGCTAGGCAAAGTAATAGCCCTGAGCTTTTATTCCTTGCTCAGCAAGTCAGCAGAGAGGCCTCCTTAAAATGTGCAGAAGTAGACGAAGTGTTCAGCACGGTAAGCAAACCTCTGCACCCACACAGAAACCAAAATGGCTGTGGAGGAAAAGAAGTGGGTGTGATAGGAGTAAACAACTGCGCTGAAATTTGGCAGGTGCAAAGATACAAAGAGAGATGAAGGGGAGTGAGAGGTCATGGCTGTTTAGGTCAGCTTGACAAATTCAAGTGGTGGGTGTATCAGCTATCTCATCAAGCAGATGATTTGGAACATATGAAAATGCTTAAGAGCTAGAAAAAAAAGTAAGGGAGAGTCATCTTCAGTGACAGCTATGGATAGCAGTAGTTTAACTGGGAGTGGGAAGGTAAGGAGGGCAGCAGGCCTGGGTGCTGACTTAGGGGGCACCAGAATGGCACTTGCTGGGCGCTGCCAGTATGCAATGTGACAAACAGCAGCAGAAGCAGCAGCCAAGACTTTCTGGTGCTCAGCACCACTCCCTCTCCACTCTGCAGCTCTCAGCTGGCCCCTCCATTCTTAGGCATCTCTGCCCAGGACAACAGAATTCCTATTTGCACCTCTAACTGACTGAAATTCTTCACAGATTGACACGAAACATTATGTCTTGCCGTCAGCAGCTCAGTGCCTCCTGTTCTGTTTTGGAAAAAAACCCAGAAAATATCTTAGGCCCAGATACAAAATGGGACTTAGTTTAGGTGTTGCTATGAGATGTCAGACACAACATTTCAGCATGCATGCCCAGAAATAAAATAAAAAACATAAGATCTCTATTCATTGAATGGAGAGACTTAAGCAACATCTAACCTAAGAAGATGCCTAGGTCAGTGTAACAGGGCAGTCTGGCCCTTTAACGGAGGCAGCCAGCCCTGGGATACAAACCCAGCTGTGAAGAATTATGTGGTAATTCAAAGCTCAAGCCAAGAAAGAACAGGGAAGTTGAGTTAGGAGAAGGAGTACTTTGTGGGTGGGAAGCAGGCTGAAAACAAGAAAAGTTTGTCACTAGGAAGGGTCAGAGATAAAGGGTCCTCACTTGCTGCATGGAGAAAAGCTGAAGGTTTGTTTTACTTATTCGTTTGTGTGTTTAGACCAAGGATTTTTTTGTTGTTGTTATGAGGGCTGGTAGCAAAGCCAGAAAGTAAGACACTCAAGCCTATTATTTGGGCTGTCTGAAGGACTCCTAAAGGGGCAAAGCCCACCTGTGTGGCAGGAGATACATCAATCTGCTTCCAGTTGGACTATAGGAAGTTTGTGAGAAAAGAAAAAGCTTGCCCATGCTTTCCAGACTATGGATCCATATCAGGCAGGGACAAGTGACTGTTTAGCTCAGTTGGTTAGAGCATGGTGCTAATAACATCACACTTGCAGGCTTGATCCCTGTTGGATTAGGTGACTGAGCTTAAAATCCCATTTTTTCGGATAACACCCAGTTATTGATTCTACTCCAATGGCCAGGTATCTTTAAAGTGAGGGACTGAAATGCATCTAGCCCAATATTTTCAATGGTTTGAGGGAGCCATTCCATTTATCTTACTAACTAATAAGTTACAAAACTGTGTACTTAGTCGTCTTCAGGGACTCATGCATTTTCACAAAGATGGTGAATCAAGCTCTATAGTAAATAATGTGAGGTCAAATTTGCTTTCTAATCAGATGAACAATTTCACTGGAAGTACTAGTCTGGTTCTGGCAACAGTGATCCATATGGATTCATGGTCTGATGCTAAGAATATTGGTTATAGAGGATCTTCATTTAATTTTGTTCCCGTCTGCATCCATGACGTGAATAAGAGTAAGCAGAGGAAAAAGCTGTGGGACAAATTCTAATATCCTTGGTGAAGGAGAGCAGTCCCTTTACACGTAAGTTCTTCTCTGAGGCCACCAGTGCAGTAACATGTTTAAAAAGAGAATTAGAATGTATTCCTTTGGGAATAGTACGTCAACTTTCTGTTACATTCATTTAAAAAAACCCCAAACCTTTAGGTACAACTTTTCCTACAATCAGTTAAAAGGGCTGTCTGACAGGCAAGTGATTTACATATGCATAGGGTTACCTGCTACCAATTAACCTTGCACACTATATATATTTTATCAAGAAGAATCATTCTTAGCAGGCTGGAAAGAAAACTACTCAGAAAGAATTCAGCTGAGCAAGTTTGCAGATGGTGTCTGCTGAGACAGATCATAGTTATTTTTGTTGGCCCATTGGGGATGCTTAAAATCATCTTCATACTGAAGACAGGAACTAACGTACTTCCTAATTGAAACTACCAGTTTGAAAGGACCATAATTGTTAACACAGAACAAAGTAATATTTTGTCACTTGTATGACTGAATCTGAATTACTGTTTTGCCTATGGGTTGCTTTTGTCCAAAAATATAGTAGTGCTAAATACACCCACACCCACAGAGAATGAGTATAAAGTTTGCCCACTAGATTATAGAATCATAGAAAACTAGGGTTGGAAGGAACCTCAGGAGGTCATCTAGTCCAACCCCCTGCTCAAAGCAGGACCATCCCCAACTAGATCATCTCAGCCAAGGTTTGTTTACTGGGGTCTTAAAAACCTCCAAGGATGGAAGTTCCACAATGTCTCCGGGTAACCTGTTCCAGTGCTTTACTAACCTCTTAATGAGAGAGGTTTTTCCTAATATCTAACCTCAAGCTTGATGCTTACCTTTTGTTCTGTCATCTGTCACTACTAAAAACAGTCTAGCAGCTCTGTCTTCTTTGGAACCATCCTTTAGGTAGTTAAATGGTACTATTAAATCTCTTCTCAGTCTTCTCATCTCCAGACTAAATAAGCCAAGTTCCCTCAGCCTTTCTTCATAAGTAATGTCCCTCAGCCCCCTAATCATTTTAATTTCCCTCCACTGGGCCCTCTCCAGTTCACATCCTTTCTATAGTTTGGGGGGGGGGAGGGGGGCTCAAAACTGGACATAGTACTCGGTATGTGGCCTCACCAGTGCCAAATAGAAGGGAATAATTGCTTCCCTCTATCTCCTGGCAATGTTCCTACTAATGCAGCCCAGTATGCCATTAGCCTTCTGTGCAACAAGGGCACACTGTTGGCTCATACTGAGCTTATTGTCCACTGTAATCTCTGGGTCTTATTCTGCAGAGGTGCTGCTTAGCCAGTTGGTCCCCAGCCCATACTGATGCATGGGGCTGTCCCATCTCAAGTGCAGGACTTTGCATTTTTCCTGATTGAACTTCATGAGATTTCTTTTGGTCCAATCCTCCAATTTGTCCAGGTGTCTCCGAATCCTAGCTCCTCCCTCCAGTGTATCTACTACTGCCCCAGCTTGGTATCATTTGCAAACTTGCTGAGTGTGTACTCCATCCCATCTTTCAGGTCATTCATGAAAATATTGAACAAAACCACCCCCAGGACTGACCCCTGGGGCACCCCACTTGATACCAGCTGCCAACTGGATATTGAGCCACTGACTACTACCCTCAGAGCCCAATGATTCAGCCAGTTTTCTATCCACCTTACAAGCCACTAGTGCAACTTCTGTGCCTAAATTAATCAGTCAGGGGAAAACACTGCAACAGGATTTTTTTCTAATACACACTTATGTTAATATGCTGCAATATATTGAATTGTCACTAGGATTTTTATCTTTGAAACTCCTACGAATGTTTTGGGGACAAAATATGCACCATGGGCACTATGTACCAATAGGACATTAAAAATTGATAACACTGTGGGTGTTTCTACAAGTGCATGTTAATGCAAAGCAATAAACTTCAGCACTTATCATGCTGGAGTTTATTGCTCCTGGGTGCCACTTTTACACATGTGCCCGGGACTGCAGCACATTGGGATGGGTTAGAGCAAGGGGTTCAGGGGGGTCAGCCTGCTAACCTGGGGCTGCTCTGACCTGGCTCTATGTGGTGCAGGGGGGCTGGTTGGGCACAAGGGTGCTTCTGTGTGTGGCTAGCCGGCAGGCAGCCCCCTCACTGAAGTACCCTCATGCCCTAGCCAGCTGGGCCAGTCTCTACATGTGTGCTGCTGCGGAGTTTTTGGCAGGATAGTACTTACAGTGCTTCCCTGCCGTAGAGTTTATTAGTTCACTTCAGCCTAATTGCCTTGCACATGTAGATACTGAGGCATTTACTGAAGAGATAATTATTTTACATGGCAGTAAACATCTTGTGTAGATGTGCTCACTGTTATGCAGATCTGCAAAGTAGATCTGAACTTCAGTATGCAACTTAACCAAAAGATAGTGGTCCCTCCAGGTTCCTCTGAGACTCCTAGACCCAGAAGGGAAGAAAGAATTCAGATTAAACATTGATAAAATAAATATGATTAAACAGTCACCTTTATCAGTAATTTTCACAGAGAGAAATCAGCTTGTATAATGTCATGGAGCAGGCAAATGGCAGAGCTGGGAATAAAATCCTGGTCTGAATCTGACTGCAGTTTTTTATCCACTAGGTGACATTGCCCTCATCTACTAGGTGACACTTAAAACGCTTTGCTGGCTGAGAGGAGAATTCTGATCGTTGTAAAGCAGGTAGGTGTTGCTGTTGAGCTGCTCTGCTTCTTGTGCTCTCTCCTGTTGTAAGGAAGAAGTTTTGAATAAGTTGTTATCCCCCCCAGCCTTTAAGGAAGAAAAGCTTCCTGTAATGCAAGGAAAAGATCTACAAGAACAGATAGCTGAGCAGGTGGTCCAGGCAGGTGGTCCAAATTAACTTAGCCTTTGCAAAATGAAAGGAGCCCAATTACTCTGCTAAACATTTTAGCAGTCAGCATATTGTCCATTCTACTATTGTAAAGAAAAGAGTCATTATCAAAATAACCCTGTACGATAAAACACCTGAGTAATGATTACTGTGAAGGCAGCTAAAGAACCAAAAGTTTTAATGGTATGTCCTCAGCTGATGTCAATTGCCAGAGGTCCAGTGACAATTTACATTAGGTGTTTGTGTTTTTGAGCCTGTCTTCAGGCATACATGTGAATAAGATCACTAAATGTTAGGAGAGGGGAGAGAGAAAAAAGACTATTGGTCTTGGAGAAATACTAACAGTGGTCTCTGTTCACTGATTATCACATACTAATACTGTGAGGTGGTGATGTGAAGAAAATCTGGATGCTGGCAATCTAGTTATTCATGATGGGTGAAATTCTTAGGAGAACAGCTAAATATAAGGAGAATGAAGTTAGTGTTACAGCATTTAGCAGTTATTCCGGTAAAGTATGTGTAAGTTCAATATCTATTCATTTTGAATTTATACAATGATATTTCTCACCTTTTATACGCATCTGTTGCTACTTCTATGCTGTGCTCTGTCCTGTGCTGTGAATCTACCATGTACTAGCTCTTTAAGCAAGGTGATTAGGTTCTGAAGTTTGGTGGTATCAAAATATTCTTTAAAGATTCCTTCAAATCTAGACAACTGAGCATCTTTTACTGTTGCATTTGAAATTCCTATATGTTTGGATGTTCATTTAAGAAAAGCTCTTATTTATTCAGAATGGATCCTACTATCTTTGACTGTGCAAGAAGCTGTAGTGTAAATGTAATCAGGTTTTAGTGCCCTCTTGTGGCTGATTGAATGTACATCAGGTGAAAGATACCAATCGTATAAGTACAGGCATACCTCCGAGATATTGTGGGTTTGGTTCCAGACCACCACAATAAAGCGAATATCGCAATAGAGTGAGTCACACGAATTTTTTGGTTTCCCAGTGCATATAAAAGTTATGTTTACACTATACTGTAGTCTATTAAGTGTGCAATAGCATTATGTCTAAAAAACAATGTACATACCTTAATTAAAAAATACTTTATTGCTAAAAAATGCTAACCATCATCTGAGCCTTCAGCGAGTCATAATCTTTTTGCTGGTGGAGGGTCTTGCCTTGTTGTTGATGGCTGCTGACTGATCAGGGTGGTGGCTGCTGAAGGTTGGGGTGGCTGTGGCAATTTCTTAAAATAAGACAACAATGAAGGTTGCCACAAACCTTCAATTTGTAAAAAACGCAGTATCTGCGAAGCGCAATAAAGCGAAGCGCAATAAAACGAGGTATGCCTGTATTTACCCTATTTGTT
Source organism: Gavialis gangeticus (assembly GCF_001723915.1). NCBI lineage: Eukaryota > Metazoa > Chordata > Crocodylia > Gavialidae > Gavialis > Gavialis gangeticus. The sequence goes on along the minus strand of NW_017729024.1, from coordinate 12,148,499 downwards.
TTACAGATTAAAAACAGAATTAGGAAATCATTGTATATAACAAACAAGCTGATATTTTCATTGTATTTTCAAACAAGCTAGAAATGCGCTCAAGATGGGCCTGATTTAAAAAAGTATTGAACATATTTAAAGTTTTGTTGATTTTAATGGTAATTGAAGTGCTGATCAGGGCAAAATTACATACTCTGCTCTTTAAATATTTGTTATTTTGCTGGCTGTTTATTTGCATAGGATATGAGTGGATTTTTCTTGCAGAAAGGAAATATAAGTACTAAAAAAATCTATTACATGGACTCATAAAGCCAGAAGGACAAGTGCATCACAGTCTTACATGCATAACAGAAGCCATAAAATATCTTTGAATTAATTCCTGTTTGGACAAATCTTCCAATACTGATGTTAAAAAAAATCCACCAATGCTGAATCCCCTAAAATTGCTGTTTTTCCAGTTGGTTATAACTTTATTAACTTTATTAGGAAAATTTGTTTGATCCATATAATTTTGTTGGCTATTTGATTCAAAATTTTACAAAGTTAACTGTAATCTGGGGTAGATTATTCTGAATATTTACAAATGTAAATGGTACTACAGCTACAAAAATGGACTGGCTTAGGGAATCAGACATAAATAATATATATTTCTGATTGAATGAACGGCATTTTAAACCATAGAAATACTTAAATGAGATGTAGTAGCAGAGAGGTTGTGATATCTTTCTTTGGTTTTGGAGGAGTGAGATTCATGTGGAAGACTTCCTTTGTGAAACCATTCTGGCTTGGGATTCAAAGGGGGTTAGATATGACTGGATGAATAGACTGTAGGGATGGACTGGGTTGGATGAATGGACTGTAAGATGGATAGAAAGCTGGCTGGATTGTTGGGCTCAATGGATAGTAATTGATGGCTCAATGTCTAGCTGGCAGCTGGTATCAAGTGGAGTGCCCCAGGGGTTACTCCCAGGGCTGGCTTTGTTCAATATCTTCATTAATGATCTGGAAGATGGGATGGGAGCGTACCCTCAGCAAGGTTGCAGATGACACCAAGCTGGAGGGTGTAGTAGACAAGTTGGAGGATTGGGCCAAAAGAAATCTCATGAGATTCAACAAGATCAAATCCAAAGTCCTGCGTGTAGGATGTAAGAATCCCATACACTGCTACAGCCTGGGGACTGACTGACTGGCTAAGCAGCAGCTCTTCCGAAAAGGACCTGGGGATTACAGTGGGTAATAAAATGGATGAGAGTCAGCAGTGTGCCCTCATTGCCAAGAAGGCTAATGGCATACTGGTCTGCATTAGTAGGAGCATTGCCAGCAGGTCAAGGGAAGTAATTATTCCCCTCTATTGTGCACTGGTGAAGCCACATCTGGAGTATCGTGTCCAGTGCTGGTCTCCCTATTATAGAAAAGATGTGGACAAGTTGGACAGTGTCCAGTGGAGAGCAACAAACATGGTTTGGGGGCTGGGGCACATGACTTATGAGGAGAGGCTGAGAGAGCTGGGTTTATTTAGTTTTGAGAAGAGACAACTGAGGGGAGATTTGGTAGCAGCCTTTAACTACCTGAGGGATGGTTCCAAAGAGGATGGAACTAGACTGTTCTCAGTGGTGACAGATGGCAGAACAAAGAGCAATGGTCTCAAGTTGCAGCAAGGGAAGTTTAGATTAGATATTGGGAAAAAAACTTTCTCATTAGGAGGGTGGTGAAGCACTGGGAAAAGTTACCTAGAGAGGTGGTAGAATCTCCATCCTTGGAGGTTTTTGAGGCCTGCCTTGACAAAGCCCTGGCTGGAATGTTCTAATTGGGGATGGCACTGCTTTGAGCAGGGGGTTGTACTAGATGTTGTCTTGTGGTCCCTTCCAACCTTAACTTTCTATGATTCTAAGACTTTAGCCAGAAGTTGGCAAATTTAGGCCTGTGTGCTGGATCTAAGACTTCAGAGACACTGATCTGGCCTGTGGAGTGGGGGCTTCAGTGGAATTCAGCAGTAGTGGGGTTTGCCTGTGCTGCAGCCAGGCAGCTGGATGCTTCATCTATGCCATGCATTGGCTGGGCAGTGGAGAAGCTGGAGCTGAGTCCTAGAGGCAACCTGTCTTGGACCAAGCTGAGTTATTCTTGCTCTTTGCTGGAACTTGCTGCCAGCCCTATGACTTCAGTCATGTCACTCCCTTTTGTGTCACCGACTGCAGGAACTGGTGTGCCTTTAACCATACTAGCCCAACAGGCAGTGAAGCTTGGGCAGACATTTTGCTTTGACTTCTTTTTAATGTAATTTAGAAGAGTAGCCATCTTCCAGTATGGTGGTACTTGGATTATTTGGTTTCTCTATTCCTTTCTCTCCCTCATATATGGGGATTGGTTTCTGCATATCCATCCTCTTTTGTTTATTGGTATTCTCTGCTAAGCTAGTTATAGACATGTTTATTATCTTTGTCTTCTCTCTACACTTATTATACCATTCAGATAGACAAATAACATTTAGACTTGCACCTAGATACTGGAACAAAACCTAAATATGCCAAGCATTGTACAGGAATGGGACGGATTTTTGTGGATTGTATCCTTTATTGGACTAACTGCATGGTTGAAATAAAGTTAAACAGCCTTTCTAATGCAAGACATTCTTGATCAGATTATGTTCTGATATTTTTTGTTTGTTTATCCTTATAGTTGTGTATCTCAACATATGGTTACTGGTTTCTCATGTGATTGCTTTTGGTTTTATAACAAACCTTTTGTAGTCTTTAACTTGCTTATTGTCAATGACAGATGTGATATCAGAGCATTTGACCAAATAGGCAGGCCTCTTTTCCAGAAGGGGTGGGGAATCTGTAATTTCTAAGCACGTGGCTAGACTAAGGATGTGATTATCTAAAATGGAAAAATTTCCTCTGCTAAGATTTGGAAAGACCTGGGTGAGATGGGTAAGGCTGAGGCACCACAGGTTGAATTGGCTCCTGGAACATCTCAGGAGGTGACAGGAGTTTGGGGCTGAAGGACTCCCCAAAGTGTCTTTGGAAGGCACATGTGGCCAAATCTGAGTTTAGGATTTATGACGGTGATCTCTCTTATATTATCAGTGCACTGAAGAATGCAGACTACTACGTTCACCAAACTTTTTGGACATGGGTGTTAACAGAGCAATAGGTGGATTATGATTTTGCTTGCTTGATGGACAGAACGCTAAATGTATTCAATTGCAGAGAGATCATTCAAATTTATAACACATGAATAATTTTCCTTTAATGCTCATAATGACTTACTTGACAGTTAAATTAAAAAAGAAAAATGTTCATATGGTAATTTTCTGTTTACTGAATGCTAGCAGTGCTTTATACCTATATGCATGTGAAGAAAGTAACTTGGGGCTTGATTCTCCATGTATTTATTTCCATTGGTTTTGCATAAGGATTAAGTTGTAGACTCTGTGGGTGCATCCATGTGTGAAATTAATGCACCCGAATAAACTCTGGAACAGTTCACGCTGGAGTTTATTGCTCTCAGGTGCCACGTTTACACATGTACCCAGAAACGCAGTGTGATGAGCTGGGGTGGTGTAGCCCTGGCTGGCAAGGGACCCAGGGGGCAGCCTGCCAGTCTGAGGCTGCTCTGACTTGACTTGGTGTACCTCAGAGGGGCTGGCTGGTGCATGAGGGTTCTTCAGTGCAGTGCTAGCTGGCAGGCAGTCCCCACACTGAAGCATGCATATGCCCCAGACAACCCTGTCGGCGCCTACAGGATAGTGGTGGCATTATTTAGTGTGTTGCAACTTGGTGTAGATGCTGACAGGGCTTTCTGAGTCATGTGGTACTTCAAAGCAGCCTCGGGCTGGCAGGCTGCCCCTCTAGGTCCTTTGCCAGCCAGGCCTGCGCCACCCCAGCTCAACATACTGAGGTCCCAGGCACATGTGTAAATGTGGCACCCTGGAGCAATAAATTCCAGAGTGAACTTTACTGGAATTTATTCAGGTGCATTAATTTCACATGTAGAGGCACCCACAGGGTCTTCAACATAATCCTTATGCAAAACCAATGCAGATTAATACAAAGCAAACACAAGTACTAGCCTAAGGAGGCATTTATTGGTTTACTGTGGCCTAATAGGGCTATATGTGTAGACACTGAGACTTTACTGCTGAGCTAATTAATCAACTCTGCAGTAAACATCTCGGGTAAATGTGCCCAGTGAGTCAGAAACCTGTGGTCCTTTGTCAGCATGATGGGTTCTTCGTCCCACTGGGGCTCTGGGTTCTATTGGAATGCAAACAAATAAAAATATGATTTTTTTTTCAGTATATAGAGTCATAGACATTAGGTGGTGAAAGGGACCTCACAAGATCATTGGGTCCAGCCCTCTGCCCAAGGGGCAGGAAGTCAGCTGGGGTCAAATGATCCCAGCAAGATAAGCATCCAAGTGTTTCTTAAAAGTGTCCAGAGTAGGTATTTGCATCACCTCTGGGGGAAGTCTATTCTAGGCCCTGGGAACTCAGACGGTAAAGAAGTTTTTCCTTATGTCCAGCCTAAAATGGTCTTCCAACAGTTTGTGACCATTGGACCTTGTTTTCCTTAGGGGTGCCCTGGTGAACAGACATTCTCCCAGATCCTGATGCACACCACTTATGTACTTATAGGCTGCCACCAAGTCACCCCTGAGCCTTTGTTTCTCCAGGCTGAAGAGTCCCATGGCTCTCAGCCTCTCCTCATAAGGCCTGCTTTCTTATCCTTTAATCATGCACGTGGCTCTCCTCTGGACTCTTTCAAGCTTCTCCACATCCTTTCTAAATTGTGGAGCCGAGAATTGGATGCAGTACTCCAGCTGCGGCCTCACCAAGGCTGAGTAAAGTGGGAGGATAACTTCCTAGGTCTTGCTTGAGATGCATCAGTAGATACAAGCTAGTTTTATTTGCTTTGCTGGCTGCGGCATTGCGTTGGTGGCTCACGTTCATTTCATGATCAGTCATGACCCCAAATCTCTTGCAGTCGTGGTGCTAGTGAATGTAGCACTGCCGAAAATAAAAGTATGATATAGATTTTTTCTCCTGAGGTGGAGCACCTTGCATTTCTCCATGTTGAACGCCATCAGGTTTTTTACAAGATCTTTCCAAGGATTGAGGTCAGACTGATTGGCTTGTAGTTCCCTTGATCTTCCTTCCTTTCTTTCTTGAAGATGGGCACCATGTTGGCCCTATTCCACTATCCAGGAACCTCTCCCGAGTGCTATGAGTTCTCAGATATCCTTGCCATTGGCCGTGCTATGCTGTCAACCAGTTCCTTTAGCACTCTTGGGTGCGTTCCTTCTGTGTCAGCTGATTTATGGATGTCAGGCCTTTCACGGTGTTCCCTCACAAGATCTTTGCCAGTGTTTGGTGTATGTTCTCCCTTGCCCTGGTAATCCTGCATCTTGTCAGGATTACCTTGGGCTGGTGGAAGACTGACACAAAGTAATTGTTAAAAAGATTAGCTTTTTCCTGGGTGTTGGTTGTCAGCTACCCCATTTGGTTTAGCAGGCATCCAATGTTGCCCTTGGGGTTTTTTTTATGACTTCCCATGTATCTGAAGGACTTTTTATTGTCCTTGATTCCTGTAGCCAGTTTGAGTTTGGTTTCAGCCTTGGTTTTCCTAGTTCACTCCCTACAGGTGTGTGGCAGTGCTGAATACTCCTCCTTAGTGGTGTTTCCTGACTTTCATCCTTTATAAGGATGCAATAATCCTTTATAATTGATACCAGTAAGTTTCCCTACCCCCCTAGATTCTGGTGAATCAGATTAATCAGTCTCTTACCCTCTATGGGTAGAAATCTGTCCTT
>NW_017729024.1:12135443-12137697 GCF_001723915.1 Gavialis gangeticus | reverse complement strand
CACTCCCTACAGGTGTGTGGCAGTGCTGAATACTCCTCCTTAGTGGTGTTTCCTGACTTTCATCCTTTATAAGGATGCAATAATCCTTTATAATTGATACCAGTAAGTTTCCCTACCCCCCTAGATTCTGGTGAATCAGATTAATCAGTCTCTTACCCTCTATGGGTAGAAATCTGTCCTTAAAGATAAAGGCAGAATAGTGGGGTGGTTAGAAAGAAGGCAGGGTCTAGCTTTTGTTGTAAAAATAGTGACAGCAATGCAGCCTATATGTACAGAGATGGTTTGGGAGGCAGAATTCATCCCAGCCAGTACTGTAACTGAGGGGGGTGATCGGGGTAGTATTCAGGAGGAAGTTTGGGGGGGGAGGGTGCACAGAAATAGCTGCTATTGTAGCTGGTGGTTGGTCACATTGTTGAACTTTCCCACTCATGAAGCTGCCACCTGGAGCACAGAGCTGCCCTGTCATGCCTCTAATCCAAGTGCTTCTAGCAGCATGGTACAGTTTTTTTTTTCACTGTTTTTCTGGTGATTTGTCTTTTTCTCCACTGACTAGAAGATTAAATGCTCCTCTGAGTGTTGGGCTAGATCTCAAACAGCTGAATGTAATGCAGCTGGAAAAAGGAAGACTAGATTGGTCTGGCATTGCAGACTTTTGACATCTTGAATCTAACTGCATATTGGGCTAGAGTGGTTAGCACCAGTTTCTATTGTCAACAGCAAACAAGGGAATTCTGTGGTTAGCAGCACTTCTGACTACCTTTGACCTCCTCTTCCCTCTTTTCTCTTCCTCCCATACCAAATGATCTGGTACCAACCTAAAGTTGGGTTGAATGGAGGCTAGCCTTGGTCTGAGTCTGGAACAAGGGCTCAGACTTACTTCTGTAACCTTAGCAAGATGCCTTAACTGTTCTGTCACCACACTCTGGCTTGCTGCTCCCGAAATGATAGCATTCCTTTTGCATTGTGGAGAAACAAAAGGACAGGCAGCTTTGACTATCCCTATTGCTTATCTTCATCCTGTGTTTCCTGCCACAAAAGTTGTGTGTCAGATTGAAACGCTGCTCTGAAAAAAACTTTTTCTGGTATTAGAGAAGAGCTTCACAGAGTTGAGACCAACTGTAATTTCTCTTTCCTGTTTATAGTAAGTTGGTAATATTCCTGGAGTGATTTAGACTACTGTATTTTTTCAGATTTAGACTACTATATATGAAAGTCATTACTAAACAATAAACAAGATGTGATTTATTTCACTGAGGTCTTCTAAATAGCAGGAATGTTGACCAAATTGTGCTATGTAAATACGTTTGGAGGAAAGCCAAATCGTGCAGTAATTGCAGTGGTTAGGAGGGAATGAACAAGGATGTTACATGGTTTGCCACATTATTTGTCTATTAATTGCAGAGCAAAATCATAAATTTGTGTGCTACCCAAACTTGTTTGCCCACTGAATGCAGATTGGTCTGTCACTAGAATGGATGTATTTCATGCAAATTTACTGAAGCCCCTGCATGCTATTTATTTGTAGTTAAACTTTATTGTTTGGGAGGCAAGCTAATCAGGCAGCTGCTTCGTGTCCTAAATTGAATATTGATTTGAGATTTACTGTTACCTATTTGAATGTTGCCATATATTGAAATAAAATGCTCGTCTGATGTTGTCCCTTGTACCAGCATGTATACAACTTCAATGACATTTGTATCTTGCTTCAGGAAATTTGCAATAGGACACAATGGCAGAAGAACCAAATTCCTTGATCAGGGAAAATAGCTTCAGTTGTGTTTTATGAGGATATGGATTGTGAAGGGTACCTCAGAAGTACAAGAATACAGAAATTTCAAGAGTGGCTTGGTCAGCGCACAGTGAATTCTATCTTCACATTGTCAACTCCATGCCCTTCTTGCTCTCTAGGTTGTGGTGGCCGTGCTTTCTGATTCTCAGGCCTTTTTTCTCTGCCATTTTAAATCTACCATTTTTTCCCTCTCTGTTGGCTCCAAAAATACCCATCCCATCCCTCTGTCTACCTGAAGCCCTTGTTCAATGTCCCGATATTTTTTCATTTCAGTTACTGCAGTTTTTTGCTTTCTGCTCTCATTGGTTTATTTAAAAGATGTCTGGAAAAATTCTCTCTCATTTGCTACTCTCATTTATCTAAACCTTTTAAATGTATCCATTGACCAACCTTCTCTTTAGCATACATTGCTCAGCTTGCAAAACATCCTGAAAACAATCTTTCCTCCCATCTCCAGCAATCTTC
>NW_017729024.1:12131455-12135432 GCF_001723915.1 Gavialis gangeticus | reverse complement strand
TCCTGAAAACAATCTTTCCTCCCATCTCCAGCAATCTTCCTGAAAAGAAAAATTACATATTTTTGTCCCCAAAGTTCCTAAAACAAAGCATACCCAACTCTTCTCCATGAATACCACCTTCCACTCTAGTTGGATTTCTTTTAAATAAGTAAAGAGAATACTTCCCCCCCATCTTTTTTTTAAGCTTTTCTTTTATACCTAGTTTTTCAGAAAAATAAGTGTTCTGTAAATCTCTGTAACCAGTGCCCTGAAGAGCCCAAAGACGCCTCTTTGTGAGAGGGAGCAGCAAGCGGCTGTGTTCTCAGTTTCCCCACGGGGAACGTGGTATTGGTGCACAGGTTCGGTACACGGAGCACAGACCCTGGGAGCCGTTTGAGGCAGTTTGGGTCTGCCACCCCGGCACCCAGTGCACAGGCCACTGCACAAAGGCCAGACCTTGGGAGCTGCACGAGGCAGGTCGGGTCTACAACCCCCAGTGAGCGGCTGGGACCTCAGTGTGCACAGTGATGCGTTGAGCTTGAGACCCTGGGAGCAGCTTGAGGTGGTTTGGATCTGTGATTCTGGGCAAGCGACTAGAGAATTGGGTGCAGGCAACACTGTGCAGAGGGACTGGCAGCAGATTGAGCCCCGGCGCTGCACAAGGGGGCCCACGCCTCCAACCCGCAGCTGAAGGCAGAGCCCTCAGTGCATGCAATGGTGCACAGGGCCACCTGTGGGCGGCAGCCAAGGGGAGCCAGCGGGCTGGGAGGCCATGCCTGTGAGAAGCAAATTGGCTGAGGGGACAAGGACCACCCATCCAGGCCCTGGAGTCATTAGTTGTTGGGGAAGAGATTTCCACAGGGGAGGGGAGCTACCCCAGCTGTGGGGCAGTTTACCTTCTAAGGCGCCTTCTATTTTGTGGGAAATTTGGCTTTGTATATTATTAGTTAACTTCTTAAGGGACAGTGCTGGGACCCCCTTCCCTGATGATTATATATAGTTACCTGCATATATTTGTGCTTTGATTGTTGTTTCATTGTTTATATGTGCTCACCTGCATTTACCTGTTGTTTGTCTATTTTAAATCCACTGTTTCTCAACATATTGTTTGGGGCTACCTGAAGGGGTGTAATCTTTCAGCCTTTATCTGTAGGCCATAGCATTATACGATAATTAGGTATATTTGTGTGTGTGTGTGTATGTGTATATGCTTATTAATAGCCATTCTTTTAATCTTTGTATATATTAAATCTGTATATAGTTAGGTATTTCTTGTCCTGGCCTGACTCCATAGGGAGTAGAAGGATCTAGCCTGCATATTGCATATTTCAGGACTCCTGCTTGCCACCCATCCCTTCTATCTGGAGAGGGGAGCACAGTACTTGGGTGCACCCTGGTTACAGTGGCATAAAGGGAATATTCCTCAGGATTTTCTAGATGTTACAGAACTAGAATAATGGCTCTGTTATCCATACCATGGTCTGGATTCTAGAACCATTCCAAAAGGGAAATGAACATGGATGGAGCATTTTTTTACTTTTACTTTACATTTTTTTACTTGACCATTTTTGTCATAATAGTCCTGGAATTGTTGGCAGCTGGACTATAGATTAAAGAAGTCCTAAAGCTGCTGTAATTTAAACAAAAATATAGGAAAAGTAAAAGAAAACACAAACACCCTTTTACCGTCCTCTCTCATACTAATTGCCCAGCATTCAGAACTGTCATCTTAGATTTTTGTGGATGAGTCTGGAGGCAGTTTGCCATACGCAGATGTCTACTCAGATGGGATTCCCTGCTTGTGCTTTCATCCTCTGCCTCTGAGGTGTGCACAGCATTATCATAAGTACTGGGGCTTGGGAAATTAAAGGAAGCAACATGGGATGATGTGATAAAATAAAGTTCCATGCAGAAGCAAATGTTCTATATTTTTTTATTCTTAACAGGGTGGATTTTTGGAACAATGCTTTGCATTATAGATCACTTAGTCTGTAGTTATGTTGGTATCTGTGCAACATCAACATGTTGTATTTAAACGCTAACCCTTAATAAAAAGGGCAGGGTTGCACCATTACTTATCTATCACAGCCAGCTCCTGCAGATCTTGTTGTTGTGTCTTGTCAGAAATCATAACATTGCTCTGCTGCTCCTCTTTCATGGTACATAGTATCCTTGCTGGAGAGTGAGAATTTTATGCTGTTGTAATCTTGGTGGCTAGAGGTCATGCTGGCTGCTCAGCAGAGAAGCTGGTTCAGCCGTGATCCACCAGCTGGCAGGGAACCTGCAGTAGCTTTCATGCCAACAAATTCACTTTGTACACAATCTGTAAACAGCCCTATCATGAGTTCCAATCCAGGAAAAAAATGATGTCTTCATTCAGTCACATTATGCAAAGCCCATTTATGCAGTCCCTACTCAGTTAAATCTCTCATTGACAGCAGAAGGGCTGTTATCCAAGCAAGTGCTACAGTATCAGGAGCTTTGAATCTTTGAGAGACTGGAAAACAGTGACAGGTGGAAGAGGACCTGAACCCTGACAAGCAGAGGGTTAATTTCCTAATTACAAGATTGACAAAGTAATGGTGTGGACTTGAAAAATGCCCATTCAGGAGCTCAGGAAACTCTCTGAAACAGGTGTCTGGGAAATCTTGTTTCCTAGTTATGCTCAGTTGCTAAGGAATGAAGTGTAGCCTGAATTGAGGGGGTTTAATGTTTGAATCTCAGTGTACATGAAATTCTTTACTCCTTGCGTTATAGCTTGTGAATCCTAAAGCTCATGGACAAAAATCCCTTTGATAAAACAATGTGTGCTGAGAGTATTTTTCTATTGTTGGTCCTATATTTCTCTTGGCTGGCTTAAAGGGATTTGAACCCTTTGAAATGCAGTCTGTAGTATTAACTTCTGAAACTCACTGCTGCCTACTGTCAGTGAGGCAAAGGTCATGGTAAAAATCAAAAAGGGATTGTATGCTTATTTTGGTAATAAAATTATTCAGGCTACCCTAGTTAAATTTTTTTTTTTTTTAAAGATAAAGAATACATATTGACTGTTATGCTTTTGGAAATGACCCAGTCATTTGAAGGCCAGACTTTCAAAAGAGTCTGGTGTCTTCTACACTCAGCTGTTTGCAAAATCGGACTTATTTTGGTGCTTGAATGAGAGCTTAGCTCTTCTGAAAAATCTGCCCTTAACTGTAGATCTTGAGTTCTATTGAAAACTTTGGCCTGAATTGTCAGAGTAGAATAAAATTCCGCCCCAGGGCTGTGCACTATTGCCAATTAAGGGGATTTTCTACTTCTATCTGAAGCACAGGGTACTGACAACTGTCAGATCTAGGACACTGGAATAGATGACAACTTAGCTGAACTGGTAAGTCAATTTGTTGCTTGTCTTCATAACAAATGACCTCCCTCACCCTTCCAAATTCCTTTGTTCCGATTATCAAAGTAAGAGCACTTGTTGTGGATGGGTTATCAATTTTCAGAGAAATATGACTTGTTCTACCATAGTCAGATCTTAAAGTAGGCTTGACTTATTTGTGAGAGGCTTTGGGGGCACAGAGCTGCTTATCCCAGGTAGGCATGGGCCTATCTCACAGGTGAGCAGCTAGAACATGGACTAACTGGCTTTTTGGCTTTCTTTGAGAATGAGAGAGCTTGAAGAGATCTATGCCTTTCCATTATTAGTAAAGTCATATTCTCTTCAGTCCTGAATTACCTCTGTTGGGCACATTCCACAAAAGTAGCAAGGCAGCCTGCAAGCAGAACTGCACGTTATTCATGTTGAAGGAAAAATCACCAGATCCAAAACTACTCCCACACATCTCCCTGGAGTGTTCTTAGCTTCTCTCAGGACACAAATCCCCTGACTCACCTGTGACACAGGAAATGCTTGTTTTGTAAACTAATATTGGTTTTGGACACCTATTGGAAACTTTTCTATGCCTATAACTTTTCTAATTTAACAATTTCTTTGCCTCCATTTTCCTGAGCAGGGA
>NW_017729024.1:12118504-12130865 GCF_001723915.1 Gavialis gangeticus | reverse complement strand
CTCAGGTCCCTTCTGACCCTACTAACTATGAAACTATAATCAGGGTATTTTTGAACTAGTAGATGTTAACTTGAAAGTGTCTTATGCATCTTATTAGTTGTGGACCTAGTCTTCAAACTTCTGTCAGACATGCTGAGTAGTCTTTATCCATATGGAAAATCTTGTTCAACTTTTAATGATACTAATTTGCATACGTACCTATTAGTAGCAGTGACCCTAAATAGGGCATCAAAAGCAGTTTCAGGTCCCAACTCTTCCACTCTTTTTGAAACTTAGCAGTACTCTGATCCAGAGGTTGTTGTACCAGTTGCCAGAAAGGTGAGTACTGAATATGAGTAAGGGTGGAAGAACTTGCTCCTGATAACTTGCATTCCTTCTAATGTGTCTTAAGCTCATGGCTAGTAATAAGTAGCTAAGTGTAGTTACTGTGCCAGGAAAAGTATACTTCCTATTTTTCTCTTCTCCAGAGATTTAGAATCCATTGCTATATCAGAATGGTGGCACATCCTCACTGACATTCCTCTTTCATCTCTGAAGATGCATAGAGTAAGTACAATCTTTTGAATAATTCAAATAACATTTGTAAAGTATTCTGTTTGTAACGATACATATATAATTTGAAACCTGATCTTGCAGCTTTGTAAATCAATGGTACTTACTTGCACTATTGTGATATGCCAAATTAGACTATACCGTGCACTATCAAGTATAAAATAGTATCATATTGACAATTGCTGTAGCCTTCTAAATGTATTTATCATAGCAGATAAAAAATTAGCTTATCCACAATTTGGTAGTGATCAATGAGCCTCAAGGCTACTTGGTGCTGGCAGACTGTACCCTTTTATAGTTAGTAAGTTATCCTTCATAGTGGGTGAGCCTACATATGCATTTGATCTAGCCTAAGTTTACTCTGGTGTAAGCTACTTTGGAGTAAGCACTTTCAGGTGGGCATTTACACGTGCAGGGATTAGGGATCAGATTTACTGCTCTTTACACCAAATTTTCTGCAGCCCTGCAATGGGCCCCTGCCACCACCAGGGGGGTTGTATGGGGGGGAGATCCAGGCTCTGGTCACACCTGGCAGCCCTCTTCAAAAGTCAGCTCCACTCACTGCTCTCTGGCCAGTCACTTCCTTGCCCAGAAGCAGTGTGTCTAGTGCAGAGGTAGCACATGGGAGCTGTCTCCTTGCCCACTGTCTCCCCACACTATGGCTACTCTACCCCTGCCCCTGGCAGAGACCCAGAGAGCGCCCTGGTTCTTGCTGGCCCTGCTGGCATGCCATGCTGACCGCCGCCTGGTCTACAGCTGTCTGAACACACCAGGCTCCCTCCACACAACTACCTACCTGGCTGACACCACCACTGCCACACGGCTCCTGCCAGCAGGGATGCCAATGAGGGGCTTTAGGATGCCACCACTGGGGCCACCATCATTCTCGTGGGCCTCCAGCCCTGCCACCTCTGGGCCCTCCAGGCTAGCCAGGACTAGTAGTTGGACATCATCTAGCACACCTGAGATGATGAGCAGTGGCTAGAGATCTTCTGCTTGATCTGGCCCAACTTCCATGACCTTGTGGAGCAGCTCTGGCCCCACCTCGAGCGGTAGGACACTGGCATGCAGCCATGCCTCCCTACAGACACCCACCTGGCTGTCACCCTGCTGAAGCTGGCCATGCCCACCAGTCTGCAGTATATCAGCCATTTGTTTGGCTTGGGCAAGGCCACCACTGGGGAGGCTGTCTTGGATGTTTGCAGCACCCTTTAGGACATGCTGGGAGGCAGGGTGCTCTGCTTGCAGGGTGGTGGTGGTAGGGTTTCATGCTCTGATATTCCCCCATTGTATTGGGGCCCTGGAAAGCACCCACATCCCCATCACCTGCCTGCCCTATGGGGACCAGACCTACAATAGCTTCAGGGGCTTTCACTTGCTGGTGCTCTAGGCCATTGTGGATGACTTGGGGATTTTCATACACATGAGTGCTGGCTGGGTGGGCAGCACCCATGATGCCCACATATTCTGGAACTCTGGCCTGCTGGGCCTGGTGAAGAGTGGTTGCTCCACTCCAGAGCTGCTGGACCTGCAGATGGGTACCGTGGCTATTCTGCCCCTCCTCACTGGGGACCATGCAGCTCTACACTGACCACCTGGACCCCCACAAGGCCCACTTCAACCACTGCCTGGGCTGGATCCGTGTCCTGGTAAGGTGCATCTTCGGCCACCTCAAGGGCTGCTGGTATACCCTGACTGCCCTCCTCAAATTCACTGAAGACAACCTCCCTGGGGGCTGCATAACACCTATGAGGCCCAGGAGAAGCTCTTCCATGAGTCTTGGGTGGAGGAGGCATGGTACATGGAAGATGCATGGCATCAGGAGCATCACTTGCGGCCACAGTGGCATGCTGCCCTGGCAAGGCCCAAGGAGAGCCACACAGCTGCCAGTGGGGCCAGGGCACCAGGTGCAGGAGGCCTTAGCCAACCACTTCCTCCAGCACTCTCAACTCTAGCCCACCTGCATCACCACCCATGGACACTGTCCTGTCTACCCCTAGCACCACACTTGCTCCACACACATCTCACAAGAACGAGTTCTTATTTCCCTCACAGCAACCGGAGCCTCCCCCCCACCCTCCCAACGAACAGGTCCCCCCTTCCCTCTCAGCACACAGAGCCCTCCTTGCCCACAACAAAGAGAGCCCCTCCACTGCCCAACCCCCCTACTTCCCCATGAAAACTATGTACAATGTCCTTTGTGGGCTCTCCTGGGGTGGGGATCCTAGGGGACAGAGCTTAGGGACAGGTGGTCAGCACTCTTGTCTCTGGCTGTTCTCCCATGGTTGTAGATGCCATGGGGAGTGCAGCAGGTGGGGGGCTTGCTCAGTGGTGACAGCAGATGGTATTCCTCCAGCGGTGGTGGCTCCCCCTTTGGTAGGCCAGTCCTGGCCCAGCAGGACTGGTGTGCTGTCTTGGTGTTGCTGTAGGCAGCTCCACCTCTGTGCCCATGTGGATCCAGGGTAAGCGGTGACGCTGGACCCAGGAAGGGGTGCCAGACCTGGGGTGGGGGCCAGACCAGGGGGATCCTGGCAGCTGGAGGTGACAGAAGTTCTTCCCCTAAGCCCAGGTGGGGACCTGCTATAGGGGGCAGGTGGGGCTAGGTTCAGGAGCTGGGCAGCAGGAAGCACGAATGCGACCGCCAGGGCCAGAACAGTTGTCATCTATGGCCTGTATTGCCCAGCCCAGGATGGCATTCTGCTCCTGCAGAACCTGGAGCTGCTCACTCTTCAGGACCTGGAACTCAGACCTCCAGGTCTGCCCAGACACACACCACCTTGTGCTGGTCCCTTGCCTCCTTCCCGGTGAGGTCCTCTGCCTTCCAGGCCTGTGATTCCTCCAGCTGGTCCCACAATGTCTCCATCAGCTGCTCTAGGAGGAGGGTCCTGTCTCGGGTCCTTCCCTGGCAGAGCCAGTGCACCCACAGGGCCTTGGCTGGGGGTGGCAGTGACCCTGAGGCCACATCCTGGCTCCCAGGGATGGCTTCTCTGTGTGCAGTGCTGTCCTGGCAGCTGTGCAGCAGTGTGTACAAGGCAGCAGTGCTGGGGGCTGGCAGGCAGGCACAGCTAGGGTGTGGCCTGCCAATGAGGACAGAGGGGCCTGGAGTGACCTCAGGCTCCCTGTCTGTGTGCCCAAAGGCTCACAATATCTTCAGGCTTTAAAAGGTCTGCAGACAGGGACTACCGTAGCGGCATCCCAACACTGGGACAGGAGAGGCTTCTAGCCCAAAATCCTGGGTCTGGCCTGAGGCCAGCCCCTTAGTGGCTGGGCAGACCACATGCATGAACTGCACAGTAACAAATCCCACTTAAATTGGCCACTTGCATTTGTAGCAAATTTAAGCAGGATTATGGGGTTTTTACTGAGCACTAAGTGTGCTCATGGGTAAATGTGTACACTTACTACACAGTAAACTATGTTAATGCACAATAATGCATCTCATATAGATGCACCTAGTGTGTCACACTTTCTGTTCAGCACAACAGTAGTACATCTCTTCTTTTACCAGGTCCAAATGGATTACTCTCAATGCAAGGGTTTTTGATCTCAGTGAAAACTAAAGTTCGTAAGGCGTGTGGCAATCCTTGGGTGCAGCGTACAAAGTACATTGTGAAACACTCCAAAAAATCAAATAATTCTGGGCAGCATAAGTAGTTTTTATAAATCATTGTGTTTTTCTTTAAATCTTCCTCCTTTTTATTGAGGGATGTACATTTTAGGTTAATTCGAACTACGCATGACATCTTTTTTTCTACTTTTCTATAAAGCAAGCTTATACACTCTGGGGGAAAATTTTTGTCCTTTGAATTATGGTTTTAATTCCAATATTGCCCATTATGGTTTTGTTTCCAATATTGCCCCTTTATTTCTTTTTAATTCACAAAATGCTGACATATTAGGGCTTAGATTCAGTAGTCTTTTATGTTTACTAAGGCCATGTCCACACAACGGCTTTTAACTGAGATTCTCACCATGTGCCAGCATAGTGGTCTTTAACCAGGTGTTGTCTAAACATTAAATAGTTAATAGTTAGTAACCATGGCAACTAACAGCATTTTGCCCTTGCCAGACCCCTAGTCTGGTTCATAGTTGTCTTATAATCAGTTCAGTACATGATTTTCTTGCTGTGTAAACAGGATCCTCTCAGCCATTGCTGTATAATTAGTTAAGCCAGTACACCTTCCTCATACTGCCTCTTCATCGACTATTTCAAGATGTTCTGTTCTCCATATGTATTGCTAAAATAGTATGGTAAGCTGCTGAATTTTCCTAGAATGCTCTGATATCAGCATGGCTAGATTAAATAAGTAGTATGAGTGAAAAGGTGCCATTTTCATACTTTTGAATTGTTACCTGCACCTGGTTTAGATATATTTCAACTCGCTTACAAAATGACCTTAGGTGATGGAGTGAGGACAGGTCCCAAATGACTTTTGGGAGCTTAATTAATTAGATTAGATCTTTGGGAACCATACTGCAACATCGTTCCACATTTGAGGTATTGGTTGCGATTTGATGAACAATCATCCTTCTGCTCTTGCCTTGAAACCTTAATGCTTCAATAGCCTCACAGTTTCAGTGTCACTGATTGAGAAAGAAAAGGTCAGATTTCATTTTTGTATATGTGCCTTGATATGCATAAAATAGCACGAGCTAATTTTTGTGCCCAGATTTGATGTGCATGTACACCGATAGGTGTTCAGTTTTACATGGATATGAACACAAATCCTTGAAAACGAAGCCCAGAGGCAGTGGCTTTGTGTGAAGCTTTAGTTAAAATGTTCACTGTCACTGCTAAACTGAATTACATGATTAGCACTTCAATATTTCATGTTCATTCCCATACACTGTGCTTTCTTAGTTTATTTTTTAGTAATTTTCTCATGTAACACTGAGAATTCTTACCCCCAGGTATTTATTTTATGCATGCATTTGATTAGTAAGTACACTAATCACACCTGTATAAACTTCAGATGATTGTACATATACATTTCCATGTTACTGTGTGCCTCCAAGAAGGGAATCCTTGAGTTCTACACCTACAGAAGCTCAGTAAGGCAAGTTAGTTGCTTACTAAGCAAACACTTTCCAAACAGCTCCCATGTCAGTTCTCTTTTGGTACAGTTGTTTATGACATGCCAGTCATGCTGCAATCTTTTTTTTTTTGTTTTAAGTTCAAATACTTGTGCTTGAACCTGCCTAATATTTTAGCTAGGTGTTGACTTTTCAATAGATTTTGAAATATATAAGACAAACTATTTGTCAGGACTGAAGCCCAATAAATCTTGATGTTTTATCAACAGAGCTGCTGCCATGGAACTAACTGAGGGACAGGAATCCCAATGCCAGAAAAAGGACATGGATTTTGGGGGACTTGTGCAATTTTGGGGCTGTAACAATTCCTTTCGGAGTTACAGAAGACCCCATTAAAATTTGCCTTTGAAGCAGATTAGAGAGAATATGGCACCCCAGAGATTTAAGAAGAGCTGTATTTACTATAGTACTCATAGGCTGAAAATACTAAATACAAGAGGGATAGCAACAATGGGAATGTGTAAGGTCTTTCCCTTGCTGAGAAAGGTACATTCTCAGGAAAATGCTGGAAAGTAGATACATTTTACTGAGAGAAGATAGTCATACCTTTTGTATTCAGTAGATTGGAAACTCATCGAGATAGACACAAGGTTTTATTTCATTTGTAAGGTGCCTCTCAGGGGGTCTTAGTTTCAGTTGGGATCTCTAGGTTCTATAGCTAATTTTATTATAATACTTTATTCACCATATGAGTAACTCATTTATTGACCTCAATTTTTCCTCAGATGAATGCTGACATGTTGGTCCTTCAAAAACTTGAAATAGCTTTTGGAAGCAACGTTGTTCATCTTTACTAAAAAGTGGCACAAACAAGATATTTCTGTCTAACTCTCTGTGTGGGCAGCGAGGCAATCAGTATTGACCTCTGCACTTGGTCTCTCCCCAATGGCAGATTTAGAGTTAGTGGGGCCCTGTGTGCAGCTTCAGTTCCACCCCCGCTACTCCCCACCTGGACCATTCAGGAAACAGAACATTCTCTCTTATCTCCCCCTGTTTTTCATTATTTTTCTCATTTCTGTTGTCCCATTTTTCTTCATCCACAGAAAATGGGACTCATGAAGACCCATAAATTGCTTTCATCCTCCAACCTCATACTTTTTTCTCAAATTTTCCGTATTACCTATGTTTTTCATTTATTTATTAAGAAATATTCTATCATATCCAATGAAACAGATTTTGGTCATAATGCAATGTCTTCAGGGTAGGTTTCTTCCCTTACTTTGACAAAATTACCAACATTTTGTAGTTCCATTGTCACTTCAGAGTCCACTTGTTCAGCTTTAGCAGTTGTTGTGGTATCCCCACAACTTGGCAAGTGATCAGATAATTCAGATGTTTCCTTCCCCATACTTTTTCATGAATGCCCACTATTCAATATTTCAAGCTTTTTAAAATAAGATGACAAACTGTCTTTTTGCTTAGCTCCATCTTCTTGCCTTGCCTTCATTTTTTTTGTGTGTTTTTGACTGCCAGACTCATAGTGTTACTTCATTGTTACTAAAAAACTGACCTTGATTTTAGGCAGATTAAAAATGCCTGAAAGAGCAGGGGTGAAGCCATGGGTGGGCTGTGGACCACCCGATTAGGTTTAATGTAGTTAATTCTGTGTTTTTATCAGACTCTGTAAAAATGGGATTTTGCACCATTGCATACTGGTGACAAATCATGGGTATTGTTGCAAAGTCCAGGGGAGGGTGCTTTTGTTCAGTTGGATAATTGGTCGAGCAGACAAACTTTGATTGGCAAATGATGATTTCCCTTAGTTGCTGTTATGCTATTGCCAAGACCGTGAAAAAATGGTGAAGCAAATTCTTTGCTAGACTGCTTCAAAAAAACATGTTTAGAGCACAGTTTGCAGAAGTTCGCAGAACGCAGAAAGCCTGGACCATTTTGCGACTTGCAATGCAAGGGAGGAAAGTGGATCCGGCAAACTACAGGCCTATCAGCCTGACCTCTATCCTGGGGAAGGTCTTAGAAAAGATTATCAGAGAGGCCATTCTCAATGAGCTGGCCAATGGCAACATCCTGAGGGTTAGCCAGCACAGGTTTGTTGCGGGTAGGTCTTGCTTGACCAATCTTATTTCTTTTTATGACCAGGTGACCTATCACCTGGACAAGGGAGATGAGATTGGTGTTGTATATCTTGACTTTAAAAAAAGCCTTTGATCTGGTATCCCATGATCAGCTATTGGCAAAATTGGCCAACTGTGGCCTCGGGCCCACCATGATCTGCTGGCTCGGGAATTGGCTCTGTGGTAGGACCCAGAGGGTAGTGGTTGGTGGAGGTCCGTCATCATGGTGCTCTGTGACCAGTGGGGTGCCTCAAGGCTCTGTCCTTGGACTTGTATTGTTCAACATCTTCATTAATGACGTGTGGAGATTGGAGTCAGAAGCGGACTGGCCAAGTTCACCAGTGATACCAAACTTTGCGGTAAAGCATCCACACCTGAGGACAGGAGTGTGATCCAGGTTGACCTCAACAGGCTCAGGAAATGGGCAGATGGGAACCGGATGGTGTTTAACACTGAAAAATGCAAGGTTCTCCACCTTGTGAGGAAAAACCTGCAGCATCCTTATAGGCTCGGCAGTGCTATGATGGCAAGCACTACGGATGAAAGGGACTTGGGGGTCATGATTGACCACAAGATGAACATGGGCCTGCAATGTGATGCTGTGGCTAGTAAAGTGAGCAAAATGCTGGCTTGCATCCATAGATGCTTCTCAAGCAAATCCCAGGACGTCATTTTCCTGTTGTACTCGGCCTTGGTGAGGCTGCAGCTGGAGTACTGCATCCAGTTTTGGGCTCCACAATTCAAAAAGGATGTGGAGAAGCTTGAGAGAGTCCAGAGAAGAGCCATGCACATGACCAGAGGTCAGGAAAACAGACCTTACAACGACAGGCTGAGAGCTATGGGACTTTTCAGCCTGGAAAAGCGCAGGCTCAAGGGCTATCTGATGGCCACCTATAAGTTTATAAAGACTGTCCACCAGGATCTGGGGGTACATTTGTTCACCAGAGTGCCCCAAGGGACAACAAGGCCAAATGGTTATAAACTCCTATAAGAACGTTTCAGGCTGGACATAAGGAAGAATTTCTTTACTGTCCGAGCCCCCAAGGTCTGGAACAGCCTGCCATCGGAGGTGGTTCAAGGACCTACTTTGAACACCTTCAAGGGAAAATTGGATGCTTATCTTGCTGGGATCCTATGACCCCAGCTGACTTCCTGCCCCTGGGGCAGGGGGCTGGACTCAATGATCTTCCAAGGTCCCTTCCAGCCCTAATGCCTATGAAATCTATAAAATGCATATTAAGTTCAGTCACTTGTCAGATTTGTCCTGTATTTTGGGGCCCCCTGTCATTAGGGGTTTGTTTCACGGTAAATGTGCCACCGTGTCTTTCAGGACTGTCTGGCAGCCAGAGGAGGCTGCTAAGTACGTGGGAATGTGTACATGATGGCCCCCTGGCTAGGTGGCCTTGGAAGCACGGGTTGTCTATACAGCACCCACCTGGTCCCTCTACCATTTGTACAGTGTTCTCCTGACAGGTTTTTATACTGGGAGAATTCTCTCAGATTTTTAGAATGGCTGAACACAGCAGACACAGCCAGCTGCTTACAGGTTTTGATCTATTTGATTACAAAGCAAGGTATGCAATTTTTCACCAACAACGAAGTAGGAAGTGGGCATTTGAATTTGGCAGCCACAAGAGCCACCAGTGAAGGTTCACTAAAGGGCATCCAAATTAAACAGACTTTATGTAGAATAGGTTAGGTCATTTTGATATCAGACACAAATGTGTACAAATCCTCAGAGGACTAGATAAAGGGCCAAGATTTAAATTACTTACAAAACCAGCCATTCTTTATTTTAGTCATTAAGACTGAAGAGAGATATGGCTATACTAGCCAACTGTGTGACAGCTAATTCCTAGTTATTTTGCTTCCCTCTCTCTAAGAGACTCCTGGTCAAATCCTCATAGTAAACTCCCATCCCATATGCTAAAGCCCAAGTATGAAACATATTATACAAGCCCCATTATCCTAGCTGCAGGCATCTATTACAAGACTGCTTAATTGCTATCAAAGCTTTATGATGATTCTGTTCATGACATGATAAAGCAAATCATCAGTCTTCTCCCTGTCCTGATCTAGGCTTAATATCCAAGATGTTTGTTCATAGTTGGCAGATAAACTTCTGACATCTGAATTGCAGCTATCAAAAGATCTTTCAAAGGCTCAGCTGTTTTATATATCCTGAATACTTAAGAGTTCAACAGAACAATATATCCTGCCAAAGAATTCCCAGTAGGAAACCCATTAAGAACATTTTTAGTTTCATAGTAGTGTATAAGAAATGCCTTCAAAATGCTCAGTATTTTATTTGGAAAATGCTGCATTTGTATCTAATACCCTAAACCAACAATTACGTACCTACTAGATGCACACTTACATTACCTGTAAATATTTTCAACTGGCATTTTTGAACGAAAATACTACTAAATATCCAAATAATATCACAGAACATTTTGGATCAGAAGATACCTATTTAATATTGCAAGGTAAACTTTAAAAGCATTTGGATCCTAAACTTAATTAGTATGCTAGCAAGTATGTATAATTAAGATTTCAAATCGGCATTAATCTCCAGTTAAAATTTTGTTGGGGTATGATTTATCTTTAAATTTTTTTTTTTTTGTATCATCATTTATACTAAAGATTTGCAAAGATAACACAGTCACAGAAAAATACAACTGCAGCAGCATGATACATTAAAAAGAAAAGTAGAAAAAATATAAAATGTGCTATCTGCATTACAGTACATTATACAAATAAACGTTGCATGTATGTCCAGTAACAATCAGGTAACAACAACACTAGTTTATTAGGTACAGTATCTTTCAGAAAAAAAACTGTGTCATGAATCATTTGTAGAATCCAAAATAATAGCTGAAGTAGAAAGAATCAGCAAGGGAGAAAAGAGACATTTTTATCTGAGATTTTGAAATAAAAGAGAGAGAGACTGAAAGATACTGGAAGACTTTTCTTTATGACAGCAGCTGCAGCGGAAAAGAGCTTCATATCAACAGTGGTGAAATTGCATGAAAGACCAGAGAGGGGATCAGTGCTACTCAAACTGAGGGGAATAAAAAGGGACAAAGTATATTAAGTAAGCTGAAACAAGTCCATGGAGGGTTGTAAAACTGAGGGCAATTTTAACTGCATGCTGAAACAGTTAGAAACCTCTGGAGTTGCATGAGACTGGGCATTATGGGATCCTGGTTCTGTGTAGGCAAGCAGATACTGAGTTTTGATGAGTTAAGACTTTGAGGAGCTACATGATTTTTTTCCAGAAAAAATACTATGTAACAATTAAGGTAAGAGAAGAAGGTATGAATAAGGATTTTAGGACAGGTAGTGTGGGTGCAGTGACTTTTGCAGGCATTATAAAAATGGTAACAGGTAAATGTGCAGATGAAGGTGATTCAGATCAGTATAAGGCAAAGTTGCATACAGGTGATAGAAGTAGATATGCCAGAACTAGGTAAAATTTCATCAAACGAAAAGTGTGAAGAATGACACTTTTACTTCAAAGGATTTTTTTTGGTTAAAAGTTGGCCATTAAAAATTACTTGATTTTTAAAAAAAAAAAATTAAGTTGTTTAAATGTTATTTTAATGAAAACTTATACTTTATTTTATTTTGAAATGTTATTTTAATGAAAAATTTTAGTAAATGAATAGTGCCGGTGACCATTTTGATAACATATTTTGGTAAGAATAATAATAGAAGAGAAATTCTCAAAACAGAAAGAGTGCCAAATAGATCAGTTTTGAACAGTTTTAATGAAAACCACTCTGGATCTTTAAAATAACCATTTTGATGCTATTTTCAATGAGAAAATATTGAGGGGGTAGGGAGGAATTTCTGAAAATTACAGAAAAGGTCAGTTTCAAAAACTTTGGAATGGGAGCAACTTCATTTTTTCAGAATTGTTCATAAAAACAGGTTTTCCTTTTCTACAGTCTCATATCTCAAGAAAGAAAGACTAAAGAGAAACAATAGTTATAAGACCAATTTCTTTCTATAAAATACTAAACAAGAGGAAGATAATATCAAGCTATAATTTTAAGATCCAGGTGGATAAACTGACGTGAGGGAGGCAAATCCCCATGAGTGGGAGCATGTGTTTCTTCAGTGACAAGTAGCAGTGGCACACCTTGTACTGCTGCTACTTGTCCCCAGGGAACACCCATGCCATGTGTGCTCTGGGGTACAGCAGGTCACCCCGGGTGGGGTAGGGGAAGATGGGGCCAGCAACTTTGTTAGCCCCAGCAGCATTACCTGGGGTCCTGGGGGTCTTGGGGAGCTGCAACTATGGCGCTCCTGCAGCAGGGAGTCTGTCCAGCAGCCAGAGAATGGCTCCGGCCAGCCATGCTCCAGTTGTTCGTTGATTCATAGATGGTAGGGTCGGAAAGGACCTCAACAGATCATCAAGTCTCCTTGCCAAAAAGGAGGCTTACTCCCAATGGAAAGGAGGGGTCATCACTAAGGAGGACTATTCTGCAGTTGCTCGGGGATGTAGGGGGATGGTTAGGAAGGCCAAGGCAGAGATGGAACAGGGGCTGGCTTCCCGGATTAAGGACAACAAGAAGTCCTTTTTTAAATACATAGGGAGTAGAAAGAAGACCCCAGGAAATGTGGGGCCCTTGCAGGAC
>NW_017729024.1:12098441-12117289 GCF_001723915.1 Gavialis gangeticus | reverse complement strand
GGGGTTTTTAAGAGGAGGTTGGATGACCACCTTACTGGGGTCGTTTGACCCCAGTACTCTTTCCTGCCATGGCAGGGGGTCGGACTAGATGATCTGCTCAGGTCCCTTCTGATCCTAGAAACTATGAAACTATAAGTCTGAATCCACGCCTAGGCAGGAAAGAGTGCAGATGACCCCAGCCAGATACCTATTCAGCCTTTTCTTAAAGACCCCCAAGGTAGAGGAGAGCACCACCTCCGTTGGAAACCCATTCCAATGTTTGGCCACCCTTACTGTGAAGAAGTTCTTCCTGATATCTAGCCTAAATCTGCATTCTGTCAGTTTGTGACCATTGTTCCTTGTTACCTCAGGAGGTGCCCTGGTAAACACAGCATCTCCGATCCCTTGCTGTGTCCCCCTAATGAATTTTTAGGTGGCCACAAGATCGCCTCTTAGCCTCC
This sequence comes from Gavialis gangeticus, assembly GCF_001723915.1. Lineage (NCBI taxonomy): Eukaryota > Metazoa > Chordata > Crocodylia > Gavialidae > Gavialis > Gavialis gangeticus. The sequence goes on along the minus strand of NW_017729024.1, from coordinate 12,116,849 downwards.
TCTTGCGGAGGCTGATGAGGTCCAGGTCCCTCTGTCTCCCTTCATAGGGCTTGTCCTGTAAGCCCCTAATCTTATGAGTGGCTCTCCTCTGGACCCTCTCGAGTCTATCAACATCCTTCTTGAAGTACAGCACCCAAAACTGGACGCAGTACTCCGACTGTGGTTTGACCAGTGCCGCATAGAGGGGAAGTATCACCTCCTTGGATCTATTTGTCATGCATCCACTGATGCATGATAAAGTGCAGTTAGCTTTGCTAATGATTTTGTCATGCTGACAACTCACGTTCATCTTGGAGTCCACTATGACTCTGAGATTGCTTTCCGCTTCTGTGCTGCTGAGAGGGTCACTTCCTAGCCAGTCGGTGTGCTGCATATTTTTGTGCCCTAGGTGCAGCCCTCTGCATTTGTCCTTGTACTGCATCCTATTGTGTACTGCCCACTTTTCTAACCTGTCCAGGTCTTCCTGCAATTGTTCCCTACCCCCTGAAGTGCGCACTTTACCCCACAATTTAGTATCATCTGCAAAGTTGGACAGAGTACACTTCACATCCCCATCCAAGTCACTGATGAAGATGTTGAAGAGTACAGGTCCAAGGACTGAAGCCTGCGGGGCCCCACTACCCACATCCTTCCAGGTCAATACCGACCCATGTACTATCACTCTCTGGGTGCAACTGCTAAACCAATTTGCCACACACCAGAATTGCAGTTCCACCAGCAGAAATCCTAGGTGTACAGATGTTCAAGGAGTTTAACCAAACCAAAAACAGTGGGCCTTTGGTACAGCTACAGCAGCACAAATGGTAGAGCCCCATTACCACTAGCTCTGGCTGCAGTAGATGGGCCTCCTACGGTACAGCCCTGGTAGCACTATGGGCAAAGCATGAGAGCTCCAGTTGTGGCCACAGTGGCAGAGCTTCCTGTGGTGGGCAGATCTGTGGTTCTGCTCCCCCCCGTTCCTCTGCACAGGGTGGCTCAAGACTGCCACCACTGAGGATACAGCCACTCCCTTCAACCCACCAACACCTGATCCCAACTGGACTTACCTGACCTGTGCTGTTGCTGAGTCCATTGGCTGGTGCCAGAGGAGTAGGGATTGACTGCAGGTTGTGAAAGGGAAATTGACAACTTTTCCTACTTGAAGGCTTGACAGCTGAGAGAGAATAAGGGCTGGTATGGGGAAGTAGGGGGTATGATCTGTTGTGGTGGTCAGACAACCAGTGCTGACCTATGCTCTCAAGTGCCATCAGTTGTCTCCAGGCAGACTGGATTTCAGAAAGGCCACTTTAATATTTCCCAAATGAAACTTTCCAGAATGTACATTTCACAGGAGTTTTTGTCTTTTTGATGATTTCCACTGAATGGAAATTGTTTGAAGTATGAGTAAGCTGGAAGTCACAGGATCAAGGAATATTCCAAACTACATTATTGTGATATGATAAATGCTGCTATTCAAAATCTATTGTATCAACATTTGAAAAGGATGCTTCATGCAGAGTTAAGGGCATAGATGGCCCTGACCCATCTCTAAAAATTAGTATATGTCAGTTTCGGAGAAGGGGAGGACATGAAGATGCAAAAAACACATTTAAACTGGAGTAATTGGTACTGTAGCAGCATGATACTAAAAGAAAACTGACACAAACCCCTAAAGCAGGATAATTTCACCTGAACCTTTGGAAAATTGTGGGTGAAAAAAAAATGGGGATAAAAGTTTACCTGCTACTTCGTTTGACCCCAGTACTCTTTCCTGCCCGTGGCAGGGGGTCGGACTTGATGATCTGCTCAGGTCCCTTCCAACCCTACCAACTATGAAACTACCTTGCCATCTAGTAGCAAATAGCTGTAATAGCTGCCTACTGCATGCACTTACTTTGGAATAGCTATTTGATCCCACTGTAATTTACACTAGTGTGTGTGTGTGTGTGTGTGTCTGTATATATATATTTTACATAGACACACTTTATATATACACAGATGTATGTGTCCATAACTGTCATGAACAATATGTGGTTGAGCTTTCCCACCCCATCTCTACCTATATAAATGTGGCCCTTGAGCATTTTGAATGAGCCTACTTTTCCTAATACGTTATGCAATTGTATCTGTTTGCCATACTTCAGAATATGTTGCCTACACAGTTACTTTCCTCTTTTTTTTTACTAGTTATTTTTTCATATAATGGTTGGAGTAACTAGAACAGTTTTTTTGAGGGCTATTCTTCTGATGCTAGTGCCTTCATGTCTATTCCACATCTCAAAACCTTGATACATCATTTAAAACATATCCACCAACAGCTTTTGGGTGAGCCCAGGGTTTAAAAGTAAATTACAGTAACTCACAAATAATTGGTATTCAGCACTCAAATAGCAATTTCACACTGCAACTTAATCCTGTGACACTTTCCCCCCAGGGTTTTGAGTACCTCAGAATATTTATCCCATCAAGTTCATGCAAACTATTTCAAATTACTTCATTTGTAGCTGTTGTTAAGTGTTGTGACATGCTATGATTTTTTTCTACAATTTTTTTCTTGTACTTTTAATATTTCCCATGAGAGCTAAACAGTCTGAAATTCCTTTGCATTTAAGAAGGAGTAGATTTTTTAATGAACTGCCTGGAGAATGGTTTTACAAGATGGGCTGCTTGGGCTAAAGTGGTGTTAATAGGTTTGAACAGCACCCCCACAATGGCTTTTAACAAGGAGGTGTTTGAGTCTTAATGGATCTTACTGTATTGTATATGACTATTTTTAAAGTTCATATATCATTTTTCTATGTTGTTTCAGCATTCATACATATTTTAGCAATGTGCTCAGCTTTTTTTTCTGCACACCATCTTTCACCATGGTGAAATAATTGCCCAAGCCTAGCCTAGCTTCAGGGAAGCAATCAGAAGGTGGAGGAAACAAAGATGTGTGAACCCCCCTTGGTTTTAGTTTTAATTGGCTTCACAACCCTTAAAATAGTAGATTTTGTCTGTAGGGTTCACAGCCTTTGGAATTCCTTCTGATTCTGATTTTCATTTATTTGAGAGTTGTGTTCAGGCAAACTTGAAATAGCAAGATGAATCCATGCAAAATTGAGTTACAGCTTCACATTAAACCAAGAAGAAGGGATCCCCAGAACCTGTCCTGTTCCTCCTCACCTAAGTCCACAACAGGTCCTGTAACTTCTGCCTATTTTGGAAACTCTCAATGTGAAATTTGGCAGCCCAAAACCTCTGTAATATTACAAGCCATTAGAAAACAGTTGGCTGGACATGCTCCATGTCCCAAGATCTCAAAAGGAGAGCAGGTGACTGCTGTCTCCTTTCCCTTCTCAGACATGTACTATGTGCTAAGCAACAGGTATAGAGTATTCACTGAATAATTATTGGTCCAATTCTACTCATTCTCTTCTTCCTTTTATTTTCTTATCAAGTTACATTTCCACCAAATTAGGTCAATGCCATGTGAGTTGTTTACTTGCCTTATTTTCTGTTTTTCTTTTTCTCTTACCCATGTCATAAGTCAAATGATAATAAACTGTGCCTTTATTAAGCAGGATAGGCTAGCAAAAATATTTTATTGTCTCCAGTAATTCTTTACTAAATTTACTGAGAGAATTTTCTAGCTTGGCTATATGACTTTTTTGCATGATCTAAATTTCAGCATTAAGTAGGCATAATGAAAAAGTTTCACTGTCCTGGTATTTCTCTTGCCAGTATTCTAGTCACTTCTAAGTTGTCATTACTTTTAGTAAACAAAGGATGATTTGCTATTATAAACACTATCCATGAACGGTCTTGCATTCTGGCACATTTGAAGATGAAGGGTCCCTTCTGGTGCTGACTGTAGCTGTGCTTGATAGAATTCTGTTTTCCTTTGCCACACAGTGGGAGTGTGACTGTGTAACTTGTGTCTCCAGTCTATATCACCAGGGAGCTCTGGCATCTTTCCAGCATCTTCAACATTTGTATAATGTTCCTCAGCAGGAGTTCTTCTTTTATCTACTGCTCAGGCACTTTATTTCTTGCTACCCTACATGATTACCTCCTACCAGTGGCGGCAGACCTTGAATCTCTTTTCCTCAGATTAAAGCCTGTAAAGGGATTTGTTTTGAAACGTGACTATTTCATTGTAATAATTCTCGTGTCCTTGAAAGTAAAAAAAAACAAACAAAAAAAAACAATAACCAAACAAAACAAAAACAGTTGGGAACTGGATTCCAAACTGTGTTGTTGAAGATATTGCATCTCAGGGAAACCCCCCCGCCAACAAATAGCATGCTGGAGTTTACAACAGTTTTGGAATTCCAAGTCCAGTGGAAGCTTTTGCCTACCACTTGCTAGCACTATGCCCAAATTACATTTACAAAGAAAGTTATCTGGGTCCAATGAGCTGGGAATATCCTGGGTTCTGTCTATTGAATGGGGATTTTTTTCACATGGACTCAGGAGGTGTGCCAACAGACATGACTAAACATAGATCTCTTTTTATCCCATTTTTAAATAATTTATTTCACATGCTGTTGTTTAACAGTCTGGTGTAGTAGATCAGTGGGTCTAAAATGGATTCCCCACTTTTAGTATCCTTTTCAGTGGCACCTAGCAAATGTTATTGCTGAACAATGTTCATACTGGTTGGGATAAATTTTGTGGTATTTATCTATGAATTTCTTTCATATTCAAGTCCAATTGCAAGTGGGAATAGGTTTCTAGGGCTTTGTGAGCAGGGGCTTGGTTGTTTGTCCTTTGCAAGCAAAGATGACTGCATCTGGGGGAGGAGGGGTGGGGGGGAAGAAAAGAAGCAGAAAAGAAAAAGCAAGGGGGAAAAGAGAAAGCGAGAAAGAGAGGGGAAAGAGGGAGAAGAGGGGGTGGAGGCTAGGTCATGTGGGTACACAGGTGATTTATAAGGCCAATCTTTGCCCTGAACAGTCTGCTGCAGCAGGGGCAGGGGAGCAGGGACTTAATGGATTGGTAAAAGTTTTAAGTTCCCCAGTCCACCTTGCTTGCTGGTAACTAGTGCTGCTTGAAATAAAGAAATGAAATAGAAATACACTTGCAATACATTATTGTAAAGTTAAGACTGTTTTTAAAGCAGGTAATCAGTGAATGCAAAGGTAAAAAAACCATTTATAGGAAGATTAAATATCCTGCATTTCACAGTGTATACCATATTTTGAGTTAATATTATATGTATGCAATATGAAAGCTGATTACAAGGATTAAATTAACTGATAATGGTGTAATTGTAGATCATTAAATGCCAGTTACTTCAGAGAAATCATGGTTAGGAATTTCACTACTTGTAGTGCAATAGACTATAATCCATCTGACTATATTCTGACAAAGGATTTCAGAAGTGGAAAGTCCAGCAGAAGAGAAATAGTAGTAATAGTGAGAGAAGGTAGTCTAACCACTACTCAACTGAATCAGAGTAGGCTGTGATTCTCTGAAAATAATCAGCAGAATATTTAGGAATTTGTAAGGAATTGACTCAAGGAGAAATGATAACACATTATGCTAAACTGGGAAGTGTTTCAGGCGGGAAAAGGGTTACTAGTGGATGCCCTGAAGGACTGGCTTTGGGCCCAAGCTTAATGACTTCATTAGTGAAAAAAATAGGAGTATGCTAATGAAATTTGCTGATGGCATGAAGCTGAGATTGTATTTGCAATCCAAAGGAGAATCAGAATATCAAACATAAAAGACCTTGAGGACTGGAGCAGTACAAAGCAGATGACATTTAATTGTACAGAGAATCAGTGTCTAGAAACCAATTTCTGCAATAGTTGATCTTATTGATTACAGATGATAGAAAAGGGAAAATATGTGCTTTATTTTAGATCATAGTGAGCATTACTGTATTAAAAGTTAGAGTGCGTTTTGAGCAGTCACAGAACAGTAATGCTTACTATGATCTCAGCCTGCTCTGGACAGGGCTGGAACTGGCTGTATTCTGCACCCATCCCCACCCCACAACACTGACCATCACGGTGAGGGTGTGCAGTCCCAATGCCCAGAGCCCAGACCTTCAGTACCATGTGTCCAGCACTGCCTAGCCCAGGAACACCTGCCCCTGGCATAGTAGAGCATGCTGAGTCTTTGTCACTGTAGCAGGCAGAGGGAGGCACAGGGAGCTGAGCCTGGGAGATGGTACTGCTCCTGCCTCTGTAACTATACCTGTTGCTGGATCTGAAGGGTGATTTGGGCCTCTGCCTTGAACCAGCTCTAGTGCAGTGTGGGTCCTGGGACTGACAAATCAGTTGATGGTCAGTCCCAGTCCCTGTACTGCACTGGAGTCTTGACTCATATCATCCCCGTGGAACAGTTCTATGATAGTTGAGCGCATGTTACTTGATACAACCTAGAGATACTCCTCCCATGAAAAGTCATAACTTTGCTATAATATGATTGGACTTACTATGTATTTTACTGCTGGAATGCATAGACACTTGTGTATTAAATGTACTTAACACATCCTGAGCGTAATGTACAAAATGGCCCTGAGTCACCAGTAAGAAGCAACCATGCAAAAGGCACCAAAGACAAAAAATATCTTTATTATAGCCTACCCTGCTCATTAAAGGCACAGCTTATCATTATTTGACTTATGACATGGGTAGAAAAAAAGTGAACCAAGGGTATATCAGGTATTTTCAGTGGAGGTAAGCAAGTGTTAATCCCACAGAATTTGTGTACAATCTCAGTCACTGATGTTTGAGAGAAGAGGAATTCAAAATGGAACAGATACTGAGAAGGGCTACTAGGATGATCAAGGGAAAAGAGACTAATGAAAACTAAAAGAGCTTGGCTTGCTTAATTCAGGAAAAAGAAGGCTGTGAATAGATATTATTTTCCTTAAATACATGAGAGGGAGAAGCACTAATTAAATAAAATGACTCAGATTGTGTAAAAAGAGATAGGTATAAACTGGCCCTGAATAAATTTAGGTTGGATGCTAGATTTCTAACCATCAGAAAAGTGAGGTTCTGCAACTTACTTTCACTAGACATGGGAAGGCGATAGAGCCAGTGGAGTCAAATAACCTAAGTGGATCTTGGCAAGATTATATGATCAATTTACCTACAATACTAGATTACTGGGTTTAATGACCCAGGACAGAGGTCACTTCCAGTCCCATGTTCCTGTGGCTTATTTAAATCTTCATAACAAGACAGATTTGTGGGGCAGGGAAGGGGGAGGGGGGATATTTCCTATGTCCTCAGGATTATTGCAGAGGAAATTTCTGCATATACTGCACCACAGTATAGGCTAATTTAGGACCCAATACAGGACTTCAGTGTACACTTGTATAAGCATTTGAACAGTTATAACTTCAAAGGGGATGACTTATGCTTATCTCTGATGCACACAGTCAGATGGGTGGCAAATTGGCTCAGTGATCACACCCAGAGAGTGGTGGGGGACAGGTCATTTTCGACCTGGGGGGATGTGGGCAGTGGAGTTCCCCAGGGCTCGGTCCTCGGGCCTGTGCTATTCCACATCCTTATCAGTGACTTGGAGGTGGACATGGAAAGCACGCTGTCCAAATTCACTGATGACACAAAGATGTGGAGGGGAGGGACAGAATTCAATTAGATCTAGACAAGTTACAGAGGTGGGTGAATGAGAATAGGATGGAATTCAATATAGACAAGTGCAAGGTGCTGCATCTAGGGAGAAGGAACCTGCAACACACCTATAGGCTGGGGAACACCCTTCTCAACAACACAGTGGCTGAAAGAGATCTTGGAGTCATTGTTGATTCCAGGATGAACATGAGCCGCCAATACGAGGAAGCGGTCAGTAAAGCTAACCACACCTTGTCATGCATCTACAGATGCATCACAAGCAGGTCCAGGGAGATGATCCTCCCCCTCTTCGCAGCACTGGTCAGGTAACAGTTGGAGTACTGCGTCCAGTTTTGGGCACTGCACTTCAAGAGGGATGTGGCTAACCTTGAGAGGGTTCAGAGGAGGGCCACTCACATGGTTGGGGGCAGCAGGCCAGGCCCTATGAAGATAGACTAAAGGGCCTGAATCTATTCAGCCTCCACAAGAGGAGACTGAGAGGGGATCTGGTGGCTGTGTATAAACTCAACGGGGGGACCAGTGGAAAATAGGTGAGGCTTTGTTCCCCTGGGCACCACCTGGGATAACAAGGAATAATGGCCACAAATTGATTGAGAGCAAGTTCAGGCTTGATATCAGGAGGCATTACTTTATGGTTAGGGCTGCCAGAATCTGGAATGGGCTCCCAAGGGAGGTGGTGCTCTCCCCTACCTTGGGGGTCTTCAAGAGGAGGTTGGAGAGATATCTGGCTGGGGTATTATGATCCCAGCACTCGTTCCTGCCCAGGGCGAGGGGTCAGACTTGATGATCTGTTCATGTCCCTTCCAACCTAGAAACTATGATGCACATGTTTCATACCCTTCCTGAACCCAGGACCTTGGTGAGTGCATGGATATTTGGAAACCAAAGTAAAATATGATTATTTGAGGTTACATTAGCTTTGCCATAATCCGTCTGATTTTAAAGTGCTTTGAGACTATAGTATCTGCATTAGTATGGGCAGCTCCAGGGTGCAGATAGACAGATATTTAAGGTGCTTTGAATTTTGAGTGCTTCAAATTCAGTAGCGTAGAAGTACCACTGCTATGCACATGCACACACACATGCACACCACCCAGCATGCTTTAAAATGATCCTGAAAGCATGCAGTGACACTGTTCTCTGGTTAAGGAGCTGGAGAGCAGGAATCCCTGCATGCCTTTAAGCACCCAGTCTTTAAGCAATTTGTGTGTGACCACTAGCTGACATATCAGAGTTCTGAACGATCTGAATTAAAAAGGTTTATTTTACAGTAAGATCTCCGTCTCATATCTCCTCTGAGACCTATAAAAGTTCAATATCTCTCCTTGAATCATAATTCATAATAAGCTTTCCTAAGATCAAACATTCAGAGAAGCTTTTAGTTCCTTCTTGAGTTGGATTATGTTGTAGTTTGAAATCAGTGATGGCCTTTTGCTTTTGAAAACTTGCAGTAAATTTGGAATATCTCACTATCATTTGGAATTGTCTCATCCATAACTTTTGGTTGGTAGGGATTCAGCCCTGCAGGTTACTGACTGGTAAATATCCTTACTTCCTACAGACTGTATTCGGTACTCTATTTCTAGACAGAGAGTGCTGTTTGTGTGTACAGGGCTGCTTCTAGGTCATCTGCACTCTTTAACTCCTGGACTTTGGAATGCCAGAGTGGGAGATAGTGAGTAAAGCTTATTTTCTTGGCAAACATCTGAAGGTTGGCCAGGAAACAAGATAGATATGGCATTACAGGTCATAGGGAAAAGTTTATTATTTTATTTTTTTATGGCAAAACATATTGGAAATAGAAAAAGTTTTGTCATTGGCACTTTTTTTTTCATTGAAGAACTGAAAACCAACTTTAAATGGTAGCTGATGGCTGGTTCAGTGTATTCTTCTATGCCCTGTACCCATGATTTCTCCTTCAAAATAAAAATATCTTCCAGTCTATTCAGTATGATCCCTTTTAAAGGTATGGCTCTTCTACAGTATTTTTTTTTTTAGCTCCAGAGATAAGAATCTCTGCCAGGGATGAATTAACAGTATTCATAATGAGGAAGGGTGAGAGATCAAGGCTTGATGTACATCAGGGAAAAGAAATCATTCCAAACATCCCTTTCATTTGGAGGCTAAATTTTATCAAGGAATTCCCACAAACCCTTGAGAGAGACTTCTTGCATATCACTGAAAGATGTTTCATGCATCTTCATACACTGGGTCATGTCTTCAGGTATAGACTTGTAGAGCTCCACTGAAGTTTGTTGAAGTACACTAACTTACAAAAGCTGAGGATCTGGCCTTCTGTCTGATTGTGTGTTTTTTAAACTAAACCTCAGTGAATAATGCAAACTCATTTTTATAAATATTCATTTGAGTCTTTAAATATATATTCTACTTCCCTTTTGTGTGTTGTTTCTGTGAACCTTTCCATGCTTGAGTTTTCATAACAATGAAGCAGAAGAAAACAATAACAGTCACATGTAACAGTGGTCATATAAATGTCACATAGTCTAGGGGTGTGAAACTGACCTTGGGTCTCTGGCTGGATCCAGAGCGTGGGGGCTTCTCACAGACCATATCTGTGGAGCCAGCAGCTACTGTGGTGGGTCTGGGTCAGGGCCAGTGGTATAGGTCCACTTACAGGTGGCATTGTGGATTGGGGATCAAGCAGCGGAATGGGTCTGGGGGCAGACAACATGAGTCTGAGGGTGGGTGGCAGCATGGTTAGGGATTGGGTGACTGTGTGGGTCCAGGGGAGGGCAGCAGTGGGGCAATTGAGGGCTGTATCTGCATGGCCCTTACTTGACCCCCTCTACCGCTGATGACCATGTCCATCAGAGTACAGGGGCTCTGAGTTTTGTGGCAGGCCATGCTCCACTGGCCATGCCCCCCATCTCTTCTAGCCTGCTGGACATGGACAGTATGTTTGAAACCCTTGATGTAGTCAGATAGAAGTCAGATTCCAGTTGGCATTCACATCTTTATTTGAGAATGCTTGCTTATCCAATGAAAAGTAGGAACTCTATTATGACCAATGAGAGGTCAATAGCACAGCTTGAATTTTTAATATGTGATCATTACATTTATGTTAAAACTTATCCTCAAGTAAATCTGAATAGTGAATACATCTGAAGGACTTTGGATCAGTCTGAAAGCAAATCTAACCAAATGAAATTGATTGTACGGATTATTTTACAAATGGAACTGAGTGATTCATGTAATCTGTGGCAGGTAAGATTGTCTCAAACAGGGGTACTGATTCAGTGCATATGGAAGTCAAAGGAAAGACCTCACTGATTTCAGCAAGTGTTGCATCTATTCCATAGTCAGTTTTGTACAGAAAGGATGTATGCTGTGTAAACACATGGGAAATCACCACTGTTTTAATTGATGCCAGCCTTTAACTAGATGCTGAACGTGAGCAATGTTAGTTAATATTCAATTATTGTGTTTATGGGAATAAACTACTGAAGCAGATCAATAGGCTGCAAGCTCTTAAGATTTGTGGATGTAAAGTTTCATTTATAAATTTGAATTTTTTCAGTTGGCTATGAAGTTTATGGCAGCAAATGTCTCTATACACAAGTCATAGTAATGCTTACAACTTTCAACTTCTCAATGCTTACGACCTTTTCCTGAATGACTGAAGACCCTAACATTGAATAATAAAAAAGCTTCTTTGATTTTAAAGAAAAGTTCATCCTACCCATCTAACTGAATTTATCAAATGGTTTCCGAATGTAGAGGTTTTTTTAGGAGCTAATCAGAAAAATATCTGTGGACACAGACTTGGCAAAGAAACTGTTTTCTTCTGTGCCATGATTTGAAGGCTGATGGAGTACTTGTGACACTTGAAGGTTACCCCTGCATTAGCTGTTTTTTCAACAGGTTCCACTGATATGCAGTATGTTAATATTCCTACTGACAGTACATATATTAATTTATAGATGTATTTTTCAGTAGAACTAATAACCCTAATAGTTTTGCAGAAGATAATAAGTTGTGTAGCACATAATGCATGACTTTTATGACATTGCTGGATTTCTAACTGTCATGGGAGCTGCAGACTGTATGCATGTGATAATGCATGCATCGCCACATAATGACTAATGAGGCAAGGTAAAGAAATCGAAAATCTTTTCATTCCCTCAACATGCAGCTGGTGTGAGATGCCAGATGTAAAATCATTGATGTACTTGCCAAGTTCCCAGGATCATGTCATGATTTATTCAAACTCAGACAATCAGGATTAGGTCGATCTTTTGAAAATGGTCAAATTCAAGGAGACTGTTTAACAGATAAGTAGGAACAGTTCATGTAAATAAAACATTGAATATATATTAAATATGAGATTATTATTTACATCTTGCTTTGTTTTAGGTCACTGCAGTTTTCCTTGAAAGAAATGGCTGATGCCTAGGGTTCTTAATTCCCAAACTCCATAATCACTTTTATAATGAGATGCATACATTTACCAGACCAATAATTGAAAGAACCTTGGTATTCTGAGAAATAATACAGATAGATGCCTTGTCAAATATGGACATATAGTTTATAAAAAGCTACTTCTTGAATGTCATTATAACATAATGAACACTGATTGATCCCGGATTTCTCAAGCAGAAAGTGAGATTAGCATGTTAGATTGTAAAGGCATGATCAACTAAAGCAAGTCCATTTGTGATATGAAATTTCAGTTAGTTTGTCTGGCAAGGAAAATAGATGTTTGGTCCTGCTCTTGCCAGGTGACTTGTAGATCTTTCTTTTGTTGATGAAGCATAATACACACATGAAAAATGCATACATCTCCTGATAAAATTATATTTTAAAAATTAAATATATTCCCCTCCGCAGCAATTTTTATACTCTTCATGTAATGACACTTCTGTGCCCCAACGCCGTCAGTTTTATATGCTTGTCAAACTGGTTCGTTAAAATATGAAGTAAAAGAAGAAACCTTTTTTTTTTTTTTTTTTTTTTAAAATGGTTTGTTAAAAAATAAAAAAAAAAAAAAAACTTTTTTTTTTTTTTTTTAAAATGGTTTGTTAAAAAATAAAAAAAAAAAAAAAACTTTTTTTTTTTTTTTTTAAAATGGTTTGTTAAAAAATAAAAAAAAAAAAAAAACTTTTTTTTTTTTTTTTTAAAATGGTTTGTTAAAAAATAAAAAAAAAAAAAAAACTTTTTTTTTTTTTTTTTAAAATGGTTTGTTAAAAAATAAAAAAAAAAAAAAAACCTTTTTTTTTTTTTTTTTTTTTTTTGGATGAGAGAAATCTCTTGACAAAGTATCCGGCAGATTACTAGATAGGAGATGCATCTAACTTGCTGCCAGCAGTTAAAGTGCATACTGAGTTTAAAACAACATGTTTGGCCCCTTCCTTCTCCTCTTGAGGAACTGTGGGCTACGGGGCTTCTTCGGATGACTGAAAATGCCAGTGAAGGAATGGATGGAGCTAAATGGTATGATAACTTATTTGCCATAAATAACTGTGACCATTCTGGAAGATTCACTTTGAAGCAGTTAGTTCCATTTTCCAAGCCAGCTTTCATAACTCAGGAAACAAAATCTTAATATTTCTCCTCTAAAAACTTGTGTATGTTACATTAGCACTTGGAGATCCCAGCTGAAATTGTGAAAGATGGCAGCACCCTTAGAAAGAGTTAGTCCCTGTCCTGAAGAATTTACAATATAAATGAAGAACACAGAAAAAGGACAAGAGAAGAGAAATATTATTGGTCCTGTCTTCATAGAAAGAGGACGGAAGCACAGGGAAATTCTAACCTTGATCATGTTGTCGAGTCAGGAAATAAACCTAGATATCCTAAGTCCCAGGCCAGTGCCTTAAATGTGAGTTCATTTTCTCTTGTTAATGCTGATTGGATGCAGTTTTCTATGCTACTTCTCCTATTTAAAAAAAAAGCCTTGTAGAGGATACTCGGGCATCCTGTGTACATGTATGCACATGTGCATATGCATATAATGCATGCATACATCTATACACACATATATAAAATATAAATTTAGCTACCTTATTGAGAAATGAGGGTGTGTAAAAAGCAGATATTCTAAAGAAGCTTTTTAAAGATGTTGATTGGAAAAAAAATTATAGCAGATGTTGATTGAAAAGAAAAATAACAACTGATAAAACTGATTTCTCAGAAGGATCTCCATTTGGGAAATTTGTTTTTCTGTCTTAAGAACAACACTGAAGCATTCCCTTAGTCAGCTTTGTTATTTAAATAAACTACAGGTGAGGAAATAAATACTTATTACTGCAGGAGAATGCTTTGTAAATATAGCTTGTTAAATACTATCAATATTTTCTTTGGTTAAGGAATGACTATCATATGGCAACCTATCTCCATCATGCTCCCTATTTTTGTTTCACATCTGTTCTTGGGTTTTTTGCTATTTTTTATGATGCTATTTTTGTTTATCATCTTTGTTATTTATAAATTCATTTTGTTTATTATTTTCCTTTATAAAACAATTCAGACATCCAAGCACTGATCTGACTTAGTTGGTCAGTTATGCAGAATGAATAATAAATGGCAAATAAGCAAAATGAAATTTGTGAACACCTTATGCTTTGAAATTTATTTGCATATGTATTCAGTACTTATAAATAAGGACTCACTAACAGAAATCAGGAATATTTTTGAACAATCTGTAAGCAGAATAAAAGACTAAATGGCTTCTTAACTAATTTGCAGTGAATAACTATGAAGTTAGATTTGTGGAGATTGAGGTGTGTGCAAAATTCAAAATCAGACTCATTCATCTGTAATAAAAATAACACGTATTACTCTGGATTTTTGTTTTGACAAGGTGCAAGTATATGGAACATTTTATAGTATGAAATCTATAATCTCAAGTATAGCCTGGTATAAATGAGGGAAGCACTTTGTTTGAACTCTGTTGCTGTTATAAAAATGTTTAATTAACCTTTTCAGTTAATGTCAATATGTTTTTATTACATTCTTCAGCTCCCCCTTGTGACTAGTGAAAATTCTTGATTTCCTTCACCAAAAAGACTCTGTGTTTAGAATTACGAATGAGGTAGTTGATTTGTAGAGTTTCTACCTATCCAGTTGTAGACAAGTGGGGGGCAGTTTTCTGAGTATGGGTAGCACAGTCTACAATGTAGTGATGTTTTAGATAGATAGGCTGATCTCACCCACAGGTAGGAGCAATGTTTCCTACAATGTTATGTCTGTCAACAAGAGAAGTGAGGAGTCCTTTACCAGGTAAGTGCAGACCAGCAGAATTCTAATACAAGTCCACATTCTAGTTGGCCTGATCTAAAAGCTAGTAATGTCAATAGAGATATTGACTTCAATGGAGACCCTTTGACTTAGGATTTTAAATGAAGAAAACAGTGATCTATGGTAACTGTTATTTTGCTCCCTCAATGCAAAACAAGCTACAGGTGACCAGAATTTGCCACCCTGGAACTTAAATGCATTCCTATGGCTAAATCTCTAACCCACTCAAGCAGCTTCACTGCAATCTGTTTCATGTTAGGGAGGAAAATGAACCCAGTTGCTTTCTGGTTACAAATACAAGACTTGACCTGTTTGTAAAAACTTGAATTCTGTTAGGAGTTTTGAGACAATTTGCAATGTGTGGTTTATTGGCTGCTTTGCTGAGCATTCTTTTGCTGCACTGCAGTTAACAATTCAGGTGTTTCTTCACCTTTTAGTAATGCATGGTGATGTAGCAGGCTGACCCCTGTGAAAGTCTACAACTCTCCTGATTCAACTTAACTCACAGTCCTCCAGCATCCCAGGATGCCGTGCAGCCTTGGGCTGTGCTCTCTGCTCCAACGGAGCAGGGCTGGCCCCACCCTCAGCTGCCAGCAGGGACTTTACCATTCCCGGCAGCCACAGCTGGGTAGTTTCCCCGACCCCACCCCCACCTTGGCTAGGGGAATGACCCAGCTCCCAATACAGCTCCCACTGTGCACTTCCCTCTGTCTGCTGGGGGTGCTTCCCTGCAACTCCCTCCTCAGCTGGCTCATCAGCCAAGGAGGGGGCATGGCTGGGGAACCCCATCTCCAGTGAGCGGAGTAACCCCCCACTGTGGGCTCCACCCCGCCATGCCAGGCACAGCCAGCTGGCGGTCTGGAATGGAGGTAGGAGAGGGAGAGGAAGGAGGTTGCCTTTCTTCTTCCCCACTCCCTTCTCAGCCAGCCTGCTGGCCAGGGAGGGACTATCACTATCAGCCTGGCTCCTGGCTGCAGGGATGCCCACAGTGGGGGCTTCTATTCTCCCTTGTGAACCAGGAAGGTCACCTGGCCACACCCCCTCCCTGGCCAGCGGGCCATCTGAGGAAGGAGCAGTAGAGAAAAACAAAGCCCCTGTGGGCTTCCCACCCCTGTGCTGGGCACAGCCTGGCTGAGGGCCCAAAGTCAGGTGGGGGGGGCTGTTTTCCCCCCATTCCCTCTTCAGCCAGCCTGCCAGCTGGGGAGGGGACATGGCCAGGTGATTGGCCCAGCTCCCAGCTCGATTTGGGGAATAAAGCCCCTACTGTGAGCTTCCCCACAGCTGGGTTAATCACCCAGCCACATCCCCTGCATGGTGGGCAGGCTGGCTTGGGGGGTGGGAAAAAGGGGGGCAGGCAGAAACAGTCCCCCAGCCCAGCTTTGGACCCTTGGCCAGACTATGCCCAGCACAGGGGGTGGGAAACTCATAGTGGGGGCCGTTTCCCTCCCCACTCCCTCCTCAGTCAGGCTGCTAGCTGAGCACGGGGCATGGCCAGGAGATTAGCCCAGCTACTGGCTGTGGGGAAGCTCACAATGGGGGCTTTTCTTCCCTGCCCGAGCCAGGAGCTGGGCCGATCACCCAACCATGCACCCTACTCAGTCGGCAGGCTGGCTGAGAAGGGAGTGGGGTGGTAAAAATGGCCCCCACTGAGGGCCCCCCTGCACCGGGCACAGCCCAACTGCGTACCAGAAAAGCGATGACTTTGGTTCCTACCAGCCAAATAGAAGTTCTAGAAACCTGCAGTACAATTCCAGGATTTTTGCTGAACGTGATCCAAAGGGAGCAAGTCTGATTTTCAAAAAGAATGTTGCCAAATGCTTAAGGATTGAAATCTAACATACTTTTATAATCTGTACAATCTAGTTAAAAATTGGAGCCATTTATTCAGCATGGTGTAATGTGTGTGTGTGTGTGTGTGTTTGTTTTTTTACAGCAAGCCTTTGAGGGCTGTATAATTAAAGACAAATGAAGAAAGGAACTTGATGACTCAGTGAACTGTTATGTTATTGAACAATTTGCTTCAAGGCTGATAGTGGCCAAAAGTTGTTACTGTCTGATGGCTGTTTCACATCCATTGTTGATGCAGGTCCCGTTCACATGTCAATGTCAATTGCAATGGTTGTTTTTGTGACCATCTTTTCAATAGTCTTAATAGAGAAGGTAAGGATGGAATGATGAATGGCTTCTTTCTCAATCCAAGATTGAACTCTTTAAGGTCATAATTGAGGTGTTCTTCCTGTCTGTGTTTGTATCTGTTCTTCAGATAAACTACAAAAGTTTAGTTTCCAGGAAAATCAATCTCACATCTTTCAAAAATAGTGACACTCAGAGGCATAACAGAGCAGATGAGTGTCTGGGACAGCGGTGATGCATGGGGAAAGCAGTGACTTCTGGCTGCTAGTGCCACTGGCATGGATGTATGGTTGAAGCAACAGGTTATTTTTCTGCCCGTTGCCTCAATTTGGCACCCGTGGCTGCTGTCCTGGTCATTCTGCTTTACTTGCAGTACAGATGATGCTGCTAGAAGCGGGGAGGAGGACAGAAACATCTCCTATAGAGCCTATCCAAAAGCAAAATTGTTGTAAAACATTGTCTGCAGTCAAAAACTTCTGTACAATCATGTTTTTCCATAAATAATCTAAAGAAAGTTTAGTTTTAACCTATTGCTCCCTGATGCTGTACCCCTACCTCCAAATCTGTGTTTCAAAGAATAAATTTAATCTCAGTGCCACTAACCTAAAGTAAAGAGAGCATTCCTCTGTCCTAGGACATTCCTCTCCTAGAACATGCACAGCTTTAAAGGCATGATAAAATTCAAGGTATCAGAATAAAAATCCTCTTAATCTAAAAGAAAATTTTGAATTCAGCTGCAAGACTTCTCTGGTGAAATCTTACGACAAGTACATAAGACTGAATATGATATGTTTACAGTTCTCCTAGATTTACATGTTTGCTGCAAAATATGTACTTTTTCCAGTTATGTTTCAATTTCCTAATAAACTTTTTTTTCATGTTTCTTGGTAAATATTGCATCTTATTAGTTTTCCTTTGGGATAGAATGTATATCTTCATGGAATGTGCAAAACCATAATTTTCTGATGCTGTTAATTGTTTCTGTAGGCATAACAGTTTAAAAATAATTTAAAAAAACAGAATTGAGGGTACCAGTTATTTCTAAGTACTTAAAATATCATGTTTTTAAACACAAAACTATGCTGTTTTGTTTTAGCATATGCAGTTAAGTTTCTTCAATTATATTCTTCATCATATGACTACTGTCCAAATTCTATACTATCTTCTAACTTGCCTGCCTTTGTCCAAACCCTTATATATTGATGAAAATTTGGTATAACTCCATAGACACTATCAGAGTTACTCCAGAATTACACAGGTTTATATTACTATTTAGGTTGGAGATTAGGAGGAACTTTTTGACTGAAGGTGGTTAAGCATTGGAAATGGCTATCTAGAGAAGTTGTGGAATCTCGGAGGCATGAGGCCTGCATTGCCGAGGTCAACCGGCGCCTACGCATCTGGTGCCGCCAGGCAGGCCTTGGGTTCCTTGACAACGACC
>NW_017729024.1:12095913-12098430 GCF_001723915.1 Gavialis gangeticus | reverse complement strand
AGGTCCCTTCCGACCCTAAATCTATGAAACTATGAAACCATCTCCATCTTCGGAAATTTTCAAGAGCAGGGTAGATAGACACTTGACTGGGATGGTTTACTCAGGTGATCCTGCCTTGAGTAAGGATGCCCGCATGAGGTCCCTTCCAGCCTTACTTTCCTGTGATCCTAAGTCTTTATTTTTAATTGCTGAGCTGATCAACTTCCCTTGAGAATGCCCTGCCATTGGTCTCTGAGAGCATCACCAAAGGATTCAGGGAAATTGATTTTTCTGTCATTAATTCTTAAGATGCACATGATCAAATTGTACTTATTGATAGCACCATGTTCTCCCTGTTGAGAGAGCACAAGCACCAGCTTCTCTGTGTTTTCTTGAGCATTGAAAAGTTCAATATTAGAATGAAAATTTCAAAATGTGCATAGGAATGGATAAAAAGGCAACTTGGAACAAAGGGCAGTAGCATGCTGCTATCTGGAAGGCAGGCTGCTCTTGGTGGATTCAACTTTTATATATCTTTCACTGTCAACCTGAAGTGCTGCTGTGGACCATCCTGACAAAAGATGGACCACTCTGCCTAGGTTAGTAGCATAAGAGAGAATTAAAAAGCCCTTTAGCCACTTAAAGATGAAAAATGATATTCCTAGCTATAGCCTCTGCTTTGAGAATCCAGAAGCAATGATCAGTTCAATAAAATTGAATACCACATTGCTAACATGAGAGCAGAGAATTCCATTGGCTAAAATCTATTAAAAGTGGGTTTTATTTTGATCTCCATGAATACAACATGGAACCAAACATCTTTTTTTTTTTTACCATAAATATTATTTTAAGTAGCATTTAAGTATTTGAAAATTATAGAGTATCACCCATGCATTAAAATGATGGGGAGAGAGTTTCAGTGTGAATCCTTCCACTTTGAGTTATGGATGGTATGATGGCTTGTTCTGAATACATATAAGCAACATAACTTATTGTTGTAGTTGCAACAATCTTCATGATCCAGGGGTGAGCGTATTAGTATTACAACAATTAGTGGAAAAAAAATGCAGGTCAAATCCAAAATGAAACTTTGCTAAGTACAGATATTCAAAAAGCCTGATGTGGAACTGATTCAGTCTACTCGGGTTTTTCTAAGAAGTGCAGATTGAACTAGGAGTGAACAGAATATAGATTTACTCTTGGGTTGTGGGTGGGGGGGTGGAGAAGCATGTAGATGCCTGCATTGGCCAAGCCAGAAGGCAGGGGGAGCTCTCACATGTCTCCCAGTGGGGCCTCTTTCCCCAGTCCTGCCCCCCTCCTGCCAGGCCCCATCAGTGAAAGGGGGTCACCCTCCCAGCTGTACTTGCTCAGGTGGCAGGAGGGTAAGGGCTGGTCCACAGGATTGGGGAGCTTCTGTTCTCCCACCCCCCTGACACTGCCTGGCTTGGCTGACAGTTCAAGTGGCTCTCAGCCCTGCTCCTCCCTGATGGTGGTAGCTGAGCCAGGCAGAGAAGGGGGAAGGGTGGGGAAGCACAGACTCCTTCCAGCTGTGCTTGCTTGGGTCTTGGGGGGCTGCATTTTCCCTGAATCCCCACTCCCCACTGCTGCCTCAGTTGACAGGGGTAGGCCACAGCAGGGCTGAAAGTTGTAACAGGACTGTCAGCTGAACTACTCAGCACCAGGGGCCGGGGGGTGAGGGAGCAGAAGCCCCTGCCCTGCAGGCCTGGCACCAGCCTCCCCCCCACCCCTTAGGCCTGAGCAAGCACAGTGTGGTGGTGTGGGGGTGTGCTCCCCTATCTTTCCTCTGCCCTTCTGGGTTCAGTTGATATGACCAGGCAGGAACAGGGCAGGATCATGGGCCGTCAGCTGAACTGGGCTGTGTCAGGGGGTGGGGGGCAGAGGCCCCCACCCCATGGCTTGGCCCTGGCCCCTCCCCTCCAACCTGAACAAGTACAGCTATGGGGGGTCTGTGTGGCAGCAGGACCTCCACTCCCCTACCCTCTTGCCCTCACACTGTCACTGTCAGGAACAGCCAGGACATAGGGCTGGGAAGCACAGACTTTGTTGCCCTAGCAATGGGACAGCCTAGGGCGTGGAGCCGACAATGCACCAATTGACAATGTATAGGGGGTGCACACAAGTGCACGTGCACCCCATGAGCATGACAGTGCACCCTCTATGAAATGGCACCTGTGGGCAGTCGACGCTCGCCACCTTCCTCTCCTGCCGCCGACAGCACTGGCGGTGTCTGTAGGAGCTCCCCGCTTACCGCCACTGTGCTCCCATCGCTGCCAGTGCCGCCATGCCCCCCTAGCTGCTGGGGGTGTGCATCATTCATGAGTGCAGCCATGCAAAGGATCATGGGATGCTGGAGGACAGCAAGGGAACTTGAGTCAGGAGGGGATCTGGAACAGAAGTTTGATAGACCAATTTAACCTAAATCAGATAAGCTTGATACTACATCCATCCAGATCTATCTTAAACCAATTCTGGCCATTTTGAAACTGATGTGTGTGAACTGAACTTCTGTTCTGTTAC
>NW_017729024.1:12087687-12090913 GCF_001723915.1 Gavialis gangeticus | reverse complement strand
TGTGCATCATTCATGAGTGCAGCCATGCAAAGGATCATGGGATGCTGGAGGACAGCAAGGGAACTTGAGTCAGGAGGGGATCTGGAACAGAAGTTTGATAGACCAATTTAACCTAAATCAGATAAGCTTGATACTACATCCATCCAGATCTATCTTAAACCAATTCTGGCCATTTTGAAACTGATGTGTGTGAACTGAACTTCTGTTCTGTTACAGGTTTAAGTTGGTTTCCAGTCATTGAAGCTGATTTATGTGTAATGTATGTCCCTAGCCTTTATGGTTCAAAATAGTCTGTATACTGGTTTGCTGATCAGGATCAGACCAGGGTTTAGAACTACTGAAATATGGAGAAGAAAATTTGTCTTTGATTTACACTGAATAAATTTGTAGGATGTCCAGTCTAACCAGTGTCTAGAGCAAGGGGCCTTGGACAAAGTCAGAAAAGCATCCAGACATAGTAGTTATGTGAACCAAACCTCCAACCATTTTGAGGTTCACTCAGTTTCAATTCTAAGTGGGCTGAGACTCTGGAAATGGATTTTTGTTTTGCAGCTGTCAGGACAGAGTGAGTAACAATCTCATTATGTAACTAGGATACCCAGAGTCATTTTTTGTCTACTTCTATCAATAAAGATAAACTAGAGTTATCTGATATTTTTGAATGACTCATTTTAATTTCATGACAGATCTATATTAAGTATCTCAAAAAATTATGATGCGAAGTATAAAAATGAGGGTAGGATGTCACCCTTCCACTTGCTTTGTAAGAGATCAACTTGCACAATGATTAGAAATAATTTGCTTTGTTTGATAAGATTGTTTTGTCTGAGTTTTGGAGAAACTGAGACTTTTGTTAATAGTCTGCTCTTTTTATTGCCTATTACAATGTGTTACTGAGGCAAATCAAAATTCATAATGCATAATTCAATCAAGAGCTTATTTTATGTTTTTCTTGACATACATCTGCATTGTTTTACAAACATATCTTTAAATGTTCAGCATTTAACATTTTTGTTAATTAAATTCTGTTTTTAGAAAGGCTAAATAAATTTTATTTTGTATTATAATGAGTACAATGTTTGGCATTTTGGACTCATGCCTTTAATCAATATCTTTAATACTTACAAGCACCAGTAGGACAATAGTACAATAAACATATTATTGTTGCTGTAGGGTACATTTTAAATGTCTAAACAGTAATCAATAGTCAGAAATTAGGTATTGACTAAAATAGTTTTATAATAAGTAATTATTGGTTTGCTCTTTTGGAAATTAGACATTTTCACTGTGGGAATAAAGAGTAAATATACTGTCATGAAATTAAAGTGTTTGTGACCTTTTGATACAATTTTCCTCTTTCTATGAAATTATTAGGTTTAAATATGATTGCACAGCTGCATTATGCTCTAAGCATCAATTTTTAATTATTATAAGGTCAATGTCGGAACAAATGTGATTAGTACAATATTTTGGTACGCTTCCATTTTCGATTCAGGGGCCTTCATCTGTTTCAGATTACCCTTAGCATACTGGATCTTCTCATAGCATTTTAGGGTATGATTTTCAAATGCTCAATATTTATGTAAATACACTACCACTGAGGTCAGTAGTAAAACTGCCATTGACTTAGTGGGTAGAGAACGGAGCCAGCAAGAGTACTTTATATGGTAGAAACAAAGTGTTTGTAAAGTGTGATTAGATAATGACTTGACAGTAGTAAGGCTATCAGGTAAATGTATCACCATGGGTTGCTTGCCATACGCTCCATCACTTTTGGCATTTCTATATTGGTATGCTATTTACCAATAGTTTGGTTCTCGTCTGTAAGTAGCCCGTTGTCAAGAAAGAAGATATTTTAATATTAATTCTAGATCCTGTGCTCAGAAATATGAATCTGTGAAGAACTTGGGAGATATCAGCATTATTTTCATGAATATTATATGCACCTCTGCCTGATTGTCATAGGGGATGACAGAGTTACTTGCATGTCCCAGAAGAAAACTAAAGTTGCTTCTGACAGCTGTCATCTACTGACACTGTAGAGGTACTAACTGGATTGTTTCTCACTCCAATTTGACAAGGTTTTGGGGACCACAGTGGGTGAATATAGAGCAAAAGTAGACAACATATGGCCCACGAGCCAGATCTGGTTTGTCAGCTGATTGTATCTGGCCTGCAGGCAGGCAGCCACAAACTCATAGGGTTCAGCTGGCAGGCAGCTGGTGGCTCTGGCTGCCTGCTGGTGGCTCGGTGCTGGGCGAGCAGGGCTGTTCCCTCTGCGCTGGGTAAGTGGGTTGTGGGACTGCTTCCACCCAGCACTGATGTGGTGGCATGAGCTCAGGGCCCAGGTGGACATCTCAGTCCACACATGGAACCCGCCAGCCACATCCATAACTAATGATGGCACCCTCCTGGGGCTGTTTCCAGCTCACTGGGTGGTTGCTGACATAAGCTGCAGGTGTATGGGTTGGGGTGGGATTGGGGTGTGGTTGGCAGGTTCTGGGTTGGGGTGGGATCGGGGTGTGCTACAGCTCCAGGTGGGGTGGGGATCAGGGCATACTGCAGTCCTGGGTGGTGTGATCAGGCAGTGTGGGGATCAGGGTAAGAGACAGAAAGACAGAAATGTGCATGGCTGCCCGCCCCTGACTTAGCTGTTGTGGGCTGGAGGGGGAGGCATGCTGACCTCCCTACGTGGCTGTCTAGCCCAAATAATTGCCTGCCTCTGATATAGAGGATACAGTGGTCTATGGTTTTTAAAGAATGCTTTTCTAAAACTTAAGACAGAATGAGAATATAGAGGTAGTTTTTGCAGGAGAGCAGATGGAATGCTGGCCCCTGAAATGGGTGCTACCCGAAATGCATGGGACTTGCCTGTATATATTCAAGTAAGAAAATATGCAGGTAGCCCTTTCAGTATTTAACCCTTTATCTCTGATTGCTGTGACCATGCAGCTCAATAAATAAATATTTGTTTAGAAAAAACTGTTTTGAACTCCTGTGTCAACCACCTACTAGTCACAGCTCCTGAATGGAACTGTGGTGAACACAGCTGAGTCTGTGGATTAATCGTGTTTAGGTTTATAGGGATGCTTCAGTGTGGGGGCTTTGCTTGTGAGCAGAACTACAGCATTCAAACCTTAGAAGAGAGGAGGTGCAAGGCCTGTCACGTGAAATGATGTTGTCACAAAGGCTGAAGAGGGGTGGTGCAGCTAGCCCGGTGTCTGTG
>NW_017729024.1:12070328-12082687 GCF_001723915.1 Gavialis gangeticus | reverse complement strand
CCCTGACTGGAGCTCCAGCAAAGATTTGCAGGGTCTGCCTGGCTTCCCCCTGCCCCATCATGCAGGGATCCTTCCCCTCTCTCTCCCACAGCATGGACCATAGCCAGTATGTGGTATACTAGCTAATGCTGAGAGGAGGTGCAAGGCCTGTCACGTGAAATGATGTTGTCACAAAGGCTGAAGAGGGGTGGTGCAGCTAGCCCGGTGTCTGTGGTTAGTAGATCTTCAGCTTCTTAGCAACAAATCAGAATATAATGATTTTGCTAAATCTGTAGGAACAAGGAGAAATCATTAGACAAAAAACCTGATTTTTACCACTAGTTTTCTGTCAATCCCTGGTCACACACGTTAGTGCAACATCAATCTGCCCATGAGCACGTGTATCATCTCTTTGATGACAGTGTGCTATATTAAAATTAATTTAACTTTATCACCTGTCTTTCTTGATAAAATAATTTTTTTTGGATTAAAAATCCAGTGAATTCAACTAGTAAACTCTTTCTCCTATTTTTTTCTTAAGTTGCTCCATGGCGAACATGACCAGTTCACAGAAAGTGCCATATATTTTGTTTATTTCTGTATCTGGTATATATAAAGATAGCTGAGCTCCAACTATCAGCATGCCAGTAACAACCCATCTCAAAGATGAAGAAAGTGCTGTTGACTACTGGTACTTTTGGTTATTGGTGGTATCTGGACAGCTAACAGTCTGGGATCCTGCTCCAATCCTAGCATTTACAAAGTGAAAGAAGTACAGGCGATCTCTCTACTTTTCCTCTTGTGACTTCCACCAACTCAAATTCTGTCTCATTTGGAACAAGCTTGAGCTAGGTAGAACTCATCCATATCCAATCTTGGCAACAGAGGACATGAAAGGTTGCTTCATCTCGGCTTGATACAGCTACAGACAGACGACTAAAGGGCAGATCTGATATAGGTGATATAGGTGTACAATGAAGTCTGTACAGCTATGCTGATTTACATCATCTAATGATTTAGTCCTTTTGATAAATTTGTCTTGCATCTGCAGGTTTAAAACCCACAGAAGGATAGCTCAGCCCTTCAGTTTCAGTATAGATCAAATGAGCTCCATAGACTTCACATTGATATATTTTTTTTCAGACAAGATTTTAACAAAGCAAAATCCTGTCTGGTTGAAGCCACTGTGCATTTTGTAAGAACATTTATTTGCATTACTGTACCTTCCCCACCAGGTCTGTAAAATAAAGTGCACAAGAAGCAAAGCAATACTTTCAGTGAGACTTTCCTATAGACTGTATATGCATTAGCAGTTCTTTCCCCACCCTCCCAGTAGTATTGAGGTAAATTCATAGGACACTGGAGTAATCCTCTTTAGAGCCAGCTTCAGGGCTGTACTCACTCTTTGGCAGTACGCTGAGATACCAACAGGCAGAATAGCAGCCACTGCATAATCTATACCCAGAGGGCATGGCATGGGCAGCCTCGGTGTATGGCCCATGGCAGATCAGGGAAGGGATAGGCATCAAACAGGAAAGGGAGCAGAAAGCTGAGTAGGAGATGAGGCAGAGAAAGGGGATCGGAGTGGGTCTTGGGGAAGTTGTGGGGCTAATTTGTGGCACACCAGCCAAAAAGGTTGGCCCCCATTGGTTTATAACTAGAGTCAGTTTATTAATGCTGAATATATTTGGAACAGACTACTGATTGTTAAGCTACAGAACTAATGTGAGCTATACTAAACATACAATCTTATTTAGAAGGACTTTGATCATTATTAAGAAAGGAAATATTAGATGTTTTGGCTGCTAACTTGCACTGAGGGATGGTTATTGCTGATAGTGGCTTGTCCTCCATCCTTTTTAACATATGTATCTGTCTAAGCCAGCTCTGTGATCTGTCTGGTCTGTTTATTTTAGTTATTTGTAGAATTCAAGTTTTTAGGTTCTGTTAGTTATTAATTCATAATTACTTTTGAGAATAAAAGGACATATGGAAAAAATACAAGTTAATCCATTTGTAAGCAAATCAAGGTTCAATTATTTTTATATCATTGAATACAAAGACACTTGCATCTTTTCATGATACAAGGCTCATTATACCTTTAGGAGACAGCCTTGCTTTGGAAGACATGGCCTTACTACTCTGAAGCTGGTAAAATCTGTACATATGCAGCTGATCCAGTCAGAGAGATGTGTAACTTATGGTCTTGTCCCCATGGCCCTGTCCTTTGTTGGGCATCTTGCAACCAAAGGGCACATGAAAGCAAAAGTTTGTGCTCCTTGGGTGTTAACAGTATTTGCAGTTGTCCCTTGTTACTACTTTCTTTCCCCTTTGGAGACTCACATAGCACCAGGGCATGTTCTGGCCCATGATGAATACAGCTTGACATTTTTAAAAAGCAGATAACTGGGGAAAAAACGTCACTACTCCATAATGGAGTTTATACAAAGGTCAGAAATGTACAATCCGACAGGATACAAAGCCAAAAGAACATGCTTTTCTTTTTTCTGTAGAATTGTTGTCTTTCACCAAAATGTTTATCTTATCCAACAAACTTTTTGGAGCAGGGAACATCTGTCACCAGTTGATTGCTGTGTGATAATCTACTCTTGGAATGGTCTCCTATTTTTGCATATTAAAATTATTTGTCAAAAGACAATTTTGCTTGCAAGCATAATAGAACCAGTGCTGCAAGGAATAGATGGTATTTTAGTTGGAATAAAAAAGATATTGGGTAAATTCTGGAATGTTGTATTACTCCCAATTTATTATTTGTTTTGTACTTGCAGAAGATTTGATTTTATTCACAGTATTATATTAAAAAGTAGCCAATTGCCTGTCATGAATGACAGATTTAAAAGAATGAAGGAGTGTTTACGTGGCTGCCCCCCACCCCCGCTCACTCTTCGGGGCCAGCATGTAAACACTCCCTCCACTGCCACCACCTCCTCCTCCAGCCACCAGCACAGGGGCTCCCTCTGTCCACCTGCCTCCACCTCTTCCCCTGAGCAGTGGGGCTTCCCTCTGCCTCCCTTTCCCTCCCCACCCCTCCTCTCCCTACTCCTCTCCATCCCCTCCCTCTCCTTCCCCCTCTGCTGGCTGTTGGGTGTGTGCACACCCTCCTCTGCCCCCCACCTGCCTCTGCTTCTGCCTCACTGCTGAGCAATGGGTCTTCCCCCTCTGTGTTGGCTGTTGGGTGCATGCAGTCCCACCTCCACTCCCTGCATGCTAGTGCCTCTTCCCTGCCCAGGCCTGTGTAGCCAATCACAGCTGACCAAAAGTATTACAGACAGACACAAAGACAGACAGATTATGCCCTTTATTATATTAGAATTAAGCCAAATTCTATGCTGACACTGATCTTACATACTCCTATTGTTGGCAATGGACTCTCAGCATAGAGATAGTGGCCAGAGTATGGCTCATGGGCGCTGGGATCAATCATAGCTTTCTCAGCTGAGCATGATACAGTCGGATGGATCTTGAAAAGAAAAAACATGTCCTGAGTATATACATATAATTTAGGTATACCAGAGGAGGTTTGGAATTTAAAAACCCCAACAAATAAATGTATAATTTCCTATGAATAGGGATAACATTTTTCATAAACTTTTAAAAAATGTGATTGAGCATAATTACTGGTATATAAAAATTATAATTAGATTAATTGTCAAATATATATAAGGAGATATATATAGGAAAGGCTGAGTGATGGATAGATGTGGACAGAGGCAGTACTGTGGTCCAGTGAAATCACAGTAAAATATTTGATATCCCACGTAGTTGTCCAAAATTATCGGTGTATCATGTGTGCTGTCTAGCTAGGAGAATATTATGGGACTAAAGAAACCAGAGCCTTGTAATGAGGGATTTATCAATCCAAAAGATTATGATCTAGCTGGAAAGTTAATACATCCTGTTTAATGTTCTTTTTGTGCAATTACCACAAATATTGTGCAATTACAACATTGTGACATCAGATCAGATCTTTTGTTCCAGAGATGCACAATGGATGGTGACAGACAACTACTTCTATAAAGGGATGTACAGTCTTTGGGTGCTGACAGATGTGCAGTTCCCTGCTGTAACTTATAGCACTTTGCAGGAAGGACCATGAGTCATAGTGTTTCCCAGCTGACCCAACAGACATTCAGCATTGGGAGGAGGGGAAAGGAGCAGAGGGGGCTCAGTCTGGGGTTTGCCCAGCCTCTGCTGGTGGGTGGGGTGAGTGGATTGGAGCCCCCTCACATCAGACTCCAATCTACCCACCCCACCTGCCAGCACAGGCTGGGCAAACTCCATACAGAACTCCCTCCCCTCCTTTCTTTCCTTCCCAGTCTGAAGACAGCACCGGGGGGCAGGGCTGGACTGGTTTGCTTCAGCCCAGCTCTGATCCTAGCGCGCGCTGACAGACATTAATGAAGGTGCTTTGGTTTGGAACGCCTATACCTGAACTCTCATGTAATGGGGGTTCAGATTGTTGTGCGGTTAGGCACTTTTAAAGCACACTGCAGCCATGCACTGACAGAAATGCATGGCTGTAGAGTGCTTCAGAGGCCCAATCGCATGACAAACTGTCACTTCTATCAGTGCCTTTTGTGTTCTTATGGATGTGTTGGAACAAAGGAGCGTTTTGAGCTAGCAATTTTCTCTAGTACTGGTTCTTTATTGTGATGTCATAGTGTGCTGCTAGTTTTATAGGGAAAAATATTGCCATGTCATGGCTAGCAATATCCTTAAAATATTTGAGCCAAGAGTTGATTTCCAATTGTTTTATACTCATCCCTTAATATAGAATGTAGGAGAACTAACTTTTGCCATCTAGGGCTTCAGTTGGTTAAAAAATGCATTCCTGTAGACTCAATTGAAAACTGTAGTCAAAATATAGTCAAGTTATAAAACTACCTATCTATCCAAATTAAAATTATATCAGAAGTATTTGCATTATCTTGGCTTGCAAACTCAATATTTGTGAAGTTAGTTGCAGTTATTCTGCTTATTTAAAACTGTGTGTGTGAAACCATATATGTGTGTGCGTGTGAAACCGTGTGTGTACGTATGTGCACAAGCGCCCGCACACGCACGCACACACACACACACACTAATTGGTCAATCTTATGTATGCATTATTACTTTAAAAAAGCAGAGAACAGGATCAGCCTTCAGACATTTTAAAGGAACCAGCCTGGAATTTATTATTTCTAGCTATTTTCTAACAAAACTCAAACTATCCAAATTTATCCCTGAGTGAGGATGCTCTGAATAAAATGTGCAGCTGTTGCTTTGATTGGCCAAAAAATCAGGCCTATTTGTCAGATAACAAAAAGTTACCAATTTATAAGTGTTTAGGGAAGATATGATTCCTCTATGGCTAAATTCTAGGGGATCATAGGCAGTGATTGACTGAAACATAGTTTTTTATTATTTGCTAGCAGAATATAGCTGTAGCTGACAGTCAAATGTGACAATTCAGCACCAAAATTATTTGTTCCATCCAGGTCTGATTTCTTTGTTTTGAAAGGAGGAGAAAAAAGAGATTAAACTTTGTTTCAAAAAAGGTGACTTTCTGGTTGCTATAAAGAAGTCTAGAAGGAAGAAATATGACCTTAGCAACTGGTCTGGACATTTGTAATCCAGTGCCAGGCAAACTGTTTTCTATAGTCTCCAGCAGTCCAATTTTATCAGGGAAGGATGCATTGAAAACCAATATCAACCTGTCATGGTTATCAACCTGATCTTGACTAAGTAGATGAAACCTTCTTTGTGCCTCTTGATTTGTGTGAGCTCAAGTGCTTTACATGGAGAATTGTTTCCTGTTAGTGGTAACTTTGGCTTGCAGAATTGCTGAGCTCTTGACATTAGTGACTGATCTGTCCTACACCGTATTACTGAAGAAAAGGGTGTTGCACACTCATCTAAATTTTCCAGGTTAATCTTAAAGCTACATGTCAATCAATTGACTTGCAGAGTTTGGTACAATAGTTAGAGCAGGGGATCTGGAATAAGGAATTCTGGATTTTTTCCCCAGCTCTGTCATGAATCATTGGAAACGGTGACTAGCTTAAGGTCAGACAGTTTACCCATTGTGAACTTGAGATGTACGTGAATCTCACAAAAGTGTCTAACATTTAAAAAGTTTTACAAATTTTAATTAAGTTATTGGGTATTAAATGCAGTGCTTAAGGTTGTTTGTTTTTTCTTATCCTTACAACACTTGCTTGGCCCTGGGAAGACCAATAGAGGAGAGAAAGTCTTGAATTTTCCTTTCTCTTTATCCTTCTGCAGAGCGGATCCTCTGCTTGCATATTTTCACCTGTCACGTGAAGAGGAGGTCCAGCCAGATTGCAACACTGTTCCCCTTGAGCTTCCAGAAGGCTTGGTGTGGGCTGATAGTTTCTCAAACTGGATAATAGGCAAAAGAGGTCAGTTCATTTCAGAAACTCGAGTTCAGGGCTGATTTTTTTTTTTTTTTTTGATCTAATAGGAAGCCAGAAAGAAACTGTTCACTTGGGTAAATCTGATGACAATATCACTAAATGTTATTACATTGTCCTTATATGTCTGTTCACCCCACTGTATTCTTTGCAGGGTAGGTAGTAGTTCTGCTACCACAACTGTCTTCTAGGGTAAGTCCTCCTCATTTCCAGGCAAGGATTTTGGAGAAAAAACACCTTATTTTATTTTTGTATTTTGTATTAGCAGACATTTTGGCTGCTGCTGCCAATTTTAATATTCTATGAATCCACATAGAAAATTCTGTTATTAAGTAACATCACAGAAAAATGACTATTGTTGCCTGACCCAGGCCCAGATCCTACTCTGTTTCTAATATCTTAAAGTGGAACTCAGCAATTTTTCTACTTACTTAGACATGAATCAAGATGGCCCCTTCACTAACACTCTATTGCAATCAAATCCTGTCTGGAAAAATGCATAAATTCTATACAAGTCTTTGAATCATTAAATAGTATGAAACTATGGATAGTGACTGTTTGATGACCACCTTTTGCCCCATAGCATAGTAGCTAAGACACCTGCCTAGATATGGGATTTGAATCTACATTTCAAAACCTATGAACAGTGCCTTAATCACAAAACCATAAACTAGATAAGGCTGATAGTATCTTTCATCTTTTCTGTTGAAATGTGCCCTCTGTTCAACTGAGATCAATAGGTTCATGGGGCCAAGATGCATCTAACTGTATGGCCCAATGTGGTGAGCCAGATGGAGGCCCAGTTTTCTTCCCAGTGGGTGCTTCTATATGTACACTTAGCATGGAGCAATAAACTCCATGGTGCATTTCACCCTGGAGTCAGTGGCTCCTGGTTGCAGTGTGTGCATGTTCCCAGGATCTCAGCAACTTAAATTAGGGCAGAGTAGCCCTGGACTGGCAGGGGGCCTAGGGGTCAGTGGTGGCAGGCTGGGTGGCTGGGGCACAAGAGTGCTCCAGTGTGGGGCTAGCTGGCAGGCATCCCCACACTGTAGCACGCTTATGCCCCAGCCAGCCCTGGTCACTTTTACACCACTGCAATGCATGTATAAAATAACTCTGCCATAGGATAGTATTGTCTTGGACAATACTAACCTATGGCAGAGTTAATTTATTGCACCCTAATAGGGACATATGTGTAGACGGTGACACTTTACTGGAGAGCTAATTAGTCAACTCTGAAGTAAAGCGCACATGTAGATGTACCCAGTGAGTAAAATAACTGGGTTCTGGCCCTTGCTCCTAGTGTTATTTCTTGATTTTTTTGCATTAAATAGTTATTGGATAAGCTGCATAGAGCAAGAGAGAGAGCAAGTGAGCAGCACTCCTTCCCTCCTAGGGAAATCTCTACAGACCTTGGAACAAGACTCGCTCTTTCTTGGTCTTATTGTGGGCCCCATGACTTTCACTCTTGACTGTGCAGTGGACCAGCTTCAAATGCTGAATGAGGATAAGGGTATGTCATTATTACCACTAATATTTTTTAAAATACTTTTATTCATCACCCATGAAGGAAACTTGTATATCAAAGATGATTCCGGAAAAAGGTTAAAGAGATTAAGCTCATTTGAGCTCTTCATAAGGGCGAGGAGCCACAGGTTTATTGAAAATGGAATTTAAATCAAGCACTTTATATTTTGTTTTTTAACATAATAAAACTTTTATCTACTCGGTGATGAAATCATCTGCTATTTTTTCCCCTGTTGTATGTTTTTTGTTCCAAAGGGTTATTGTTGAACAGGGTTCAGCCAGGTGCCTGTGAATGACGCCAAACGCATTGTCCAAAGCAAATATTCTTAAAGCAAAGTATAATAATAATAATTTTAAAAATCCACACAATATAACAAAGAGAACAATAAAAGAGGTTACTATAGCATATTCCAAACTTGGAACCAGGTCTTATATGAAGTTAATGGAAACTTGGATGCAATGCAATATCCTTCTACGTTATCTTTATATAGTAGAAGGTGTTTCGAAGGTTGCAACATGCATAAATCCCATATGATGCAGGTTAAGTTTAATTTTTATAAATCTTCTGTAGAAGAGGTATTGTAAACCCAATGACATTGTTTTACTTCTGAATTACTAGAATTTATCCCTTGAATAAACATAAGCTGAGTGACATAGAGAAGATTTACTCCAAGTGGAATGGGGGGAGACTAAGTTGACTTTGGTTTACCTCATTTGAATCTAACGATCCTGCTTCTGAAGTGGGCTATATGGAATGCTGGACTTACCATACCAATCAGACTGGAACTGAATAATCTTCCCATAACATAAGGTGCTTTCTAATTTAGGCTGCTGATCATTACCATTGCTTATTCAACAACCATACAAGCATACTAAGCCATATACATACATGGAAAAATGAGACCAGTTCCTACTTGAAGCACTCCTACATTAGAAAGACAATAGAAGCAAAAGAGTCAGGGAGGAAATATAACACCCAAGCAAAACATTGAACGTGCTGTTAAGCAAGCAACTTGTCAAGTCTGACTCTCTTCCTACCTTTCTCATACCTCCTGACACCCCGACCTCTCATTTTGTGCCTTTAGGTCTGGGCATAGCATCATTTCCCCTCCTCCCATGCCAACAAAAACCTTCAAGCATGTGTACAAGCAAAATAAATAAATAAATAGCCAGGAAATGTTGACATAAGCTTGTGTTTGGAGGCAGAAGCAGGGCTCCTAACACTCTTCCTCTGCCCCTGTCCCAAATGTGAGATGCAGTTTCTAATTCTTTCAGCAGAGAAAATGGAGATACAGTTCAAAGAACTAGTTGTTTGTGCCTTGGAGCGCGAGCTTTTATACCACTTATTCAGAGGTATGGTAGAATAAAACAGCATGTTGTTGTTAATTGTTTTGTAAGAGAGGCATCTAATCTACTAGAATTTGTAATAGGTCCCTTTAATAAACAGAAGCTAAGTGACTTATAGAAGATTGTGTTGGTGTTACAGAGGACTGAAGCCTGCTAAACTCTTGGACTCAATGGGTCCACAAGTTAATTATGAGCTATCTGTACTTTATCATAATATAAGAACTAAGCCCATCTATTAGTTGTTAAGGAATAGTTACTGTGGCATGAAATGCTTGGATGTCTCCTGGACAAGAGCTCTTCTCAGTGCATGGGGTTCAGGGAAATGGTCAGGTTACGATTGTGAAGATTAGCCAAGGCAGCTGTGTAGTTCTAAAATACATTATTTATATGGGACCCCTTAGGAACCCTATAACAGTGGAGAACTGGCACAGCATGATGATATTCAAAGGCCTCCTCCCTCTCCTCTGACATGAAACCTTTTTTCTCCAAGTCACTCCCTGTGGAATTCCTTTGCACCAAGAGAATTATTTTCTTATAACTTAGAGTTGTGTCCCTTTACACTGCCAATGACACACAGTGGCTAGATCTCCATAGACCATCTGACCATGATTCAGTGAGTGAAGAGAAAGAATAAAAAAACTAATGAAGGGAACCTTGGGTTTCCAAACACTGTCAAAATAAACTGAATTTGTACATTGCAAGTAAGAACAGCTGGGACTCCACTTGTGTTTGGCAGCTTCCACTATCTTATTTTATTTATTTTTTGTTTGTTTAAAAAGTTGTATTCTCCTGAGTTGGGTAACTTAAATCATATGTTTGGAAAAAGAGAAATTAATGAAATGGGGGAGTTTATCATCATGGGAAAAAACATTTTACATGTTTGTCTCCCTGTGAAAAATGAGCTTTATGGGAAATGTTTCCTAATATCTTTCCTTGTCCATGGAGAAATAGGGCTTGAGTTGCTATGCTGCTCTGTAAGGCAACTAGAACCTGTCCATTCATGACATAATGGAAGACTTTCCCTTTCTAAAGCATTTGGGTTGGCAAATGGGGATGCAGCTAAAATTTATCTTATTGTCATTCCTTATGAATCAGATACTATCTCATGTCTACTTCTTTATCTGTCTCTGAGAGCTGGCCAAATTTTTAAGGAATAAAATTGCTTGGATACAAGCTTCTATTGCATATGTAAGGCTCCTCTTTAGCAAGTGCTTCTTAATTCTCCTTGGGGGCACATAACCTCTCCAGTCTCATTTGCAGCAGGAATAGTTTCCTCTCTGGTCCTGAGTATACAGGTAAGGAAGAGGTTCTTGAAGTGTGGGACCAAGGCAAGAGACACTGAAGCAGTAGCAGAGCAACTGAACCCAGACTACAAAAAGATGTGAACAGCTGCTGCAACTAATTCTGCTTTACAAGCTGCACAAAGGATGTCCATTTATTTTTGGGTGCAAAGGGCTGTGTATTTGTCATCCTATCTTACTTAGTCCTCCTTGCAAATGAATCTTATTCAGGAATTGTTCAGAGAGGGGTGAATTTCACCTCTGTCTTTTTTGTTCCTTTTAATGACAAATCAGCATCTTGTGAACTTGATAGGGATGAAGTTAATTCTCTTTGTGTTCTTACTGCTAGCCAGAATTTTGACAAAGCACTTTTCAAAAATTTTTCAAAATCTGCTATCTTCTTTTCTTCCCCCCCATCTAGCTCTAGTTAAAAAAAAAAAAATTAAAAAGAAAAAAAGGGAGGGAGGGACAAAGAAAACCCATTTTTGTGTGTTCTAGGTCCACATTGATGAACTGAGTATTTGGCAATAACATTCCTCAACTTTGGGTCTAATTAAAATAGCTTTTTGTTGAGCAACAATTTATGGAACAGCTGTAACTGTATTCTGGCTAGAATCATTCAGACTACTTGTGCCTCCTACAAACTCTTTCCTCATCAAGTTGCTATGATCCTACTCTTCTGGCGTGCCTACATGTGATGCTACGTCATTGTAGCAATGCATTATGGCGACATAGAGTCAACAGCCACAAACCATGATGCCTCAGCTATGTCACTGTAGCAACACGCTTCCTCGTTATAGTGTCTTGCTATGGTGACATAGCAGCTAATGCACACAGTGTAGTATGGACTGTTACTGTGCTGTCACTTAGTACTTCCTTTTGCAGTACTAGTCACTTAGTACTACATGTGTAGACGCACCCTTCATGTCATTGTGCTATTCTAGCGTAATAATTAGAAAGATGGCAGTGGTCAAGTGAGGTTTAGTCCCACTAGATTTGAACTCATAATAAACACACCAAGTGTGCACTGCCACAACAACATGGCCACAGCTTTTCCTCCAAATTTTGACACACAAAACACCCTATTTCTGCTGCAGATAGCAGGACGTAGCAACACTGTGCTGGCTGTTTACGTAGTAGAAATATGGCCATTCTGCTGCATTCAATGTCATGTGTGTCTGCAGAAAGGGTAATACATTATTTAGATCTTATATATCTAGGTCTTAATTCTTTTGTTCACCAAGTGACATTTAGTTGATGTGAATAGAGCCATTTACTTCAAAAGAACTCTTTCTGTAAGTACTACTCAACATATATAAAGGCTACAGTATTGAACTCATAAGTTCTGGGTACAGGTAAAAGGATTTTATTTCTCTCCTTTTCAGTTTATTCATTTAGGAACTAATATTATTTAAATGGTAACATAATTTTGGGAACTGAGTTGTCAAATGAGGATCCTTGTTGCCGCCCACTTTCCCACGCTGCGTGGAGAGCTCTTCCATGAGCCTCCTGAAGCCCTGAGGCCACTGCCAGTGAGTCCAGGATTTTTTTTTGTTTTTGTTTTTCTTAAAGGGCCGGAGCTGGGGCAGGCAGGGCAGCCATGCTGGGGGAGAGTTCCTCTATGCAGTGTGAAGCAGTGGAGGGCAGCGGGGATTGCCCCCCTGCCCGGCAGCACATGGTGAGTAGGGTTTTTTTCAAAGCACCGGGAGCTGGGGTGGGCAGGGCAGCCATGGGGGGGCTGGGGGAGTGGGTGGATGTCGGGGCCTGGCAGGGGTCCCCCTCCATGGTCCCC
>NW_017729024.1:12046820-12070064 GCF_001723915.1 Gavialis gangeticus | reverse complement strand
TGATCTGGAGAGCTTTGAATTGATTTGGACCTTTTTATTGGTCCCCTGATTCGATCTGGATTTGGAGATTCGGCCACCGAATTGGGCCGCATCTCCACTGAATCAAATCAGTACCCGAAGCTTTGCACAACCCAAATGGAGGCTAACCAGTGTTATGCAAGAGATCATAAAAATGGTCTGTTAAACTTGTTGCCTGTACTGTTCTCTAATGGCTTTAACTCTGTTTGTCATGGTCTAATGTGAAAGCGTGTTTTACTGTAGGCCAGCTATTTCAGACATATTGGATAGTGTTTGAAAGAGCTTTATAAAGATAAGTTGATTCTCCTGCAATTGTCTATGAAATAAATGTGTTGGCTTGTTGTGAATAATAAATAAAAAGACTATACAGTACACATGGAAATATAACAAAAAGAGCTTTTTTGTGTGGAAAAACTTGCCACACTGTTCAGCTTATTTTAAAAGCAAAACATGGATCTGAGCAATCAAATTACACAGTTACAGATGGTCATGGCCATCTGTGAATACTGAAGGTAAGAAGAATGCTACAGGTTGAAATGTAATGTCTATTTTTGCAAGGCATTTTCTTCCACTTCTTTAATTCACAATACGTTTTCTCCCCCACCCTCCTATAAATTAATAAAAATATTTTGTGTCTTGGGATCAGCTTGTATAATAATTAACCTAATAATAGTTCAAATTATACTTGTTTGCTAATTCCAAAGGTGTCTGAAGGAGGCAAAAATGGCCTTCTGAGCTGTTAGACTTTGGAATGAAATAGTAAATCAACTGCTGATCAGACTTATATATCATATTAAACACAGGGAATCTACCACAAAATCATTACACTAAAAAGCGACAATTTTGATTGATTAAAATGGTATGGGCTGGATAGTGTTAAATCACAGTGAGTGATGTGACATTATGGTTTTACATATCATATTTCTGTCAAGACAATGAAGGTAAAAGGCATTGTCATCAGACGATAACGGACAATAAGAGGAATCCTGATGTTAGATTTATTGCTTGGTTTAGACTTAGAAAGAAGTAATTCTTGTCCTGTGCCACTTATCAAATGACTGTAAATTCAGTGATGATGTAAAATTCTAAGGCAGAGCCACTTATGGTTTTGACAAAGTGCCAGCTATAAAGTATTTACTGTTCTCAGTGGTTCTGCCTTGCACACTTAAATATTTATCAGAAACATGAACCCTTCTGATAAATGTTTCTGATCTTTGCTGCTGGGTTTTTTTATGCTTAGATTTTTCATCAGCAACTATGGTCTTTATTTGCATAATAATAACAATTGCCTCTTTTTTTTAAATCAAAAAGCAAAGATATGAGATTTTTGGTATTATAAATTTCCATCATATTTAATTTAAATATAAACTATGTAACACTTTTATGTTTTTATGTCCTTTGCTATCCTTATTTTACAGCAGTGGGTAGGGAAAATTATCAGCATCATGGATACCATGATAACCGTGAATTATGGCACATGGTGACACAGCATTAGCAGAGCCTAATTGTTATTTGCATCTTACAGTTTTGTCCCTCTTGAATATAAATTCTTCTCTCTGGTAATATTAATTTTTCTATTACAATAACACCTAAAGGCTCAGGCTAGGACTCATGTTAGGTTCTGTACAAACACATATGATACTCTCTGCCCCAAAGACCTTACAATATAAAAGACAAAATGTGCCAGATGGATGATACAATTGGACAGAGGGAAGCAGAGGGGAAAGATGTGGTTTAAGCACTAGTTATAGGCATAAATCTGAGATAATTGACCAGGTATGACTAGGTGGCAGTTTTGCAGTATACATGAGCTTCACTGAGATTGCTCCTGAAATTCTTTTATCATTACAATGGGAGTGAGCTAGTGAAACTAACTGGAAGCAGGCCAGTTTTCAACCACTAGCATGTTACACATTGCTGGTCAGTGGCAGAAAAATTAGCTAAAATGTATGCCAGACATTAAGAAAAAAGTTGAAGGGACAAAATGTCTTCTCTAGTCTCATATTTCTGGTCCATTTATCTCATCAAGATCTTATATGTATGTGCCCAGCACTGTAACATCTGGAATAATTGCAGTGACTTGGTGTTATATTGGATTTATGTGCACTGGTATAAATGAGCAAGGAATCTGGCTCACCGCTAGCTTTCTCTGTCCCTTCAAGTTTTCTGTTATGTTTCAGTGTGGGGTATAAGTCATAGAGCATTCTCTTTATGCCAGTGCCTAAATAGCTGTAGAGGATTAATTTTTGGTGTTCATGATGCAGACGGACAGTCATGGTCCAAGAACGTGAGACTAACTGCCATTAAATTTCCCATGCCATTTGTCTCTCTGAGGCCAGTGCATTGAAAATGAAAAAGTTGCCATGGCCAGGGTGAATTTCTGATGAATAGATAAGGCTGGGTGTAGACCTGAGTTCTGTGACCCTCTACAGATTGTTCTCAGCCCTGCCACAGCTCTTTTGACATCAAAGGGTACAGATTGTTCGAATGAATAGAGCCCTTACAAATCATGTCTACTGAATGCAGAAGAGCTGGATAGCAGTTATCTTAAAAAGTAGAAGAGCCTGAAACACTGGGGCACATTATGAAAGCTTGTGTAAAATATCACAGTGGTCTCAGTGTAACAACTACGATAAAACCCTTGATACCAAATCAGAAAGTTATTGTTTCTCTTTACAGATTTCTCTTTGTTTTTTTTAATTTCTCTTAATGAAAACAAACACATCATTTAAAGTTACAAAAGTATAAGGGCATGTAAAATGTATGTTGTCACAATGCTGGGGTCTTGGAGCAGTACGTGATCTTAGAAATCACATGGTGGCAGGAAAACGTTTATCTGTGTGCACCAACAAATTAAACTGGTTATTATAATGCTAACATTACCTCTGTTTTTGGATTAGTTTCATGGTCTGATACTGTTTGTGCAGAGAATGAGGGGGGAGAGAAGAAAGATGAAAGAAAGGGGAAGATATAGTGGTTGTTGATATTCCTGATATTACTACTCTGAGTGGGTCTTGGGACACCCTTTCTTCTAGCTTGGTAGGGCTGGCTGCTGTTTCTCAATTAGGGTCTCAAACAAATTAAAGATTCCCTAAGGTATACAGTACACTGTATTTCAATCTCAGTGATGGTGTCTCCTCAGAACAGTGTTTTGGATATGGATTGCAAACAGCAGAACCACTGTAGGTGAAGACATTACATAAATTTGGAAGCAGTCCCTTTGGGAATTGCAAATATATCTTTTATCTTTTGACATTCCCAGTGGATTCATAATTCTTTTTAAAAAGTACCAACTTCTGTTTATACAATTTGGCAACAGCTTATCTTTTAGGTCCAATCCTACTCTCACAAAAGCCTGTATGAACAACTCCATTGTCTTTCCTGAGAGTAAAATCAGCCCTTTGATTATAAATTGATATTTTGGTTAATCCTGCCTCCTTTTCATATGTGATTAAACAAACTTAAGTTCTCTTTGTTCTGTCTAAATCTGTTGTTGTACAGGTGACTGGTCCAAACTGTGTATTTCATTCCTATTGATTATGACTCTACCTCCTTTTGTGAAGTCTGATCCTGAAATGTGCGGAGACCTAGCCTTCCTTGACAGATGGGAGTTAGCACCTTGTAGACTAAAGCTGATAAAATGTAACAACTTTGCTTCATAATTGAAATGTTGAAAATGAAAAGGATCTTGCTTAAGGTTTAAAATACATGTTTTTTGACACTAGATGGCACTATAGGACTGGGAGATAGCATAATTAAGAAGGAAGAAACATTGCTTCATTTTTATTATGCTTCAAGTTAGCTTCTGCTTTATAGCAGAAAGGAACCAAGCTGCATAGAACTGTTGCTTTAAATGGTTTCACTTGGTAACTCTATCTTAGTAAGTTAGGTAGGAAAATGTTTCCTGAACACCAGCACCAAGGCCTTAGCTGACTTCTCAGACTGGTGTTTAAAATGTACCACAAAAATTCTATCATAGTTTTATGTGTTGGGAGCTTAACAGAGTCAAGTAAAAAAAAAAAAAAAAGTTTATAAAACATCAAGGAAATGATTCACAAGTTCACATTTGTAAAAAGGATCTTTTGAAATGTTCTTTGTAAGCCTTAGTTTAAAAAAACCCATTGTCTTTAAAAGGACTTGTTCAGCTTTAAAAAGTAACATGTAAGTTTTGTAATGTTTACTTCAAACTGTTAACACAACACACAATTCAGGGAATTAATACAGGACTTGATCACTGCCCTTCTTTAGAATAACATCAAACAAAAATATGGCAATCTTTGTCCTTGGTCCTATTTTTCTTCATTATGTTTCAACCTTTGTATTTCATTTCGTGTGTTTTACTTTGTCTCTTTCACCTATACCTTAGAACATATCTTCCCATAATTATTTTTTATATTATGAAAGCTCTTTTTCCTATTTTATGTCCATTCTAGTATTTTTCCCCATTTGATCAGTCTTTTTAATGCTCCTGTTCTAACTCTCTTTGCTCTTTGTTATTTTTTGTCTCTAATTCAATGCAGCATGACCTTACTTTTTTCCTCCTGATTTTCTTTTTATCTCTCATTTTCCATTCCTCCCTTGTGTGGAACCTCTTTACTGTCTACACCTTTCTCTGGGGTTCACCCAACTCTACCACACCACCTCCTCCTCCTTGAATCTGTTATCACTCCTACACTTTTTCTTACCTCTGCCTCACACTGCTGTTTTTCTTCTCTCTTTACTTGTTTTCCTACCCCTATAATCTTACATTTTCCACCTTTCCCTTTTCCCATCCTTTGTCATTTAAAAATCTACCTGTCATTGAATGTTCCTTCCTTATTTTCCTTCTCTGCCCTATTTAAATAGTATATGGGTATAATGGATGTTTTCACCTTTCTTTCAGCAATGTAGGGACCTGGGAGAAAAGGGCCTGCACAAAGACCCCAGAGCTGATCAGAGAAGGTATTTCCAGGACTCAGAAGCAGACTAGGATCTGGTACCTGAAGATTTACTCCCATTACAAGCAAAGGTATATCTCACTCTCAATAGCTCCATATGCCACATTTGGGTGTTCCTTAGCTTATGGTTGCCCATAGAGTTCTTAGAATTATTTTTTATATTGAAAATTAATTTTGAGTTTAGTCCTTTCTTTCAAGCAGCTTGTTTTAAAATGATTTCTCTCTGTGTGTTTTTTCCCCTCAATCTTTGTTAATTTAAACATTTCATTTAATAGTTTCAATGGATTCTTTTCAGACTACAGGTTAAGTATTTACTGTTAGTATTTATTAGTTTTAATTATGGTGGATGATTAGTCCTCAAAGTCATGTGGCATTGTGTCTGCTTACTGGTTGGATGGAACGTTTAAAATAAGAAAGTAATCAATAAAAATAATGAATAGTTCAATAGCATATTCATCTTTTATAAATACTCATTCATGCTGTAATTTTGGGGATTCAATCTCATTTACATCATTCATGGAGATTGTATACATGGGGAAAAGCTCTGATTTATAACAAGCTGTAACTTGCACTGTTATTCATAGAAATATTTATAAGTTAATAAAGATCTGTTGAATTTGTGGGCTTGGGTGACAGTGTGCACATGCACGTGTCTGTTTAAACAAGACAGGGGCGTTGGCATAGTGGATCATACTGGTGCTTTTTCTTGTCCAGTAATCTGTCTCTGACAGCAGCTCCTGCTTCAGAGGAAGAAGCATGCAATTCCCCCCTTCACCCCTCCATGGGATAACTTCTCCACCCAAACTCAAATAAAGTTTTTTGTTTGGTTTTTTTGGGGGTTTTTTCGTGCATTAAAGCTTGAGGATTTATAGTTCATTCAGAAACTAGCTGTAACTCTGGGTTTTCTTTTCACTGAGATTGGTGTTCAATTGATATTTTGAATCTCTACCACACTCTTGATCTCCATTCATCCACCTCTAGTCCCAGACTTTCTATGAAGTCTAGTAACCCCATTACTATGTATCATTTTCTGGAATCAAGTGTGTTCTGGACCACTATAGCAACACCCCATTTTAACTGACTGTGAACAATATATAACTGAGCCGAAAGTAAAGTGAAATTAATATTGCTTTTAAATGCTTCTGATTTGTTGACTGCTGTAGGCAGGAAGCTCCAAAGGCAAAGCCACCACTGAAATAAAAATTACTATAGTTTATTCTAAATATACAAAGTGTATATTTGGATATTACCAAAAACATAGTTTTCAATATTTTGGATACAGAAAACACAAACAGGAGAGTGGCAGGTTGATCACAGTGCTCTCTCTCTCTCTCTCTTTTTTTTTTTTTTGCTCAGCACACAGCTAATCACCAGTAACTAAAGGTGTATTCGGAGGAGCAGAATCTATTTCATCTTCATTTGTTTCTTATTGGTGAAATAGTATGGTATGGTTCAATCAGATAAATGAGAGAAAGACAGACAAGATTGAGCAATTCAGTTGCTTACCCATGATGTAGCACATTGGTTTTATGGCAGCTTAGAATGTTCTTGCAATAAAAGTATCAGGTAAAATCTGAAAGCAATTTATGAGAACATGCAACAGGACCTATCCTTTTAACTGAGTAGTATTCCTTTGTATCTTCAATTTATGAAACTGCTTTTTATTTCCTTCTGTGTCTCTCCCCTCCCCTCCCCCCTTCCTTCCCCCCCTCTGCAGCTGGTAATAGTTTATGGAGCATGTTGCTGTGTTAATACCTTGTTAAGGCTGTTTCAGCTGCTGGGTCTTCAAGAGGTCAGTGTCAGGACTGTTTTACTGTGAACCCTTGATGTGCAGGGTAAAGCTGGGGACAGGTAGAACTTCCACCCTCTCACACTGCAGGGA
This sequence comes from Gavialis gangeticus, assembly GCF_001723915.1. Taxonomy (NCBI): domain Eukaryota; kingdom Metazoa; phylum Chordata; order Crocodylia; family Gavialidae; genus Gavialis; species Gavialis gangeticus. The sequence continues at coordinate 12,063,227 of NW_017729024.1, read as the reverse complement.
GCCTTACTGCTCCAGGCATCCCCTCCCATAATGCAGTGCTGCTGGCAGTATAAGCAATAAAAAATAATATGTTTCTGGTCAAAAGTAATTAGGGCAACTTAAGGAAGCATTTGTATTAATGGACTAGACATAACATCACTGGCATTACTTGGTATGTCTTAATTCAGATGGGTAAGGCTGCAGGTGTTAAAGAGCTGTTGAATGTTGTTGTCTGTACATTTCTGACAGGTAGCAAAATCATTCTTCAGCTTATAAAGTAGAAATGAAAATAGAAGCATAAGTTTAAAAATATGAAATGTTAATATTGTCATATTTGTGGGATTACATTATGGGTGTCTGAGTTGGCCAGGTTTCTAGAACTCAGTGGATGGCATTTGGGATAAGCCAAAGATCGGATTTGAAAAAGGAGTATTAAGTTTTAATTTCTCAGTTCAAGATAATATTTTATACTTTCTAATAGAAGTTTGTCAAAAAAAACCCAACCCATTACTCAGATTCCCAAGTGTAAGATAGCAAAACATATGTTATGCAAATAGAATCCAGTTTTCATTCCTGTCTTTTCCAACACAAAATTAGAAAAGGTAAACTAATTGTTTTTAAAAAGAGGTGAGTAGAAATGCAGTATTTTTCTTTCTTTCTTTTTCTGGTTAATTTCAACATAAGGGAGAGTGGTCAATTTTTGCACTCAATTGGTTGTGAGGTTAATCAGAGGCCAGGAGTGTTTATGTTTCTGTAACACCAGCTTAACTCACTAGCTTCTGCTACATTTTTTAAAAGGTCTGTTTCTTTTATACTACATAATTCAAGAAAAAGTATCAAGATTAATTATTTGTTAATAAGAAAGTCATATAATGAGAAACAAATGTAACGTTTGTCATGTACAATGTATCTCTGCATATCTGAAAATGTAGGAATGCAACTATTAATTAAGAAGTAAAATCTTTTTGAAACAATTGCTGCCAGATGTGTTATGGATTGTGATGCAAGTCAAGATTCCACTGTTAGAAAAATGTGTTGAAAATGGCAAAATGTCCATTTTTTTAGATAATCAATTTTGTAAGGGTTGGCTTGTTTTTAAGGGTTGCTTATCTTGTTTGATCTTTTAAAACAGTAAGAGTAAATATGAATGGGTTGCATTTCTTTTACCACCTTCCCTCCAAAGAACTCAAAATGCTTTGGGAACATTAATGAATTAAGTTTTGCAGTACACATATGGTAGGTATTATCTCTATATTTTACAGATTGGGAAATGGGAAATCACAGAGGTTAAGCAACTCAACCAATGTCAGAAGCAGACCTGGGAATAGAACCCAAATATCTGTATATTTTATAAGATGCTTCCCTTTCATTTCTCCCACCTGCAATTATTTATTTATTGAATTTATTTTATTTAACAAAGTAATATGCCCAATGCCACACATGGCATCTAGTCATGAGACAAGAAACAGCTATTGGTGCCCATAATGAGAAGCAATAGTAACTCTGCTCTTCAGTAATCACTTTAATCTATATACAAGGAAAAATAAATGAAGTCAGAAAAATACTATAGCTTAGACCCTCCAAACAAAGGTGTGACTTAAAGGCAAGCATGGCTGTATCCTGTAAGCACTAGCAGACTGGGGCACACATGCCATGTAATCAAAATTTATTCCAGTTCTAGGGATGGGGAATAAAATACTGAAATAAATTTGCAGAACAGCACAAATACCAACCATGATAGGGAATATCAGTCAGAAAGCATTTTGCTGCTGGATATTTGAACATGCATGGGCCAAAGCAGGACTAAAGGAGGATTTTCAGATCTTGTGTATCTTTAGAGGCTAAGAGAAGAAAATTCTTATTGCTGATATTCCAGACAAATAAGGCCTCCCTATAAATTAACCACTCCCTTTATAAAATGCTAAATTGATATCTTGTATTTTGACATAAAAAAGAAGAATGAGGGTAGAGAGCATGCTAGATTCCTTGTTTCTGTTGCTAGTTTCACTGCTAGGGACTGAAGAAAGGGAAATGAGAACAATGGATAATATGTGCATCTCAGTAGGGCATGTGCTGTAGTAAATGTAAATACTTTACTTTTCTGAAGGCCAACTCAGTGTGATATTCTAGAGTTAGCTGATAAGCTTAGTTTGCACTAATTTTGACATGTGGTACCATTCTTTCTTGTTTTAAGAGTAAGAGCACTATGTAATGCTGTAGGTGAACTATCTGGTATTTATATTTGCATTAGTGATTATCAGGGATCCTAGTTTTCCGAGCTAACCCCCCCCCCAATTCTCTGATAAAAACCCCATAAAAATGCACATTTTTCTTTGACAAGCCCTCCACAACTTTGATTTGCCAAGGGGCTGTGGTGGCAAACCTCTGATCACCACTGATTGGCTGAGAGGGTTGTCGTTCATGCAGACCCACTCTTCACTGCTGATTGGCAGGGAGGAGCAGGGCCACACAATAGGCAGCCCTCTCAGCTAGAGAGAGAGTGGGGAGGGGGTTGTTGCTATCTTGGCTGTTTCCCTGTGTGCTGACTTCTCCCCCCCAGCAGACTGTCACAGTGACCATGAAAACTGCTGGCTCCCACTGGGGAGTCAGCATTTCATTTTCAGGAAGATTTTTTTTCTGGTGACTCTAAAGGTTCTTTCAAAAATGCAAATTTTGCATTTTTCCATGGCAAATGGATTTCTGGGATCCCTGGTGATTACTGCTGTTGTAATAAGTTAACCAAGCATTTTACCTGATTCATGTGTGCATGCAATTAGAGAAGTGTTTGTTTTTAATAATTGCCTTCTACCTCTTCTCTCTGCTTCTAAAGTGGCTTTTGAGTTTCTCAAAGGATTCAATGCAGATGCAAGAGTGCATTATTTGGCTCATCTGTTAGCAATAGTGCTTCCCATAATAGTAGCTTCATCATTATTGCTTCTAGTTATTCTATCATTATTACTTCTAATAATTCATTTGTCTTCTGTTATCCTCCTTCAGATGCCTCTACACTTTAGTTCTTCTATAGTTCAATAAGGATAGATGCAGAGTGCTTCATGTGGGGAGAAGTAACGAGCACCATGAATATAGGTTAGGAGGAGATATCCTGGGCCAGCATGATGGCTGAAAGGGACCTTGGAGTTATGACTGATCACAGGATGAACATGAGCCACCAGTGTGACACTGTAGTCAACAGAGCTAATAGCATACTGGGATGTATTAGCTGATGTGTTGTGAACAGGGCTAAGAAAGTGATACTTCCTCTCTACTTCACATTGGTGAGACCCCAGCTGGAGTACTGTGTCCAGTTCTGGGCGCCACACTTCAGAAAAGATGGAGAATCTTGAAAGGGTCCAGAGAAGGGCAACAAGAATGATTAAGGGCCTGAAGGACAAATCTTACAAGGAAAGACTAAGGGATCTGAGACTGCTCAGCCTGGGAAAGAGGAGACTGAGGGGGGACCTGGTGGCCATCTATAAGTATGTGAAGGGTGAATGTCAGGAGGTGGGAGAAAAACTGTTTACTAGGACACCCCAGGGGAGGGCGAGGAGCAATGGCCATAAACCTGTAAGAGGATGGTTTCAGGTTGGGTGTAAGGAAAGACTTCTTTATGGTAAGGGTGACCAGAATCTGGAATAGACTTCCCAAGGAGGTGGTGCAGTTTCCAATCTTGGAAGTCTTCAAGAGGAGACTGGATGGACACCTTGCCAGGATCATTTGATCTCAGCAGTATTCCTGCTCAGAGCAGGGGCATTGGACTTGATCTTTTGAGATGTCTTCTAGCCCTTATTTTCTATTATTCTATTGCTTCTACAATTGCTTGGACTTGCCTTCAGTGGAGTTATGCCATTAAGTAATTTGCCTTATTGTCTATTATTCATATGGTATTGATTTTGGAACTGCTGAGTGGAATGACACTGGTGAGGAGATGAGAAGTGCACTTGTTAGATTCCAATGTATTTTCTCCAATGGAGACTCAAGAAATTAAGTTAGGGAAGCATCAACTAGAACCATTACATGGAAAGGGTGATGGAAAGAAGAAAACTGACCCACCAGATAGTTTACCAAACATTAGACAACATACGTGTTAGTCATTCTTTGCTGCAACTCTTTTATTCAATCACTGATAAGAACAGGGCTACAAATAACAATCGGAAAGTTTATGAGATCAAAGCATGTAGATTTGAAGCAGTTGCAGGTACACAAAGACAGAGTTTTAGTATTGATGTACCAACTCTTTAGAACACGGCGTTCTTTTCAAGAGTTATTTGAAAGACCTATTTTGTCTTACTGAATTAATTGTGTATGTCATGTTCCATTGGTTAAGATGGTAGACCTTTTGGTAAATGATTGCATATAGAAACTTACGTATGTATGTAAGAACAGCAATAGCCAACCCCAACATCTTGTTATTCTATTTTTAATTGTAGTCTGGCAATGGAGGCTGGGGTGGCATGGGTATTATGGCACACAGGTGACAGCTCAGAAATTTCAAGTTTGAGGCCATAGCAGAAGAAATGCTCATAATGCAGCCCTGTGATTCTAATGAAGTTGCAAACTCCGCTAAATACCTTGTCATAAGGATGTAAAAAAGGAAGGAGGTCTGGGAACTAAAAAATTTCCTACCCAGGCAAAGTGTCCTTTTTCTAATTCACTCTCATGATTAATAAATAAGAGCTGCTTAATTTATTTTTCTGGCACTTTAGTTTGGATCAAGCCAGGCAGTGAAACAAATAAGGTGATGCATCACCTAATCTCAACCAGAAGACAAAACCTTCTCACTACCCAGATTCTTTGATCATCAAGTGCTTATCCATTAGTAAGTTTTGCTTTGAAACTAGTGAGGGCATGTCGGGGTCAGGGCATGAGCATACACAGAAAGTACGGATCAGTGGTTAGAGCACAGGTTAGGGAATCAGACCCTTGCTTACTGCTGTGACTTTTGACAAGACAGTAACAAAAATCTCTCTGTGCCTTGGTTGTCTCATTTGTAAGATAAGAATAATAGAACATGTTGACGCAATTGAGCCAGGACTTGGAAGGCCTATTCTACAGGAAATTCCACAAAAATAAAAGGAAAAAATAAATTTTGAAATGCAACAAAAATGGTCATTTGAAATTTTTTGTAGAAGAGAAATTATGAATCTGTGTTTACAAAGGTCAATAATGACATTTCATTGTGATGTGCTTGACAGATTTCCAAGACTTCCTGGAGCCTCAGCAGCCTGCCAGGTAGAGAGTTAGGCAGATTGGGGAAACAGGGAGCCCAAGGTTTCTAGGCTGGTGAGGAGCCAAAAGCCTGGAAACCTAGGCTCCCAGGAGGGCTACTGAGAAGCCAGATGGGCAAGATGGCAGGCAACCAGGACTGGTTTACCTGGAATTCAGCCAGAATTGATATATTCCTATACAACATTTTGATTTTGACATACAGATGTTTTAGAACATGCTGAGTCAGCTCTATTATAGGTATTTGTAAATGCCTTATTGTAAATATTATTGAATAAAAAGCGTTAAGAAAAGGTGAAGTATCCTTATGACTTGAGAGGGAAACTTTGCTGTCCAATTACACTGTTCTAAGGCAACTTCAATTCATTTTTAATTTCTTTGTAATCTTAAAATGATTAACACTTTCCCTGCCATTCCTTTTAAAGCGTGAACTGGCTGTATGCACTAGTCCCAGGTTCTCATTTGGATGTTACGTTACCGCTATTTTCTTATTTTGCCAGTTGTAGCAGACAGAATATTGGGTATTGCTTCTCTTTTGATCTGCTTTATTTAAACTACACAATCTGAATCAGCGTTACCATCTGGATAGAAATGTGGTCTTGTGAAGGAGCTGGAAGCATTTTTATAAATGAAAACAAAAATGGTCATTTCTTGAGAATGGAAGTTAAAAATATCCAGGATTCCCAATGTGCTTGCCAGTTAGTTCCCCCTGTTCAACCCTGACTTGAGCAATGCCAATGGCTTCCTGGCCAAGTTTGCCTGCTGATGCTTTATGCCCTTCTAGAGTGATGCATGCAGACAAAATCAGACCTATGAAAATCTGGAATAGGGCAGATAAGGTAATACTGTATAAGTCTAGATCTCTAAAAACCAAGAAATATTCAGATGTAAGGGGTGCTCAAGTTTCATTCTGCCCTCTTTAAGTGATGCACATACACACCCCAAATACACATACTAGCAGTTACAGGTTCAAGTTTCATTCTGCCCTCTTTAAGTGATGCACATACACACCCCAAATACACATACTAGCAGTTACAGGTTCAAGTTTCATTCTGCCCTCTTTAAGTGATGCACATACACACCCCAAATACACATACTAGCAGTTACAGGTTCTGCAAAACACTTGGAGAACAGAGCGCATAAGCCCTGTAGAAGAAGAGTCTTTTCCTTGAGACAGCAAAACTTGGTTTCAGGTCAGGAGCAGTGAGCTGAAACTATCAGAGGCAAGGATTTTTTGGGGGTGATATTTTTTATTGGACCAACTGAATGGCTGGGATAAAGTTAGATACACTTTTGAATGCAAGTTACTTTGTATCTGAGGGGAAAAGCAAGCACAATGATTGTTAGGTACTCTGGGCAGAGCTGCGAAATTGGAGAGGGGAGAAATTCCTAGGAGTAGCAGAGAAAAACTTAGCAGAAGAAAAGAAACGTGATTACTGGGAGATTAAAACCTTTCAAAAAGGAGGAGGGTCATTATCAACTGTAGTGTGTAGGAAGAATTTCAGGAATTGGGTTAGATTGTAGTGTGTCATAAACTCATTTTCAGTGTTCTGGCATTGGTTCCTGATGTCCAGCTAGCTTATGAATTTTAGTTCCTAAACTTGCCTTTTAACAGTGTTTGGTAGATATCTTTTGAGCTGGAGGATAGTGAGGTCAGAAAGGGTTGCTTTGTGAACAATATGCTCTGACTGATGTGTGTGTGTCCTTTATATTTTTCCTGTGAGAGTTCATTCTGGTATATAGTTATGGTTTTGCACACCAAAAAAGCTATAATCTATAGCCAGGTCCTTAGATACCAACACATTTGCTCTGAAGAGAACACTCATGATGTCCTCCTGGCTAGCCTAAAATCTGCCTTTATGCAACAAGGACACTCCAGTAGAGAAATAGACTGAATCTTTGGAAGTGCTGTCCAAATAACCTTCAGTAACCTGCTAAAATACAAAAAGAAACCCCCTGGTGACCACACACCTGTGATGGTTCATCTACCACTCCACACTGGAACTGATTAGAAGAATCATCAAAATACTATAGCTGATACTTGACAAAGATCAGACCTTGAGAGAAGTCTTCCAAGCCTCTCCACTCCAAACAACGCCATAGCTTTGCTCAGCTCATCATCAGAAGCAAACTCCTTCCTTCTGAAGCATCAAATGAGAGACAGTTTTTCCTTAACAATATATTTTAAACCTGACCACACATCTCCATTGTTACTAGAATCAATACTTGCCACAATGAACCCATTAAAGGCATATATAGGATCCATAGCTTTACTCAAAATGTGATACATCTGATCCAATTTCCCCCAAATCCTTGCTTTTTGCATGCTTCCTGGACAATCATGGCTACAATATGGCTCTAACAATGGCCTACATTTATACCTTTGGACAGCTGTACACTGACAACCACACACATTCTTCACACCACTGACAATCTCTAGTCAATGATACCCACAAAGCTTAGGACAGATATGAGCATATTTATTTCCCCAAGGTACTTGAACCCTCTGTTCATACCACAGCAACAATTCTTCCAACCTGCTTCAACTAATCTGTTAACCAATGAACTCACATAATGAATGCATATGGAATTTATACATATGACATTGCAATTCAAATTTGTGGGATTTCTGGGATGCAAGACAAATAATGGCACATTTTCTTTGATGGTCTTCATGTCTGGTTTATTACATCACTACCATTTTCTCAGTTGTTCCCACTGGCTAGCGTCAGCTTTAGTTGGCAGAATTAAGGTTGGGTTGAGCAATCCTGCAGAGTTCCTGGTTTTTACAAGTTTGCTTACAGCTTAGATCAGTTTTTTGAAAGACCACAAAGCACCACTGGGCAACCTTACCTAGCTGGTGACAGAACCCCCTAATAGAAAAAGCTTACTCCATTCTGTGGATGAGACCCTGCTTTTCTGAATAGGTTAGACTAATGCATCAAGAAATCTCAATTACAGGAGGGTTTCTACTTTTTAATTTGTCTACTGCTTGTGTTTTGCTACTAGATGTTTAAGCAATTCAAAATCAACAGGCGTTTGGTCCCCCAAAATTTTGTGATTCGTGTATTGTTGGAGGTGCTGATTCAGATAAATGAAGTGTCCTAAGATGTTTTTGTATATGCCATAGAACTTTTCAGAAGATTTGGATTGCTAATTTCATTGTCTTGGTCAAATACCTGCAAAGATGCAATGACCTGCTTACCTAAATTCCCTCTTCAGCATTAAATGAATCTGCACTCCATATTTTCTAATCTACATTGTTTTGTAGAATTGTCATGCTATATTTCTACATGTTTCAAATAGATAAGAATCACATGTACAAGTGTCCAGTTGGCTTAAAATGCAAGGTCCTAAAACCTGTGAATAGGTGAAGTTTTGAGTAGGAACCAAAATTGGCAGACTGTTCTGCTTGGACAGGAAAGGCAATGAAGTAAAATGGAGATATATCCAAGAATCCATGTAAGCACAAGTAGCCACCTAGGTGTATATGTATGTATATGTGGCTTACATTACAAGCTAAGCAAAGAGTATGTAAAATAAAAGATTTAATATCTTATCTGTTATATGTATTGTAGATATTACAGGGAGAGATATTAAACCAAACCAATCAGTTTATTTATTTAAAAGAGTTTAATGGCCAGAAGTCAGTCTGATCCTTACACTAGTAATGAAGAAGGGTTACAAGTGTCTATTGTTGTTTTTATTTTACTAAAAGAAGTGACCCTTCTTTCTAACTGGCTTATCAGTTTTCAAAAGGTAATGCAGAGCTCCAACAAAAATAAAGAATCAACACAACCTTCCCCATTTTCTGCTCCAAATGCAAGGATACATGACATGGTAGGTGATGGCACTTCTTTACCTGGCATTGGTTGGGCCTCATCTAGAGTATTGTGTGCAGTTTTGGACTCCACGTTTTTAAAGGACACGTAGGCATTAGAGGAGTTCCAGAGGTGGGCAACAAAAATGATTATGGGCTTGAAAGACAAGTCATATGAGGAGAGGTTGAAGGAAATAGGCATTTTCAGCTTACAGAAAAGACACTTAAGAGGGCAGGATACCTCTTCAAATACCTTAAAGAAGAGGGAAATGACCTACTCTTGCTGCAGAGAGGAGGATGCAGATCAATAGCTTGAAGTTGCGGCAAAGTACGTTTAGATTGGCTATCAGGAAAAAAATTTCACTGTGAGAACAGTGAGGCAATGGAATAGACGGTCTAGGGAACAGGCTAGAAACTGTCTTCACTGTTAGAGGTGTTGAAGAAGAGCGCATTTCCTGTGCTTCTGGGCTTTGTGGGTTGCCATATGGAGTTGGGAAGGAATTTTTTCCCCTCCTGTTGCTATGTGTCGCGTTTTTTTTTCCCCTTCACCTTCCTCAAGCATTGGGTTTTGGTTGCAGCCAAGGCTGAGATTTTGATTGGAATATACCAATGTTCCTATTGGGACATAAACCTGGAGGTTATTGGTTAGAGGGACTTATCCCCCTGCTCAGGGTCAGAACAATTGCTATATTTGGGGCCAAGAAGGAATTTTATATCATGGTCAAATTGGTATGAACTGTGTGCTTTTTGCCTTCCCTTGTAGCAAGGGACATGGCCTTCTTCCTTGGATCCTATGAGCAGTATTTTTAACAGCCTTTGCAGCAGCTGGATGTTGGCTGTCATGGTCCCCCTGTTTTACCTGTGGCAGATTAGGGTGTTATGTCATGTGGTTGTGTCAGAGTTGACTGTAGTTTGTCTAATAGTTTAGACCAGGGATGCCCAACCTCTGGACTTCGGCCACATTTGACATCTGGCCTGTAAGGCTCCCCATGTGTCAGGAATTTGGTGGCAGGGAGTAGTGGCAATTCATATGGCCACTCTCCCCCACTGCCAAATTCCCAAGCCCTGTGCAGTGGGTTGGAGCTGGGCCATGCTCCTTTCCCCTCAAAACCAGATCAGGACTGGGCCATGGCCACTTTCCTTTGCACAGCTAGGTTGGGGCTGGGTCCTGCCTCCTTCACCCTGCAGAGCTGAGCCATGCCTCCCTTGCAGGCCAAGCCCCCTTCTGCCCATGCACCCAGATTGTGACTGGGCCATGTTCCTTTCCCCTATGTGGCTGGATTGGGCCAGGCTGTGTCCTCCACCTCCATGTAGCTGGATGAGGCCTTACCATGCCCACCCCAAGCACCAGATCAGGACCACTGGCCAGATCTGGCCCACAAATGGACCAGGCACTGCCCATCCAGTCCACTGGGCAAGAAGGTTGAACACCACTGGGTTAGTCAAGAGATTTGTGTAGGATGATTTGGATAGGGATAATCCTGCCTTAGATGGGGGGTTGGACTAGATGACCTTTGGAAGTCACTTCCAGCCCTCCAACTCTATGATTCTATGATAATTCTTTTACTTTTCAATTGCTTACTTACCTTTAATGACACAAACCACCCCCGCTTCCACCTGTCCCCCTGGCTTTGAAACATACTGGGCACACAGATGTGCTTCCTTTGGTACAATATTCTGTATGAAACAGTAAAAATATAAAATAAAAATTAAACTAAGTAAACATTGTACAGTTTCTTCTTTGAGAAAGGTGAGAGAGACAGAAATAAGGAAGAAAGAACAGCAGTGGTGATATGGTTTTATGTTGACCACCAGATGAGGATGAGAGGGCACATAAGGCATTCTTTATTCAGGCAACAAGAATATCTAAGATTGTATGAGGTAGTAATAAGGCAGGGGTGGGGGTTGATATAATTTGGAAGGAAAATATAACAAAGCATAAAATATTAAGTTCTCAACATAAGTTGAGGACAACTTTCTGCTTCAGAAAATTTGGGAAATAACTGGGTGGGGGGTCATCTACCTACGATATAATTCTGACCAAAAAGGATGAATTGGCTGTGAATATGAAGGTGGCTAGAAACTTGGAAGAAAGAGTTCATGATATGATAGATTGTGATATGATTTCAAAGAAAAGAAGTTGTGAGAATAGGAAACAATGATGCTGGACTTCAAAAGGGCAGATTGCAGCTGGGGAACAAGTTTACAGAAGCCCTGCAGTGTGGACTCCCTAGGGGCTTCCTCTGGTGCCCTGTTTGCTTTCCCCACTGGAAATACTACTGAGTGTGGGGCTGCATCTCCCAAGCTACTATGGCTGAGTGCACAGATACGTACTTTTGGTGGTAAGGACTTTTGGGGTGCTGGGGCATCATTGTGGTGCCCTTCTAAGTCTGCATCCAGAGGTGCTGGTTCACTGCTCACCTGCTGTAAGTTATAGTGGATGTATCTACACATCCTATTAAGGTGACAAAATAAACTCTGGTGCAAAATACTCTAGAGTTGCTCCCAGGTGCAGCATCTACATGTGTTCCCAGGACCACAGCACTTTGAGTCAGAACAGAGCATCCCTTGTCTGGCAAGAGGTCTGGGAGGGGTCAGCCTGGGAGTGGCATTGGGTGGCAGAGGGGCTGGCTGGGGAAGAGGGTGCTAAAGTGTGGGGATAGGTGGCAGGCAGCCCCCACGCTTTAGCACCCTCATGCTCTAGCTAGCCCCTGTCAGTATCTACATATGCATTTCAGCGCATGCAATTACTCCACTGTATGATAGTACTATCCCTGACAGTACTGTTCTATGGCAGAGTTAGTTAATTGATTGCTCCCTTATACCAGCACAAATGTAGACAGTGACACTTTACTGTAGAACTAACTAGTCAACTGTGCAGTAAAGTGCATGTGTAGATGCACCCAGTGGCTGTGTCCAGATGAGTGCAGCCATGAGATATCTGGTACCACAGACACATCTGTGGCACCACAAACCTCACATTTAGATATTCCCCATGTTGCCTGTGTGTATGCTGCTCTGTGCATCGCTCAAAAGTGGAGCCAGGCCACCCGCAACCATGCTCCAGCTGTCAGCCAGGCTCCACATTGCAGAATCACCACTGCTGCAGCCCTGGAAGGCCCCCAGGACCCTGGGTAAGGCTACTGGGGCCAGCCCAGTGCTGGCCCCAGCCTTCTGTACCCCACCCGGGGCAACTTGCCATGCGGCAAAGTGCACATGGCACAGGCGTTCCCTGGGGCTGCCACTATTTGTCCCTGGGAAACCAAAAATCCACACTCATCTGGACATGGCCAGTGTGTACCACAAATGAGTCAGACAGAAAAGATAGATCAGAGAAACTGTGGTTTTGTTGCTTAACAGGAATGGTGAGATATTTACAAAAATAAACCCGTAAAGAAAGCAGAGCCACTCAGGCTAAGTACAGAAAGTCAAAGAGCCCAAGGCTGAATCGATTCAGTCTTTGCAAGTTAGTCTAAATTGCAGATATTAAATTGAGAAACAACTGGGCACACATTCACTTTGGATTCAGGAAATGCAGCCACATGCCTGCAGTGACACAGGCCAGAAGCTGGGGGGCTCTATAGCACAGCTCTCTGACAGCCATCGTGGCTATGTATTCATTTCCTCTTCCTGCTGACCCTGAGGTCTCTGGGATTTGCAGTCCAGAGTCACAGAAGTAGGACTCTGCAGGTTGCTCACATCACTTCCTCTTCCTGCTTCCAGGTGCCTCTGGGATCTGTACTCCACAGCACAGCCAGCAGTAACTTTCAGTAAGTTTAGCGGGGCAGGACAGCTCTGTATTCAGGGGAAGTGGGGTCTAACCTGCCTCCCTGGCCCCAGGCCCCAGCTGGGGTTTGCCTGGGGTGGGGAAGGGGGCAGTCCCCGCTTCCCCACCCCGCCTCACCTTCTCTACTCCAGCCCTTCTCTGCTGGAGCAGACAGCATAGCCACCCCAGGGTTAGAAAGCATGCTGGGGGACTCTGATTTAACTTAAATCAGGAAGGGGTCTGGGGCAGAAGTTTCATAAACTGGTTTGACCTAAATCAGTTAAGTCTGATATGTGAATGGTAATGGGATAATCATCAGCAGAAAATGTAGATTTATTGAGAACAAATCCTGCCAAAATAACTTTAGTTCCTTTTTCAGACAGGGGAACTGGGTTGGTTTGGTGGCAAAGGGGAATGTAGTGGACATAATATTTTTGGCTTTTTACATAATCTCACATGACATTCTGACAAGTAAAAAAGAGAAAAGTGGGATGGATAGAGTCACTGCTGAGTGGTTCTAATGGTCCAAGCTGGTTAAATAACTTCAAGCAAAGAGTGACTGCAGTGGATAGCATGCAACTGAAAGCAGGTCTCAGGTAAAGTTTTATAGGTATCTGTTCTATATCTGATGTTGTTTGATACTTTTATTAGTGACTTGTACTTTAGTTTTCTTTTGCTTTTGGAGGATATGGTGAGTACTTTCTTTTGGGAATCCCAAACTGCCATCTATATAAAGTTACTTTGATGATACCATAGCAAAATCATCTCATGGAGCACTCATGTATTTGGAACTGATGCTTATGATATTTTTATCTATTAAGAAATTTGGACCTCGGATGCATTCCCTAACCAGTTATTTTTCAAAGAACGCTTCTTTTCCTTCTTTCCAGCTATCCATGATTTTTTTGGACCAGGACACTAAAGTAACACTCCGTGTTTGATCCAGTCTGTGTTTTATGTAATACTAGGGATTTTGATTTTTGCAGTATTCTTTGGGTTTGATCAGCTTTCTAGGCATTCTTGCTGGTAGCCTTATGGTTATTTTAATTCTATTCAAGGCAGCTGGAACCCTGACTTAACTGGCATCAAGGAACTGACTTACCTAGAAATGCCCAAAAATTAGATAAAGGTACAAGGTGTATAGTTTTGCTGGTATTGACTTACATGCTGTAGTTAATTGTTATGAACCTTTCTTTAGTCAAGTAAAATTGTTATCCTCCAGAGCATTTAAATAAGTATTAAAATGTCCAAACAGCTTGGCCATTTTCATTAAACTCAATTACTCTCCTGTAGAGGTGGGAGCAGCTGTTACTATTTGAAATTGTCATAGTTTAAAGGCAGTACAGAATTAATTCATCAATACATCATTTGAAAATATAAACAATAAAACTTGCAGGCTGGAGCACAAGGCTTGAACATGTGATACCGTATAATGTGTTCAAACATGTATTCTGTAATGTTGTACTATAACTGCAGAAGAACTCACGATCTTGGAACGCAGAATGGCAATGCACAAAGAAGTAAAATGGCAGAGGGTTTCATCTGCATCCGATCCTCTACTTTGATTATCTTTACTGTTCCTTGTGTTTATTTCTCATATGGCACTTTGGTAACTGCATTTTACATTTGTGTAAAAAACAGCAAAGGCACACAAATGTGTTCTCTTTTTTCCATATGGTTACAGATAATGTTGTTTGGAAATAATTTCTTGGGCAGAATTTTTACGGAACATACTTTGGTTTTGGCTTAGCCTGATCTTTCTGATAAAGACTTTCATCATTGAAGTTTTGCTGCAAAAAATGCTTGGCTGAAGAACTGGCCAGTATTATGCTGAATCTCTTTATGTTGGAACTTGCAATGGAACACAACAACTTTAGTGGGTGGTGGTTACTACAGGTAGGCTACATCTACATGTGCAATTAATGTGACTGAATATACTCTGGCTGAATTTGAAAACTAAATCCAACATTGCTGTCTACACGTGTATTTAAGCACAGTAATTTACTATGCTGCTATATACAACTTATATCTGATGGGACTCTCTGGCAGTGCAGTAAATTAATCTGCCACACCCTAGTTGCCACGCACCTGTAGATAGTGACACTTTTTGGCACAGTAAATTAGTCTGCTGTGCAGTAGTGTCTTGCGTAAATGCACCCATACAGCAACAGTCACTGGTATACAAACCACAAAGGAATTGTCCTCTTGGTATAGAAGGTACTAAACATCCAGAATGTTGGAGTGACTAATGTATCAATGGTCTGGCAAAACTAACCATGAAAGTATTCAGTGTTGGGTGTCACTGGATACCCAGAAGCTACAGGATCCTACCGTTTTACATGTTAACACACCATGGGGTTCACTGATTAGGAAGTGAATCACAAAATATGAAAAAAACATTAATTGTAAAATACCTATCATTCATTTACTTTAACAATGACCTAGACAGGGCCAAGGGTGCCTAATAAAGAGAGCTTCCTTTTTCAGAGAAACTGATTTTTGCCACAGAAGAGATTACGTGATTCCTTCAAGGTTTGAATTATGATAACTCAGTGTCAGACAGAATACCTTAAGTTATTTTTAATGTTAGGAAGAATTCCATAAGAAAAGCATAAAACTTAAAAATGGAAGAAATGTCCTTCTGTTACCAAGATAAGCATGTTCCTGAAAAGCTAATATTATATGTTTATTGGCATAGGGTTCACAGATAGCCTTCCTAGCAGTTCCCTTTGCAGACATTCATAGCTAACTTCCATAAGTTTATGGAAAGAAACCACTTTTCCTGCATACCTAGCTTATAGTGGTTAGATTTATTAGAGAATGATGCCTATAAACCCCAGATATAAATCAGTTGGGATATTTTCTGCAAGCTTAGCTATTTCACAGGGTTGTTTTTTTGTTTTTGTTTTTAATTGAGGCCTAGTGCCTTCAGCTTGTAAGCATGTTGCTTTCTAGAGCTTACCATTAATTCACCCTAAATAAAATCTAATGCAGCAATGTGTGGGTTTTTTCAGATTCTTAGATGAGTGGGTCAGTCAGTGTGTATCCATACCAACTGAAGTTGTGATCTCAGTATAATTACCATATTTACTCAAATCCAAGGCGAATTAAATAATAAAAAAGCTCCTTGTCTTGGATTTGAGTACAAGGTAGAATGGGTGCAGGCAGCCACTCTGGTTTTGACTGTGGAGCTGGTGTTGCAGCTGCTGTCAGACCCCCTCCTGCTCCCCCACAGTCTCTGCTTTACCGCCTGCCACCTCTGAAGCCTTGGGCCTCCTTCCTTCCCCACTGCCTCTTTTCCCCATCTCCTCCTACCCCGCAGCCTCTGTCCTCACCTGCCCCAAGCCCTCAGTGCTGACCTGTGCTTCATCTCTAGCCCTGTTCCAGTCTGGGGCATGAAGCTTATATTGGATCAAACCCCAACCCGGTCTGATAGCAGTGATGGTGGCACCTTGGGCTGGGCCCCGGAGTTGCAGCCACTTCTAGGCAGATCATATTGCAAGTGATTCGATACTTTCCCTTTTGTCAGCACTGCCTTATTCAGATCTACAGCTGGTGTAAATCACCACTGACTTCAGATAACTCCAAACAAAAAAGTGATTCCCTGCTTGTGAGTGCT
>NW_017729024.1:12044795-12046809 GCF_001723915.1 Gavialis gangeticus | reverse complement strand
ACTGCCTCTTTTCCCCATCTCCTCCTACCCCGCAGCCTCTGTCCTCACCTGCCCCAAGCCCTCAGTGCTGACCTGTGCTTCATCTCTAGCCCTGTTCCAGTCTGGGGCATGAAGCTTATATTGGATCAAACCCCAACCCGGTCTGATAGCAGTGATGGTGGCACCTTGGGCTGGGCCCCGGAGTTGCAGCCACTTCTAGGCAGATCATATTGCAAGTGATTCGATACTTTCCCTTTTGTCAGCACTGCCTTATTCAGATCTACAGCTGGTGTAAATCACCACTGACTTCAGATAACTCCAAACAAAAAAGTGATTCCCTGCTTGTGAGTGCTTATAATCCCATATGACAAGGACAGTTTAGGGACATTGAAGGACATAGCATTTAAGGACGGAGGCAGCATTGTAGCAATGGAATGAGGAAAAAGCTTTGTCAATACAGGAAACTGCTATAAGATTATGAGGTGGCACTGTAGGCTATCAGCTGCCAAACCTGGCTACAAAAAAATTATTTTGAATACTGGTAACGGTTTTGATTTAATTAGACTTTAGTTCATAGGCACAGGACTTACAGGAAAGGGAAAAAGCATGATGGATGAGGTCAAGTAGGGGTCACAATGAAAGAGGGCATAAAGGCAGGCAGAAGAGGAATTGTAGACGATTGTAAGAGACAAAAGGCAGTGACCAGAGAGGTCATGGGGGCTTTAAAGGGGTATTATGAGAGTGGTAGGGGATACTGTGCTCTGAAAGGTGCTGCCTTTTAGAGGAAACAAGAATGACGTTCTGATCACAAGCAGCAATATCATTCAGTCCTCTGTGGCAATTTCTGCCAGAACCAGAGTGGCTTACTTGGTCTGGTGGCCTAACTGTTAACTGGGTAATTGTATTTTGCCTAGCTATATTCCCTTTTGATTTCAATTAAATATAGCATTTAATCTTATAGTTTCATAGAGGTTGAGGCCAAAAAGGGCCATTAGATCATTTACTCTGACCTTCTATATATCACAGGCCATTAAATTTCACCCAGTTATTCCTAGACTGAGCTCAGTAACTTAACTTAGACTAAAGCAGTTCAGTTCAGAAGGACTACTAGAGCATGGGAGAAGCTGAGATGCCACCAGTGCTTAAGGCCTCTTAGGACAGGGACATTTTAGGTTAGACATGCACCTGCTCTAACTGATTCCTATCAAACAACCCATTTTCTATGCTGAAGCAGCAGATGGAAAACTTGTGAGGTCCTTGTCAGTCTTACCTGAGAAAATTCTTTTTGATGTCATACCTGGCAATAATAACGTATTCCCACATGAGTAAGACACACCAGCCAAGCATTTTATATAGTATTTCAGAGAATTAGCATCTACAGCTGTGGTCATTTTTTTCATGCTTCAGAGGAAAGCGAACAAGTAAAAGACCCAAGCATTTTATGAGCGAGTTGAGGAAATGAACAAGGGGTTTTCAATTCTGGCAAACCCCTAGATGAGAAAAGTGGTCATAACCCTTCTAGATTGATTACCTGCACACATGGACTATAACATTTTTTCAGAAGTTGGTTTAAAATAATATCGTTTAGAAATAAATCTAATCTTCACTTGGGTTCCAAGTAATGACGAATCTCATGGTAAGATGTTCCAATGTTTTATTGGGATGCTGCTAGGAAATTGCATGTTATATCAAGGTGAAGTTTGGCTAACTACTACTTTCAGCTCCTGGATCTTATCATCCCTTTTTCAGCAAGTCTGAACACCTCCCCCCACACAACTTTGAATATCTTTTCCATTTGAAAGTACCTATCACCAAAATCACCCTTAACCTTCTTGTCAAACAGCTAAATAGATTGAGCTCATTAAGCCTTATATCATAAGACTTGTTTTCCAGGCCCTGGATCATTTTTGTAGTCCTTTGAACTCTCTACAGTAGTCCCACATCCTTCTTGAAGTGTGAACACCAGAAGTGGATAATAACAGCAGTGTTGTAGTGGTAGTCTCACCAGGGGTACTTATAGAGGTGATACCACTTT
>NW_017729024.1:12034419-12044784 GCF_001723915.1 Gavialis gangeticus | reverse complement strand
GCATCTACAGCTGTGGTCATTTTTTTCATGCTTCAGAGGAAAGCGAACAAGTAAAAGACCCAAGCATTTTATGAGCGAGTTGAGGAAATGAACAAGGGGTTTTCAATTCTGGCAAACCCCTAGATGAGAAAAGTGGTCATAACCCTTCTAGATTGATTACCTGCACACATGGACTATAACATTTTTTCAGAAGTTGGTTTAAAATAATATCGTTTAGAAATAAATCTAATCTTCACTTGGGTTCCAAGTAATGACGAATCTCATGGTAAGATGTTCCAATGTTTTATTGGGATGCTGCTAGGAAATTGCATGTTATATCAAGGTGAAGTTTGGCTAACTACTACTTTCAGCTCCTGGATCTTATCATCCCTTTTTCAGCAAGTCTGAACACCTCCCCCCACACAACTTTGAATATCTTTTCCATTTGAAAGTACCTATCACCAAAATCACCCTTAACCTTCTTGTCAAACAGCTAAATAGATTGAGCTCATTAAGCCTTATATCATAAGACTTGTTTTCCAGGCCCTGGATCATTTTTGTAGTCCTTTGAACTCTCTACAGTAGTCCCACATCCTTCTTGAAGTGTGAACACCAGAAGTGGATAATAACAGCAGTGTTGTAGTGGTAGTCTCACCAGGGGTACTTATAGAGGTGATACCACTTTTTTACAACTGCTTGATATTTCCTATTTAAACATTCAAGGATCATTTTAGCAGGTTTTCGGTTTTTGCCACAGCCTTGCCATGAGAGTTGATGTTAAGGCAGTTTATCTATAATAACTCTGAAGCCCTCCTCTAAGTCATAATTTTCCAAGATAGTTTCCCAACCTTTAGAGATGTATTATTTGTTCTGAGAATATTATGTTGTATTTGGCCGTTTTAAAATGCATTTTGTTGCTTGTACTCACATAACCATGCACTTCAGATCAGTTTGCATTGTTGCCCTCTCCTTCTCATTATTTATTACCCCACCAGTCTTTGTGTCATATACAAAATTTGCCAGCAAAGACTTTATATTACCCTCTAGATTACGAAAAAAAAATTGAACAGTACTGGATTGAAAAACAAGCCTGGGTGTTTCCCATTAGAAATGGCTTCAGTTACTGGTGTGTCCATGTTAAATTTGTTTTGAGATCTGTCTGTGGAACAGGTTTTTAAACCATTGAATATTCATCCTGTTGGGTCCAAGGTTTTAAATCAAAATGCCATGTAACACTAAGTGCTTAGAGAAATCTAAGTCTGCAGAATCAAACACACCCATATTTAGCAAGCACACCCATAATCTTGTCAAAAAAGACAACAGCTTTCTGTCTTGCATTATTACACACCATTATTGTGCATGATTCAAACAGACCCTGTATTCCATCCTCAGGCTGGATGTATTTTATATAGTCACATAAAAGCTGTCTCCATATGATGCACATTTTTAAAATATTGTTTTTATTTATTTGGCTTTGTAAACAATCTTTTAAAAAGTATCTGTTCATGTTACTGACTACATTGGCTGCTTTTTAAAAAAATACAAATCCTATAATAAAGGAAGATCCAGTCACCAAACCTTATCAAAATGTGTAACTTAATTAGTCAAATGCTTACAGCAACAAACTGAAACCACTCTGTCTACTGAAACGACCCATGCAGTGCCTGGACTGTGCACTACCAGTGGTTACTGAGCAGTCATTTAGTACTAGCAAGTTGTTACTGTGCAGGTGTAGACGCGCCCACTGAGTACACAAAGCTTTTGTGATTTGTACAAAGTTTATTTTATGAATGTATTTAGAGGGCTTACTTCTATTGTTTTTGCATAGTCTGAGGAGTTTGTGTACAGGAAACCCCTATCCACATAGTTATCTGGTGCATTTTTCACACTGATGTTCCTTGGTGAGATTACCTCTTGAGGATTTGAAGTAATACTCATTCAACCAAAGCCGTGGCAGAGATGGTGTAACTAGTGTCAGGTCAGTTCTGTCTCTTCAGATTTGCAAGGCAGGCACTTCAAGTGCACTGCATACTTACAAAACATTAACAAGGTTTTGTGCTGAGATTCCAAACTCAGTCTGGATGTCTTGTAAGAGCTCCCTGAGTGCCCAGTTTCTCCTTTCTGGCTTTTGTCAATATCTGGCAGCTGGGTATGTTTACATCTACAACTTCTGTAATATAAATATTATATTACATTTAGCTTTCAAATGTTCTGTATTGTGTTATTTGCTCTAAAAACAAACCTCTGCTCCAACCTCCTCTTTTTTTGTTGTTTTAAAGACGTTTTCCTTTCATGTGCAGATGTTGTTTTTCACTTTGTATCTTTTATGATAGTGACATTTTCTCAGCTCTAGAGTCCAGAAGTGTAGGCTTTATTCAGCATGTTTATATTTCGGAGAAAGGAGAATTATATGTAATTGGAGATTTGCAAAATTGATTTCTACTCTGTGTTTACAGTTTCTCTCCCATCTCCTTTTAAGAGCCGAGTTCCTCTATGATGCTAAGCCAGTTTGGAGGAAAAGAAACCGACAGCTGGAGGCTTTATATCTAGTATAAAGTATATGTAGTACTTTCTCCAATGCACTCTATCAGTAATATTATAGAGACATTTAAGTCTTCTCTTAAAGCCGTGAAGAAGAAAGGGAGACAGGATAACACCATCCCTATTAGCATTACCACATTCATGTTAAGTGACTTAGGAAGTAAGGGGTTTTATACAATAGCAATAGTGACTTCTCTGCAGCCTTGAATGATATTGCTAATTGTACCCAAGAGTTTTTTTCTCAGTCATCACAGGTTTCACACATTAGCAGTTACATATATGCTAAGTTTTAAAATGTTGTTAATTGCACGACTAATTTGGTCCCTAAAACCCCCTTGGCAGTGGGGGCATTTATGTAAAAACACAGGACATATCTGTACTGCCTGTTACTTCACTGTTCCACAATACTTCTGCTGGATGAACCAGAACTGGCACATCCATTGATTTCTACCAGCTGTTTTCTGCCAATTCTAGTTCCTGACAGGTAGCAAGCTGTGCAGTTGGCAGCAAAGAATCTCAAACAGTTCAAATATGCCCTAGGGAGGGCAACTGCTTACCCTCAGCCCATCAAAGAAGCACAGTTATATTTTTCAAGATACATAGACATTTGCCACATCTGTCTCATATTATTGGTATTCAGAACTGAAGAAAGGCTGAGCTATAAACATGTGGCTTTTACTAGAAAGGCAAGAACAAGTTGCTTGTAGAACACAGCTAATATATACATGCTGGTGAACAATTTCATAAATGAGACTTCTTTGTGGGCTGTGTGAAGTTAATCTGTGTTTTTTCAAGATCTAAAAGAAAAAGTTGCCCATTCCTATGTCAAGAAAACTATTATACCTTATACCCGTATTTGTTCATTATTCATACGTTGTTGCTATACTCAATGGGACCTAGTGCAGATGGGTCAGATCCAGTGAGTTGCAGAGCTAACTTAGTTCTCATTGACTGTAGTGCAAATTTAGCCTGGCAGGACTGACCCTAGGAATGCAGGAGATTCAGCCATAGTGCATTAGCGTTGAAGGTCTTGGTTGTGGGAAACGTTCTGCTCCTTCATTTCCACTTGTCAATAGAAGAATGGCTTATAAATTAGTTGCTGATAAATGCAGTGTCAGAAACAATCCAACCAAGCAACCAACCAAACAAATGTCCTGAATAATTTGGTATATGAATATGTTAGTGCTGTATTGACTGTAGCACTTGAGCTGTAGATGATTCCTATCTCTTCTGTTAAATGAGAGAGATACAGGGGATGGTGGTTTAGAGCTCTCAAAACCTTTATCAAGTAATGAGAATAATTGACAATAATGAGCATTAACTTGTTTTTTTCTTTAGCCCCAGAACACAATAAAAGTCTAGCACACTTCAATAGAAATACCAAAAAAGGCTTCTGTCCAAAAAGACTGTACTGGATCCAGTAGCTCAACATCTAGTATTACTTGGAAGAAAGACATTAAGCAACCTGCTTGTTGGCTTCATTTAAAACTCTTCATGTTCTGAGGCCCAGCCTTTGTAAGTAATGTGGATATTTTTTTCCCTTGAAAGATAAGCACAGGGTGCAGATGCTCACTTTGTAACTGATTTGGAGTGACAGGGGTTTAGTGTAGCCCTGCAGTTACTGACCTGGAGCATTCATGATTCTGTGCCTTAAGCAAGAAGGAATAAATTATTCTGCTACCTTCCGCTGTCATTTTAAATCTGTAAAGGAATTGTGCAGTATAAAAACTTGAAGACTGCTATTCTATTGTTAACATATGATTTTTTTTTAAATGAGCTGTCAAAGATTAAAACAAGCAGTTGCCCAGTGCAAGTGTTATTATTTTTTCAATCAGAAACCAATAAAACATTTTATAACAGGATTCTAAAGTGTATTTGTTAATTACAGTGATCATATAGTCTTTCAAATGCTAATGGTCTGACTCAGATTTCACTTTGTTTAGTACTGTTAGAAGTTATGATTAAAGAATGGTATAGCTTTATAGTTGTTTTACTGCCATCTGTGTGCACCAGGCAATAACTATGTACAGATGGTTGTGATTCAGAGACAGGTTGCCACATGCAAAAAAAAAAAGTATGTTTCAGTTATTTTAATAAGATTTATTGCAGCAGTCACAGTTAAATGCTTGAACCTTAATGATAATTGCTACTAATCCTTCAAGAAAAATGATTAGAGTTTAATAAACCTCAAGGAGCAGGTTTTGCCATAAACTTCAGAAACATATCATCACAAAGGTATGTTTTATGTTTTTTTTCCCTCCCCTGTCTAATAATTTATTCCAGTGTTCATGGGTCTTGCAATGTTTTGTATGCAATTGCAAGAGATCATCTTGCAGCATTCTATTTCCTTCCAATATATTTTATACTGGTAGAAGTATGAAAAATAGTCTGGTATTAAAAAGCCATTAAAATAGATAAAATTAGTTTGGACAAATTTAGAGTTGAAACAAATGTGTATCTTTCAAACCTTTCAAATCCGTTTTAGTAGTGATGGGCCCAGCTCAAAACCCAGATGCCAACCTCTTGCTGAGAACTAATGGAAAAAGTGTGATTTTTTTTTTTTTTTTCCAGTTCTGTTGTGGAACATAACTCTGAATTTTGTAGTGGATTCATATAGTTAGTAGTCTGTTCCAGTATTCAGTAATACAGGTCAGGGAAGAGACCCTGTACACATTATAAGATCCTCACAGAGAGTGTTCTGTTGTTTGAGACCTAGAGAAACAGATACATCTATAAATCTTGCTCGTGTCCAGTTAAAAATCCACTTTGTAACTGAGCTTTGTCTTCCTCATATGTCAGTATGAAACTTTCATCCAAATACCCAAGACCTGGAAGTGATTTGGACCTCTATCCAGCGTTTTTATTTTAGCTGAGGCTTCTCTTTACTATTTTGTATAATTAGTTGGATTATCAGTTAAATGCATATATAAATTGCTGTATATCTACATCTACTTTATGGAAACTAATATCAGATGGGCATAACTAACTATCTGGTTGGTTGCACCTTGATAAAGTTACTATGTCAAGATAATCCATCAACCAGGTTTTCTTTAACCTTGTGAGTGGCATCTAGTGATGATCTAGGATGGTATCAGAAAGATATCATGCTCTAGCTGAGCTAGATTCTCTAGCTAGATTCTGATATTTTGGAAGCTGATGAGTAATTATGGATCCAACATGCCCTACATTTGTGATATAATATATGGGTTCAAACTTCATAATGGGCACTCTTTTGAACTAGCTGTTAGACTGAGAGCTACTTAATGAAAACTTTTATTGCTTATTGCCCTGAACACTAAAACTGAATGGTAACAAGTTCTTCATTTGGCATTATGTGTAGCATTATCAGGTTTGTAATCTTTAGATTAGTAGTTCAGTCGAATATTAAACTTAAATGTCAAGGAGAAGTATGATTAGTAGAAATTGTCACTTTTCTTCCTCGTACTACTTCTGTATGCCCTTTTGCATTTTTGTGAGAATACATTTGTTTTCCAGGTCACTTTCAGGTCCAAATATGCAAAAGGGCAGCAGCAATTCCTTTTCTTTTACATTTCTGTATTTTGTGAAATACTTTTTTAAGTGTGGGATTGAACAGAACAGTTGAAGGCAGGGAAGTGTTGTTTGTTTTTGTCTGCATGCATTATTGTTCTGCATGCAACAGAAGTTGCATTTAAAGAGATGGCTTCAGCATCTAACTACAACTCCAACCACTGCTGGTACAGCATTAGAAGCTACCTTCAATTTTAGATCTGACATTTTAGATCCTTTCCTCAGCCCTGCCTCCCTGTGAGTGCCCAACTGTTAGTGGGGTTAAGGGAGGTGAATGGAGGCCCCCACCCTGGCCCTGGCTCCGGCTCCGGCTCCGGCTCTGGCTCCGGCTCATGCCAGGCAGCATGAGGGAGCACCTCCAGCCTGCTGGCCTCAGCCAGTGCAGGCAGCCTGTATGCCCCCTTCCTCCCCACCTGCCACTGCAGGGCGAATGTCTATTCTCTTCACTCCCGACCTAACCTAGGGTGCCTAGAGTAAAGTGCAAAACTTAGAATGCTTCCGCCTCTGGCTTTTTGAACATCTGTTCTTAGCCCAAGTGTGACTTCCTATCAGAACTAGCCATTACTATTTAAAGGTGAGGAAAGTTGGCACTGTAAAGTCATAGAAATGCTGGCATCCCCCAGTATATCTGACACTTATGTTTACAGGAAAATTATGAATAGAAAAGTTTAAGTGGCATTAAAAATAGGTATTGCGGGGCTCCAAGAAGAAACCTTGGCCATTTCTGTCATAGCCTTACCTGCTGTGCATCTTTCTTTATATACAATAGACTATAAATATGAGCGAGCATCTGTTACTGTATTCCTTTCCACTAGCCAAGATTTCCATAGTCTGCTGCCATGGTACTTGCATATGACATTTTGAATTCATGAAGTGCAAAAGCTTGACATTTTGAATTAGAAATTAATTTAACAAACATATCTGTAGAAAATGTTTGGATCCTCAATATTTGTCAAATGATATCTTGAGAAGTTAAAAAATATTGCAAAGTTAACTTGTAAAAGTTTTATGTGAAGTTCATGAAAAAATACTTATCACTTGAGAGGCACGTGGTCTGGGGGATAGGACAGTAATTTGTTGAATGGTTCTGTGCAAGTTACAGCATATTATTTTGTTGCTGTTTTCTTTCCTTATGCTTTTTCTGAGTTCTCTCTTTAAAATGCCTTTAAGCATTTATGCTGGGATAATGATTACTAGGTCTATTTCCAGTGTCCAGACTGGTGCTGTTCCTGTCACCATAGCTAAGAAAGTTTTGCCTCTTGTTCTGTGAATATAAATGTTCATATCAAATTTCATCATATACTGCCTGAAAAGTGGTGACCCTGCATTTGTAGATTTGCCTTATTTCAGAGAGAAGAGGAAAGATGGGTGATGTTTTAAATTCAAAATGTTGAATTTTTATTTGAAGTTAAAAATTAATAAGGATTAGGCATATATGAAAATCTTGTCTTATTATTAGGTTCTGATTTTGCAGATGGATTTAGGTGCCCAAGAACACCATCTAGGAGCCCACTGATGGCTGGAGAGCATTATGTGGACTTCTAGAACAGGTCCAATTGTAGGATTGGGGTCATACCCTTATCAAGTACCCAGCTTTTTCTTGAATTGTTCTGCAAATTAGCTGTCAGGACCCAGTCCCAAACCCCTGACCTAGAGGCTCAGACACCAGAAACTAGCTCACTCCTCCACCAACCTACAAATTATGGATGAAGGCAGAGCAGCAGAAAGGAAGCTCCACAGCGAAAAGGCCTCCTACTGCTGGTCCCTGATTAGTCAGGGCACCCAGCTAGGGATTGGTCCCATCAGCCTTTATATAAAGCCTGTGCAGGATACAAGAAGCTATATGAACAAGACTCCTGCTGCTCTTGGGCTGCCCTGCTGTCCCAGTGCTCCCATCTTCCAATTCCAGACCTGACACCACTTTGCTAATCCTGCCCAGGCTTTGACCTCTGCCTCTGCCTTGTAACTTGGATTTGTTTGAAACTCTGATCTCCAGGTGCCTGACCTGGCTTGCTCCCCAGCTTTGCTTTGCCTGTTGTTTTGGCCTTGTCTCAGACTCTAACCTTCTTGACTCATCTATCCCTAGAACTTTGGTTCTTGGCTCATGCTAGCCAGACAGACTGCCCAGGCCTTGGTGTGTGACACTCTCCTGGTGCTTTCAGTTAATTGGCTCCCTTCCTTTCTTATGGGTATTTTTGATAGATGTGTAAAGTAACCAGTTCTGGGTGGCTTGAACAAAGAGGAAGAGGTCACTAAGCACCCAAGGAAGGATGGAGGTTTTTCAGTTTTCCTTACATTCCATTAAGAGACTTCAGTGTGGTGTTTCTGCCACTTTGTTGTGGTACTTAACTCTCAGGAATCCTTACAAGATTTCAAGATGAGATGTTCCAGCAATAAATAGGTAGTCTTTTGCTCTTTCAGTGCTGCTGAAAACATAAGAGAAATAATACCCCCCCAGGGCAGTCTGCCTACAGTGCCCACAACTCTTTCTCTAATATAATGGGCAAAAGGATTGAAAGCACAAGCTGTGCTATGTGCGCTATCCGCATGGCTCTTCCTCTTCTGGTTTGGGGGCTTTACAGTGGACTTCAGAACAGGAGTCTGATATTTTGATACATGATATTTAGTGAATATCCCTAAGCACTAATCCTTCCATGGATTCAACCTTCTTACCATTAGTGGATCCTTTTGTCAGTGTTGGCTTGTTCTCTTATATCATGATATGATGTTTTATACCTGTGAAACACTGGCATCACTTTCTGTTCCAAACATGCAGTGAATTAATTTGTTCATGTTTATTAATTTAAAATTCTGTTTGCTATGAACAGTAATATCACTTAGCTACAGTCATTTTCCACCTCATTTGGTATCATACTAATTTTAACTGCATTTTATTTGCTAGTCTATCAACTAATGCTCAGTGATTGGAGCACATCAAAAGGCTGAGCTGAGATAAACACAAATGGCTGGGATGTCTGTCTGAGCCTACTGAGATCTTCTAATTTTGTTCACCTTCTTTTCATGAACCCGATTAACCACTTTTGCAACAGCTCTGACATTCCTTGTTATATTTCAGAGCATTCTCTACAACACTGGGGGAGGACTGATATGTCTCCAGTGACATTTGTGCCTTTTCTCACTACCCACATTTCATGTATCATGGATCTATTTGCTAAAAACCACTTGAGTCTTATGTTTTTCACTGGTCAACCCATGAGGAAGAAAGTGCAATCTGGATGCCTCCTGAAGTCTGTGACATGATGATTATTTGCCATTATAGTTAAAGAATAAAAAAAGGACATGAAAACTATGTGGCAAAGAAAAGACCATAGATTGCAAGGCAAGGAAGAAATACCTGCTGGGTAGGTGGGTGTATTAATATGTAAGATGCATATATCAAATTGTAAAATTTAGAGGGATAGTTGTAGTAGGGTTGGACTGTTCCAACTGTGATGTCAAGGAAATGTGGAGAGGCAAGGTTTTTGGTAATACCTTTTATTGGACCAAATGCATAGTTGAGAGAGCTGTTGGACAAGCTTTTGGACATTAGGTGGCCTTTCTTAGGGAAAGTTGTTAATTTTCTTTTTCTTGTTTTTAATTATCCCGTTAGCCTTTTCAGAATCAGTGCTCTGTTATTACTGCTTCACCAGTGAGAACACTTACACTTTTATAGCTACTTAACACTTCTGTATCATTTTATAAAGCAGTATTTCATGTTGTTCTACTAATAGTGCTGACTTTGTCTCTCAACAGTCTTGAGAGAGGGAAGCTTTTCTTTGTTTGAAAATGACAAAACAGAAGCAAACAAGGAACAAAGTTACCAGAATCATACAATAATGGTCTCGGAACTTACGGGATCCTGCATGCAGGCAGGGAGCCTGCTCTGATGTGCTGGAAATCCAGTGCGTCAGATCAGATTTGATTAATTGAGGCTGCTGGAGCACAGAAATTGGTGCACTCTGGCAACCTCACTCATCATGTGTATCAGCATCGCTGAGTGTCTTGGCATTGACAAAATGGCAGCAGTGCACTTTGAAATAAAGCATGTCTGATGAGCTTTATTTCAAAGTGCCCCGCCGCTATTTTTTCAACGCAGGGACGTGCAGCGATACTGATACTTGTGACACAGGCACTTTTAATTAGTGTGGCTTAAAGCACCCAGTGTCATGTCCAGCACCTCATGTAAAAATGCCCTTTGATTTTGAATACTTAAGGAAGTATCGTTACTTTCTGGGAAGTTTATCATTTTAGGCATCCTGATTTCTTTTTTTTTTTTTTTTTTTTTTATTTTGTGGG
>NW_017729024.1:11992497-12034320 GCF_001723915.1 Gavialis gangeticus | reverse complement strand
TTTTTTTTTTTTTTTTTTTTTTTTTAATCTGTAGGCAGAGTCACACAGAGATGAAAAATGAGCTTACTACATGAACTAACTGGAGTAGTCTGCTCTGGTTGTTCAGGACATACAGGACACATCTACAGGAGATGTTTACTGCACAGTAGACTAATTAGCTGTGCAGTAAACATTGTGTGTCTACAAGTGCACCACTATTAGGCTCGAGTAAACTAATTTACTCTGCAGCAGGATAAAATGCCAGTGCTATGCTGCCGTGGAGTTTTTTACTCTGCAGCAATGCACGTGTAGATGCTACCCCACCTGGTTGGGGCATGAGGATGCTTTAGTGTGGGGGCTGCCTGCTGGCTAGCCATGTGCTGAGGCACCTTTGTGCCCCAGCCAGCAACCTCACAGCAGATTGAGCTGGGAGGCAGCCCCAGGCTGACAGGCTGACCGCTGGGGCTCCCTGCCAGCTAGGGTTGCTCTGACCTGTGGTCCTGGGTGCATGTGTAGACAGCATGCCTGGAGCAATAAACTTGGGAGCAATAAGCTTCCAAGTTTATTGGTTCACACTAATCACATGTAGATGTACCCACAGATACTCAAAAAAGTGCAAATGAATGTAATGTCTGTGATCAACTAGTTCCATTTTATTTTTTCCTTCTATGGCCCTTCTGTCCAGCCCCACATCCATTCTAACACTATGTCCACAGGCAAGTTGAAGATAAAATTCTAGTATTCAGATTTGTTGTAATTCATTGTTGAGCCACCAAACCATCTTCTTCACTATCAGTTAGAATCACAAATTTTGGGAGGGACTAATTTGGAAATCTCATGATGCAGGGAGGCTGTGATGCAATTCTATTCCTCCTGCCTTCTATGGCATATCTTTTTTTTTTTTTTTCTTTTTTTAATGAAATCCTTCTTTGTTTTCCTCTCTAGCAGAACACTCATTATGCCTAGGTCATCTACTGCCTCGATTACTTCATCCTACCTATCTCTTATGTGCCGATTGCCCCCTTCATTCTTTTCAAAGCAGAAGTGTGAAAAAGATCTTCCTTGGTTTTTGATCTGCTCATGTGACACCCTCTTCCAATCTGTACACTGGCTTCCCACTTCATTTTAAAAGCTCGGGACACCTCCACCTGACATGCATATCAAACCCTATGGTTTACATCTTCCCTAATTGATCATCCAGTGTTGGCATGATTCCTTCTTCCACCCTGCAATCTTGAATCTTCTTCATTGTCACCAGCTGTATATATACCAACCTCTCAGTCCTGTTTTCACCCATTTTGGTATCTTTAGAGAGGACACGTTCTCCACACAAAACACACTAGACAGTGTTAGTCAAAAAGCTTTCCCTACTACAGCATACCATAAAAAAGGAAAGTGTGAATAAAGAATCAAGGTGAAAGAGTGAAAGAGATGTAACATATTTTATGAAGTCAAACTGTCAAGAAGTGCATAGATGGTTCACAGAGGGTCCAGATATTGTATAAATGTAAAAAATGTTGTAGCAGTCTTCTATTCCTGCCCTATGTTGTCTTATTAGTGTGTGATGTCTAAAATTAGATCATAAACTCCTTGGGGCAGTGGTGGCATCTTTTATTTGTTTTATAAAGCTCCTCACAAACTGTATAAATAATTATAATGTAAACATATATTAAAGACATTTTTAAATTCATCCACCGGGTTCATGAATAATGTAAAACTTTATTTCAACTCCTAATCTTGGAGTGGCTATAAAATCTGATCTGTTAAAAGCTGTTTTTCTTACCTTTAAAACCATCTGTAAAACTCCATGTGCTATAACAGTTTTCATTTAAATTGGACTAAAATATTTCTTTTTATTGTTTAATAATAGGTATTTTAGCAGTTTTTTATGTCACATATCATATTTAACAAATTCTCCACTTCAGAAAGGTGACAGGTAGCCTCGAAATACTAAGTAAAAATAGCTTTTTATCACTTGATCACCACTATT
This sequence comes from Gavialis gangeticus, assembly GCF_001723915.1. Taxonomy (NCBI): domain Eukaryota; kingdom Metazoa; phylum Chordata; order Crocodylia; family Gavialidae; genus Gavialis; species Gavialis gangeticus. The sequence goes on along the minus strand of NW_017729024.1, from coordinate 12,032,351 downwards.
CACTTTAAAAAGTACATTGACATGAATGTTGTGTCTTTATGCATTTCTGCTGTTTCCCTCCATAGCGTGTTATGTTAATTGTTTTAATTTCTTTTGGAAACAAATAGTTCTTAAAATTCATTAGCTCTAGTGATAGGAAGGAGATGAATTTAGGGTTGGATCTAACATAGTGTGTAGCAACAGTGTTCTGAAGAGCATAAGGGAATGAACTTCTGATACTATCTTTTAAAGAACTGGAGGAAGAGAGAGAATAAGAAATACCATCTTCTCAGTTTTCTGTGTTGGGGTATGAGGAGGCAGCACCTCCCCCCAATTAATGTGGTGAAGAAAAGGCTAGATGTATGCAACAGGTCCTCATATCTTCCAACACACCTGGTAGAAGGGTTTCATGGTATGTTTAATCCAAAACTTTTGTGTTAGGCTAGGGCTGCCCAACTGGCAAACCCACTGACTGCGTGTTAAGACCTGGTCCCAAACTCCCACCCTAGGGGCTCAGGGGCCAACTGCTAGCTCATGAAGGAAGGCAGAACAGCAAGGAAAAGGGCTATACTGGGAAAGGGTGTCCTACTGCTGGTCCTCTAATTGGCTTTGGGCTCCTGATCCCTGATTGGATCCTCCAACCCATAAGGCTTTCTGTTTCCTTTGACCTCTACCTCTGCTTCACATCTCAGATTGTTGGAACTCAGCTCTCACAGGTACGTGACCTAGCTCACTTCCTGACCTTGATCTACCTAGAATTTCAGCCTTGATTCAGATTCTGACTCTCTCTTGTTGACCTCAGCTACCCCTCAGACCCTTGGTTATCAGCTGGTGCTAAGAACTACTCAGATTGCCTGTGCCTTGGTACATGACACTGAGCTATAAGCAGCCCACAAAGAGTTAATTTGTGGCCCCAAGCTCCCACCCCAGCTACTGCTGCCCCTCCTCCCCTACTGCTCTGTTGGCAGGAACCGCCAAGGGTCTCTTGGCTTTCACTTCCTGCCACTGCCCCAGTGGGGTCTGTGGTAATGCAGCACAATGCCGCAGGGACTTTGGAGCTGAGGGTGAGGCTGGGATGCCCATGTCACATGGCACAGTGGAGCAGTGGTTGTCCGCCCAGTGCAATGTGGTGGTAGAGGGCTGGGGAGGTGGGGCATTGTTCCTGGCTGGTGTGCAGCCTGATGTGCAGCCCAGGGCTCATTTTGGTGCAGCCCACAGAACATGCAGCCCCAGCTGCTTAGAAGTTGGACAGCCCTGTGTTAGGCCATTAATTGGTTGTTTTTCACCACTATGTGAAAAATGTGTACCTCACCACCTCAAACCAAAATTCTATTAAAACGTCAGGATTTATGTAGTTTCTGTGTGTCACATACAATTACAAACTGAATATTGTGTACATGCAAAACTATAAATAGGCTCAGGCATAGAAAGACTCATCAATTGATATCAACTTGGATGGAGTTTTGAATCAACAAGAGAAGCAGGCATGATGTCCAGGGTGCTTTTTTCACAGTAAACATTTTGTAAAGCTCTGACTAACTCTTTCTTGAAGGAAACACCAGTAGACATCTTCCTTAACAGAAATTCTGTAGTTTGGCAATGAAGCCAGCAGCTTTACTGGTTAAACAACTGTTTTTTTGCCACTGCTCTCCCTTAGTTCCCAGGGCTTGTGGGGAGAGAGCAGGATGCAGAGGAGAGCCTATGGTCAGGGCTTTTCTTCCCCATCTGGCCAGTGCTGAGCTTTCTACCAGCTCTGAGCCTGTCTGGGCAGGCAGTCGCTGCCCAACTTTCCCCCAAGCCCTGGGTAGTAGAGGAGAGTGGTGGCCAGCCCCAGAGAGCCCCCAGACCTAGTCAGGCTCTGGTAAAGCCCTGTGCTCTAAGACAGTTTGGGAGAGGGGCTGGGAGGGTTGGAGGGTATGCGGGCCAGAGTGGGGCAGGGTAGGATTCACAGGCAGGATTTGCTGTGGTTCAGGGATTGGGCCACATTGGACCATAACCAGGGAATGGTGGCCAAGGATGGGGGTGGCTTTTGAATGAAATCATTAACCCTTGAATAGGCTTGTTTGGCTGGCTGTTGAATACATGGACCTTCCACTGATGGACACCATTTATGCATTTTGCCCAGCACAATGCCCTTGCCCTCTTGGTCAACTGCCGGGGTGGGGAGAGACAAAGAATCAGCATGACATGCAACCCCAGCACCTAGTTAGCTAGCTAGCCCTGTGTATAAAGGTATCCTTCCCCAAGCCAAGAGCCCCTCTTTTCCCCCAGCCCCCCACTCTGGCTCATGCTGGTTGAGTGAGTTGGAGGTTGATTGACAAAAAGTTTGTGCTTGCTAGCTGGCATGTGCTCTGCAGGCTGTTTGCACAGGGTCACACGCCTGGAGGTTGGGAAAATTGCATTCCCAGGGGCAGGAAAGGGAGTTGGCTTGCTGCCACCCCCCAGGCAATACAGTTCAGGGATGGAAAGTTTGTCTACACAGAATGGGGGATGGGGAAGGGGGCACTGCATCTTGAAATACTGGAGGACTTCAGCTTGGCCAGCCCATCTGTGGAGAGTGGCCACACATTAATGGAACATGAGCTGGGTAACATGGATCACAGAAAATCCTGCCCTGGAGTGGTGTAACTTTGAGATGCATAACAAGTGCTTAAAACTACTTTCAGGCGTTAATGTATAGACAACCCTGGTGTTAAGAGCTCCAACAGCTGCCCAAAGTTATTGTGCAACAAGGCCCTTAAATTCCAATTTACAGCAGATACCTTTTATTTCTCCTAAATCTGCACAATCACCTGACCCACACTTAAAATGTGACTTGTAACAGATACAGAAATAGAAGCACTAGAAAACCCCAGTTTATAAAATAGCCAAAGAGACCTGACTATCATGAAAATGGGTTATAGAGACTTTCTAGACAGGTTAACATTATATTGCACCAAAGCTTCTGACTCTTGGCATCTCAGTAGGCTGTCCTCATGTTTTAAAATCTCATTCATTCTCTGCCACCAGAACTTTTACACTTTATTTAATCACTTCCAAAATAGAAGAATAAAGCATAAAGAAAAGCCAGTGGGCATTTATAGATGTGTTCCAGGAGGAGGGGGGTGGGGGTTGGTGCTTTAATTAGACCAGCTTTGAGAACCACTTTAATTAAAGTGCCTGGAGTGCCATGCACATCAGTGTCCCCGCATTGAAAAATGGCAGCAGGGGCACTTTAACTAAAGCTCACTGAATGAGCTTTAGTTAAAGTGGCCCTGCCACCATTTTTCAGCATAGGAGCACTGATGCACATGATGCTGGAGTCTGCTGGAGCACAGTAATTGCCATGCTCCAACAGACTTAATCGAGTCTTCTCCAATGCATTACAATTATGCATTGGACAGCCAAGTTGGATCAACCTTTCTGCATATCTATAGGCACCCCATGGCACTAGTGTAAAGTCAGCATAAAATACTCCTGAATCAAAATGGTAGCATTTTATACCCACTATGTACTCATACAAATGACTGCTTGTAGTAGTGAACAATAGAGAAGGACAAGGGTGTATTAAAGAAATCAAGAGGCTGTATGCAGGTAGGTGTCTTGCTGTACAGTGTTTGATTACTCATGGGTGGTACATTCTCTATTGTACCTTTGCTACGAGCATATGGTAAAGGAGGCAGTGCAAGTGAGGGTGGGGGGCAGGAGATTAGCAATTATTATCTTTCTTTTTTTTTTTTTGAGAAGCAATATGGTGTAGATATCCTAGCAGAAATTCCAACAGACACTATTAAGATTCCTCAGTTGTTCTCTGATTTTTGTTTCTGCCAGAGGCTAATGTTCCTAGGGGGCAGAAACACAGTAGAGGCAGAGTTCTGTTCCAAAAACCTGGTTGCCCACTGGAACCAGTTAAAATTGGCTCTGCCAGTGATTCGTTGCCTACACTGCAGTCACAGAAGCAATTGCCCTGTTGAATAAGGGATACCTGAGCTAACTTTAAATTAGCCAGTTTGGGTAACAGTAGTAGTCCAACCAAGGCAGCAGAGAATTCAGTGAGGGCTAATTTACCCTGCTGAGAGTGCCTTCTGTTACTTCAGTGTAGACATATCCATTGTATGTCTGTGTGCCAGCCACTTCACTCTGTATGACATTATAATTGAGATAATAATTACTTCACAGAGGTGATAGCAGCATCATCTGGTAGTTTGTATAGTGTTTTGAAAATCTGAAATGCAATATCTTCTTGTGACTGAATGCAGTGGATGCTGTACCTAGCTTTTATAGCCTTTATCAGCTATAAAAAGGCTATAGCATTTGTAGTGCCCCCCCCACCTTTATTCTAGTATAGAAAAACCTAGTTTTGTTTCTCATTTGTGTTTCCCATCCTATAGAGGCCTAGTCTTACATTACACCATTTTGCCAGCAAAATTCCATGCTCACAGGCTCCTTGTAGCTCCAGAAGCTTTCTTTAATGAGCCATTTCTGACTCTTGTAGTTATCTTTCCTGAAGAAGAGTTGTACAGTTTGGAACTAGCATAATAGTGTTCTCTTGTTGCTGCCTGGATTACTTTCTTTCTTTCCTTATGGGTAAACATTTCCAAGGTGCCTAAGTCCTTTAGGAGCCAAAGTCCCTTTTGACTTTCATTTGAGAATTTTCTCCTGAATGCTTTTGGGAATCTCATATTTGCTTTCAAAATATTTTTCCTGCCATTGTTTTCTGAGGCCACCTAAACTGGATGAATTTCTCTATCTCCAATCTGACAAAAAATTAAAAATATTGAAAACAACAGAGCAGGGAAATTATATATGTGTTATCAAATGCAGGGTGGTTGGCAGACTTGATATCGGGTAGCAGATCTTGCTGGACTGGCCATACACAGCTACTCAGTTCTAACACATTAAAGGGGATTGTTTTGGACCACTTGACCTTATCTATATGCAGATATTCTTGCAAGAATGCAGTGGCAAATTGAATTTGCCTTGACACTCCTGCTCCATTCTGGGCTGATGACACAAAATCCATACTGTGCCCATTAATGTCAAACCTACACTTGTTGCTCCAGGTTTTATTGTTATTGCTGTTTCCTCAGCCTTTTTTGTATCCCTAAGAATGTGTGCTCTTTTTGACTCATACAATATATTTGTACTTTGGTACAAGTAAACAGGTGAAGGGGGAAATGGTGGAGAAACAGCCTGTGGCAGTATGTTCATCAGAACAGCCTTTAATGACCTGTATCTGCACCTCTGTAACCTGCAAGCATGGAGCAGTCAGGGCTGTAAACACACTTGTCCCTGTCACACAGTTCACAAATTTATAGAACTGGTATATACCTTACTATATGCCTAATGACAGGGTTCTTGAAGGAGTTTCTTTCAGCTTTGGATACAACACTAACTGCAAAAGAAATTCTTAAAAACAATTTGTTGGCCTTTCCTCACAATGAGTATCCACTGAACCTGGAATATCTAATGGGCAGAAATGTCGCTTTCTCGAGACATAACCTTCAAGAAATGATGAAGTAATATGAACATAAGGTTCTAGACACAAAACATTCAATCCATTTCAGAATAATTTGATTCAATATTGAATTCATATTGCATGCCTCTACATATGTATTGTGTGTGTATATATAATACAATGTATGTCCTTTATATAAAGTTTATGAAGAGTTAAGTGAATATGTTTTAGTAGCTGATTAATTGTTGAGAGAGTCCAGCAGGTTAATATATTACTTATAACTTTCTACTGCATACTGCTCATATTTGGTTTTAACATCTATTAGTCGCATATTAATCTTTCATTAACTGTTCATAATGTACTGAATATAAAGGGTATAAGTGTTAATGTAGCTCATTTTAAGTCAGGAAGGGAAGGAAGAAGGGGCAAAGATGAGCAGTGGGGAGATGTAAGTAAGTAATCTTAGGACATATAAAATCAAAAAATGTCACCTTTTTCCACTCATACATGGGCTGGAGCAATTTCCTCTTACATCTACATCTCTTACAGTATATGACAGACAGCACAGGAACAACTGAAATGGTAACAGCTCTGTGCAAAATAGTCTTGATAGGTGCTTTATTACCATATTTGTATGGCACAACTGCCTTTTGTGTATAACTATGAGCATGCTTTTCTGCTTTAATGGGCTTTTTCAGGAATACATGGGTAGTCAGTGCTGAGTACAGTAAGCCAAATAAGCAAAATCATAGGTTCATAGGAAAGTAGGGCTGGAAGGGACCTCAGAAGGTCATATAGTGCAGCCCTTTGTTAAAGGCAGAATCATCCCTGACTAAATCATCCCAGCCAAGTGTCTGTCTGACCTGTTCTTGAAAACTTCCAATGATGGAGATTCCACAACCTCTCTAGGTAGCCTGTTTCAGTTCTTGACCATCTTCATAGTTAGAAAGTTCCTTCTAATCTCCACCCTAAATTTCCCCTGTTGAAGCTTGAGGCCCTTGCCCCTAGTTCTGTCCCCTGTGGCCACAGACTGGGGAATGACTGGCTAGGCTGCAGTCTTCAAATACTTGAAGAGTGACTGCAAAGAGAATGGAGAGGGTTTTTCTCTGTGGCATGCAATTATTCCTTCTGAAGTGCAGGGCTTTGCACTTGTCCTTGTTGAATCTCATTTGGTTGATTGTGAACCACTTTTCCAGTTTATCCAGGTCAGTCTAGATCTTAGCCCTAACTTCCAGAAGATCTGCAACTCCACCGAACTTGGTGTTGTCCACAAATTTGCAAAGCATGCACTTAATCACATCATCCAAATAATTAATGAAGATGTTAAAAAATGCCAGACCCAGGACATATCCCTGGGGAACCCCACCTGATATCTCTTGCCAACTAGATATCGAACCATTATGACAACTTGTTAAGCAAGATGATTCAACCAGTTATATTGGATCCATCTTACTGTACTTTTATTTAGTTTCTGTTTCCTGACCTTGTCAATGAGGGTGTCATAGGAGATGATGTCAAAAGTGTTGCTAAAGTTGAGATACATCGTATCTACTGCTTTTCCTCTGTCCACAGAGCCGGTCACTGTATCGCAGAAAGAAATCAGATTAAACATGTATCATCATGACTTGCTCTTGGTGGATCCATGCTGGCTGTTCTTGATCACCATATTCTCCTCTAGGTGGTTCACAACAGATTCCTTGAGGACCTACTGTATGTTCTTTCCAGGTACCAAAGTCAAGTTGACTGGTCTGTAATTCTCTGGATCTTCCTTTTTTCCTTTCTTAAAGATAAGCACTATATTTGCCATTTTCCAATCATCTTGGACCTCATCCAACCTCTACAAGTTCTTAAAGAGAATAGCCAAAGGCTCTGAAATTTCCAAAGTCAATTCCTTCAGTACCCAAGAACATAAGAAGATAGAGTGCTATACTGGATTATCTAGCTTAGTGCCATTCACCATTTATTGATTTAGAGATGCCAGAGGAAATCTCCAAACATTCTGTTCAACAGCCATTCATAGATCTATCATCCATTAGTTTATCTACTCCCATTTTAAACCTGGATATGTTATCTGCCTCCACACATCCTGTGGCAATGAATTCCTCATGTTAACCATGTGTTGCATAAAAAAAGCACTTTCTCTTTAAACCTGCCACCTACTAATTTCAGCAGGCACACTCTAGTTATAGTATCATGTGTCTTGGTGAATAACAGTTCCCTGTTCACTTTGTCCATACATTTCAAGATTTTTATAAACCTCTGTCATATCCCCTCTTCAGATTTCTTTCCAAACTGAGTCTCGCTTGGCATGGCAACTGCTCCAGGCCCCTGATCATTTTTGTTGTTCTTCTCGGTATCTTTTCTAGGATGCATCCCATTTGGCCCTGCTGATTTGAAAGCATCTAGCTTCTTTAAATAATCCCTAACCTGTTCTTCTATTACTCTAGGCAGTTTGTCCTTTTCTCTATCTTTGCTGCCAACTTGACTCAGCCTCTGGTGGCTGTCCTATTTGTGAAGACTGAAGTAAAAAAAAAAGCATTAAATACTTCAGCCATCTTTGCATTGTCCATAACTAGATTGCCTTCCACATTCCATAAGGGACCTATGGTTTCTCTTGTCTTCCTCTTACCAGATGGGGAAGTGCTTACATGTGAGAGGTAAATCCTGGTGTATTTTCTCAGGAATCAGTTAAGTTAGCTGGAAGATGATATGGATAGGCCCAGAAACATTTGTGAGCAGAAGGCCTTCATTAACTTAGTGCACAAAGAGACCTCCAGTGTCATGGAAGAGGGGCCACAATCTATGCAAAACCAGACCAGCACCTGGGTAGAAGTCTTGGTGATCATTGGCTATGCCTGGGCAGAGCTCGCTCAAGTACAGGTAGAGGACGAGCTGGTAGTGGTAGGGGCTATGGCACTGCAATATTTTCTAGCCATTAGAGTTGTGCAAAATGGCACTGTTCCATTCCAACTTCAGTTTTGAGGTCTGGACAGAACAGTATTTTGTATCTCATTTCATTTCGAGTCGAAACAGCCTCCCTGTTTCGCTTCATCGAAACAGTGAGACTGTTTTGACGCTATTTCAATGTTTTGCCTGGCAATGCCATGGGGCTGGGAAAAGGAACTCAGCTCAGCTGGGCTGAGTTCTGAACCCCAGTCAGGGGTGGGAAGTCAGTCCAGCTGGCTGCCTTCCCACCCCCGCACTAGATTGCACCAGGGGCAGGGAATCAGGCCAGCTGGACAAACTTCCCATCCGAAGTGCTATGGTTGAAATGTTTTGACTTTTGAAACATTTTGACTAGCCTCGTTTTGTTTTGAGGCTATTTAGATGCCCTTTTTTTTACTTCAGTTTTGCTGTTTTGACCTCAAAATGAGTCAAAACAGTGTCAAAACAAAACGGGCAGCAAAATTTCACACAGCCCTACTAGCCATCCTGTTAATTCTCCTGTTAGCTCTTCCTGTTGCTGCTGCTGCTGCTACATCCTGGAAAAATGTCCTCTTCCTCCATCTGCTTTCACTCAGTAAGCTTACAGTGGAGCAAAGATGATAAAGATAGTGTCCCGACAAAATCCCCAGTAAACTCCTTTCTCAAACTCCCCTGTTGGTTGGTTCTGTGCCTCTGGCTCCTGTGTTGCTGTGAGGTGGCAAGCCCTAGCCTTTCTGCTTAGGCAAGCCCCACCTCCTTGGTCTGCCACAATCATCTCACTCCTTCAAAAGAATCTGTGAAATGGCTCCTAAACTGAAGCTACCAAAATGAACTAGGTAGGCCTTCCTACTCACTGGCACTCACAAACCCTCCCCCTGGCAACCATGGCTTCCTACTCCTTTCCCAAGGAGTCCTACTAACACTCCCATCCTTGTTCACATTATGTAGTCCTTTCTCTTTATCAGAAGTGATAAATCCAATGGACATAAGGAATGCAAATAAGAACCACTTGGCAGTCTTTTTATGTGTCATCTACAACACATTAAACAGAGTGAGGTTTTTCTTTTTTTTTTTTTCCCCAGAGCTACATTTATCAAGTGTTACTTGATTATGAAGACAGATTTGTCCATTAATAGATGAGATTCTGTAAGCCACTTGATTGTAAGGAAAATATTTGGGTATCAGCCTTGCCTTTTTCCTCTACCCCAAATGTGCACAACTGTGCCCTGAACTCAGCAGAATCCCTGAGCTTTTGCATGCTAGTGCTCAGGCAGGGCCACACAGGGAAGAACATGACTTTTGGTTTTGGACTGATATTAATCGGGTACCTCCCCTTCCCTGGACAAGTGAAATAGAAACTTCTGGTACAGGCCATGTACTATCCCTAGCCACAGTGAAATAGCTGTGTTGATTTAGAGCCTATTGGTAGGATTCCACTCCCCCAACTCAGACCCTTTCAGAGCCTTGGACCTTACTGTGTTTTATATGATTCTGGTTCCATGATTTCCAGGTGGAAAAGGATTTTGATGTGTTCTTTGCCATCTAGCAATTAGATATTCTCCACTTGAACTTTAAAATTAGATATCCTCACTCCACTGGGGAAGAAGCTCTTCTCATCCAACATGACTGATCTGTTCAACCAGGCTTTAAACTAACCTCGCAGGGGGATGGGCAGACAACCACCAGAGCAAGCTCACCAAGAATCAACTACAAAATCAGCGGGTTAGGATGCTCAAGGGAACCCACTCCTACCCCAGCCTAGGAGCAGAGCTTCTCCATGAATACAAGGAAGCCTAGGGCCTCCAATGGCATAGTTATGTGCCTGCACATGAATGCCAGAAGTTTGGGGAATAAACAGGAGGAACTGGTCCTTCTGCTAAACAAAAATGACTACAATCTCATAGGGCTAACAGAGACCTTGTGGGATTCCTCTTATGACTGGACTATGGGTATAAATGGCTACATCCTGTACAGGAGAGATCGTACTGAATAAAGGGGTGGGGATGTAGCTGTCTATGTGAAGGAGAACTATACATCCCTACAAGCTGAGATTGGCACCCAAGGAGGTTGACTGGAGACCTTTTGGGTTAGAATATGAGGGGAAGGTGGTGAAGAGGATACAAAGGTAGGAGTCTACTACAGACCTCCAAACCAAGAACAAGAGCTTGACCAAGAATTCACCAGAGAACTGGCTGAGGCCTCACGCTTTCAGTGCATGGTTGTCATGGGAGACTTCAACTACCTGGACATCCCATGGGAAGAGCACTTGGCCAACTCCTGTTGGTCTCAAAGCTTCCTTATATGGGTGGATGAGTTCTACCTGTCTGAAGAGGGCCGACAAGAGGTAAGGTGCTGCTGGACCTGGTACTGGCCAAAGAGGATGATCTAATCAAAGGGAAGCTGGGTGACAATGACCATGAGTTGATCACTTTCACTATTCATTGCAAAGCTGGCAAGTCAGCCAGCAATGCAATAGTCCTCAACTTTAAGAAAGCTGACTTTCATAAACTCAGGAGGCTTGTTTTTGAGGCCCTGAGAGGCCATGATCTCACAGGAAGCAGAGTTAATAATGAGTGGTTGCTGCTTAAAGAAGTTATCATACAAGCACAAGAGGAGTCCATCCCAACCTGTAGGAAAGGTGGCAAAAGGGCTTGACAACCCCCTTGACTCAACAGGGAACTCTTGGACCTCCTACATCTAAAAAGAGAGGCTCATAAAGGATGGAAGACAGGAAACACCACTAAGGAGGAGTATTCTGCACTGTTCCACACCTGCAGGGAGTAAACTTGAAAAGCCAAGGCTGCAACTGAACTCCAAGAGGCTACACAAATCAAGGACAATAAAAAGTCCTTCTTCATATATGGGTGGAGTCGAAAGAAAAAGGCAACACTGAACCCTGCTAAACCGGCTGGGAGAGCTAACTACTGACACTCAGGAAAAAGCCAATCTGCTTAATGATTTCTTTGTGTCAGTTTTTCACTAGCCCAAAGGGACCACGCTGCCTAACATGATGTGGGATGACCAGGGTGAGGGTGAATATTGGTGTGGATACTGTTTGACCTCAATCCGTGGAAAGATTTTGGGAAAAAATTATCAAAGAAATCTTTGTTGACAGGCTAACAGAAGGCAACATTGTGAGGCATAACCAGCATGGGTTTGTTGTGGGTAGGTCTTGCCTGACTAGCCCCATTTCCTTCTATGACCAGGTGATGTATCACTTGGACAAATGGTAAGAGGTTGATATCATATATTTGGACTATAAAAAAGCCTTTGACCTGTTGTCCTATGATGTCCTCATGGGAAAAGTGGGCAACTGTGGCCTTGACTGCTTCACAGTCTGATGACTGGGAAATTGACTCTGAGGTCGGACCCAGAGAGTGGTAGCTGATGGAACCGAATCAACATGGCAATTGGTGACCAGTGGTGTCCCCGAAGGCCCCATTCTTGGATCTGTACTGTTTAATGCCTTCATAAATGATCTGGACAATGGCATCAGAAGCAGGCTGATTAAGTTTGCTGAAGACACCAAACTTTGGGGAAGAGTGTCCACAATTGAGGATAGGCTGGTGATCCAGGCCAACCTCAATGTGCTTGGAAGGTGGGCAGATGAGAACCTGATGGCATTCAATATGGAGAAATGCAAGGTGCTCCACCTTTGGAAAAGGAACCTGCATCACACTTATAGGCTTAGCAATGCTGCACTCACTAGCACCATGACCGAAAGAGACTAGGGAGTCATGATCAACCACAAGACGAAAATGAGCCACCAATGCAATACTGCAACTGGCAAAGCAAACAACACTCTGGCTTGCATCTGCTGATGCATCTCGAGCAACACCCAGGATGTCATCCTCCAGCAGTACTCAGCCTTGGTGAGGCCAGACCTGGAGTACTGCATTGAATTCTGGGCTCCACTATTTAGGAAGGATGTGGAGAAGCTTGAAAGAGTCCAGAGGAGAGCTACGCACATGATCAGAGGGCAAGAGAACAGGCCATACAAAGAGAGGCTGTGAGCCATGGGACTGTTCAGCCTAGAGAAGTGCAGACTCAGGGGTGACTTGGTGGCAGCCTATAAGTATATAAGGGGTGTGCATTAGGATCTGGGGGAACGCTTGTTCACCAGAGCACTCCAGGGGTTGACAAGGTCCAACGGTCACAAACTCCTCCAAGACTGTTTTCAGGCTGGACATAAGGAAAAACTTGTTTCCTGTCCAAGCCCCCAAGGCCTGGAACAGACTCCCCCAGAGGTGGTGCAAGCACCTACTCTGGACACTTTTAAGAAACATTTGGTTGCTTATCATGCTGGGATCCTTTGACCCTAGCTGACTTCCTGCCCATTGGGCAGGGGGCTGGACCCAATGATCCTATGAGGTCCCTTCCAGCCCTACTGTCTATGAAATCTATGAAATAAATCCAAACAATCTCTGTTTTCTGGGGGGCACCCCGCCCCTTAGCTCCTGTGTTTGAATAGGCTTGAATGCCATTGCTAACCTTTGCTCCCTTTTTCATTCTATATACAGTCAGATAGAATTATCTTGTTTTACACTTGCTAAATTGATTTGGTTGATTGCCTTACTTGTATACAAAATAGCATTACTGTGAGAGCAGAGAAGTGAATTCTGAAATGTCATCCTTGGGAACAATTATTTCTTCTCATTTTCCACATTTAAATGCATGCTCTCCCCATCCCTCGCTTGCTCACTCACTCTGAGACTCCATTTTCTAAATGTTTACTATGAGGAAATGAAGTTTGTTTCCTGCTTATTTCTGGGAACTTAGTGTTGGCTTCAGTTTTACGGGGCTGTGATCTCGTCCTTTATTTTTCCATATTACACTACATAATGACATTGTTCACAGTGATACTTGATAACATAACTTCATCTATCTGCAGAATAGCCTCTTCGAAAAAGAACACCCTAAGTAGAAACAATAGCTACTGCAGATTGACAGGGTCATTTTTACCTCAACTAAGGTTCTTTCCCCCACATAATAGAGGATGATTTATTTTAGTGGTCTCTATTTTAGGTGGGATCAGTTACCCTCTGGTGCAGCATATTGGGTGAATTTTTTATTACTCTGGTCTTTCTGCATTTGAACATTTTCCTTAAATATATTTGGATGAGGTAGTTTGGACTTGTAATGGTGTATGCCACCCTGAGACTGCTAGGTATAACTCCCCTTTCTTTCTCATTTTTCTACCTCTGGTATCCCATTAGCCTGTAGGATGATAATCTTACATGCCTACAGTAAAGCTGGAGTCCTGACTTCCACTTCCTTCCCATAGTTCTGTCATTATCTATCTTGGGTCAGAAATAAATTTAAGTGGAACTAGGGTACTAGCCAGGTTGCACACTGTAGTATTAGTGCACTAGCCTTTCACCTCTGAGACCCAATTTCAAATACAGGTCACAATTAAAAATCATTTTGCTGTTTCCCTACTCCCCATTTGTGCACAAAATCAATACCCCTGCAGACCTTGATACTCACTGTAGAGTCTGACACAATTCTCAGACTCTACTCAAGAGAGGCATAGGAATGGAATAACAGAAGTGGTTTTACAGGTCAGAAATGAAGTATATTAGCAGAGTTTTACAAAGAATCTTTTACTGAGGCTCTCTGGCCAGAACTATAAAGTCTTTCACATTTATGAACCCTGAATTCACTCACTAACTTAAAAAAAAAGGTGTGTAGTTGGGACAAGAGGGTTTTAAGTACCAAAATATTCATTGTGCCTGTACAGGAAGTCTGGAAGGCCATTAGTTTGTACAGGGTTTTTTTTGATGGGGAGGGGTTGGTGTGGGGTTTTTAAATATATAACAGGTAGTTTTTGCTTTTAGATTGAGAAGAAGAGTGAAGAATAGAAATTTCTAGGGTAGTTGTTTTTTTCAGGAATCATTAAATAAACAACAACATGATGACAGGGCCTATACATAAGTCATGAAGTAACAGTATAGCTGCATGCAACATAACTTCTCCTGTAGCTTAGTAGATACACTGTTGCTCACTAAGTATAATTCTGAACATTAGTAGAAATCTTATAGGGGAAGGGAGCTTTGACTGGAAAGTATCAATAACTTTGCCTTTTGAGATTTATTCTTTTTAATCATAGTTGTTGCAAGTAGTTGCAGAGAACTACAGCTTGTGATAGTGCCAGGGGAAAATGAGATCTGTATAAAAGATGGATTTGGCAAGAAGAAAGTATGTTCATAGATGTTAATGGTTTATGGATGTAATAAACATAAACACAACAATGATAGGCCCACTTTTTTTTTGACTTCCCAGAGGAATATGGGATTTATTTTTGCTTATGTAATAACTTGCTTGTGCCCTTCAAGAGCCTTAAGTGCCTTGTCTAGCAAGCGCCATAGGGTACTAGAGGAAACCCTGTCAAACCTTGCAACTAATTTAGTTTAGTTCTCAGCCCACTAGATACTGCATGGTATCCTTTCCTCATTTTTATATCATGTGCCTATTGCCACCCTGTGTGTGTGTGTAAAATAGTAATAAAAATGTCTTTCTCATTTTTAGGCTTGTTCAAAGGAGGCCAGCTTGCTTCCTTCCAAACCTACCTTCCCTAATTTTATGCACTATTGTAATAATTGCTGACTCATGCTAGAAAGTTCAGCTTGCTCAAAAATATCATTTGGGTTGATCGCCCAAAACAGACTTTATTACTTCAGTTACTGAAATCATGCAAAGTAAAACCGTGTCATCTTGGAATTGTTGAGCCACTTACACGTTAAAAGCTCCATTTTTTGAATGACCTACAATGTTCTCAATTCATCACACTTAATTTTATTCCTCACTTGATTGTAAGCTTAATTTACAGTTATAAGAATCTATATTAGCCAATTTGCACTGAGAGGAAGAAATCTGGTTAACTAGTTACAAATTCATGACTTTTACCCTATAAATTAATGTTCTTTCTTCTTTTAGACAGTGTTCATTCTTCTTTTTGCATGTTCCAATTCCTTGATTCACTTGCCAGTGGGCACATTTTGTCCATGCTTCCTAGCCAATGAGTAATAACTAGAAAAAAAGCTCTTTACAAACCAGCAGAAGTTTTTTTATTGACATATGAACTCCAGCTCCAACAAACATACTAACAAATAGATTCCCACGTTGGGAACTAGAGGTGCCCTGTGTGTGGATATAGGATATCAAGGGCCATTTTAGTCCATCTATCTGCCTTTAAGCTTTTTGTTTATTTTGGCTGCTTCTATATGAACATGTCAGCCAAGTCTGTACTATAGGGGTACAGTGATAAGCATAATGCTGAGAAACTCAAGTTTCTAGTAGGCTTAGCAAACTTAATAAACTGGGATTAAAACCCATACATCTAGGTCTGGCAGTGTAAACTTCTGCTACTTGAGCTAAAAGACCAATTCCATTAGCTCAATGCGTATAGCAAGTTCATAAATATAGCTGGTCAAAGCCTGGAATTTCCTTCAGGAGAAATGTTGATAATTTAACATTTGTTTTCATTCTGTATTGGGAAATATTTGGAAAATACAGGAAAATATGTTGTACCCTCATATTCAATAACTGTAATTAAAAAAGAATTAGAGCCCACATTTTGCCAGCAGTGAGAGAAACATTTGTTATCACATTTTGTGAGATGCTGAGGTTTTTTTTTAGTGAAGGGCAATGCTATAAGGTTGGTAAACATAGCATGGAGTTTCACCGTTACAAGTGTACACTGTTTTCTTGAACACAACTATATTAGAACCTGAAAGTGTTGAAAAATGTCAATTGGAAGGAAGTCAATATGCACAGTTAGCTTCCAGAAGGATCAGGGAAATGATTTCTGTACACTGAGAACCTATTAAGAAAAAATTGGACAAATGAGTTTACCCTTCCTTAATCATAAACCAGTGGGTTAAAGATATGACTAACTGGAGTAAGGATACTGATATGTTTCCAGTACTGAGTAGGCAGCACATAAAAAATGGTTGTTCATTGCAGTAATTTTCATTTTCTGCTAGGCTGTTTAAAACAGGTCTAAAAAATTACTTTTAGAGTTAAGATTCTTTAGAACAAAAATGTATTTTGTTATACCTTTGTACAGATTCTGTGGATAAATAACCATATTGGCAGGCACGGTATTATACAGTACCACATTTAAACTAGGTAGTTATATTATTAGTATTAGTACTTTCTGAAATTGCATGCCTTTTTAAAATAAAATGGATTATACTATTACTTGTCCTCTTTTAGCAGATGTATTTAATGTTTTAGTTATGAAATATTTGATGGAAAAACTCACTGGGGAGATTCTTGGCACTTGAAATCAAGTTCACTTGGAAGGTGGAGAAGGAATTTTAATAATTGCAGCAAAGGTAATTTGATACATTCTTAGCATTAAGTATGCCTATGACAGCATGTTCATTGCTACAAATCAGACTAAGGGCTCTATTCATGAATGAATCATGTCCCATTTACTCCACCCCTTCCTTACTCCCCCATTTTTTTATGTAGTGAAAGTTTAACGGAAATATCAAGTGGTGGGTCTTTTCTAGGTAACATGCTTGAACATAGCTCTCAACCCTCAATGACTTTAATTAGTGATTCTCAATCAGGGTTCTGTGGCACCCTGGGGTGTCTTGATCCTTTCAAATATGCCTTGTGGTGCAACAGGGTGCTATCACTGTTAGGTGTTCAAATATGATTCACAAGATAAAGTCAGAGGCTGCATCCAGATGCAGCTGCAAATAGTAGCAGCACAACTTTTTGCCACTGTGCACTCCCCTGCACATGTACTTTGTGGAGGGACAAATTGTCCCGCTTCAGGCAAACTGCCCATGCCCAGCTCCTCCCAGCTCCCGGAGTGCTGTAGGAGCTGGGACACAACTGAAGAAATGGAAATGCTCTGGTTGGCAGCCAGAGCATCTCCCTGGAGGACTAATTCTCCATGTCTTCGAAGGCACGCTTCTGTTGTGTGTGCCGTGCCATGTTTTTTCCCAGCACCATTTTTTGCTACCGGGAATTCCAGCACGGGACACATTTTAACATTCCCCATATGTGGTTTGAGGCACCGCAAAGAGGTTTGGGGTGCCACAGAATGAACACCTCTGCTTGTCTGGACACATCTAGAGATTTCCAATAGCAATCCAAAGTGTTAAAACCATTTGGACCCATTGTGGGCTTTCTGAGTTCTTTGCAACAGAAGAATTGCTCTATTTTTCTGTTTTCAAAAGGACAAATGAAAACTAAGAGCTGGCATTTTCCAAGGGGTGTTTTGAGTCTGATGAGGGGTGCCATGGGTCTAAAAAGGTTGAGCACTACTGCCTTAAATGTATGACAGTGCCTTTAATAAAGGTGAGATATGTTAGGAGAGCTGTTGAGCACAAGTAGCTAAAAATGGGGATGGAAACTTGAAGTGAGGATGATGTGGAAATCTGTTCTGAAATGGATATGAAGTTACAACCTCAGGTTCACGATCTTTCAGTTTCTAGTGTCAATTTATTTTGATAGATAACGGGTTTCTCCTTGTTTAAGAGGGAAGCTGGGCAAGGAGCTACAGAAGATGTAGAAGCGAAGCAATCCCAGTCCCTCTTCCCACAGGTTCCATCTCCTACCATAAGCGTTGTGCGAATTCTTTTAATTCTTAGTACTGAATTATGCAACAAAGCTGTCCAACAGGCAGTCTGTGAGGTGTTAAATGGGCTCCTCCCTGGTCCCCACTCCCCTAATCACTTCCCCTGCCACAACAGCTCGAGTCTCTGGCCTTCCCCTTCCTCCACTGGCTGCTGCAGTGAGGTGAGTGGCATGGGGATCTAAGAGTGAGTATGGCACTACAAACATGGCTAGGGGGGAATGGGGCCATGTCTGCAGGATTGCACCCACATGATGCAAGAGTGGAGTGGGGTGTCCTGTGCCCTAATGAGGAGGTATAGGTGCCAGTGAGGGTGTGGGAGGCATGGCACTTGCATGCCCACACTTTGCAAGAGGAAGGGAGGGGAATTGTGCTCATGCAGCCCTGCAATGCAGCAGAGGGTGGGGCTCCCAGTGCAGTGGTAGAGGGGGTGCTCACATGGGAAAACTGGACAGTCGGGGAGTGTGGGGATCACAGTATCCATGTGACCCAGTGGCTTGACTGGTGAGACCTCCAGGACGTGTGGACCCTAGGGATTTAGAAATTGGACAGTCCACCTATACAATATATAGACAATATAGTTTACACTCTTAGGAGAAAAATACAATATATTCATTTGATGTTTAGTTTCAACAGAGACAAAGGACAAAATTAACATTACTTCCATTCATGTCTTCAGATTATCTGGGTTTCCAAAGTTAAGATATTTTCCCCTTCAGTGCTACTGTAATGTTCTTTTAAGCTATTTTTCTGCCTATTAAACTTGAATTCTGGGCTAAAATCATTGTTTTTACTTGGCAATTTTGTGATTGACCTTGAAAGCCCAAAAGAGGTGGATTTCATTTATCCCTAAATGGTTTCTCAGCTCTCCATGTGACTACTATCCTCCCATTTTCCTTACTGGACCTTTATTCCTCCATATTGCTTTCCTTTTCTGTTCCTTCCTGTACAGGATCCCCGTCCCAGGGAGGTTTTTTACCTACCATTCACTTCCAGGTCATGATTAGCTTGTACAGCTCATGTTGCTTCATGCATATTTTAACTAAGCAGTGCCCATTTTGTAAATTGTCTGTCAGTATGATGTATGCATAGGTATGGACAGGAAAACAAATTCTAATGTCAAAATAATTCTGCACTGAGCTCTTCTCTAAATTACTCCATATCCTTGCCAGCACCATCAGGATAAAAACACTGCAGAATTTTTAAGCCATACTTTTTGGAGATTTGACAAACCAAGTCAGTCTCTAAAAGTCTGAATGGATATACATGGCTATTCTGCTGATTCGTGCTGGCAAACAGATCAAGTTGGCCTCATTAGCTTCAACTCAGGAGGATGGAAAGTCTAGGGTCCAATACAAGTGACAGCCTATGAACTGAAGTGAGAGGATTTGAAAGAGGAAGTCAGGCATACCACAGAAATAGCCTCTCAGCACAAAGCTCAGACTAAGGTTGAAATTTGCACAAAATAATGAAAGCTCCAGGAAAGGAGCTGGCTTTGAATACTACTCCAGCATGTGTGTGCATGCAACCTCTATATCTCCATTCATAGTATGTTTTCTGATTAATATATGTATATTGGGTAAAGAACTAGCAAGGACATTTCAAGAGAAATTGGGATGCTGATATATACTCTGATTACATTGTGCATTTTGGCTTTCAGAGCAATTTTGGTGGAGTAACCCATATTTCTATTACTATATTCTGAAAATGACCTGCAGTATGGAAGAGACCATTTGATAATCAGTCTTAGAGCAAATGGTAAATAAGTCCTAGCTGTTTAATCTCAGTTTGCATATCAAGAAACTTATTAAAAGATAGTTAGAAACTAATCCCCACACAGTGAAGTTATCTTCCATCAGTTGGTGATATTCCTTTGCTACTTTTGTCACATCTTGTACACTGTATATTTATAAACCTGCACTGTGAATGTTGTGTGAGTGCATACACGTATTTTTCTTTAAAAAAAACTCCAAAAAATAAATTACTTTATACCTAGTATAAAGTGCCACATTTCCATTAATTTCAATAGAACTGTAACAATTTACATCATCTGAGAATCTGTCACATCTTGATTTGGTTTGTTGCCAAACCAAAAAAGCAGGGCAGGTGGGAGAATATATTCATGTAAGGGTAAATTCAGCTGCCACTTGAGGGCTTTTATCTGTGGGGATATGTTTATATATCTAAAAGTTATCTTGAAACAAAATCACTTTTATTTAACCAGTGTGACAGACTAGAGGAATTTCACAGAGCTCTATGGGTGAGTCTGTGCACCAAAAGTCTGTAAGTAGAGAATTTTTATTGTAGTTATAAACCCCAGGAAAACTTGCCAATTAGCTGAACAGCATTATATTTCTGCTATTGGAATGCCATGTCCATCTTATAGCTGCATTTTACACAGATATGATACCAAGATATTTTTATATGCTGTACTTTTACTACATACCCATGTTCTTCTTGATACTAAATTTGTGGTGAAAAGCCACTGAATTGTTATGTGGGTGTTCATAGTGCATTTTTATGTGCATTGATTAATTTTACATTCTTTATACCATAAATCAAGGTAATAAGGAGGATTTCCAAATGCGCCACTGCAAATATATCTTTCACATTGCCTTTGTTCTATTTATAACCTTGTTTTTTGTACATAAAGTGTTCTTATATACTGTAGAGTAGCTGATGTGTAGTAATGGGTGTAGAGCTGTAAAAGTCTCTCTTGGCACTCTTAACATGGTCAGATTATTACTGTGTTCTCCAATTCAGCTAGATGTGTTCAAGGATCTTCTCTGGTCTGAAAGGTCAGCTGCTTTTAGTTGTGCACTGGTAGAATACTAATACTGTCCTTATTCAAATTACCTGCTACAGTACTTATTAAATTGATGGCCTTGTGCTCTAATTTAATACTGTCATCGTTCACAGGCAGGTCGCAGCTGCACTCTGTGCTGAATTAGGTGGTGCTGAGGCAAAGTTCAAACAGAAACCATGGTTTTGGGCTGCATTTTCCCACTAAATTAGCAGTCAGATGCAGTGTATAATTAATTAGCACAAACCAGGGAAAGCTTGTCATTTAATAAGCCTTTTTTATTTCCACATTACACAAACAGTGGGAATTGATCCATTAAGTGCCTAGCTATTAATGCTGTTTAATGTATGTCTGGTTGTTAAATTGAGATGTCTAGTTACATACATTCAGTATTTAAGAGCTCCTCACAGATTGTTCAGTGTTTGTTGAGATTTTAAGTCATGTTTCACAAATCAATAATGGCTTCATTAATGAATTTGAACATTGTTGGTTCAGATAAATGGATCTGAACTGCTAGGTTTAGCATGGCTACAAAAATGCTGTCTGTTATGTATTTCCATATATTGTACTAATCCAGGTAGTATGGATTTTATTTTGTTTTCCTAAATATTAAATAATGTGTTTATGTTGTGTCACTTACACTACAGCTTTCTTTTTTTTCACATAATCCTTGTTCATAATTGCTGAAGGCATTGTATAACTTTATCTTTTCTGTGTACTGCTTGGTATTAAATGTGCAGAATAATACATTTCAACAACCACTTCAAGATGTCTGGAGGAGCACAGAGGATTACCTGTGTTGTCCTCAAGAAAAAGTCAAAGAGCAGGATTTTGAACATGATGATTGCATTCAAAATAGTGAATATGTCTACAATATTTTTATAAATTATTATGATCCAGCAAATTAGATTTACTCACGTGAATTATGTTTAGAAGTGGCTAAGTGATTAATACGCTTGCATGGTCACTTTGTGGCAATTACTGTTCAGTGAGACTAAGGGAGGGATTAATACTTCCTCCCTATTCCCTTACTTGACAAATATATTTCTAAACTGGAAATCATTGAATGAGCTACTTAAATCCAGTTCAGTATTCCCTACCCCAAAATAGAGTTATCAGGACACTACATGTTTCACCAGAAACTATTACAAGAAAAAAATTGAACCAGTCTCCTGTTTTTAGAATAATTAGTAAATTATGATTTATTTTATAGTTAAGGATTTATTTTCTAATTTATATTATGTACCACACATACATACTGCATCTCAATTTGAAACTTAGAATTCTTTAGAACACTAACTATCCATTTGACTGTTACCTAGGCACATCTGCAAGACATACAAACAGGGAAAAATTAGGTCTGAATAAAAGAGATCTGTACAAAAATAGGAGGTGAACTGGTTCCTCTAAAATAAATAGCCAAACTAAACTTGAATGAAAGGCTCAGAACAAGGAACAAACTCCAGCTGTTTCATTTACCATCCCTCCATCAGGTAGGCATTCTTTCCTTTTGCTGCTTTCAATAGATTCACCCTGTGAGTAAAGGCCTGCCCACACCTTACTGCCTTTAAGAGTACCCATACTACTTACCTTGGTTAATCTTACATTGGCCTCTCCAGTCTCTGCTTCACCTGGTTCTTCTATTCAAATTTAAAATGTTCCAGGGCTGCTTTATGTAGCTCAATTCGCATAAAGTGCATTGGTGGGTGCAGTAACCTTAAAACATCAGAGTAGGTAATACCATATTTCAGGAGGAGAAAAAAGGGAAGAATTGTAACAGAGAAAGGGGGTTAGAAGTACAATAGAGCTATCATGTTATCAACTCAGATAAGTGTATGTGTGCTTTGTAGAAGAAATCAGTGGGAGTATGGCAAACTTATAGGTTGGTAGTTGACCATTAAACCTCCCTCTCTATCTCTGCAGTTGGGGTATTATGTATTGGGAAGAGGAAAAGGGCAGAGCAGCTGTAGTAAGAAACAATGAAGGAAGATTGTTTCCCTGAACTGATCCAAATGTGTTTAAAATTTAGACATTACTAATTCCTGTTTACTTAAGTCATTAAATTACTTCCTATTTAGGTTAGGTATTTTACCGTGTAGTTATATATACATATTTTTAAAAAAATGTGCATGTCTGGTTTGGATACCTTCAATGTGTTTCATTATTTAGTTAGATTTACTACTACATGATGATGTAAATTGAAAGGATGGATTAATGAAATAATACAACTCAGTATGATTTGCTTAAATATACTGAAGTGCTGTTGACACCTTTGGCCTCAAGTTCTGTTGAACAATATCAGGAAGAACATTTTCCTGTCCTGAAGCTGTGATGGCTGGGAGGTAATAGTCAGCCATTTTCCTGAGGGCGGACTGGAAAACAGATTTGCTTGCTCAGACATGTGTAGCTGAGAGTGTACATGGGGAATGGACCTGACTGTTCCCAGACTTAAACAACAACAACAAAACCCACCACCTGAAATTGGGCAGATATTAGGATATAGTCATCATCTCAATATTTCATGGCCTCTCAACTGAACACCACCTAAATTTAAATGGCTCCCTGGATGTATATCCACAATAACTAGCTCAAGTTAGATCAGTAGAAGAGACTGACATCTCAGTAGGTGCTGTATTGTTTGTCTGGCTACAAAACAAACAAGGCAGCAGTGCATTGATATACAGGGTGAAGGCTATATTCAAAACTAGAGACCTTTTTGACAAAAAGAAAGTATACAGATTGTTTATGTCCTGGTTTTAAGGCTTTTTGCAGTGTTTGTGATAAGATGTACTGTAGATTTGCATGTTCAAAAACATCCTTGACAACTATGGAAATTTTGTAGTCTGACAACTCCTCATCTTAGCTAAGGCAAACAAACAAGGCTCAGTTGACTGAAATTTAAGATCATATCTAATCCACAGAAGTGGTGGCAGCTTGTTTGCACTGCCATCCAAAAGCTACAGTATTGTCAAAAGACTTAACAACACTGAGGTAGCCTTGACTGGGCTGACCTCAAAGATGATGTGAGCAGTTGTGGGGAAGGGTATGAAAGGTTAGGAAAAGATACTGTTTATAAACTCCTTTTGATTTACAGTCAACATCATGTTTGGTAGGAGGTAAAGCTTCAGTTCATCTCAAAAGGAAGTAAAAATCTATGAAGACATTCTGTATTTTGATGGGGCCTATGAGTCCCAATTGTAGACAAGGGCTGCATTGTGCTAGGCAGTGTAGAAACACAGAACAAACAATATAAGGATTAAAGTAAGGGAAAACTCAACTGCCACCTGAAAGTCAGAGAGGAGCTGCACTTCCTTTCATTGGTTGGAAAAGCAACACTTACTCACAGCTGATGCATCTCTTTGTTCAGTTCAGTGCAAACTCTAGTTCTCCTTTCAGTCAGACACATGGTGTCTGATGATAAGAGTAGAGAAATAGAGTACTGATATCTAATTCAAGCAAAAGATAGAAATATAGATAGCAATGATCTCATAGATAGGAATGCTATGTGTCTAATGCCAGTGTGTTTGTAAACTGCTTTCTTATCATTGTGGGACAGCTGGAGATTTCCTAGAACTAGATCAAATAAGCAAATATCTGAAATTGTACTATTGGGTTGATCACATGGACCAGGTATTAGAGGTATTATTTTAGAAAAAAGACCACAGTTCAGTGGTTCCACTTCTTATAAACTGAAGATAGAGCATTGTATCTTTGTATACAGCACACTGGGTGCATCTCCACAAGATGCTAACTGCATAGTAACTGAATAATACTGCAGAGAAGTGTATCGCAGTACAACAGTGCTAATATATTACTGCACATTATTATTAGGCTACTGCGCAGTAGCATCACTAAAAAGACGTTCAATGCTACTGTGCAGTAACTCTGGTTACTGTGCATTTATTTAGTACTTGTATAACCACTGTGCAGTAGTGTCTCATGTAGATGCAACCATGAGGATCTAGATTCTAATTGAAGTCTTTGGGTGTTACAGGGCATGTCTACACAAGATGCTATGGTACAGTGGCAACATGATACAGCGCTGTAGCGTCTGTTGGCAAAAACTGTGATGCCACCACTATATTGCCATAGCAACATGCTCCCTCATTATAGCACATTGCTACGGTGACATAGCGGCCAAAAATAACTGTGTGCGGTCGGCATGGTGCAGTATGGGCTGTTACTATGCCTGTTGGAAGTACTGAAAGATGGTGCAGTAAAAGGCGCCATATGGCCATGTGTAGATGCGCCCACTGTTTAGGAAAAAATAATGATTTATTTTGCTTGAGCAAAAGGTAATGCTGCTTCTTTTACTGTTGCTTTTTCATGATAATGTTAACAGTCTCTTTATTTTTTGCCAGAATATTAATATTAGAATATCTCTGTATAGCCATAGAAAGGAAGATATTAAAAATAAGACAAATATTCCATAGTGCCATATGGTAAAACAGATACCTCTACATGATCTAGAGAATCCTGCTTTTGTCCTTCTTCCCTCTGTTCCCCCTGAGCAACTGTGCTTCATGGATGTGGAATATCCTCAGTGCTGTGTCACCTGTTCGGGAAAGGGGATGGAATTCCACTCTCTGAGAAGGGCTTCTTCTTTCACAGCAGGAAAGGAGAGTGTGTGACTGGATATGTCTAGTCACGTGTAGACTGGACAAACCCAGCCTGGGAAAGTGAAAGTACTACAGGAGGTATGGCTTGAAGGGATTTCAGAAACCCAGGGGTTTCTCTGGGGATGTCCTATATTACAGAGCTGTATACGAAGTCCAAGATGTGGTCTCCAAATATGTAACCATATTGCTCAGTTTGGTTTTGCTTTATGAAACGATACAGCAGGGAATACAAAGCACTAGGCAGAATGTCATTTTACAAAACTATATCACTCTCCAAATGTAGTTTGAAGAGTTTTTAAAAGCAACTGAGTTTTTCCAAGTGTTTAGGATGGTAAGGGAAAAGCTCTCTCCAAGTTTTTCTCTTCTTCTCTTCCACAGTAACTGGCTGTATGACAGGCTACTTGAAAGAAAGAAAATGATTTTGTATATATCTGATTTTTATCAAAGGTTTTTTGGGCCTCGTGTACTCCTTTGGCTGCTCCTCTCACTCCATTGAATATAGCGTGAATGTCTGAAGCATAACAACAAGCATTCTCTGAGGATAGTTTTATTTATTTTTATTCTTCACTACTACATTGTTCACAGCTCGCTCTAGTGAGTCCAAAAAGCCATACTTAATCTACACTTCTGCAGCTGGGTGCATAAAGCAAGCATCTTGTTGTTGGTCTTTCCAAGTCTCTCTGTGGGTTCACCAAGGACACCTGCCTTGTTTAGCACTATGGCATTAGTTATTTTTTCTTCTAGGTCAGTGGTAGTCAGCCTTTAACAGCCAAAGAGCCATTTCAGATTGAATTTTGAAAAGATTTGAGGTGCATGTTCACCAACGTGAGCAAGTAAAACCTGAGTGGATGAAATCTATTGCTCAGGTCAATGGAATCTCAAACATAAATGTGGGAGTACTTTGTTAAGGTTATGTCTTTTTAATATAGAAGCAAAATATTTCATCCAAATCTTGGGTGATAAATATGCCTTGAAAGCAGAAAAGCTCTATAATGCCTAGATTTTCATTTCCTTCAAATTCAGGCTCCAGTCTAATCGGGTATTCTTGTAAGACAGTATTGAGCCTATGTAGGGTTCCATTAAGATCAGTGAAGTCCACAAAAATACTTATCAACTAAACAGGACCCCAATTCCCACAAGAGACATTTAATTATGAATATATGGAACTGAATGAATACTTTCATGAGAATTACTTGTCTGATTATTTTTTTTTCATTTTTGTAAAAAAACCGACTATTTTTCTGTTATTTGATCAGCCAAATAAATGGCTAAATAATAACAGATTATTTTGTAATGATTATCAAAATCTCAAACAATTTTGTTTTATTCAGCTTTAATATTTAGAAAATGTTTTTATGTTCTATTTTCAGATTTCCTTTATACTCTGAAAATGTCACCGAGATAAAAATCCAACCACAGTTCTGCCAAGCTATAAATATATACAGTTAGATATAAAACAAATAAAAAGGAAAGAAATGACAGAGAAACAGAGACCATAATCAATAAGAAGCATTGTCATAAAGATTGTATTCATGAAGGATCTACTAACACATGCTTAATACCTTTCATTTGGGGAAAGAAAGATCCAGATTCAGTTCATATCTTCTAGCACAAAAAACCCACTCCTAACTCTGCTATGTAAGTCTCACTGATCTCTCACTCTGTCACAAAGCAAGTATTTTGCATAATTAGCTTGGGTAGCAAGCCATAGTTTTCAAGAGCCAATCAGTTCACTTCCCCCACTGAAATTATAATGAACTCTTGAGTGCTCAGCACTCCTGATAATCAAGCCTTTTATTTTGATGCATAAATATGGATTTAAATGCCTACCTTTGGCTTCTTATTTTTGAAACTCTTATCCTCCATTTTACTTATAAAGGGCCCACTAGACATTACAATAAATGTTGGCTGTGGTAAGCCTCCTTTGGACTTTACTTAGTTTATTTACTATATTTAGTTTTTAAATAATTAAATTCTTCAACTATTAGTTCAGAATTCCTTAATATAATGCAAAAAGAAGTGTCAGTCAATATATCAGTGGAACTGCATCTAAAAAGGTTTAATCTTTATGGCTAGGGACAGAAGTTACACACAAACTGATACAAGTGATTGGAAATTGGTTCAAATCTTTAATGCAACATAATTTAGTGCACATAAACTGCTTTTAAAATGGCCAAAACTATTTTAGGATAAACCTAGATGGATGGTAGCATCAGACTTAACTGATTTTGGTTAAATTGGTTTATTATTGGTTTATTATTCTGTCCCAGATCCCCTCTAGATTCAAGTTCACTTACAATTACCCAGCTTCCCAGGATGCTTTGCACTTCCTCTGCAACCCCCACCTTACACTGTGGGTGAACTAACCTTGGTTCAAGCTGTCTGCTTCAGACAAGTGGAGAGGCATGCTCTACACCCCCTCGGCTTCTGGCCTGGGCCACAGCAGGCATGTGGCTATATTTGTGGAATTAAAAGTGAATGCCTGTTCATTTACTTATCGGTTCAATCTATGCAGCTGATACTAACCTGCAACAATAGTGACACACAAATGTGAGATAATTGGCAGGAGTTTGCAATTAAAATATACTTGACATTGGACCTGCACCTGTTCACACTAATGTCAAATAGTGTTAGAATGGATTCTCTTTTTTTACACTCTTGTGCAACACTCAGTTGAAGAGCTTAAATCAGAGAATTTTCCATAACAATAGAGTTGTGTATGAAAAAAGGTAAGGATTAATAAAGATCATGCTTCAAGATGTATAGTGTCTGCTGATGGGGATGTTGCTTCTCTCTTACAAGAATTTTTCACCTTTCCAAAAACACATTGGACACTGACCACTGCTGAAGGCAAGATTCTGGTATTGAGTGGATTGATTTGGTGTGTCAAATCTTAAATTACCCAAATAAGATTTTTGGTAATATTAAAGAGAAAAAAAATCTTTGACTGGAATAATAATAATTTTTCTGTTTTATTGTCAAAGATTTTATTTTTCATCTTCTAGAATTTGATAATCAGCAGTTGTGATTATTGTTTGTTTCCTCTTCTGGACCTCTAAGGTTCAAAGGAAGGAATGTTAGTCATTGAAGACTAGCCTACCTTTCTACATAGGCTGTTACATGGATAGGGTCATAGGGTAATAAGCTTCTGAATGTAATTTGAAAAAAATGATACAGAAGTGAATTGATCAATGAATTGCAGGTACCATATATTTGAGTTCAGTTCTGGGTAACTGTACTTACATTTGAAGTATCTGAAACTTCTTGAGTCTACAAAATTACGCTGAATAACTTATAAAAATGCTATTTGATCATCACCAGAGTGCCCCAGCCACCATTTTTTACATAGCATTTTGGTATCTCCACTAGCCATTGGAAAGCAGATGTGAAAAAAATTCAGACAGTGCAGGCAGAAGTGCAGCTCCCAGCTGTAACTTGGAATGATCTTTGCAAAGTGTGCTGAGTTACAATGTTACCCCAGACCAAACAGAAGTTCACTGTTGGTTCCAGGGGGGAGGGGAATCTAGCTGTGGCTGGGAGCCTGCAGCCAGATTTCCTTGGCTCCCTGCTAGTGCTTGCTGTTTTCAGAATGGGAGGGGGGAAACACAAGTTATAAAAGATGATACATTTTGTAACATCTTTATCTGATACCTCATGCAATGAGGGGTCAGATTTCCACCCAAACGGCCATTTTTGAAGCTGTTTGCAACCGTGCACTCGTGTTTGGCCACAGCTATAAACTACTTTTTGTGGCCAGATCAAGCAAAAATTGTGACTTGTGTGTGCACCCTACCTGCCATTCAAATATTTCAGAATTTCAGGAATTATTATTTCTAGATCCCTCATATTAGCATCCATAATCTCCATATTAAGTTGGCCACCATTTTAATACACTATATTGATTATCCCAGTCATTTTATATAATACTATACTCACATAATACTATGGAAAATATAGTGGGTATTCATTTAAAACAGTTCAGAAGGAACTTAAAATATTTCTAATTGGGGGAGAAAGGGAAACAGAAAATTCAGATAAAAGATTTTTGCATAGTAAGAGCTTAAAATAAGGAGTAATTAACTGTTCCAAATATCCTCCCACTTATAATAATAGGATATCTTCAGTCACATTTGCAGAATGTATTTTATTTCACTAATTGATTGGTATATTCATCATTCAATGATATATTAGGAAAAGCTGGATTCTAAATGACTTTCCTCTGATAAGCCTTCCAATTAATTCTTCTCACACTGTTTTCCTGGTGACATCTGAACTTCTTTCATTATATAAAACACATCTTGAATAAGACATTGCTGAATAATAATCAGGGATGCTAACATGTTAAAAATTAGACCCCTGACAAAGTCAAATGCATTCTGATTTAGACAATGACCTCACCTAATGTCATTTTCAGTGTATCATATTGAAGGAGAATATATAGCTTCTTCCCCCATGCACATCTGCCCTCAAGTTAGAAATGTTAAAAAAAAAATTGGTAGCAAATTGTAAACACGGTTAGCTATGCTGTCTCTCCCATTAAAGGCTGATTAGTACACACAGTACCTTTTATATTTTTTATTCTTTATTGCCTGACAGTTTTTTTTTTCGATTTTTCTCTCTCCTAATAGTATTGCTTTATTTGGGCAAGTAGACATCAGAATAAGTTATTCTTTGAAATATATGTTAAGCGATGTACTGTATTACATTTGCTTGCAATTTACATTTTTCTTAATACAGCCGCTAGATTTCTTTTGCATAGCATTTCATAAAACAGAGAACGCTGATAATATCTGATTTAACAGACTTGCTAATACAAGAAGCAGATCATTTTAAATGGACCCTACATCTTTATAGGATGTTAGAAATGAAGACATTACTTCAAAATGTAGGTAATTATTGCCTCCTCTTTTATCAGTGCTATTTTCTGAGGTATTATCATAAGATAGCACTTTAGTATTAAGCAGGGCCTTAGAGTGGCAATAAATCAGTCCAACTGAGTCATCATTGTCCAAGGCATCTGAACTACTGAAATGTTGTGGATCCTACAGAGAGTGTGAAATCACTTGACCCTTGGCATTAACCTTTGCTGAATGAATAGACACTGCTTTCCACATCGTGGAACAAAAGCAGAATAGTATTGATTAAACACCACATTCACTTGATATTAAATACTGGCTGAACTCACTTCTTGCTTTCCAGCTCCAGTGGGAGAAACCCAGAGAGTTGCTGAGTCTCGGGAGAATGCATGTTTGTAATTCAGAGCGATGTTTTTGCTACAAAGTTTTTTTGTTGTTGTTTTTTTCCGCCCTCCTCTCCCCCTCCCCTCATTGGATCGATAACTGGCAGCCATGATCAGCCATGAGTATGTATTGTCAATTCTGACCTGTGTACTTTATCACTTGAGGTGAGAGGTCACGGTGCTGTGACTAATAACGCAGTAGTTTTGAGTACGTATTGTTTCCTGCCTGTAATGGAAGGGCTTTTTTTTATTATTTCTTTTAACACTCTCTTTTATTATATCTCTTGTTTACCAACCCCCTTAGCTACTTACTTTGAACATCTGATTAATCTTCTGTATGGCATCAAATTTACTAAAGCTCTTAGAGATTTACTAAATGATTTTGCTCTTGGCAGGAATGAGAGTTCCCTGGAACAGGGAAGTATCAAGTTGGAATCGCGGGAATTCCCTCCCAATTTGTTGTGGAAGCAAACTGTTGCTTTGTTTGAAGAGATGGGTCAAGGAAACCGAAGAAACATTAGGAGAAGAATTAACAGACAAATTCCTTCAGTAAATTTTCCTGCATCATATTGAAACAGATTCAGCACAGTTACACAGGTGTACATCCAGATTAAATCAAGGATCTACTCCTGTATACCCCAGGAAAAGCTCATCAGATGTAGAGGCATGTGAAATGTAAAAAGAAAAATGGAAGAAGCTGCAGCAGCATCACTCTTAGACAGACAGACAAACAACCCTGCTTGAAACTGGATCCCAGTTACATTCAGAGCAAAAGAAGCTTTAAAAAGAAAGATTTTTGACTGAATGTGTGTGTGTGTGTACATACCCCCTTCCAACATTATATGCTGAAGACCCATTGTAATGCATGCACGCATCCACACATGCATATCACTGCCAATATTTTTTGTGCAATTGAGCATGTGTATATTAAAATGGGCCTTCAATGTATAATGATTCTTGGAAGGTTTACCACAGATAGTAAGCTATTTAAACAATAATAACATCTGCCTGTCTCTCTCAAGTTTTCATGGTATTGTAGACCCAGGATGTCTTATCATTCTTAATAACTATTTTTATAACCGAAGTTTTAACTGATTCGTACTTTTCTGAATCCTTTGACTTCTCTACACCAGTGTGTTATTGAAAAAATTGTGAATGCTTTGTGCACAAGTTCCCTGGCCAACTGACAGAAATTGCCATACCAGAATGTAGGGCAGATGACTTTAATACACTCACGGTTTTGTACAGTGATATGGCTGTTTAAGTACAGTTAGAAGTATGGAGAAAGTGGAAATCAAGGCCTCTGTCAGATGTGCAAGTAAAGACACAATGGGATCTGATGTGTGTATGGCAGGAAGCGTGACTGTCGGATTCAGCATCAGGTGGGGCTGTCAGCCATGGGGGCACACCATGCACTCCTGCATCTGGGAGGTCCCAACTGATCCAGATTCCCAGCCATGGGAATGTGCCCATGTGCCCCCAAGGCTGGGATCTATCAGCAGATTCAGGCTCCCAGACCTAGGAGTGTGTGAGAGGACTTGAATATGCATCTCCTACCAGTCTGTAGCGTGATCTAGCCATCAGGTTATAAGGGAATCCAAGGCAGGGGTTGCTACTGATTTTCTAATATAGGTTAACAGGCACTTTAACCAAGGTCTGCCACCTCAGGGTAATGTCTTAACCAAAAGGCTATTGAGTCTTTCTTAAGTTCTCCTATTCCAAGAACAGTGATTCTTTTTGAAGAGAGGAAAGAAAGGAAGAAATTACAGTGACTGTACAATGTAAGGAGTAACTTTTCTGGGTATATATTTCTCAATAGGGCTCTGGCCATGTTACATTCTTACCCTGTTGGTTGCTTATTCCATTGTAAATCAGAGGGCAAAAGTCCACAATTCTGAGTCACAAAACAGCTGTCAGAAGAGCAGACTCCTAAAACCAATGAACCAAGAAGGCCCAGATTTGTTCAAAAGCAGTCAGGGCTCATGGACAGGGGTGATATTTTTATAAGGCCAACACAATTTTTGCAAAAAAAAAAAAAAAAAAAAAAGCAATTAAAATTTAAAGAATTTTTTTTTTGCAAAAGTCCTGTTGGTCTAATAAAAGATATGACCTCTGTCCACAAGCCCTGATTGCTTTTTCCTCTAGACCAATATGGCTGCAACCTGGATATCAAATTTGTTCAAGGCATTGCCATTTTTTCTTACTCTGACATGGGGGCCAGATATTATTCAAAAGGAGTTAGGTAGGTAAAACCAAGTTCTTTAGGAGGGAGGAAAGAGTTTAAGAAGCAAGGGTATATTTTCTCAATTTTCTTCCCCAAAAACCTTGTACATTTTGTGTAAAGTGCCAAAGATCAAGCAACATTAATGTTCTGGTGCTATTTATTTTATTTTATTTACAGTAAGTCCATCTTCCACTTATCCCCTTGCTACAGTTCTGCATCTGAAGGGGAATTTGGCTGTACTTCAACAATATTTCATTCTTTTGAAAAATCCAGTGCATACTGCTGCATTTGGCAAAGCAACAAATTGAAGTTGCTGCACTTGTAGATTAATACTACAAAGGTCACTAGATTTATCTTAAAGTGGTTCTATATGATACCCAAAATGTACTTAAAGAAAACCTGAACAAGTGAAATCACTGGGTGCATCTACATATGTAATTAATGTGAAGAAATAAGCTCTGGAGCACATTGAGCCAGAGTGAACTGCTCCGAGGCACAGTGTTTACACATGTGCCTGGGACAGCAGCACTTTGAGCTGGGGTGGAGCTGGCTCAAGCTAGGAGTGGGCTCTGAGGGCTAGCCCTGGACTCCAGGTGGTGGCATTGGGCAGTAGAAGGATTGGATGGGCCAAGAAGGTGCAGAACCAGCCAAGTTGTGTGACTAGGCGGCAACCAGGAATCTGGCCCTCACTTGGTCACCATCTACACTTGCATTTCAGTGTAGCGAATTACTCCACCATAGGGTAGTACTGTCCCTGACAATACTATCCTACAGTGGAGTTAATTAGTTTACCATGCTCTAATAGCAGCGCATGTATAGACTGTGATAATTAACTGTGGAGCTAATTAGTGAACTCCACAGAAAAGTGCACATGTAGATGCACCCATTGGCTGTGTCTAGATGTTCAGAAGTGTGTGCCTGCAGTGACAAAAATAATAGCAGCACAAATTTGTGCCACTACTTCGTGCCACAGTGCATTCCCCTGCATGTGTACTTTGTGGAGGGACAACTTGTCCCACTTCAGGCAAACTGCCTGTACCTAGTTTCTCCCAGCTCCCAACATGCTACAGGAGCTGGGGCACAACTGAAGGAGTGGAGATTCTGTGGTTTCTTTGCATGCATGCTCCTGTTGCGTGCACTGTGCTGTGTTTTTTCCCAGTGCTTTTTTGCTACCAGGATTTCCCAGTAGTAAATTTTGGCCCTGTACAAATTTGCAGCACAGGGCATGTTCTAACTTTCCTCATGTGTGGTTTGTGTTGCCACAAAGAGGTTTGTGGCACCACAAGCCTCATGCCCCTGCTCATCTGGACTCAGCCATTGAGTCTTAGCAAATCATTTTCTTCACTAATATCTTTTTGACATAAGGTATAATTAATTAATAAAGACTTTAGAACTTCAGGAATAATTGTCACTATATCTAAGACAGCATTGTATGAAATAGTACGTTAAGTTGGAAAAAACTGATTGATGTGCTTCATTGCAGGGCTCAGAAGGAACAAATAGCACTTGATAAAGAGAAAAATGACGGTGTATGTGCAAGTATAAAAATATATAAAATGAATGTAGCCACTGAATTTACATTCTTTATGATATTGGCTCAGCTTTTTCATTTTTCATCAGTCATTTATTTAGCGGGCCTGTCAAGCTATTATAGGCCCATTAGAGATTTTTGCAACTGAACAACAGTTCTGATAGAGATCATAGGTTTGTCCTACACAGTCTCATGTGCATGATTGCAAATTAACTAGTGTTCCTTGATGCACACATTAAGAGATGTGGCATTGACTTTCGAATGAAGATCAATATTCTTTGATCTTTGAATCCTTTGTCTTGTTGCAAGTGGAAAGTTACATAAGGAAAGCATTCTATCTGTAACAAGGAAGACAAAGGATTGGAAACAGTGGAAAATTGATCCATAATAAGTCAATTTTGCCAATGTAGGAAAAAATTTAAGAAAAAGAAAATCAGAAATGTTCCAGTTAAGCTATTGAGTTCAAGAGGGCTGCCCTTCTAGAATGCACTCAAGATAGATCCCTATCATTTAATGTATTTTGATCTTTCTTGACTAGACTGTCTTACGTCTACTGAAGTGAGCTAAAGTAATTAATCCCTAGGGTTTTTCATGCAAAAATAGAAGCGCCCCACTGTTTACATTTAGATTTACTATTAAATCTCCTT
Source organism: Gavialis gangeticus (assembly GCF_001723915.1). NCBI lineage: Eukaryota > Metazoa > Chordata > Crocodylia > Gavialidae > Gavialis > Gavialis gangeticus. The sequence goes on along the minus strand of NW_017729024.1, from coordinate 11,997,352 downwards.
GAACATGAATTGACATTCTGTTCTTATATTACAAACAGCAACAAAGAGAGGACTGACTAGAAGGAGAGATTGCCAGTATGTATGGAAATGCTACTTACAATGCAAATTTATAAAGTTAGCTTCTTACTCATTTTTTTGGTGCTGCAATCACAAGATTTGGTCTGATTTTAATGGTGAACTTACATCTATATCTGTGCACTGTTTTGATAATAGATTAAGCTTACCACATGGCCTCTGACAATTTTTGGCATAACAAGGTCGTGTTGCTCCAAATCATAACGGGCCATTTTTGTCACCATTGTTTATATCAAGGAGTATCTTAGAATGGCATAGATTCCATTACTTAGCTTGAGCACTATCTTACTCTGAGTAATCCTATTGCTGCAAGTGGGATTTCTTAAAAGATTGAGCTGAATATCCTCCATGCATATGGGCAGAAAGTATTGAGTAAAGTAGCATAAGTGGACCTATTGTTTTGAACAGGGTGTCCTCTTTCTACCCAAAATCTTGCACACCTGCTTCATTATTGAATAATACTTAGTTGTTGGATGCAGGGCCCATTTTAAATTCAGTGGGAGTTACTAGCCTCCCTCCTCCCTTGCATCTTTCTCAAACAAAATAACGGGGATCAGACATCAACTTTTCTGATATGTGTTGTATAAAGTTGTAAAGCAACATTTCAGAAGTAGTTTGTCAAGCTCTCCCTTGAGAAGTTAGTTTTACAGAACTACTTGTATAGTAAGAAATACTCATTATGAGTAAGGTTGGCAGAACTAGGCCCAATGTCTAAATTCCATGGGTTTGTCAGATAGGAGGTTTTTTGGTAAAAGTCTCTATCTGCTCTGCTAATAACTTTCTCAGTTGGAAATGAATATGTCATTTAAAATGCTTTTGCTGAGAAGCCAATGCTTCATAATTTGATTATACCTTAAACAATGACAGAGCTTGTTTTGAAATTACTCATAATACTGTGGCAAAGCATGAAATTAATGTCACCATCTTTTGAAAATGTGAAGTGGTAAAAATTCGTATTTGGGTTTGAAATATTTTCTTATGGCTCCTAATAGGGACAATTATTAATTTGTATCTTTTCAGGCTGAAAGATTGGATCAATGTGGCATGTGATTACTGTCAAATTCTCCTTTTTCTATGGAAATATATAAAGACTTAGCATAGGTTTCAAAGTAGTTACAAAGAAAGAGCATATATGAGGTCAGACAGCTTCTTTAATGCTTGTTTTACTTTCTAAATACTTCATTTTTGACTGCTCCTATCTCATTGTTCTATATACATTTAAAAAAAAAACCCCAAAAGACAAAAAAAACAAACAAAACCACAGCTAGCTCTAACCTCCTATTCATTGCTGTGGCATAAAAGAGAAACATTGGTCAGTTGGAATTTCATGATTGTATAAAACATATCTATGTTTTCTGTTAAAATGTGAATACTAGCTGAACAGAGCAAAAGTGTGCATTTTTATTGCAATGATTTGAAGGCTATAAATTATTTTGAAAGTTTAATTTAAAATCCTTAGTATAACTTAGTATTTTTTTTTAATTCTGCGACAGTCTCTGTATTGGGATCCAAATACTTTGGAATTATTCAATAGAAAGATGTGGTCATTCCCTAAGCACAAACAAATTCACTCTTGTCCCCCTACTTTACACCCCCCTTTTGGAATAGAACAGGTGGCTTTTCCCAGTGGTTTCTGTTTATACTGTTAAGCACTACCAGGCAGGGATTGTCTGTCATAGTTAACTAGTTAATAGTATGCCTCAGAGTCATTAATCATAAAAATAATAACAACAAATGTCAGATTTATACCACATTCTTTTTATGACCAATTTTGGCATGGAAACTGTTGCTTTGTGTGATTAAAATCTAGAGTAAAAATTAGGGGATCAGCATTTGGGTCAATGATTATGCAGGTGCAATGTCTAAAAATCCTCATATTATAATAATAATAATACCACAGAATGCATCTATTATTTTAGTTCATGGGTTCATCTAGCTACTACAGAGGTGATATGACGTTCCCTTGTGCCTGCTTTAGGGATATCTTTTTCCCCCACAATATGTTTCTTTCCTTAAAAAATTCAGGCTGTACTGCACACCTCTAAAGTAAGGACTGTTTCTTACTCAAGTTTGTGAAGTGGTACGTAAATGCATCATGTCTTCAAACTGCAAAAATACCTTGTTCATTCATATAGGTAAAAATGTCATTGGAAGAAGTGCTTTGAGTTTGGAATACAGAATGCATTTCTTTCCTATACTGACGTATAGTGGTTATACAATCAGACAGGTTTCTATGAGTCTCATGAACTTTTCAGTAGGTAGCTTAAATGAATATGGTATGTTGCATGGGATATGTTTCTGCCCAGATACCACTCGTACTTATAAACATACGTATTAATACACACTGACATTGTGGGCAAAGGTTGTGGACTTCATGAACGCACGTAGCATGCTGTGCAATGTTCTTGCAGGCTATGAGATTCCAACTCTTGTTTACAAAATAATCTGTCCTGTTATCTGTCCCATGCACCTCATATTGGTACATTTTAGGTCTAGACTACAAAAACTGAATGTCTCACTATTCTATAAATGATCTAACTGATACTATATTTGACTAATTTATCTGGCCTTTGTTTTTAAAAGTTATTTATTTACAAGCTGTACTACATGGAAAACTTGGGTTCAAATTCTTGACTTGAAATCTTTCTTTCCAATTCTGTACTTTCTCCTGAGTTGTGTTTATAGTTTCATAGTAGTTAGGGGCTGGAAGGGATCTTACAGGTCCAGCCCCCCCTGCACTTTGGCAGGAAAGATTGCTGGAATCATATGATCCCAGCAAGATGGTGTTGTGTGCCTTTTTAGTGATGCATGAAATGTGGATTACAGTGTGTGTGATTTTACACAAATGTGAAACATATATATATATATATATATATATAGCTTCATGTATATACAGTCTTCTATGCAGTTCTGGAGATTTAAATTCTTTCTCTTCCTGGAGAATATCCTACCCTGCAGGTTGAGTTCTATAGAAATGAACTTGAGTTTGTTTTTTAAAAAAGTGCCCACCTCTGCCAGTCTCTATAAGATTTGAAGGTTCTATTCATAGATATATGTAAAGTAAGTGCCTGTAGTAGGAAAATTTGATTTAATATATATATATATATATTTCATTAGTAAAAAACATAATTGAAGCTCAAATTAAGTACTTGGTAACCCAGTATTCATTCCTATTTGGTTTTTGAGAATTTTCACTTGGAGACTATCATGTGAAATATGCACTATTGATTTGATGCCCCCATGGATTCCTATAGGTTCTATAGCTTTAACGCTAGTGAAAATTCTAGACCATCGGCTGAACAGAGTGAAATCAATGGGCTGCCTCACAGAACCCATTCTGAGCACATCATTCAAATATGGCAGATTGATGCATAGTGAAAAAATATTTCTGTAAAGTTGCTATGCTACATTCACAGTAGCCACTTTTCAAACAGAAATAGCTCATACTTTAAAACACTATTTTGTTAACTGCCATATGTTGCAAAAAAAATCTATTAAACACCTAAAAACATTTTTGTTCTTCTGAATTAATGGATGCTTAACCAATTTTAGCTGCTGTTCTGTAGCAGGTCCATGAAAAAGAAAACAAACAAAAAAAGATCATCTCAGCCGAGCACCAGTTTGTTTCAGTATGATACAGATGTCTGAATTTTAGCCCCACAAAATGAATGTTTATAATGGAAGCACCTCTGACCTTTAATAAATACAGTGTTCCTATAATAGCTTTATTAACCCTGTTAAAACAGGAAAAATGATACATATGTTCTACTCATAATAAACTGCTGCTGATTTTGTTGCATCATTTCTTTTTCTCCATTTTTTCCTTCCTATTTCACTCTAATCTGAAGGGTCTGTGGATTTATCTTGTGCCTGTCATTTGTCTTCACATGACTTTAAAATAATTAATTGCAGCACTCAGTGATGATTTATGATTTCTACTGACGTAATTAATGATACACATCAATTTTTCTTCTTAATTGAAGGAGTCACAACAAACTTTTTATAATATATGTTAAAAGAGGCCTGATAGCTCTTGGAAATTACCAATTCTGTGTAAGCAGGAAATGGTAAGAAAATTAGTCCTTTAAACTGAATCTAGTTAAAGATGTAATTAAAGACAGGAGAAAACAGACATTATTATATGGGACCTGGAAAGAAATTTGGATGAACAAAGAACCAAACTGGATTTTTCACTAAGACTCAGAGTAAAAGTGTTTTCAGTTTCAAAACCAAAAGATTTAAGTTGTTGATGTTCTTTTCCCACCCCCATTTTAATTTTTTTACTGGAAATGTGGAGGCAAGAGATTGCTAGGTAAAGTAGTCTAAACTGGCCCAAACACAAAAGCATTTGAAACGTTTTCTTTTTTAAAGGTTTCTTGCTGTGAGGTAGCTAACTTGATTTGTAAACTAAGAAGGCTTCAACAGATTTTGGATAAGCTTCGTATTTTAGGAGGTTGGTTAAAATTTGTTATTTGTGTTCCTCATATCTTTTGTATAATACAGAGAATAATTTTTCTTTGTGTTCTGTTTCTTGTCAGGGTTTAAAATTAGAAAATGACATAATTTATATTACTGTATGCTGTGAAAAGAAGGAGAAAAAAATTCTGGAAAATTGGTATAATATTTTTCACGTTTAAGCGATTAATACAAGTGAATTTTGTATCTCTAGTAAAAGAGAAAGCTTAAAATAACATTTCTCTATTGTAATAACTTATTCTGTTAGAATAATATAATTAACTAGGAATTTGAGCAAAGTAATGATTAAATAGTTGGCATTTCT
>NW_017729024.1:11984612-11989612 GCF_001723915.1 Gavialis gangeticus | reverse complement strand
GCGACGTTTAGATTTTTTGACAGGCCATTTCTGGTAGCAGCAAATGTTTAAAAAAAAAATAAATACTAGAGTATTGACCACATCATGCCTGAATTTTCATATATCAAAAGGTCAAGGGAAGTTAAAGTTCAGGATTTTTTTTAATTGGGGTTCTATTTTTAGCCTGTATTTCTTAATTTTCTTACACCAAAGCACATAGCATAGTCTAGTTAAGACAAGGATAATAACTCATTGGCCCCAAAGTTCTGGGTTTTATTTTGGCTTTTTCTGTTTTAATTTGATGACTTCTCCCCCGCTTCCTTTTAAACTAAAACAGCACGACCACGCAGATTCATATCACTGCTGCTTCTGTGTTTCTGAACAGGTCTTTGCATATCTTATCAATGAGCTGATCAAACTGGAGACTGTGGGATTTTGTGGCTTTTGACAACTGAGGCTGCTGTGCTTTTCACCAGCTAATTATTGTTTTCAAGGGGCAGTCACTATCGGAGCATACAAGCTTCTTTTTCCATCCCTACATAGGATCGAAATGCTTAAAAGGTTCCCTTCACCCCCCACACCCTCCTTACTAAGATTAGTTTGTTAATTAAAGAAATAGCAGTTAATAGCCTATGAACATTTAGGAGTGTTGCTTGCTTTTTAAATGATGTTACATGGAAAAACTCTTTCTGAAACCTGTTATTGAAATTTCATAATTTCAAATCTAATTTTACCAGGGATAGTTTTTCATCTTCACCAACTTTAACTGCAACTGAGATGCAATTATATGATTTTTATGATTCTTACATCAGCCTCACGTATTCTTTTTGCAGGTCCCGGACAAAGAGTGCTTCTTTTCTGCCTTTATCAATTCTATGGTAAGTAATCAAAGCAACAGATTCAGTATTTGCCCTCATCTAGGGCAAATTAAAGTGAAAAAGACTCCATAGATAGGGATTGCATTTTTGCTGTTCAGGAAATGAAGAGAGAGATTCCAGCCCTCTGTTAATTATCGCTGGCTTGATGCTCTACCATAAACGTTTCCTTTTTGCCCCTTAAGTTAGTGTAATTTGGGTACCTTTGTTTGGATGAGTAGAGGAAGAGAGAGGAGAAGACTGTAGTTATTGATTTTTATGTTAGTAAAATTTTGGTCCTGTCAAGTGTGAGAACTGAATTAATTGTATTTGCATCTGTGTTGATATCATGAAATTTTATATACTGCTTTGCTTTATATTTGAAAAAACATGGATTGGAATTTCCTTTTTTTAATTAATATTATTCAGGTGTTGATAGTTACGTGTTTTATTTCATAAAGTTTATGAGATCATAGTATGTCCAGCCGGAGCACTGTAGGAAGGTGGGTGTTTCCAAAGCAACCCCTATAATGATTTTACTATCAATGGGAAAAAACAAAACAACCAAATCCTCCTATTAATGTAAACTAAGAATTTCATCCAGAATTCAAATCAATCCAGGTTTTATACAACCAAATGCTTTAAGTTTAGAGAAAGTGTAGATGCCACATATTTACTGTTATGTGGTAGAGATGTTTTTGAGTAGATTATTGGTATTACAGTGTTAGGGATGTACATTCTAATTTATTACTGTTTTGTGAAAAAAGAAATCTAGAAACGGATCAATTAGCTGTATCATAACAGCCCTTTATGTTTCATTATTTAGAGTACAAACTCTTTGGGAAAATTGTGACCTTTACTGCTGAGGCCATGGAGTGCACAACAATAACAATTGTATAAGTAAGGTAGGGACAGATATTCTATTCTAGAAAGACCTTTTTTCCCACCGTTTTACGAGGAGCAAGGTGTTCCTGTGGACCCTAGTGTCATAATATGCTGCAATTTTCAGAATGTATAACCTAGAATTTCATGTAATATACTTGTGTAACATTATCATTGTGGTTCTGCAAAGCCAGTATTCACCCATTAAGGAAATAATGTGTGTTCCACTTGCAGGTTTTTAGAATGGTGGTAACCCATTCTTCAAAAAGGGTGGGGGAATTTAAAATGGAGTAGGGCTTGCAAAAATGGTTATAGGTTTCCTCCTTCTGAAGGGAAAAGAAAAAGACATGTAATTTTGAAAATGGCATGAAAGTTAAAGCTGCCCCTGGCCAGCTTTAAATTGTGATTCTCACTTATGCAGGATGCTGCTAGAGGAATTCCTTGGCGCTCATTAACTTGAAACAATCCCTCTAGACTTCACACACAGCAGACATACACAAGCATATACACATTTGTACATATACTAGCAACAGTCAATTGCACATTTCCAATTGCAAAATAATGTACAATCTGCAAAAAACTCTTCAAGCAAAAGTCTGCTTTACTCTTTGACTATCATTTTTACAGAGTGTGTTTTAAAGAAAAATATTGTTAAAGTGTTCTCCAAAAGGTCCTCCGTGTTCAAAATAATCGGTGTGATCTTCTCCAGCTTAACAGTTTGTCCACTTGCTACCTCCATGGTACCCTGGGTTTGCACAATGACATAACTGGACTTCTATTTGAGTAGTACTGTAGCATTTGAAATCAATCATAAGGGAGATGGAGATGGAGGAAGCACACCAGAGATGGACTCCAGGTGCACTGAGATTTTTAAAAGCTGTGTAACAAATGTAGATGCACAAATCCCATAAAAATGAATTGCTTTCAGCTGACAACCAGGCTGTCTGTCTGTAACCTCCAACTCCCAGACTAGGTAGGTTTATGTATTGTAAATGTACAATTCCAATTACCAAAAGGGGCTAATGAGTTGCATTATAACTTGAAATATTAATGTTAGAATGTTTGAAAGTTCTGAACCCTCAGAACACTTTCCTAGGTCACCCTTGTAATCTTGTCTAAAGGAGCAGTGTTCACGGTCAACATAAAGTGTGGGTGGGCAGAGTGCTTGCAACTGAGGTTCCTATAGTGAATGTGGGCTTAATTCTTTCTAGGGGTAAGGACATCTCTTTAATATACTTTTAACATTCAAAGCACATTAAAAACCCAACTAAACAGTTTCTCTAGATTCCTACCCTGCAAACATTAGTTCTTTCCCAGTTCAGTATCTTTTGTTGAAATCGTGTCTTAAAATGACCTTCTCCCTAGCGGGCTGTTTCTGCTCCTTCTTGTACTCTAATGAGAACTGGGAAAGCCTGTTCATCAAGGCCAAGTTGTGATTGCTGGGGAAAGAGGTCTTTCAAGATAAGCTGTGGGAAGCAGGGAATGGAAAGAATCATGCACCAGAACATTTTTACTCCTGAATACGTTTTGTTGTGGACAACTTCCCCCTGTACGTCAAGCTGGAGCCTGCCTGGATGAACTGCACAGAGAGTAATTGCCATGGTCTATAGTTTTTTGTGGGTGGGGTAGTATGACCCAAATTCAGGGAATAAAGGGATAGTGGAAGGGTTGGAGCTCTTTTGTAGGAGATTTCCTGTCATATTGATTCTGGAGAATATTCAGCTTTGCCTTTCCATAGCAAGTCCTCCAGAGCAATTTGGATAAATAGTGGTAGTTAAAACGGGTAATAAGGAGATGAAGTGGTAGAGGAAAGGCCTTTCGCTTACTGTCATGTGAAATTCTACTTTTAAATAATGCAGCCATCTCAATCTGTCTGTCTGTCTCTTTCACACGCACAAGCACATGCACACACACACACACACACACACCTTCTTTCTATTGCTTCTTATACCCAGACTCCTACACAAACAAGGGTGAGCACATAAAGGCAATTCAAGCTTAACTGTGCACATTTTCATCAAAAGTTAGCAGCATGTCAAACTCTAAGTACAGTGTGAGCCGATCCTGATCTCATTCTTGATAGTGAAAATCAGGAATTATTCAAAAAGTCATGCTGGCATGCAGCAGAACGAGGCCCTGATTTATTAGAATCAATCCAGCCTCTATTGAAACATGACTCCTATCTGGATCCCATATTCATCCTCAAATTTAGTTTAGTTCATAATAACCAGAAAAGTTTCACTAAAGTATGGAGCTGAACAGCAAAAGGAAAAACCATGCCCTGTGTTTTGAGAGCACCTGCCAGTAAGCAAATTAGAGAAATGATATACCTATTGTTCTCTTTTATGTTATCACTGGGGGAAAGTTATATGATCCACCTGCCAATGTCTCATATCCCTGCTCCATTCTGTTTTTTGATTCAGTGGGATTCCTAGAGATCCCATCATTTTCTGTCCTGCACCTCAGAGCACCTTTTGGTGAGTTTAGAATGATCTGTGTCCTAAATATCAGTCAAGGGAATGTTTTTTGTGAATGTAATTGTCATTTGAAAATGTATTTCTTTTAGATTATGCAACCCAAGTAATTATTGTTGGACAAATATGGCTATAGTGCACTGAACAAGGTTTTCAAATGACAATAGAATAAAAATGCATCCTCAAATAGCTTTTGCTAAGACCCCATTCTGCGTTTCAGAAATAAGAAAAATAGTCCAAAACAATTATAATTTGGAATTGTTAAAATGGATAAATGGGGAGGAATCTGGCCTTTCAGGTTCAACTGCTCATGTATTAAATTTACCAGACCACTGTTTTATTTTAAATAAGAAAATCTTTATCTTAGTGAAATGTTATGTGATTTCTACTGCTCATGTGTCTTCTCTAATAATCTGACTATATCTGATTCTTTTTATAGAAAAGCATCTCTCATTTGATTATTTTTTGGTGAATTGTCACAAATTAAGATCTTTAAATGTGTAAATGTAGTCAGGTGAATGAAATGTCATGGAACAAGTAATGTAACAACAATGAAATGAGGTTTAAATAATATTAAATTAGTTTATGATTGTTATACACAAGCATACTTCACATTTTATTTAAGAATTATGAAGCGCCTCACAACTACACCATTTAGAGTATAAGCTCTTCCTACTCAAACATAGCTGAATAAAATTCTCCTCCAGGAAAAAACTTCTTAGGAAGATTTCATCGAATATTATTTCCTAAATATTTCTTAAACAATTTACTTTTTTAAGGAAGTTCTTTCTTTGGTGTGTGTGTGTGTGGT
>NW_017729024.1:11956091-11979612 GCF_001723915.1 Gavialis gangeticus | reverse complement strand
CAATTTACTTTTTTAAGGAAGTTCTTTCTTTTGTTTCTGTGTGTTTTTACTATTCCCACGATGTTGTAGTTCAGCATTTGGAAACAGAACTGGTTATATGGTACGCTTTTATAAACAGAGCCCAAGTTTGAGAGTAGAATATACTATTGACAGAGATATGCCTAAATGTAGTGGTTCTGTTCTGTTCGTATTGCTTTGCCTGCTTCTTTCGACTGTGACAAAGCCATTTCCTTACATGTGCATAGTTTGTGGCCATTCAGAGGTCAGGTTTTGGTGACTGGGGCTTAGCAAGCAGAACACCTGTTGCTGAATTATGGGATATTGTTTTTTCCCCTCTGCTAAAATTGTGGAAGTGGACTTCTTGGCTGAGCTGGTTATAAAACACCAGAGCTCACTCTTATCTATCAGCCAGTCAGTCTGACAAATTGTGCTGGATTTGATTTAGAAATGTGGGATACAGCAGTTATGAAAAAATAAAATTCGGCAGTGTCAGAAACAGTGGCAGTTGCCACTATTATGCTTTGGGAATTTCAACCAGGAATCAAGGCAGTATTTTAAAATGCCTGTTTCTTCCAATAAACTCCATGTTTTGGATTCAGTGATAGATAAATATATCTAACCAACTAGCAACATTTTGAGGTATTAGGAAGGGGTAGAGCTGGGTTATATACACTTGTATTTTATCTCACTCTTGATTTGGTTTGTAAATTTTATGAAGGCCGAGAAGTTGCAAAATTGATGAAATAAAAGAGGATAAGGATATTTCTCCAAAAAAGTGGGTGGGAAGAAAGTGCTACCTGCATAATCAGTGTGTTTCTGAATTGATATTAGCCAAAAGAATCTTTGTGTTTTGCAGTTTCTGCCACATTTCAAGAAATCAGACTCTTTAAATGTGTAAAGAACAATAATAAAAATCAAAATAGTTATGGTATGTAGAGTTATAATATATGTTTAATGGTTTGGTATCACAAAACTGAACCAATTGTTTTTGGTGTAGGGAATGATTACAGCCTGAATGAAAATGTTCATGATACCCATGTGTGAGCAGTGGAAATATCAAATTAACACGGAGACATTATTTTTCTGACTTAAGTATTATAAAAATATTTGTATGAGGCCACTTCACAGTCAGTGCATGCATTTAACGTCAATATGCTAGCTCTCAAGCTTATTAGGGTTCATCTAATGTTCCTGTTTTAAGTCGGCATTTCTGATTATAACAGTAATTTGTTCCTGGTGTCGATCTCAACTACTGAAGACTAGCTTTGCAGAAACAGCTTCTAGCTATCTGTTGGGCTTCTTTCAGAAGCAAAGAAACCTGCTTTGATTTGTCAAGGAATTATCTGCAAAAGGTTTCAAATATTTTATTGCAATCAGTTTGTACAAGCAAGCAAAAGCCCATGAGAAGTAAATATAGCAAGGCTGTTAAAAATATAATACTAAAATCCCTAAACTTGATTTCCACGTTTTCTCTTTTTCAGATATCTAAATGAGGAAAAATGATATCAAATTTATTTCAAGATTCTGTTTGAAATAAGAACCTTTTCATGTTTTTCTTTTCAGAATAGTATACTCCCCTCATATTGCAACACTGTAACCAGTGAAATATTATTACAGTCCAAAGGGAGGAATTAGAATATAGCAATTAGTGTAGAGTTTGAACAGGCAGTCTAAATACATACACACAAAAAGTATTAACTTACAGCAATAATGTTGTAGACAATATCTTTTAAATCTATCATGGTGCCTTTTGCCCTTTCTATTAAGTCAGAAGGAAGGAACTATAATGAATGAGCACGTTTCTGTTCACTTCGGCATCAGTTCTGTAGGTAGCCTGGCAATATGACATTTAGTGTGATTAATCCTGGGTTGAAGCTCTGGTTTATTTTCTACCATACACAGGTATGAAGAGTTAGTCATTATTTAATAAAAAAACTCTTAACAGAAAACATAATTGCATCCAAAATTTAGACTGTATGATAGATTCAAAATAAAAAAATTACTATGTATTTTCGGTCAGAAGTATACAGCTTATATTTTTCAATGTCAAGCATGTCTTTTTCTTTTTCTGAAGGATGTTTATGAAGTGAAAACTAATTAGGAATGTGCGCGCGCAGATTTTAATCTATCCTTCTAGATTTTAATCTATCCTTCTGAAAAGCTTGATTTGTAGTTTACATATAACATGAAAATATTACAGATCTGACCAGAAATAGCTGTGCATAAAGTCATAATCTAAAATTCTGTTGTACTATTTCTTCATGCTTCCCATCAGAAGAGGGCACTAGTGATCCATTGTAAATAGCCAGTGAAACACTGCTTTTGTTATACCACATTTAATAACAACAGTAATAATATAATTTTCCTATTTAATATTGAGGGCATTTTGTGTGCATAATTAAAATTATAAATATATAATGCTAATGTAAAAAGTTAAATAATTAATAGATTATATGTAAATATAATCTTTTGTCTCTCATTGTCTTTTCACATTATTATTGGAATACTAAAATTACAATTTACTTACTGTCCATAACAGGGAACTAATGCTTATTGTTTAATGCCTAGTCCAATGAGTCGTAGCATAAAATAGATTAGTTTTGTGTACTACATTTTGCTGATTTTAATGAAGTATAATATATATATTTGATACAGCAAACATGTAGATTTTCTGGTTTAAAAAGTTATCTATGAATATATCCAGTAATTTTATTTTTATAGTTGTTGCATCAAAAGAACCGTATTACAAATTAATGTAAAATTATTATATGGATTCTTATTAGACTAAATGGATGAGTAAAAATGTCTGTTTTATCATGACACTTATTTTCTGGTGGTTTGTTCTGTTAGGTTATTTGATCCAGAGCATTTCAGGAGGTTTGTTAGTGTTTCTTTGGCCTATAAACTGAGGTCAAGCTGAGGTGGCTGGGCCATTTCATATAAGCAACTTGGGTAGAGCTATGTGAGCAAGAAAAAATGGGATGAACAATAATATGGTTTGTTTCCTTTGTCCTCATTTTCTCTGAATATAGGATGAAATCTGACAGAAGGTATAAGTCAGGCTTGGTAACAGCAGAAACACTAGGTGAATTTTTGATGAGAGTTGTTGACAAGAGTTACCATATAAAATCAAAATGCTACTTAGTAGTTATATATAATGGTAACATTTGTAAATAATGATCTGTCCAGACAAAAATTAAATTATCTTTTTGAAATATCCTCCACTCCTTAATATATAAAAATGAGAATCACTAATTTTATTTGATAATAAAAGTATTTAGTGAATTTGTGTAAAGTTCTACAGGACAAGTTTACAGTGCTAATAAGGTTTTTGTTCAAATGAAAAGGGTGCAAATATAAACTCTCCAGGAATAAAGCCTTTTTAGCTAAAGACCAAATTTCATTCTCATATAGTCAGGTAAATCTGTTAAAAGCAGCAGAGTAACTATGGATTTACATTAATGCAAGGGAAAAATAGTCTTAAATTCTAATTTAATATATGTGTGTATGTGTATGTATTGTTGACATATATGTCTGAGTATAAACAAGAAGTGTAGTTGTTCATTCAAGCCATACATTTCTTGTACAAACAGGAACTCCTACACAAAAGAAACTATATTCTTTTAGCAATTTCATACAAGTATGACCCTGGTTTTAAACACATGTATCTTAGGTAAAAACCCTTGTGAGGTCCTTTCCAGCCTTACTTCTCTATGATAAAGATATATATAAGACCTTAGATAATGCTCTTCAGAAAATCATCTTTGAAGGTAACTTTTTAGCCCTGGAATTTGCTTCAGAATCCACCAAATATTATAGAATTTTGGGGTAGAATTTAGACTTAATTTAATAAAGAGTCCTATACAATTGCAAAGCAAGGCTAACCACACTTTTTCTTGCATCAGCAGGAGTATCATAAGCAGGTCTAGGGAAGTGATAGTTCCTCTCTATGCTGCATTGGTGAGGCCACAGATGGAGTACTGTGTCCAGTTTTGGGCGCTGCACTTCAAGAGGGATGTGGATAGCCTTGAGAGAGTTCAGAGGAGGGCTACTCATATGGTTGGCCTGCAGGTGAGACACTATGAAGACAGACTGAGGGATCTGAATCTCTTCAGCCTCTGCAGGAGAAAGGCTGAGAGGCAATCTTGTGACTGCCTACCAACTCATCAGGTGGGGTCAGCAGGGAATAGGGGACACTCTGTTTACCAGGGTACCTCTTGGGGTTACCAGGAATAATGGCTACAGATGTGAAGGAGAACAGATTTAGATTGGACATAAGGAAGAAATTATTTACAGTAAGGGTTGCCAAAATATGGAACGGGCTTCCAAGGGAGGTGGTGCTTTCCCTTACCCGGAAGGTGTTCAAGAGGAGATTAGACAGGCATCTGGCTGGGGTTACCTAACCCCAGTGCTCTTTCCTGCCTGGAGCAGGGGGTTTGGACCCGATGATCTACCAGGTCCCTTCCAACTCTAGAAATCTATGAAATGTTAACCAAGATAAGGTAACAGTGTTATCTTCCACAACTTAAGAACAAACAGTGTATATCTACACAGTACTTCATATTGACATACCCAAGCTACATTTAGATTAGCTCTTTTACTGTTAATCATATGGCCAAGGCAGCACAGAAGTTAGCTGCAAAAGCTACCTGAGAAGCTAGATAAATACTAGGCAAGTATGTGAGTTTATCTAGTTTAAAGGTAGCTCAGGTATATCTACATAAGTTGCAGCGGTGACAGTAACTGAATTGTAGACACACCCATAGTCTGAAGTGAGTGAGAGTGCTGAGGGGTGTAAACTGTCTCCAATTATCTCACTAATGTACAAATTCCAAAATTTTTTCTTAGCAAGCTTTCAGGTTTAACAACCCTTCATCAGGCTGAGGAAATATCTGCTGTTGGTGTGTGCTCTTCCATCCAGGAAGAGCTTCCTCAGCCTGACAAAGGGTTTTTAAAAATGAAAGCTTGCTAAGAAAATTTTTCCAACTATTTAGTCGGTCTAATAAAAGTTATCAGATTTACCAAAAGAACTTTGTATACATACACACATACATATGTGTACAGGTCTCATACTTTTTGCTTCTGACTATCTTAAGTTTAAAGATAACATGTCAAGGATGTTAACTATGTCACTTTGGTGAAATAATGAACAGCAATGGTGATAAGCAATTATGATTTAAATCTATAATTATAAATAGGGTCTTATTTTGGCATCTCAGGTAGGCAGAGTTCACTTTAGATACATGCAGATACCACCTTTAGATTGATCTAACTAGGGTTAGGTCAATCTTAAGGCCTATCTGTACAGATGTGCAAGGGGGTATATTGGGTCATAAATATTGGGTACGTTCTACTCTGGTGAACTAACTTAGATTTGGAATGGGTTAGCCTGCTCTATTAAACAACTGCACATGTTTAGAGTGCAGCACCAAGGCTGGGAAAGCCCAACTGCTTGCCCTAGACTTGGGGCTGCGCTCTTTCTACCCCCTTGACTGTGACTGGGTTATTTTCAGACACCACACCCTCCCGAATCCTGCCGAACTTCTGCCAGGACCTCCAACCACCCCTCTGACTACATATTAGGCCCCCATAATTGGTCCCGGGGCTAGTTTTGTTCAACGTCTTCATGTATGTTCTGGAAGATGGGATGCTGTGTACCCTCAGCAAGTTTGCAAATGACACCAAGATAGGAGGAGTAGTAAATATGCTGGAGGGTAGGGCTAAGCTGACCTACACAAATTGGAGGATCGGACCAAAAGAAATCTCATGGGCTGCATCCAGACATGCAGGTATGTGTGGTTTGTGGCGCTGCAAACGTCTTTGCAGCACCACAAACTGCACAGGTTGCAGCTTAATCAGTGCTCAGTGCTGCTAATTTGCAGTGCTGGGGAAAATTTGATACTGGGATTTCCTGGTAGCAAAAAAAAAAAAACCTGGGAAAAAGGTGGTGCAAACCATTTCAAAGTTGTGGGTGCCAGGACAAACACAGAGATTGGGATGTAGACAGCCCAGGGCACTGTGCAGCCCAATGCACTGTGGAGACTCCGTGCTGAGGCACTCTGTGCCCCAGACAGCTGAGGACCAGCTGGCTGGGGTGCAGGGTGCCTCAGGATGGGAGAGCAGCCATCCCTGAGCTGGCTGTTCCCCTGTCTCCTCATACCTCAGTGCGGGGGCTACAGTCCAAGGGCCCCAGGAAATGGCTGGCCGGGGCACAGGATGTCTTAGTGTGGGGGCTCCACAGTGTGTAGAAATGGGGGAGCAGCATGCTTCCCCATCTCCATGTGCCAATTCCCAGCTGGCTGAGGCACAGGGGATGTTTAGCTCCTGCTGAGGCACCCTGTGTCCCAGCCAGCCTCCCACTGCAGCACATGGAGCAGCAGGACAATGTGTCCCACTGCAAAGCACAGACAGATTTGTGGTACTACTATTTGTGCTGCTGCAAAGACATACCCCTGCTCGTGTGGATGCAGCCAGGACATTCAATAAGGACAAGTACAAAGTCCTGCACTTAGGATGGAAGAATCCCATGCACTGCTATAGCCTGGGGAACAGATGGCTAAGCAGCAGCTCTGCAGAAAAGGACCTGGGGGTTACAGTGGACAGTAAGCCGAATGTAAGCCAATAATGTGTCCTTGTTGCGAAGAAAGCTAACAACATACTGGGCTCATTAGTCAGAGTGTTTCTAGCAGATCAAGGCAAGTGATTCTTCCCCTCTGTTCAGCATTGGTGATGCTGTATCTGAAGTATTGTCCAGTTTTGGGCTCCCCACTACAGAAAGGATTTAGATAAATTGGAGTTAGTCCAGCAAAGGACAATGAAAATGGTTAGGGGGCTGGGGTACACGCCTTCTGAGGAGAGGCTGAGGCAACAAGTTTTATTTAGTCTGGAGAAGAAAAGGCTGATGCATGATTTAATAGCAGCCTTCAACTACCTGAAGGGTGATTACAATGAGATTGGAGCTAGGCTGTTCTTAGTGCTGGCAGATAACAGAACAAGGGGCAATGGTTTTGAGTTGCAGCAAGGGAAATTTAGGTTAGATATTAGGAAAAACTTTCTCCCAGGGAGAGTAGTAAAGCACTGGAACATATTACCCAGAGACGTGAAATTTCCATCCTTGGATGTTTTTAAGACCCAAGCAGACAAAGCCTTGGCTGGGATGATCCAGTTGGGAATGGTCCTGTTTCAGCAGGGGGTTGGACTAGATGACCTCCTGAGGTCCCTTCTAACCCTAATTTTCTGTGATTTGATGAGCCCGCTTGTCTCTCCCTACCCTGTATTACTTGCACCAGTTTCCTGGCCTGGCTTGTAGCACTGGCAAATGTCTGTACATGCTACTCCCAATCTTCCATCATGCAGTTTAAAGCAAGCCACGTCACTATAGACTGGGTGTGGTGAATGTCTGCTATTTCCATTTGTAAACAAAAATTATGGTCAAGTCCTCCTCATTCAAACCATGGTCCTAATCGAGCCCCCCAATTTTAAAGCTTTTTTCCTTGATGCCTCCACCCCTGAATTCAAGTGATGGCGCCTCTTATACACTATGTGGAGGGATGAAGAATTCCCTTTCCAATGTTGAAACCCAAACCACTTCTAGGCCTTGCCAATATCTAAGATGTTAACACCTTCACTGACCAACCTGATAATACAACTACACAATACCCTTGCAAAATTTGGAGTTCACTGAAAGCTGGAAAATTATAAAGCAACAGAACTGAATTTGTATATACCTCTTAAATAAATACTGAGAACTGAATTCTGCTTTTGTGTTGCTATGGATTTACAGCAGCAGAATTGCAAGCAGATTATGGTTCAAAAAGTGTGTTATATGGAGCTGATCATTCATTTGCATATTTAATTCAGTGAAACCTCAGTTTTATAATTAACTCATATCTACTATAGATTTTCCAGTTTACTGAAGAATTCAGACCCAGTCAATCACAGAAAAGCAAATCATTTGCCACAGAATTGTCAGAGTATCCAAAATCTTAATCAGGGAAAGGGCTGGTCTAAATTATACCTTTATAAATCTGTACCTGTTCCATTCATGGGTGTTGCTTTAAATTTACAGCACTGTAAATGAGAGTGAAACTTGCGATGTGTCACAAGAATAGATACCCAATTATGTCAAATGACAAAATGATGAAAAAACTCAGTAAAAATCCAGATGTTCTTTTGAACCAGTGGGCCCTAAAGGCTACTCACTTACTGAAGACTTATCAGGCAAGCCTTATATTAGTCAGCTAGACTTGAAATGTTATATTAAGAAATCATATTTTAGAGAAGGGTTTTAACATTAAGTATATAAGGAAAAAAAGCTTTGTGACTACATTCTCCCCCCACTCCAAAACATGACTTTTCTGCTTTTGTCAATATGAATTAATCAACAATTCAATTCATACCAAATCTAGGTTTACCTTAAGTAATGCTAGCTTAATTAAAGCAAGCAACAAAGTGTAAAATAAAAGAGAAAGTATAAGAAAAAATGCAAGAATTGGCTTAGGGCAAGTGATCAAGTAACATTACTTTTTAAAAGTGTCATACAAGTTCTTGGAGGTCTGTTTAAGTGCTAATATTTGTAGTATAAACTGCTAAAGGCAACCACAGTATTAATTTTCACTTCACCTTCACAAGGGAAGAAAAGATAGACTTTACTTCTCAAAACTGCTGTCTAATCTTGCCAAATCTGCATGACTTCTAGGACTTGCAGGCCAATACTTGAAAAATATTGTGTTTTGCTTTATATAATACTTTTTGTCCAGAGACTTAAAGCAGTTTTAAAACGTCTTGTTCATACTTTGCAAAGTCCTGTTTTTACTATCCCTGAAAAATAAACCCAAGACAAATAAAAAGGCTTTTTTTCCAAGGCACATGGTGAACTAGTGGGAGCCAACCTTTTTGGCAGGCGTGACACACATTAGCCCTGCACCTTCACAAAATGCCACTCCAAGTCCTTTCCTTTATCTGGTGCTCTGCTTTCTGTTCCCTGACCCAAGCTGCTGCTCTGCTTTCTGCTCCATGCCCTTCTGTCAGATCTGATGTTCTGCTTTCTCCCCTGTCTGCCACTGTGATGCCTGTCCCTTCCCTGATCTGATGCATACGGAGGCTGTCCACGCCACTTGTGACACCTGTATTAGCCACTCCTCTCCTGCAGTACACAGTGCCCATAAGGAATATTTTACAGTTCTTTTTTTACTCTATGGTTCTTTCCGTTGCTCTAATATTCACTTAAACTGTCCGTCCATAGACGATCTGTCCAAAATTCTTTTGGCAGGTCATATACCTCTGAGTTCCAGCTTATACTGTTAAATCTTGAATTTTCCAGATGGTCTAACTGTGGTCATTTGCCTCAACCTAAAAAAATGCAATGACCAAAGATGTGGTTGCTCAAGAGAAAAGAGCGATCATGAACACTGGATAGCAGAAGAAGGTGAAAGATAGCAGGGCCTTGATAATTTGCTAAACAAGAAACTCTTTTAGGCTAAGACCTTTTATAATTTTTGAAATGCCTAGTTTATATTTAGGACCAATTATGAATTACAGTTTACAGTTTTTCTCTTATTTTTGAAAAAGGATGGTGTCAGTGTAGTGAAAAATCAGAAAAAAACATTTGCTTTGGAATAGGGATTCTTCTTTCATATGAATATTCTGGTTTTAAAGCCTGTGGATTATTTCACTTGTGAAATTTTGGCCATACTATTTGGTTTACTTCCTTTGTTTCACTAGCTGCTATTCTTTTCAGAAAAAGTTGGGAGTGTTTGTGGATCCCTGGTGATTGTGCTAGAATGCCTGCATGTATCTGGATTCTAGTCTCTCCTGTTTTATTCAGGTTCTTATACCATCTGCATGGTTTTGTAGTTTTCTTTTTAGAAGGCCTATGGCTATTGAGCTGGCAACTGAAGTTTATAAGAAAAACATACTGGAGATTTTGAGCTGGCTGTAATGTTTTGAACATAAGATACAGACAGATGTAGAAAGGAGAGGAGATTAAAACTTTGATACTGTGTTATGGACTTTCCTTTCCTCTTTGTACCACCCATCCTTTTGTGTTTTACAGAATAATGACAACTAGAAGCTCAGTCCTAAAAGCATAGCTCTGTTCTGAAGAGGGACTGTTAAAATGTCCATTACTTCAGTACTTCGATCCCTTCCACACAAGAAGCAAAAAGATAGTTTATCTAATTATCAGACCTGCAAGATCAACCAATGCTGGGATCTGAGGGTCAAGCTGTTTTTATTATTTTTTTCAACCCTCTCATGAATCATCTGCAGTAATAAAGATTCTGTAGGCAGTATTTTCCCTTCACTGGGCTTTGCAGTGAAGTTTCTGAAGGATATATTGGAACTAGACTTTTTAATGTTGAATATAATATTGATGGTGATAAAGTCTGTATTTAAGGCTGCTACTCAGCTTCCACTGTAAATCTCTCATTTCACTTGCATATAACTTTATCAAAAATTCCCTTTAGGGCTTGATCCATTATTGGTCTTGGCCCTTATTGCTAAAGCTCACTAAATTCCAATAAAAAATAATGCTTGGAGTCTTTCTCCAAGCACTTTCACCTTTACATTTCAATTACTGTGTACAAAGGAAGCACAGAGGGTTTTTTTTTCCCCCTATTTAGAACCTGATTCTGTAAGAAGCTGAGCACCTGCTTCAAAGTCAGTAACATTCAAAGAGGCTCTGGCTCTTGCAGTATCTAACCTTTGTTGCTTTTGGACTGTACCTTTTTAATTTCAAACAAGATGCTGGTATAACCATGCTTGTCCACAATCCTCTGCAAAAGATAAGGCCCTGAAATTTATTCTAAGGCAATACATGGGGAAATAGTTTTCCTTTTTCCATGGAGCTTAATGCATACTCTCATCCCTACTATCTCCTTTGTTTCCTGTGAGGGAGCTCAATAAAATATTAGTTAAATGAATTAAATGTACTCACCTTGAATTGCTTATCTTTTACATTTGTTATTCCTTGTATTTTGCCTTTCTATATTTTTGCATGTTTCCAAAACACTAGTAAGGACTTTTAAGTCGCTTAGGGTGGGAGGAAGTATCAAAATAGTAAGGTCTATATAAAAAAACTCATTAGAGCATCAGAAAGAGAGCAGGAATAATAAAGTACAGTAAGTCTCATGGTTATGGCAGTAAAGAAGAGGGAGACAGATTCCTGGGGTTATGGTGACGGTAGAATAAGACAGGAAGTATCCTTTATTAAATTGGATGGAATAAATGGGTACAGAGAAACAAAGACATTAGCGCAACACTTTTACTGTACAAGATAAAGCAAAGCCTCAGGATTTTGAGTACAGAGACTTGTCCTGCCTTAGTTGCAGGGCAAACAATCACTATTAAAAAGTCTTTTTGGCTTTTTACACAGAAAAAGATACAGAATAAGAAAGAAGAGCACTTCATGAATTTGAACAGTAAGTGTTGTATTAATAAGACTTTTATTTCAACAATATATTTTACTTTTAACTATAGTGAGTTTTAATAAGGAAAACCCACCTGTTTGATAGGCCTTTAGATGGTCCTTTCTGGGGAAGAAAAAATAAGTTAGATAAAATGGGCTAGTGCTGCTGTTTGAGCTTGATCCTTCTTTCCAAAAGACAAAAGAAGGCAAATAAACATCAAAATGGAAAGAAAAGGACAGCAAGGAAAGAAGATATAGTTTCTGTTGCTGATTCTTAATTGCAAAATCAGTGTTGTATAAAGACAGGCACAGTCATCCCTGGTGACTTGGTAAATTTGTACCAACATCAGACTATTTAAGACCTTGACTTTAGCTGCCATTTTGGTTATGGGCTTATGGCAAATACTGAAAAAGAAATATCATTGCCCAGGCAAGTTAGACTTTTATTAAGTTAAAGGGAATAAAAGATATGAGGTGGGAAAGCAAAAAGAGCCATAACTGGGGAGTGATAGTAAGACTGTATATTTCATAGTTAGGGTGACATTCAGGATTTGGATGTGGTACGAAGGTGGCTGTGTTATCTGGATTGGTCTTGTCAGGATATTTCTTAAGATCAAGATGGTGAAGATCCAGTCATTTTCCAGTGAATCCTAGGTTCCAAGGAGATCACAAGAGTAGGACCATAATTAGAGATGTACTAAATTAAGGAGTTTCTTGTTTTTGTGAAAAATCCTGGTCCTTGTAAAAAGGTGGAGGGGAAAGGCAGCTGCAAATAGAAAAGGGTGGGAAGCCCTGGCATCCTGGAGCACGGGGGGAGAGAGATAGGGGAAAAGAGTGGGGGGCAGGGGCATCTGTCAACCCTGGGAAGGGGTGGGTGGCCATTTGTCAATCTCCAGGGAGGAGGCTCCCTTCCACACCTCGCATTGGCTGATGGGCTTCAGAAGTCCTGTCCCTCCTTGGGGATTGACAGGTGGCCATCTGTCAATCTCTGGGGAAGAGTGTGACTTCTTGGGCCCCTCAGCCAGAGGCCTGGAGGGCATGCTGCACTTTGCCATGAAAATGGTGCTTGACACTGCACTGAAACCATGATATATGGAGGCAGCCTCCATAAATTAGGTAGGTCTCTAACCATAATTCTCTTTTCAGTCCCACTGTTCTCTCACACTGAGGGGTGTCAAATTATGGACACTTAAGGGAGGTGATCCTTTCATTATTTTGTCTACCAGCTGATTCTAATTTATGTCACACCATGATTTGGCCCACTGATTCATGGTGCTACACTCCTTTTGTTCAACAGACGTGATTTTAATATAGTCCTTGGATGGTACCAATATATGTTTTTTGTTTGGAATAACTTCAGTCTTTCTATCCTTATCTTTTGCTGTTGACTTTTAAAAAGCAGTTTTATATAATAATAAGCTTTACTACCTTGGACAGCTTAAACTATAAGCCTGTACACTACAGGGCTTCAAGGGTAGAAGGTAGTGGAAAAGAAGATAAGGACAATATTAATTTGATTTGTAGGTATGCACTTCAGCAGAATAAACAAATTTCAGTTCTTTAAAGGATGATTTGTTTCAAGAAAATGTTGCAAGGAGGTTGTTCAGGATGTACAGGGTGCGTCCACAAGATATTTTACAGACTAATTTGCTGCGGAGTAAAGTGTCATCATCTACCAGTGCATGGCAATTAGAGTGCAGAAGACTAATTTACTTTACTACTGGATTGTCCTGTCAGATGCAAGTGGTATCCAGCAATGCAGTAAATTATTACCCTTAAATGCATGTGTATATTCAGTCTCATTAATTGCACGCGTAGGTGCACCCATTTACCCCATGATTAGCTCTGTAGTCTTATACACCGCATGTTCATATCTACTGCTTAGTTTGTATTCAGATGAAAAACTTGAGCCATCTTCCTTCAGTAATTTAATGGAAGATGGTCTGGTTTATACCAAGGCTTTTCCACCCCCATTTTCTCTGGAAAAATAACTACAGTAGGAATACTATAAAGAACTATGATTGTAACAAATGGAGCTGAGTGAAGAGTTCCCCAGGAATAAGTTCTTCATCAAGTAAATTAATCAAAGTCTGGGAGAACTTATGACTTGACCACTGTTTGATGATATTGTAAGGCTGGGTTCTTAGTATCATTATACTGTATGCCCTTAGTATCACACCAATATTGTATTGTTTGTCACATGTCCCCTTTTTAATAGCCATTATGTCCATGTAACAAACTACCCATGTGTAAACTACCCCCATGTTTATAGAACTTGTTCATCATTGGCTAGTCCTATATATTTTTGCTTTTCATGAATTAAATATCTGAGTTGCTCTCTTTTATTTTTATTTATATAAATGGTTAAAATAAAAGGTTTCAAAGACTTGAAAATATTATTTATTAAGATTATCCTAAAAGAGTTATTTGTACCCTCTGACTAAAACAAAATATGTACTCTTAATGCTGAATATATTAACAGTAAATGGATTAAGATATTTTTGGGTTAATATAATCTTTAAGTGAAATTAAGTTAAATTATCATTTAATTTGGAAGTGGTTCCAAATGGAAGGAGAACATGAGACCTAGTTAGGACTTTGCATCTGCCTACCTAGACTATCCAGTACAGCATGGAAAAAGGCTAGTGTTAGTGTGAAATAGAAGGCAGGATAGATTTGCATCTTATAGACTAACCAAATCAGAGAAAGAGGGGCCACACTTCCATAAGCATGAGCTCACTTCATTAGATAAGTCTAATGAAGTTAGCCTATAAGGTGTAAATCTACCCTGCCATTTGCCTGACTTCAGACTAACATGAGTAACCACCTCTCTCTAGTGTTGACACAGGCACTCTGCACATTTATTTGAAGATTCTTGAAGTTCATCGAAGTTCAGGCTAGCTAGAAGGGTCAAAGAAAGAGGGGTGGAGAAGGGTCAAAGAATGAAAAGAAGACATGCAAGAGCAGCAGAGAGTGAAGTGAGTCCAGTCTGTTGATACTTTTGACTGCTGTGGAAAGAATCCAATTGTAGTTTTGCCACAAAACCATTTGAAATAAGTGTTAAAATGTAGCTGATGTCTAAAATAAACCAAGAAGTTCCCTGAAGGGAGAGGGACACAGAAGACTATCCTTCAAAAACAATGAAAGGTCACTTTGTCTGGACTGACCATGATTCTAAAGCTTGCCTGCAGAGCATTATAGACCATAGAAAAAGATGGCGTGACCCAATGGAAATGTAATCTCCATATTTCATACACTTGTTTCTGTCAAGAATTCAAGTGAAAGTAGGTATAAAAGTAACACGACTCTGCATGTTGTATGTGATCAGGGGCAAGGGGTTTGCCTGGAAGAGGAAAATTTCTGTTCCTTCTCCACCTCCTACTAACCTTGTTCTGAGGAAGGAAATGCCTGGCTCAATGGCTATGTAAAGCATGGAGCATCTCAGAACTTTGCAAGCTATGCCTGGCTTTAAGACAAAGCACAGCTAGAAGAGCATAACTTATAGCCTCAAGCAGCTTCTATCTCTGACAGCCAGTAAGGCAACCAAGTGTTCAGGTAGCAGACTTTCAATTGAAATGTAACTGAATTTGGCTTACTGAATAAAGTCAATTTTTGACAAATGGATGGTATTTTTTGGTCACCTCTACAGTGCTATCTATAACTTCTGTAATCTGGTATGAATCCAGCCCATACTTTCTACATCAGCTTCCATTACTGATGAATTTTCCTATCTCACCGTGCCCCCCCAAAATAAAGCTTAATGCTTCTCTCTCCTTTTTTATGTAGGATCAGAGAGAGAGATGATATGAGATTGCCACTATAGAGAAAAGCTCAGTAACTTTGTCAGTGGGCAGAGAGATGACATTGTCAAGTGACAAAAGAATACACCAAAATAAAAAATGTAGTATTTCACTCGGAAGCTGGTGGGTAGTGTGTACGCTTCTTTGTTAGCTTTCGTCACTGTGTAGTGCAATAGACAGTTTCTTGGCACCCTAGTGAGCACAAACAAGCTTGCTCAAAGCAGTGGGCCAGGTCAGTGCTTGTTTTTTGGTTTTTTGTTATTTTAAGTCTTGGGTTAAAAGAAATAAGGCTTGCTCAGTAGTTGACAAGACTAAAGACGAATCTTCAGAATTGAACTGTAATTCAAAATAGTCTATCTCCTGGTAATGAAAGTGCTTACCATTTTTTATTATTGCTTACTGGTGTTATATGTGAAAAGATAAAGAACCACACATTTTCAACTTCTATTCTTTTCTCCTTTCTTTTCTTTCCAAATTTTCTTTTGGAGCTGAAATTGCACATGCTTAGTCTCAGCCTGGACATTTTTTGAAGTGTTTTCAACAGAAATCTGTTGGCTCATTTTGAGATTTGTAAATTCTGCTCATTTGATGATGAATGAAATTTGAGAAATCAATGCAATGATCAAACAGAGATATGAATATAAACAGACAAATTTCTCAAGAAGTTGGGAGCAATAGAGAGTAAATCAGAGACCTGCTTACTTGTTTAACCCTTAACAGCTCATCTAGACATTAAGAAAAATAAGTAACAGCTTATTCTTTCTTTCCATCCATCACAGCTTCTCTGTCTCTCTTTCTTTACTGTATGTTTAAAGAAGAAGCAGTCTTACAGACACCTCTGCTAAAATTTGCACGTGCATATCCTATCAGAAGAAAGAATGCATCTCAATGGGTGCATCTACACATTCATTAATGCATCTTTGCTACTGGGCATTGTTTAGTACCGCTAATATAAGGTACTACATAAAGGTGCAATAGCAAAGGTGAACAGTTTTTTTTTTTGTTATGCTTTGTGCGCAGTAGACTAATTCTACTGCACATTAGCACGGTTTTTGCCATGATGTGCTAATGCACAGTAGAATATGGGGCATTATGGCATCTAGTGTAGATGCACTCAGTGATAAGAAGCAGAGGACTTGGAGGGCTTGTGCTAGATCCTTGTTTACAGAGTTGATCTCCATGCCCCATGAAGGAGAAGCTTGGCTTTCATCTTTTTTTCAAAGATATTTTTCACTCTTTCCTTGTGAAGAAAGCTTTGAAAATGTAAACTGTTTTAAAAAGTTTGTAAAAGGAAAAATCAGCATTAGGAAGGGCTTCAGGTCTGCACTAGAAGGCTGTATATCGGGGCTATCCAGCTTCTGACCAGCCATTATCTCACACTCTGTAGGCCCTTGACTGTTAGCCAGTCCATTCCCCAAGTAGGCCCCCTCCCACCATGGCCTGCCCCAGATGCCCTGGCCATTGCAGCAGTAGGAGCAATATGGGAAGTTGTAGCCAGGTGAAAGCACCTGGACCACCAATTAAACAGTCCTGCTGTAGGCCATATAATGGCATACAATTTATGTAAAATAATGTGACAAATTTGTGACACATCTCAAAGAATCTTCTTACTATCTCTTTCCTCACATGTGATTGTGTGTATGGTGGCATGATTATGGTAGCAGACTGAGATCTTTACACTGACTTGGGGTGACAATTGTTGTTTCTCAGTCTCTTGAAAAATGTCAAGGCCAGTCCAGTTTAGGAATGTTTTCAGTCTTCTTGAAGGCTGGCACTGAGTTGGTATCACCTCATTTAGGCACATGCATTGTTGTAGGTGTGTATGACTTTGCCACAATGACTGCAAGAGGAACTCTGTTCATTTCTCACCAGTGCTACTCATGTGTACTGCATCCTGTAATCTCTACACCTCCTCTTCTTCCTTCCCTCCCCCCCGTTTTTGACTTCTCTCTCAGTGCATGAGGAAAAGGATATTTATTTGGTGAGCCTAGCATCAGCTAAAATCTGCTTTCCTCTGATCAATAAGCTCACACAGCCAAAGGCCACCAAATGAACTGCCTGTCACCACAAGTGCAGCAACATGGATTCAGTGGGGAACTGGCCAGCAGGACCTGGGGGTGGGGGGCAGGAAAGGGAGTGGGGAGGAAGGATAGTACTTTTATGGGAAAACATCATATGCATCACCAGGCAAGGTACAAAATATGCTAAGGGATCTGTTTTCCCATTTGCATACTTTTTCCAGTCCCTTTCCAAACCAACATCCTGTTCTTCACTTCTCCCTTATGATAGGTGCACCCTATCATTCTGTGCACACTCATTTTACCCTCACTCCCTCATGTTTGTTTTTTTTACCATATTTCCCTTTTATTTCTCTTTGATTCAAATTTTTACAGTGCAGTTATTAGTCAGAAACCAGCAATTGATCATTATATAGTTCATAACATTTTAATATAATTGACAAGTAGGTTTCTGAATTATTAGGAGCTCTCAGACTGGTTGTAAAAGACTCACCAATATGCAATCCTGTTTTAACTTTGTTCTGTGTTCATTGTACCATAAAACCAAATTAAATAGCTCTTCAAGTCAGACAAAGATATTCTACTTTTGTCTCAGACGTTTTGGCCTAGTTCTGCCTGATAATGTTTGCCTTTCTGTCTCATGCCTGTTGATCCAGCACTTAATCCTATAGAAATCAATAGCTTTATATGCATAAAATAAAAACATCAAGCCATTCTTTCTACACAAAGCATGTCAATGAAGCTAGAGAAAGATTAAGTAGGAAGATTAAATGACAGTGAATAGAAGAAATTGTAGAATATTGTCTTAGTCCTATTTTGCTGCTTGGATAAAACATCTGGGCTGAGTACAAACAGTCAAAAAGCCTGAGGCTAAGTCAGTTCAATCTTCACAGGTTAGTTTAAACTGCATAGATTGAACTGATAAGCAAGTGAACAGATGTTCACTTTTGAATCTGGAAATGCAGCCGCATGTCTGCAGTGGCCCAAATGAGAAGGTGGGGGGTGCTAGAAAATGCCTCCCTGCTTGGCTGGAGTAGACAATTTGGGCCAAGGGGGACTTGTGAGGGGGGGTTTGCAGGCAATGTACAAAGCATCCTGGGATGTTGGGGATTGTGAGTTAACTTGAATCTAGAGGGGATCTGGGATAGAAGTTCAATAAACCAATTTAACCAAAGCCAGATAAGTCTGATATTACATCCATCCAAGTTTATCTTAAACCAGTTTTGGCCATTTTTGAAAGTGGTTTATGTGCACTGAACTTCTGTTGTGTTACAGATTTGAACCAGTTTCTGATCACTTATGCCAATTTATATGAAATTTCTGCCCCTAGCCCTATTGAAGCTCCCAATTTGTAAATGAAGACTGGAGGACTGGGCTTTCTGTGACTGCTTTAAAAGTTAATGTGTATTCATTCAAATGTCCATGTTTAAATTTTGCACAGTCTTTTTATGATTTAGAGTACTAGTCATTGTCTGGTGACCTTCAGTGAGCTCCATACACAGCCTTTAATATTATTCTTGCTATCAAGGATATGTTGCAGTAGGTGAAAATCTTTGAACAGGTGGGCCTAAGCAGTGCTGTCAAATAAAAACCTTTTCAATTGCAAATACTGTGCTTTTCTACAAGCTTTCTTTCTGCCCATTGTCTAAAAACAAAACAAAATGCAGACCTTGCCTATTTCTGGTTGTATTTTTGTAAATATGTGAAACATAGAAAGACATTTTACACATTTGTAAGTCCATTTGGAAGAGGAATGTATTGACAATGTTTCATGTTGTTACAGTCTAGTATCTAAACATTGGTTTCTCTCTGTTTAGAGCTGTTTTTTTCTGCTAGTTTTTCTAGGATGGTTGGTAGGGCTGTGTAAAGCTTCATTAGCCAATTCCATTTGGAGGAGATTCAGCCTGATTCAATAGCTGAATCTCCAAATCTGAATCAAATCAGGAGACTCATAAAAAGGACCAAATTGATTCAGAAGCCTCTGAATTGATTTGGAGAGATTTGGAGATAGATTATAAAGGCAGAAGTCCTCAAGGATGCTGGACACAGCTGCCTCTAGCTGGTAAGTATGTTGTGGTGAAAAGAGTGGGGAGGAAAGGAGCATGTCAGGGGGCAGATCAATGACCCCACATCGAATGAGGGATTGGGGCTGGGACAAGCTCCCCATCCGTTGTGGGGGGGGCATGGGACTCAGGAAGGGGGGTTCCCACCACTGCTTGCCGTCACGTGCTGCCGGTCTGGCTGCTCTTAATGGGAAAATGTTCATATGTGAAGTTGAAAAGAGCTGCAGTCGGCTTCATAGTTAATATTTTAAGTCATCATTTTTTGACCCTGAGCTTTCCTCCTTCTTTGATGCCTTATGACTAGGTCCAACCCTACCACATGTCCATTAAGGTAAAAGTAATGTAAAAAGTGATTTGCAAATATTTCTGCAAATGTGTTAAATTTCTTCTGATAATACTGCGTATTGCAAATATTTAGGATTTATTTACAAAAGTCCTGTATTCTATGACTACCTTGTATGAAAGGTTACTCTGCCAAAATAATCTGGAATGCAATATGTTGCTGATTATTTGCTATCTGTCTTGAACCGTTCTCCTGTTTTAAAGGACTTAATCATCCAAGGGACAGAAAAAATAGCATGTGACTTTTGATGACTTATCATATACCACTAATTGTGAGTAAGCATAGTTAACAGCTCACAAACTCCTTATTACATATGTAATCTGGTGAATCTTCATGAATTAAAATATATCTGTAGCAATATGAATCAGCATTTTTTTCATCCTCTCTCTGTACCTTTGGCTTATCTGGTCCCAAACTCTACCCCGACCTTTTCTAAAATATCATCATTGTCTGTGCAAGGCACTGCTCTACTCAGTTGCTTCCTCCATTTTGCTCCCCACTTCATTGACCTTCCTCCACTAATTGCATCTTAAATATAAATGGGAAATATATTCTAAGTGGGATCGGCTGTGAAATTTTTAAGAAACGTATTTTTTTCAAAGGCATCACCACCTCTGTTTTTTGCAATTTTTTTCCCCAAAATATTTATGAAATTTTGTCCCCACTCTTTAATGACTTTTTTCCATTTAATGTATGTTGTTATAATAACTCTGTTAGAAAGCTTTGTCGGTTTCATTTTGAAGATGC
Organism: Gavialis gangeticus; assembly: GCF_001723915.1. Lineage (NCBI taxonomy): Eukaryota > Metazoa > Chordata > Crocodylia > Gavialidae > Gavialis > Gavialis gangeticus. The sequence continues at coordinate 11,959,234 of NW_017729024.1, read as the reverse complement.
TGTTCTATATAAAACTAAGTTCCATTTTAGCATTGCTGCTGTTGTGAAATGATGGAAGGTCTGGATGAGGAGTTTTCTTTGAAGAATGTAGTAGGTAGAGAGGCATGGTATGGAACTGTCTTGGTTGCCAGCCAGATTATACTGGGGATTGTTCCCATTTCTGGAGCTATGTGAAATCAGGAAGTCACACAGGTGACATATATCTACTTTTGCTCTCCTTTCTGTGCTGTCTTCAAGAGATTCTACAGAACAAATCCTTCCCTCACTCTTTTGGGTGCTGTTTTACTTATCACTATCTAATCTATGTATACTTACTTGTGTTTATATATGTATTTCAATTATCGTAATGTGCATATTTATATGTATAGTCATTAAAATGAATGAGGATTTCTTGCAAAAAGAGTATACATAACAGATTTTATTTTTAAAAATTGCTTCTTTCTCTGAAGACTTGCTTGCTAATGTCTTGATATTTGGTGCTCACATATTTTAATATGTTGCATTCCTGAATGACAGATGATAACTTAACAAAGGAAATTTGGTCTTAAGCAAAATTATCTAGTACTACCTTTTAAAGAAACTCTTTAACATCACATCAGTTAAATATATGTATCATATTTTTAAATTTAATAGCTGCCTATTGCCTGTATTGTCTTTGTCCATGCTGACAACAAAAGGATAAATACAGTGCATACAGTAGGTCCCTCTGGTTATACCATGAACATGACACATGTCATCCTATGATAAATTGGCTCTGTGTCTGTTCAATTTCAAATCCAAAGCTCTGGAGGCAGAGGTGTTAGGAAGCAGGCATAATTCTGGCGAGCAGAGGCCTCAGATGCACAAAATTAGTGTGCATGGAACAGATAACAGAAAGCGAGAAAGAGACAGAGAGGAAGTTTGCACAGGTTTGTCGACTTCCTGGGGTTTAGGTAGTATTGGCAGATGTTAGGTGTGAAAAAAACATCTGTAAGCATGATAATGAATGTTACCAGAATTTGAAGTGACAACTGTATCGAGCGCAAGTGCTGTCTTGTTTCTTCATTTGCATACCAATTAAATAAAAAAACAAATATTGGGTTCCAGAATTTGTTTGACAAATAATCTGTGGGGTTTACTCAGTACATCTGGGTCAGACATGCTGGCTGTTTGACAGATGTAGCATCAAAAGAAAATTTAAGCAAAAAAATAAATAAATAAAAAGGTGATGGGAAGCAGAGGGGGGCAGAAGAAGATAAAAAAGAAAAAAAATCACAATGTTACCAAGTAGGGAATTTTAAGTAGAGATTAGAGAAGGGTCAAATTTATTCAGAAATGTACACATATCTTGAACCACAGAATCATTGCCCTACTGTTTGTGTACACAGTTGTTATACTTGGTAGATTTCTTAACATCCAATAGAGATTGGAAGGCAATATTAATAGAGCTGCATGCCAGGCTCTTCGCCTCATGCTTTGTAGGTCTATTTATCCCTCAGCTGGCCACATATATTCTAATGGCATAATTTAAAAGTTATGGGACAATTCCATGTGAGAATGGGTAGGAGAATTGACGTTTCAATACTAAAGTCTGTCTATAGCACCTTCTTTTTTTCAAACTGTTCTAAAACAGTGATGCGCAATCTTTTGGCCTTGTGGGCTGGATATTGGGCTACTCTGTGGGCCAGATCAGGTCCTGAGTGCCCTGACTGGGCACTGTGGTGCCTTCACCGAGCCCTATGGTTTTATATATACATGTATTAGTGGTGTTTCATTTAATCTCAGTAAAATGTGGATTTGGGGTTACTTTTTTTTAATCTGAAAATTGGGGGGAGGAGGGTTACCAGAGAAAACCAGGATATCCCTGCTGATTACACTTCAGATTATTTCTGGTTTTTAACCAATAAATTCTAGTGTTAAATGCACTGAGATCCCTAGGAGTAAGGCATATAACCTAAGGCTCTTTCCTTCCAAGAGGAGTTCACTTATCACTCAGCTACAAACTCCTGTCTGTTTGGTCTTCTTCTACCCCATGATTCAGGAGTTCCATTCTGTGCAGTAGACCATCTTCTATAAGACAGGTGGAGAGTGCACCCACCATAGTCTGCTATATAGTATGTTGGTTAGGAGACTTGCATAAATAGTGAGAGATATGGGTTTGAATCACTTCACATTGAGGAGGTCCTAGAACCTAGGCCTATGATCCTTCAGTTGATTCTACTTGGATGCATCTACATGTATGCTTTAATGTGCAATAAACTATTTTGGTGCACATTAAAGTATCACATTAAAAAACTGAGATGTTACGCTAATGTGCAGTAAATAGTATACTCTTGATTAAGTGTGTCCGGGGCAGGGGTTGCTGTCTATTGTTTTCGGCAAACCCTGCCCCTTTCTTCAGGGTCATCCCCCTTATGACCCACTCAGTGGCTCCCCGTCGGCTGTACACATCTGGACTGCCTGCCACAACTTTGATGATCACCTGGTTCAGTGTTTATTGTCTGACGTGTGTCAGTCCGAAGTTGCGACTCCGGGGTCTTTGGGGTGTCCCACGTAGCCGAGGGCTCCGCCGCCCCTACACCCTCGCCTGTTCCACCAAAGTAAAGGGACCGCCCATCATGCTGTCACAGCCCTGGAGCTGGTGAACCAAGCTCACGGTTGTGGTCACGGTGGGGCGGCTGGGTGGTGGCAATTGGAGCAGACAGGCGGGAGTTTTTGGCAATGGAGTACTGAGCGGCACAGAAGCGTAATGGTTTCTTAAACAAGTGGGTTTATTCAACTTACGCTTTTGAGGCGTAGGCAACGTAATTCTTCAGTTACAGTGGTGTGACGAACGAACAACAACACAGGGGTCCGTTGGTCCACAGGGTTCTTGAGCCAAGCCCTTGCTATCTAACCCGGAGGCTAGGGGCGGCTGCCTGGCTCAATAGTCCTAGGACTGGTCAATGGCCCATAAAAGGAGTGAACTAACATACAGTACAACAAACTGTAACTCATTGAGGATAGCCAGGTGTGACGGCAGTCCCGAAGGACAATCGGATGGCTGAGGTGATTTCCGAGGTCGAAAGCCAGGTAAGTCATAGTCAGTGTGTTGAGGGTGATCCAAAAGCGAAGTCAGAGTCCAAGCCAGAACAGTCCAGTAACCAGAGAATCAATCAATGCAA
>NW_017729024.1:11938042-11956017 GCF_001723915.1 Gavialis gangeticus | reverse complement strand
CGGATCTCCCCCCGAGGGAGGGGCTCCTTAACCTTTTATAACAATTTGGTGGCCAATTAGAATGTGTCCCTCAAAGAACTTTCTAGCCGAATGACATCATGCTCTTAGCTGACTGAGCATGTGTGAGCCTGAGCTCTCCACTGTTACCAAGCATGCGCAGGGCTGAAAAGTAGGTCAGCCTGACTGACAGCTCTTGGGGTCGCCCAGGGGACACATGCTGGGTGAGCCCAATGGAAAATTCCATGAGCCTGTCTTGCGCATGTCAACTTTAATTCTCTCTGCATTGGCAGCATTCAATCAAAATTTTCCTTGACACATGCGTGTCCCTCGTCAGTTCGTTAACACAGATTCCACAACGGAAAAGTTAAATAACAACACAAAGTTAACAGCTAGGGTTTCTCACGCACCGGGGAGCGGCCTGAGTACCTTGATGGCCCCCTGGGTGTCTCCCTGTCCGCTGTGGGTGTCGGTGCCCTCCCTCAGGTGCTCCTTGGGCCTTTAAGTCCCCTTCCAGGCTCCCTGGGGACCCTCAATCCCTTTAGGCACTGTTGAGGTCCATTCACCTCTTCGCCGTGCTCCTCTATTAAGGTTAATATGGCTCCTGGCTCCCGCCGGGACGAACCGCTCTTCTGCGGTGTCTGCAGTTGCAGGGATGGCAACGCCGGAGGTTCCCGGCTCCCGGACCCGCAGGGGTTTCCCTTACCCCAGAAGATCCGGCTTCAGTGCTGGGCTACTTCCCTTCGCTCCCAAGGGTTCCAGCCGGCCTTTCCTCCGCCGCCGCTTGCTTCTGGTTCCTCTCTGCCGGCGGCAGTTGGCATTCCTTTTATGGGGCCCCAAGCTGCTGCGAGCCCCTCCTCCTGGGCACACCTGTGGATGGTAAGTAATCCGGCCCTAGGACTTTGTGCCAAGGGGTGTACCATGGCTCTATTAGTGCCACGGCGTGGGGTTTTAGGGCACGCCGGCTCCTCTCCTCCCCCACAAAGTGTCACTTAAAAACCATGTAAATGTACTACTGTGCATTATGGATGCCTAATGCGCATTAATTTGGTACCTCACATTGGAGGTACTAAATTTAACGAGCATTAGAAATGGCGGATTAATGCACATGTAGATGCACCCCAGTCTACTAGTCTCTCCTAGGCTATTATACCAAAATGCAGGCACCATCAGTTATGTTTGTGGTTGCTGTGCTATGCAGTGAACTAAATGTTGTCCCTGTATATTAGGTCTGCTGTGAGGGCATCTAGAAAATGACCAGGAGCCTTAGGGACTTAGTGGACTTTAGGTACCTCCCATCTACCAATCTGGATAACAACAGACCTAAGGTGGAAGTTAGGAGTGCCTATACATGAGCAGCAAGGCTAATTACAGTGCATTGGAGCAGGTTTGATTAATTGAGTCTGCTGGAGTGTGGTAGTTACTATGTTCCAGAAGACTTTAGTGTCCCCATGCTTAAAAATGGTGGTGGGGGTGCTCTATCTAAAGCTTTAATTAGAACAGTTCTTGGCATGCCTCTCCATCCCCAAGTCCTGGAGCGCATATAGGTTCTTGGCTGCTCAAACTGGACATCCCCTGAATATAGCAAAATGTCCTTTCTGTAGATAATTTTAATTTTCTTTAAGTTTAAAAAACAAAATATACTACCATGACATGGGAGTAGGAGTTCAGTTGCTTTTGTCTACATTTTCAGTAGTGAACTAGCTTTCTTGGCAAGATTTCATTTTCCATGTTGTGTTACTGCTCAAGACCAAGAGCAGAAACCAAAGGGAAACAAGGAACATAAACCCTGAAGAAATGATTTGCATGAGGTGATGCAGTAAGTCAGTGGCAAGGTAGCAACAAAACTCAAGTATCCTGCTTTCCAATCAGGTGTTTTAAAGCTAGACATTAGCCTCCCTGTAGAGGCTGGACTGAAGTAGCATGTAAGCTATAAGTTGTGACTGCTCTTTATGTCTATATCTATATCTATCTTCTGTGTGACCAATATCTAATTTTATAGTTGTGGTCAATTATAAAGTTCAGTATTTATAGTGAATCTAAATCATCTATTAATAAAAGAAATACATCACTTACGATAATTTTCCTTTCTTGAGCAGCAGACTCCTTGTTTTTATGGACCATACTGAAGAATTTACACAGGTTAATTGTGGAGTTTAAAATTTAAATGAAGGAAATGCTCTTGAATGCACCTGGATGTACTAGTTATGTCTGAGTCCATTTCATACAAAAAATAAGTAGGCCAAGAAATTATATATTTTAAGACGTTAAACTACTCACTTACATGGAACTAAAATTTACTAATGTCTGTATACTATAGTGAATTGTACACTCCCTGTAAAAACCCAAGCAGGAGTATTCCATATGTAAAATCTGTTGAATAACCCAAAAGCTGCCATGAATAGTCGGTAGAAGGGTGTCTATGTATTTTTTAGAGCATGGGAACTGAAGTGAAAAGATTTCCATTTGTGTAAACTGGGAAGGGCAAAATTAGAGTAATGTATACCCATTTTATGTTATATGTGCTCATTTTTAGATTATGCAAAACTGGTATAAACAGTATAAACCACTTACAAATGTATAACAGAGTACAAAAACTCTATAAACAGTGGGAACAAGACCAGAATTCAACAGTGCCTGCATCTATGAGGGAAAAAAAGGTATGTGGTTAGTTTTGAGCCAGAGAATGTTTCATACTACAAGCAAGGGATGTGTTTTACAGAAAAAAAACTGAGCAAAGAAAAATTTAGGCATATTATCAGAAAAAATTCTAATAGTGAAGTCTGCTAGATGGTAGAATAGTTTCCCAAGGGAAATGGTAGAAATCCTATACCTTGAGTCTTTTAAAAACTGAACTGGACAAATCACTAGTGGTTTTATTTTTGGGAAACAATCCCATATTCACAGTCAGATGCACAAGACGGCTTAATGGAACTTTTCTGTCTCTAACATCTACTATTCTCTGATTCATTACCAGCATGTGACACATCTCTAACTCCTTTCTTTTTCTTGCACTGTATTAAGATTTTGAAGTTTTGATGATTTCCGTGACATGAAAAAAGCAGGCAAGTCCTAAAATACTGTTCTGTAGCTCAGTATCATTTTTAGTTGGCTCTTTACATCCATGGAGAGTAGCATAAATTGAGGTTATTTTATGCTTGCATTATCTTTAACTCACTCTTCTGTCTTTCATCCTTTCATTTGCTGCTGTTTCGTTTCCAGAGGTGTTACTAACCACGTTCAGCAGGATCAGATATGAGTTAAGGAAATACTGGCAGGGGAAGGGTTCAGATTTATAAACACATTTGCTTCAGCCATCCATACATACTTTGCTCTTCATTTTCTAGGAATAGCTGTATGTTCAGTATTCACTGAAAGCAAAATCCAAAGCCATGTTGTGGAGTATTAGCAAAAAGTGAATGTTAAATTCACATGCTCCAGTACTTGTGACAAAAGTCACTATATACTCATTCAGTTAAGAAAGCTATTCCATTTCAATTATCTGACTAATCACAAACAACCAGTGGAAATGCCAGTACTTACAGTTTGCCATTAATATACGGAACTAAAAAGTCTTATCATGTTGTATAATGGGATCATGTTATCTAGGAATTTCCTCAGATATTTCTCTGATCAGATAAAAAGCTAAACTTATTTGAAAAAATATTAATTGTGAACTATGTACTGTGCTGTAGTGGTAACAAAATAATACACAGAGGATTAACTTGCCTGGCATGAAAGAATATGATTGGCAGCAGTTACAAATCAAAGATGTGTGACCAGACTTGGGGGTCATGATTGACTACAATATGAATATGAGCCACCACTGTGATGCTGCAGCCAGCAAAGCAAATAAAACTTTGGCTTGCATCTACCAGTGCATCTTAAGCAAGACCCAAGAAGTCATCCTTCTACTTGGCCTTGGTGAGGCTGCAGCTGGAGTACTGCATCCAGTTCTAGGCTCCACACTTTAGAAAGGACATGGAGAAACTTGAGAGAGTCCAGAGGAGGACCATGTGCATGATAGGAGGTCAAGAGAGCAGGCCTTATGAAGAGAGACTGGGAGGCATGGGACTCTTCAGCTTGGAGAGGCATAGGCTCAGGGAGGACTTGATGGCAGCCTATAAGTATATCAGGAGTGTTCATCAGGATCTAGGAGAACTTCTGTTCACCAGGGCACCCCAAAGGAAGACAAGGTCTAATGGTCACAAACTGTTGGAAGACTGTTTTAGACAGGACATAAGGAAAAACTTCTTTACTCTCTGAGTCTCCAAAGTCTGGACATGTTCAAGAAGCATTTGGATGATTATCTTGCTGGGGTCATCTGAGTCCAGCTGACTTCCTGCCCTTTGGGCAGGGGGCTGGACCTGATGATCTCACAAAGTCTCTTCCAGCCCTAATGTCTATGAAATCTGTAATGTGCATGTGACATTGACTTACCTGCTGGAGCAGCATGCTTACATGGTGGCGGAACACCATGCTGGGAGACAGGTGAAGCAAAAATGAAACTGCAGCGGGTGGAGCTGCCACAGGTGAAGAAAGAAGAGGAAAAAAACAAAACAGGTGAATTGGAAGGAGCCGGGGATGGCTCCTGCATCAGCCTGGGTTCATTTTATGCATGCCTGCTGGGGGCGATTTGGTGGGCTGGACACCCGGAGTCACTACAAAAGACCTGGCGGAAGAACAGTGGGGGGGACTGGAAGTGATGTCCCCCACTGGTCTGGAGGGATTGGACCACACCAGTAGTCACAGAGAGGGGACCTGGTGGGCACCCCAGAATGGGGCTGCCTCAAAGGTCCACAACCAGCGTGATCCAGGGGAGCTGCCCACGGAGCCAGAGTGGGCATGGACTGGCGCTGATAAAGATTGGAGTCCGCAGGGACCCAGTGACACTTTGGCACAGCCGACCAACAACAAGGATCCAGCCCAAGGAAGGGATGGCACATTGGAAAATAAGATGGTGCCAAAGACATACGACACTTGGAAGGAAGAGGCTGCAGGGGATGCTGCGGGAAGGAATAACACTAATCAACTGTGGCTGTCTGATCCTGCAAACTTGACTGTTAAAGAGACTCCTGGACATCACCCTTGCACATAGAAGGGAGCAGAGGAAGCGAGCAAGGGAAGGCTCCAGGGGAGTAGGACGGAACATCCTCCTCCTGATTCATCCAAACTGACCATCAAAGATGACGGGCGAGGCTCCCTGGGAACTGCCCCAAAGTCGCTTGGCGATCATAACATCCGCCCTGAGAAGCCATGGCAAGGCTCGAGAGGCATTGTCACCCACAGTACACAGTGCAGTTCAAGGTTTAATGAAACCTACTGGTTAATTACACAATGGATTACATCATCTACTAAGCAATCACAACACTGCATGAATATCAGTCCCTATAACAATATGATTTTGAAAGAAGTTATATGTTTTTAAGTAAGGTTGCTTTAATGTGACATAGTTTGGATAGTGAAGAAAAGGGCTAAGAATGTTGTATTTCAGTTCCTGCAGTATTCCTTTTTTATGTAGGTGTTAAAGAGGAATAATTCTAATGAATTCAGTAGAGCTACACTTGTAAATCTGATGTTTGTGAGGAAAGAAACCGTTGCAAAGGCTTTGACCTCATTCAAAGTTTGCAAATTAGCTTAAATCAATAAACAAAGCATAAACTCCTTACTGACTTAAGCAGCATACAGAGATTCAGTTTCTCTTTGGAGAGTTGTTGCTTTCCCAGGAGAAACCATGAGTGTACAGTTGTTTAAAATTTTTCTCCCAGAGCAAAAACAGTCACTCTAGAAGAAAAATAATCAAAGAACAATCAGGCTTAAAATGCTTCTAGGAGTGTTCTTCCAGGGACAGCAAATGTCTATACGTGTTTTCTTCTGAGAAAAGCCACAACACAGTTCTCCAACATCCCAGCATGCTTTGCTCCCAAAGAGACAGTGTATTTCTCACTGGAGCAAGGAGTGGAACATGCTCCTGTCACAATACCGCATCGCATGCAGAGAGACACAGGCTGACTCTGAGCAGTCTGTGACAGCCAATCAAGGCTGCTCTGTGCACTGCTGCCATCTGTCATCAGGCAGAGTAAGGGAGCCTGCACAGCATTCTTATATTTATGCACAGGGCCCCCCTGGCTGCACAGTGTTGTCACTACAGACTCTCTGCTCTTCAAAGGCTCAGTACTTGAATGTCTGTTCAGGTGTCTCTAGGTAAGTTTTTCTACCAGCAGAACAAACTGGGAGCATTCTTATAGATCAGTGGTACCCATCCTTTTGGCCCCCATGGGCCAGATGGACAGTGCAAGGTTCCTACACAGGCCAGATCTGGCCAATGGGTCTCATCTGGTTGTGGGGAGTTGTACAGCCTAACTGTGATCCATTTGTCCAAGGTAGAGGTGGAGCCCAATGGAGCAGAGTACTCCCAATCCAGATGCATGGGGCAGAGGGGGTCAGGTGACCCTTATCTGGATGCATGGAGAAGTGTGGCCTGATATCTGTCCAGCTATATGGTGTGGGGGCAGGGTAGGGGAGGGCAGGCCTGATCTATCTAGGTGCATGGGGAGGGGATGGAGTGACTCAGATCCAGATGTGTGCATGGGGAGAGTAGGTTGGCTCCACACTGGACGCATGGGGGAGGGGGAGTGGGCAGAGTAGCCCTAATCCAGATGTGTGGGTGAAAGGGGGGAGCAGGCTGACTGTGCAGTGGGCAGGCCTTGTCCTGATCCCACTTCTCTGCAGTGGCCTGGATAAAGCTGGAGCTGGGCATGTGGAGCTTCCACCACTTCCCTGCTGCCAAGTTTTCTGACCTGTGGGTGAGCCCTGCAGGATGGATGTAATGGCAAGCCTAGCCCAGGGGTTGATTACCTCTGTTCTAAATCATTTGAATGTGTATACACATTCTTAGAGTGATCTCTGTGAAATAAGTTGGTGCCCCCATCTATCCTGCTGGAATTGTATTCACAACAAATAAGCAGATATCACTAACCAGCTCCTGTGTTGTCCATCATGGCAAAGAATATAATGGCTATGAGGGTAGGGCAGTCACCTGGCACAAGAGGATCCCTTTTGTTGTAGGGCAATATGTTTAAAATATGTTCATTTACTGCAGTATTTGAACTTTTCTGTGGATAATTATTTTCCCAAAGCTATTATGTAGCACCTTTCACAAGATTTAATTTATTTACATCTAGCTATCATTTTAGACAGTTTAAAATGGAAGAGACATATTATATGATGAAAATGATAATTAGTGGGCAGATCTATATATGCATATTAATGTGAAACAATAAACACTGGTGTATATTCTGCTGGAGTTTATTGCTCTTGGGCACTGTGTACACGTTGAGCCAGGTCAGAGCAGCCCTGGCTGGCAGGTTGTCCAGGGGTCAGCCTGCCAGGCTGGGGCAGCTCTGACCCAGCTCAATATGCTGCAGAGGGACTGGCTGGGGCACAAGGGTGCTCCAGTGAGAGGCTAGCTGGCAGACAGCCTCTGCAGTGAAGCACCCTTTGCCTCAGCCAGCCAGCTTTGCAGCAGGATAGTACTTGTATTTACAACCTACAGTGGAATTTATTCATTTCTTGCACTCTAATAGGGTTACACTGTTTCAGTCTTTGCAGGTTAGTCTAAACTCCAGAGATTAAATTGAAAAATACCTGGACAGACATTCACTTTTGATTCAGGAAATGCAGTCACATACCTGCAGTGGGTCAGGCCAGAAGCTGGGGGGCACTAGAACATGGCTGTCTGACATGTAGTTAGCATGGGTTGTGTGCTTGCTTCCTAGCAGGACTTTGCAGAGTTGCTCATCAGTTCTTCCTGCTTCCATGTACCTCTGGGATTTGTAGTCTACAGTTGCAGCCAGCAGTAAGTTTTTAGCAGGGCAGGATAGCTCTGTACTTGGGGGAAGGGAAGTTTCACCCCCCCATCCTGGTCCCAGACCCCAGTCAGGGTTTACTGGGGTGGAGGGGGTGGGGGGGCTCCTGTCTCCTTCCTCCCAATCCTTCTGTGCTGGAGCAGACAGCACAGCACAGCCCAGGGCTGGAATGCATGCTGGAATGCTGGGAGACTGTGATTTAAGTTGAACCAGGAAGGGGCCTGGGACAGAAGTGTTATAAACCAGTTTGACTTAACCAAATAAGTTAAGTCTGATACTAGGCTTCAACCGGGCTTATCTTAAACCAGTTTCAGCCATTTTGAACCTGTTTTATGTTCGCTGAACTTGTGTGCTGTTATAGGTTTAAACCAGTTTCTCATGACTTAAACTGGTTTATGTGTAACTTCTGTCCCTCGCCTATGAGAGCATGCTTTTTTACACATAACAGTTGTACGTAGAAAATCTCCTATAGGCATACTCAGACCTACCATTATCAGTTTAAAGAAACAATTCTATTGTTCCAGTCATGAAAGATTATAAACACTTTACTTACGAAGACACCTACATGCTCCTTTATGGACTTAACTCCAGTGTTTATGTGCCACTGAGATCCTATGAACAGCCAATCAACTACCACCTAATCTTGTAAAAAATTAAATTTCCATTTTTGGAAATATCCACACTCACCCAGGTCAGGACACTGCCACATTCCTCAAAGAACTGGATCACGTTTTAGATATAACATTCTCAGGTCAGGTATTACTTCCCATTGCCCCTCACACATCTGCACACACACGTATCTTGGCTATGGTGTACTTACACTCCACCTTTGATTCCTGCTTGCCCCAAAGTTTAAAATGACCTTTCTAGCAGTGTTACCAGAATTGTTATTCAGGCAGCAGTGAGAGCATCAATTGAATTAATAGCTTATTAAAATCTACGTGATTCTTTCTAAATTCTTCATTCCACATGTGTTAACAACCCACTCTCCTTTTTTTAATAGTCTTGATGTTCCACTAATCAAACTAGCCTTCCTTATGCAGTTCTGCTGTCCATAGCTGCTCCTGGTAATGTAGTCCTTATTTCACAGTCCTGCAGACAGTGTTTAACTCATTCCAATGAAGTTATATTTGGTTTTGCTTTGACGTTAAACTGAATAATACAGCTCTAGGCCTCTATCATATTAATAAAGCTCCTAATTTCTTTTCACCTGGAGAAAAATAGGTGCTGTGTTATATAGGATGATGTGCCACACCATCTAAACCCCACTTTTCAAAATCGTAGATCAGCCCATGTATATGCATAACTACATCTACACAACTGTGCTGTCTAGGAGGGATTATTTTTTACATACTCCTAGCTGATATAGTTATATTGGAAAAAAGTATATTGTATAGACCAACCTATGAAGGCAAAAGGCCGGTTTTTATAATATAGATGATGCTAATTCCTTGTATAAGTAGACAATGTACATTTTTTGCTCGTAAAACTATTAATACTAGAGTGTTGGACAACCTAGCTATGCCTTTGAATGGTATATTTTTTCACACTCCTAATCATTTAACTACAGATCAGATCTAGGTGTAAGCAGTGCCCCAAGTTTCCATCCCTTGCTTTCCTAAAGAAAACAAGAAAAGGGTGGGGCCATATAATTATTGGAGTTTTGCATATATGAAAGGAAGACTGCACAGGAAAGATTCTGCATATCCCAAGCACTTAAGTCAGATTTCTCCACGCCTGGATTATCTGAAGATGTGTTGGGTTTCCCTGACCATACTCAGTCTATTTGAAGCAAGTCACAAATTTGCCTTTGGCTGACTTTTTAACTAGACTTTATAAAAATGAATCTAAAAATGTCCCTATTCTGAAAGAGGCAAAGTTAATCAAATATTGTATTCAACTTTCTATTCTTTACTCTCTCCTAAAAGGTTAGAGTTTGTTCATGAAAACTACAGCATGTCAATTGGTTTGTTCTCAGACATATTTCATTGTTGCTTCTTTAGTGGAACCATCCCTTGAAGGTCATAGTAGAACATGTACAACCAGAAGTATGACAGTGACAGTCATCAGCTTCATTTCAGTTCTGCTGCTTGAGATTTACTGGGTAGCCTATGAAGGTCATTCAGATGTTTATGAAGTACAATTCTTTTGACATTGTGAAGGGATTTTAAATCCAACACAGCTGCTGCAAAGTTTTAAATCCTGTTTTTTTGCGGTTTTTTTGTCTGCGCTGTTTAGCTGCCTTTTATGCCTAGCATAAGCATCTAACAATATTTAGGATTTTCCTGTAACAATCAGACAGTAGAAGTTTCTTAAAACTAGGTTGAATGAAAACTTTTATAATTAAGCTGCCATAGTAAATGGTTTATACACTGAAGATTAGACATACTTCACAAACGTATGTACAGGACACCCTTTAAAATGAGATGCAAAACTGAACAGCTTTTGTTTTATTTTAAAGGGTGTCCTGTACGTATGTTTGTGAAGTATGTCTAATCCAGAATTAATTTGTTCTTTCTCTAGATTGCTTCAAATATGCACCTGAGAAATGAAGGAATCCTTTTGCCTGTTTCCATGCAATAGTATTTGCACTGCTTTCCCTTGGCAGTGGTATATAACATTTAAAATCAGTGAGTCCCCTCCTGTTTGATGAGAGGCATAATTTCAGAATCATTGAGGCAAATGATGGGTGAAAGAGAACAGTAATGTTTGGAAGTATTTTCCCCAGTGAATGGTAACTCACCTAAAGCTGAATGTGTGTTCTTGTGCTGACAAAATATAACAAAAGGAAGTTATGTCTGGGGCCTCTTCATCAGCTGGGAAAAAACATCCTGAAATAAAGCATCTAGAAATTACTGAAAGTAGGACTTGGGTGGATAAGAGGGAGTGTAGTATTCACAGGGTTTTTATCTTTCTACAGAAACTTTTGAGAAATCAGTAGAGGGATACATAGCTGTGAAAATCCATAACTTCCTTATTGGATTCGTTGTTTGCTACAGGGTATGATCTGGTGGGAGATCAGCAGATATAGGGTAATCTAGGAGATAGTGAACACCAATTATTGGAATTCACTATCTGTTGTAAGGTGGTAAAGATAACTGGTAGGGCAGAAGTGCTAGACTTCAAAAAGGGTAGCTTCAATGAACTCAGAAGGTTAGTAAATGAGGCACTCAAGGACAAAAGCTGGTTACCTTCAAGTCATCTGGCCCTGGCAAGCTACACCCCAGGGTACTCAAGGAGCTGATGAGCATCATAGCCCAGCCTCCGACACGGATCTTTGAAAACTCCTGGTGCTCTGGTGTAGTTCCTGAAGACTGGAAGAAGGCCAGTGTGGTGCCTATCTTCAAGAAATGGAGGAAAGTGGATCCAGCTAACTATAGGCCTTGGGTCCATCACAATCCACTGGCTGGGAAATTGGATCCGTGGTCAGACCCAGAGGGTAGTAATTGATGGAAGTCACTCATCATGGTGTCCTGTGACCAGTGGGGGCCCCCAAGACTCTGTCCTTGGACCCATATTTTTCAACATCTTCATTAATGATGTGGCCATTGGAGTCAGAAGTGGACTGACCAAGTTCGCCGATGACACCAAACTTTGGGGCAAAGCATCCACACCAGAAGACAGGCGGGTGATCCAGGCTGACCTGGACAGGCTCAGAAAATGGGCAGACAAGAACCTGATGGTGTTTAACACTGGAAAATGCAAGGTTCTCCACCTTGGAAAGAAACCTGCAGCATCCTTATAGGCTCAGCAGTGCTACACTGGCTCGCACTATGGAAGAAAGAGACTTGGGGGTCATCATTGACCACAAGATGAACATGAGCTGCATTTGCACGGAGTCAGTTAGAAGGGCCAAGGCAGCAATAGAACTCAGGCTAGCAACAAGAATTCAGGACAACAAAAAGAATTAAGGACAACAAAAAGTCCCTTTTCAGGTATATAGGGAGTAAAAAGAAGGTACATGGTAACATAGGACCCCTATAGGACAGGGTAGGGCAATTAGTAACAGATAGGAGGGACAAAGCTGAGCTCTTCAATGAGTTTTTTGCATCAGTATTCCTGAACACAGGGAAAGACATATCTCCAAATTGGACTATAGAAAAGCACAAGAGCAACACCAGCCAACTAATGGGTAGCACTGACCTAGTGAAGGGGCACTTGGAAGGGCTTGATGTGTTCAAGTCAGCAGACCCA
The DNA here is from genome assembly GCF_001723915.1 of Gavialis gangeticus. Lineage (NCBI taxonomy): Eukaryota > Metazoa > Chordata > Crocodylia > Gavialidae > Gavialis > Gavialis gangeticus. The sequence continues at coordinate 11,943,958 of NW_017729024.1, read as the reverse complement.
GGTGACCTTCATCCCAGGGTGCTGAGGGAATTGGCCAGTGTCACATCAGAACCACTGGCAAGACTGTTTGAGCATTCATGGCACTCAGGACAGGTCCCAGAGGACTGGAAAAGGGCCAGTGTGGTCCCTATTTTCAAAAAGGGGAGGAAGAAGGATCTGGGTAATTTATAGGCTGATTAGTCTTACTTCTATCCTTGGGAAAACCTTTGAAAAAATTATCAAGGATCATCTTTGTGGGAGCCCAGCAGGAAAAATAATGCTGACAGGCAACCAGCCCATGTTCATAGCAGGTAGATCCTGCCTGACAAACCTGGTTTCTGTGTACAACCAGCTCACAAACTGTTTAGAAGTTAAGGTGGATGTCCTATACTTGGATTTTAAAAAAAGCCTTTGACACGGTGTCACATCCCGTTCTCATAAAAAAATTAAGTCGCTGTGACTTAGATGACATGGTCAGGTGGATGGTGAATTGGCTAATGGGATGCACCCAGATAGTGGTGGTGGATGGATTGGTCTCGACCTGGAAAGATATGGGCAGTGGGGTTCTCCAAGGCTCGATCCCCAGGCCAGTGCTGTTCAATATCTTCAGTGATTTGGACAAGGGTGTGGTAAGCATACTGTCAAAATTCATGGGTGGCACCAAATTATGGGGCAAAGTAGAAATAATGGAGGGCAGGGAATGGATTCAGGTGGATTTGGACAGGTTGGAAAAGTGGGAGGAACAAAACAGGATGCAGTTTGACAAGGATAAGTGCAGAATACTGCATCTGGGGAATAGGAATCACCAGCACACATACAAATTGGGAAATTGCTTTCTAAGCAGCACAGAAGTAGAAAGGGATTTCGGAGTCATAGTTGACTCAAAGATGAACATGAGTCAACAATGTGATGAAGTGATCAATAGAACTGACCACACTTTATCATGCATTAACAGGTGCATCACAAATAGGTGTAACCAGATGATACTTCCCCTCTGTGTCACTGGTGAGGCCACAGTGGAGTACTGCATCTAGTTTTGGGCACTGCACTTCAAGAGGGATGTGGATGACCTTGAAAGAGTCCAGAGGAGGGCCACTTTTGTGGTTAGAGGCTTGCAGAAGGCCTGCAGAAAGGTTCTACGAGGAAAGATTGAGAGACCTGGATCTCTTCAGCCTCCACAAGAGAAGGCTGAGAGGGGATCTGGTGGCCATTTACGAATTCATCGGGAGGGCGGAGAGGCGGGGGGCAGCAAGGTATTGGAGATACTCTGTTTACCTAGGCACTCCTTGGAGTAACTAGAAACAATGGCCATAAACTGACAGCAGATTTAGACTAGACATTAGGAACACCATATTTATGGTAAGGGTTACCAGAATCTGGAATGGGCTTCCAAGGGAGGTGGTGTTCTCCCCTACCTTGGAGGTCTTTAAGAGGAGATTTGACAAACACCTGACTGAGGTCATCTGACCCCAGCACTCTTTCCAGGGCAGGGGGTTGGACTGGATGATCTGCTGAAGCCCCTTTCAACCCTAAAAATCTATGAAATCTATGAAAAGACAGGGGAAGGTCCCAGATGCCCCATGATGAATCCATATTGCTTATGGTGAAATGATGGTTATTGAGGTCGATCTGGATGTAGGCATTCATATATGATCCTATAAACTTATACAAATCTGAGGGGCTTGGATCCATGTTTCTGGTTTTGTCTTGTCTCTGATATAGTGAATGAGAGAAAATTATAATTTCTATGCAATATCTGACAGTTTTTATTGTGCTAAATCAGAAGAGGTGATGTATCTTTTTGGATTTATTCATCAAGCTGTTCCCAGTTAGTTCTGAATTAGATCAGGGGACAATTTCAAAACTGCTACACAAAGTCTAACTGAATAACACCATGGGAAAATATCACTAGTGGGAGACTATCACTAGTAAAGAAGTCAGTATAACGATAGAAGAAAGAGAAGGTGTGAATCAGACATTGAAAGAAAGAGCTCACTTGGATTTTTGAATTCTGTAGGAATACTGGGGAAAGATTTTAAGCGACTCTTGGACCCTAATAATAACAATTGATATGGAGACTGGGTTGGCCAGATACTTTAGAGCAGTGGTCTCCAAACTTTTTTGATCGTGCACCCCTATGAGTAAAAAATTTTTGAGCATGCACACCCAGTATATGTATATTTATTTATTTATAAATTATACATGTACTACTCGCGTGCCGTACGTGACACCTGACCATCTGACATATGGACCGAGTGAGGGCGCCAGTGTCAATCCATATATTAAATATTAGTAAAGCTTAATTTCTTTCTTATTTTTTTAGATAAAAAATAAATATAAATAGAAGTTCTAATATTTTCTTCCCACACCCCAGTGGATCGTCTTGCACACCCCACTTTGGAGGCCACTGCTTTAGAGAGCCAGTGCTGTTTCCTCCAAGGGAGCTCTATTCCACATGCAATAAGCTACATGCCTTGACTGAATTACTGTGTCATTAGACTTTCATATCTTTCAGATTTAGTTATGTAATGTTTTATCAAAGGGGCTCTGTGGCTGCACTGAAGATGTAATGCATGAGACAGTACAGTGTTTGCGCACTGAAAGTGCAGAGAAATTTGTACATTTGAAGTAGTTCAGATATCTTAAATGGTTTTGTGCTGTTAATGGTTCTTGTGTAGCCTGTGTAAGCAGCAATATTTAACTAATCGTTTTAGTCGTGTTTTCTTATAGCCAATACAATTAATGGAAATCACTCATTGACTTCAGAGATCCCCTCTGAATCAGACTCAGAGAACAAGAAACAATTTTGAAGTCAATACTCATGCTTCGCAAATACAATAACACTAGTTTGCATTGCTCTATCTAGGTGAAGTTTTCTCTGGTTCCATGACTTCCACTCTTATGGTCTCTTGATATTGACCTCAGTTCAAATAAGAATCAGGCCCCAATCTCTCAAATGGATTTTCAGCAAGGAGAAAACCCCAAGCACTTACCACATCTATATTATCTTAATTTATGAATCTTATGTTGTTTTATTATTAATCAGCATTTTCTCATTGCTACTTTACATGATTTATACATGGCCTAGACTTTCAAAGTCAGATGCTTATAATAGTAAGTTCCCTTACCTTTATTCAGGCCTTCCTATAAAAAGACTTATGGATGCACTGAGCTTTATACACTGTGACAATGCATAATGTTAAGTAAGTACATGAGTCTACACAGGATCATACTCAGACTCCGAAACAAGTGATTTTTCAAAGCACTGATGATCCAAAAAAAGATATCCTACTGAAAACCAGGTAACCTTTTCACATGCCTAAATAAAGGCAAAGAGTTTAAATTTAAATTGGTGGAACTGTAGGAAAATAATTTAAAAACATTGAGGTATGCTGTGTTCTCTCTCTCCTAGTTCTTTTTAGGATTAAGTCATTATTTTATAAGAAGTGCTCAGAGACTGCTCATATGAGTGCCATAAATGGACCCAGATAACTTTCATAATACATAAGTATTAGTTTGAATAATATGGAAGTAATATTTTGAAGTTCAGGGAATTCTTGTTCTGTAGTTAGGGGGTATGATGTGTGGAATTGTTTGCTGTCCCCGGATTACAAACCAAAGTGGGATGTGTTTGGTTTATCCCATGCTTCCAGGCTTAGCTGTTGCCACATGGGGTCAAGAAAGATTTTTCTCTCTCTTTTCTGTTTTTTGGGGATTATTTGCCTTTTTTAAAAGCACTGAACCTGGCTACAGCCAGGCCTGGGGATTTTGACTGGGTTTTGCTGCTTTTAATAATTCTTTTGGGACTAAAACCCAAAGGTTCCTGAGGGTCTTGCCCCTCTGCTCAGGGTCATACCAATCACCTCATTTAGGACCAGGAAGAAGTTTTACCCCATGGTCAGATTGGTATGGATTCTAGGGGTTCATGTTTGTGTGTGTGTGTGTGTGTGTAGGAGAGTGGGGTATGACCCTCTTCTTGCTTCTCACAGGTATATTTTAATAGCCCTTTCAGCAGCTTTGACAGCCATTGTTCCCCTGCTTTACATGTCACAAGTTAGGGTGTTCTTAGTGGTTTGGGGCACTATGGCATGTAATTGTACAACAGGATTGTTTGTATAGCTTTAGGAATAGGTTAGACAAGCACTTTTATGGGATGGTTTGGATAGGGGGTTGGACTAGATTAGAGTTTGGCAAAGTTTTTGGGTGGAATGCCAAAAACACCCCAACCTCAACTTATAAGATGTTGGTGTACCGGGGTGGATGGTGAGGGAGCTGTAAGGGGTCCTTGTTGTGGCACCGCAGTCCCATCCCCTTCCCTGCTGCCCACACTGACAACTTTATGGACCCACCACCAGGTACAAGCCAGACTAGGGCTCTGAAGACCTTGGTGCAGTGGCTTGCAGCCTCCTGGCCATATGCCACAGCTAGCAACAGGTCCCTGCCACCTACCATGGAGTCTGGGCTGCTCACAGCAGGTGGGGGAGAGGCTGCAAGCAGCTGCACTGAAGTCTGCAGAGTCCTGTGCCAGCTCCTTGCTAGCAGCGGGTGCACACATGGCTTGGGGGAGATGGTGGAGGACCTGCAAGGGGAATGAATCTTGTGGCAGGGCTGTCCTGGCCCTTTCCTTGCCATCCACCTGAGGTGCATGTGCCAAGCGAAATGCCTTTGTGTGCATGCTTTGGCATGTGTACCGGGGGTTGCTGACCCATGGCCTAGATGTCCTGAGGTCCCTTCCAGACCTACTTTTCTATGATTCTATGAATTATTAACTTGTTTCATAAAAAATATGCAATACTCTTTCAAGCTTGGAATTCTTTTTTATATAAATTATTTTTTTCTCTTAAGTACTTAGTATGTTGTAGCAGGGCACTGAGGGGCCTGCAACCTGTGGAGTAGTAATGAAGAGGTACAGGTGCAGGTTGCTACAGCAACTGGTGGAAGTCAGCTGACCGGAAGGGGCAGGGCTTGGCTCCTATATAACTCCCAGACTGAGGCCAGGCAGGCAGTTCCCTGCTGGCAGCCAAAGGGGTAGGAACTCTGCCGGAGCAAGATAAGAGAACTGGCCAAGATGCATGAGCAGTTGGCACAGGTAAAGGATGGAGCACCCTTGGGGGTGGCTTGAGTGATTGTAGCCGAGTGGCAGAAATTTACATTATAACCTAGGGGCTTGAGTTTTGTGTTTACTGTTTACGACTGGAGCTTTGGGTGAGGCTATTAAGGGTTGGAGGAGGCCTCATAGGGGACCTGCAGCAGCGTGGGAGACCCCAAGCCCCAGAGCAGAAGGCAGCGAGGAGCCCCAGAAAGGGGCAGTGACCTATGACTGCCAAAAGAGGCCACATTAGGAGTGAGCTGACCCTGAGCACCCAGAGAGGTGCAGTTGCAAGACAAGGGCTGCGGAGAGCCCGAGTGCCCAGAGAGGCATGGTTGCGACGCAAGGGCTGCGGAGAGCCTGCATGCCCAGACAGGAGCAGTTGTGAGACAGGGCTGTGGCTAAGACCGAACAATGTCCAGGACATCAGCGAGGCTTGGGGTGTGGTACAAGGATGGTTGGAGCCACGCATAGCCCATAAGGCTGGAGTGCCCAGGAACACCCAGTAGCGGAGGAGGACTAATGTAGCAGGAGGTAAACCGTGTCCAGGAGATGGAGGCAGCCTCCCTATAATATATATATATATATATATGAGCAAAGACATGGTGGGCGAGAATGAAGGGTGCTTTTTAGATAACCTGGACACAGTAAGGGGTGCTAGGGGAGAGCATGGCAAGCCTAGGGCACCCTGCCTGCTACATATGTGATAATTCCAAATGGAGGGGATAAGTCATAATCCTGCTATATATGGTAAATTGGAACAAAAATGTGCATTTTTTGTCATTTCAACAAATTATTAAAATAAAAGCTACCTTTCAAGCCAAATATTGTATTTCCTGTACATATTG
>NW_017729024.1:11915545-11933042 GCF_001723915.1 Gavialis gangeticus | reverse complement strand
CTATAATATATATATATAATATATGAGCAAAGACATGGTGGGCGAGAATGAAGGGTGCTTTTTAGATAACCTGGACACAGTAAGGGGTGCTAGGGGAGAGCATGGCAAGCCTAGGGCACCCTGCCTGCTACATATGTGATAATTCCAAATGGAGGGGATAAGTCATAATCCTGCTATATATGGTAAATTGGAACAAAAATGTGCATTTTTTGTCATTTCAACAAATTATTAAAATAAAAGCTACCTTTCAAGCCAAATATTGTATTTCCTGTACATATTGCATGATGTCATGAAGAAAAACAATATTTTGGCCTTTATGTTTAACACAAGACTAATACTCGTTTAGAGATTTGTCTGAGTAGCAAGCCATGGTGCACAGATTTTGCTATAAGCTAAAATGCAGTAGGCACAATTAAGAACAGGTGTTTATCACATCACCATCTTACTACAGTATATTTTATATTTAGAAAGAATTTTGTGACAATAATCATTGCAAATTCATACATCAAACATGGTAAATATCCAGATTTTAATGAGACCTCCTGAAATGTATACAATTATTTAGGTTCTGTACCAAATCACTGTCTAGCAATAATATGTACATTGCAGTAAATACAGTGAGCAGTATACTTGTACCTCATTGTTTACAGAGCTCATAAAACACTTGGTTTGTGTCACCTGACAGAATTCTCAACCAGGATAAAAATCTTGGTCTCTAAGGATAGACACGTACATAATAAAATGTACAGAATCATATGAAATAACAGCAACAAAATGACGAGGCTCTTGCAACTGACAACCCAAATCATAGGTTTGGTGTTAACTGAGGCTTGATCAAATATATATATCCTTCAAAACCTATAATTTCCTTGTGTTGGTCTCAGCTTATAGGGGCCTTTTATGAACTAAAGGAGAGGAGCATAAGGTTGTATATATTTTTTATGGTAGGTAAATTACTGAATGACTAACTGAATGTAATTACATTTCCTATTTTATAAATTGACACAGAGGGTTAAGTCACATGTTACTTGACTTAGGATGTGTTAACTGCACTTGAAATGTGGGATTTGGGCCTTCAAGCAGTAAAACATATGCTAAGTGCATCTCTGTCCTAGCAAAGTTACAACTTTTCCCAGGAATACCTGCAGTTCTTATCAAGTAGCACATGATCAGCTATCATCCAACTACTCCACAGAGATAATACGAGCACAACTTACTTATTGTTAGTTGCAGCTCTGGCACCATACTGGAGTCTTGAATTGGGTCCAATGTGGTGCTGGGGCTGGGACTAATAATTGGTTGATTGTCACTCCCAGCCCTAGCACCACACTGGTTGAGACTTTGGTGTGGTGCAAGGATTGGGACTGACAATCATTTGACTCTTCAGAACATATTCTAACTTTAATATTGTACAGATTTAACATACACTGAGAGTCCCATGTGATGAGGCCCTGAGCTGTTTTTTCAGTGGTTCTAGAGTAATTTTCAATGGATGCATCTACACATGCAATGAATGTAAAGCAATAAACTGGTGCATATCACTCTGGACTTTATTGTTCCTGGGTGTCACATTTTCATGAGTGCCCAGCACTGCAGCACATCGCATTGAGCTGGATTGGAGCAACCTCAGCTGGCATGGAGTCTGGGGGGGTCAGCCTGCCAGCCTGGGGCTGTTCCAGCCTGCTTCAGTGTGCTGCAGAGTGGTTGGCTGAGGCATGAGGGTGCTCCATTGCAGGGCTAGTCACCAGGCAGCCCCTGCACTGAAGCACCCTTGTGCCTCAGCTAGCCCTGTCACTGTGTACGTGTATGTTTCACCACACATAACTAGGCCACTGTAGGATAGTACTTGTGTTACTCTGCTACAGCAGATTTAATTTGTTTCCTGCAACCTCATAGCACTGCATGGGTAGCTGGTGATGCTTTACTGTGGAGCTAATTAGCTGTGCAGTAAAGCGTCTTGTGTAGACACGCCCAGTATATCAAACGATGTGCTGTTTTAGTATTTTATTTTTATAAAACTTTTCACTGAAGTTTAACTGGGTTGCAGTTCACTTTTTAATTTCCACAAAACTTTAGAAGCACAGGAAGAAAAGTTAGATACCTGTCTTGAGTCATTACTGATGGTAGCAATTTTTGATGATAAAAGTATCCCAAGTGAAACCAGCTGAAAAAAGAACATACATTAATCTTTCTAATTATTTTTTAGTGACTTTGTTCTAGTGGTAGTGAATAAAGATCCTAAGAGTGAATCCCTACTGTGCTAGTTACTGTATGAACCCAGTGTAAGAGATGATCCCCGGCCCTGAGAGTTTCTGACACATAGATTACATGTGTTTGAGACTTAGCATATATTTTTATAAGGATTCACAGAAGGTTTTGGGCTCAGTAGAAGATTCCAACTTAAGGGAGAGAAAGAACTCACAGAGTTTACTAAAGATATTTCTGGTAGGTATTGTATTTGACCTGTGCAATGGTGGACATCTAACTAATAACCTCATGAATATCTGGGAATCAGTACAGATTTTGAAACAAGAAAGGACCATACGTGTGGAAGTATTGTGCTTTTTTGCAACAGAAGAGTTGCCTTTTTTTCCATAGCCAAAAATGAGTGAAAGCTAAGAGCTGGCATTTTCTGAGTGGTTCCCTGAGTCTGAAAAAGTTGAGAAATGTTGTTCTACTGTAACCTCACAAAACATAATTGAAGGAAGAACTGACAAAACATGCTTAAATTGGAAAAATAGTATTGCTTTCCTTTTTAGCCCCACCCTTTATCTCTTGCAAATGTCAATTATTTAAACTTCAAAACTCCCCTGTTTTACCCTTTTATGGTGAATTAAAAGCATTATACTTGTTTTACAGTTAATAAAGTGAGATACAGTGAGGTTAAACATAACTTGCCCAATATGTCCTAGCAAGACAAATAGAGAAGCCCCGAGTCCTGACAGAAACTTCACTCTCCTAATGGCTGAACAACAAATGACTCTACAAACTCAGAAATTCAAGTCAGCTTACACTCAGATATCAACTAAAGCACTGTCACATTCTCTAATCTTCCTTTATGGAGGTTAATACCAAGTTAGTGGCGAACCAGCTTTGGAGTCCATATTTTCCTTGGTTTCATTCAATCTAGCCAAAGACCTGAGTTTGGTATGAACACTACATGCATTTTAAAAATCTTGATCTCTCTCTTATGATAAGCAATCACTAGAAATATGTGCTCCTTGTTGGAGTCAAGAGATTAATTCATAGAAATCATTAAGCAAATTTAGTTTTAACCCTATACCATAAGCAAGCATCTTGTGATTGTCTTAAATTTATTCTCAGTTTGAAATGATTTACTGAATACCTTCTGTAAACAATTCTGGTTAATTCACTTGGAGTATCTAATATAGAAGATTATAAATTCTAAAGCTGTTTTATTAGTTTTGATTTGACATACTGGTCACATGATTTTGCTTTTGACCTATTAATGGTTGAGTGGAACACAAATTAAATTGAATGCTTGATGTGAATAGTCATGTTTCCCTTCATGCCCTAGTTCCTCTATTCTTTCAACTTACCAGTTTCTGGAATTTTCTCACTAGTAAAGGCATCTGCTAAAATATCCATAGGGATCAAGTAGTAAAGAAACATGATAAAAGCTGAAGCAAATTCAGTTTTTTAGTAGAATGGATGTTCATGAAAAATGTCATTAGATATTCACCAGCTTCTCTAATTCTTTTAGACACTTGACTTCTGATCACAAGGTTTTATTATCTCTTCTTAAGTATGGTGGGTAGTACAGCTTTTAACTACTGTATTTTCTGGCATAAAATGCAACCAAATATAATATGCATCCTATTTTTGGAAGGCCCAAGTAAGGAGAAAAAACCCAGTTGAAGTATGGGTGAGTACCAGAGATCTGGAGTCCGTGAGGCTAGGAGCTGTGCGCTGGGGCCATGTAGTGAGGCCCAATCTGGCATGCTGGGGCTGGGGCCAAGAAGAAGACACAATTTGGCATGCTAGCTCTGGCTTGCGTGCTGGGTTTAACCCTGTGAAGTAGCTTTGAGGTCATGCGCTGGGTCCAGGACTGTGCGATAGCTCTGGAGCCACATGCCAAGCCTGGGGTGGTTTACTGGGTCAAACCCAGTGTGCCAGGTCCAGCTATGCACCAACCCCACGCACTGTCCCTTTCCTGTTGGGGAAGGGAGATTTCCACAGGTCTGGAAATTTAGTGGCTCCTATGGTATTAATACTGCCCGCTTCCGAAATTTCTAGACCTAAGGAGAGCCATTTTCCGCATATATAATTTTCATCCCAATTTTCCCCAGTTGATTTTGGGGGAAAAATGTGGGTTACACACAGAAGCACGAGGGTGTGGGGGTGAGTAGAAGGCCCCCAGGGCAGGGGCAGGATGGTGTAAAATCATTATTATAGCTAAGTAGAGTTGCCAATCTAAGAACATTTTTTTGACTGCTAATCTGTGAGTTCTTTACTGACAACCAAACATGCTCATTATGGTTTGAACCCAGCTCTTGTCCAGGGTCTGGTGGAAGGGTTAAATTTACTTATACATGTCAAATATATATAAAGTAAAAACTTGTTGGTAAAGGAGTTTGGTTGTCAGTAAAAGGTTTGCAGATTGTCAGTAAAATAATTTATCTTGGGTTGGCAATCCTGGCACTCAGTGCTGTGACTCTCTAAGCACCTAGCTCAACCTTCAGGGAAGGACCTTATTCTTTGCGAGAGGTGGGATTTAACACAGACTTCTCCTTTTGACATTTCCTATTGGCTAGTTTAGGCATGTCTCCCCCTCCAGTCTTAGCATGCTGTTATAGAAAATCCCATTCTGAAGCATCTAATTCACTCCATGGTATAAGGATATTAGGCACTTTACTCAGGGCCTAATCTAGAGGCCAGGTGCCCAAAAATCAGACACAGCAGCACTAAGGTCTGGAATTCCCAAGTCCCTTTGTGGATGTAGTTTTTGGTCTGTGGATCAGAATATCCATAGGATGCACTAAAAATGATCCAGTGGCATCTTCTCCCTTAAAAAATACCAGCTAAATATCTGCTCGTGTTTGGTCTTCAGAAATATTATGAGTCTGGGGCTTAAGTTCCGATGGAGATGCAATAGCAACATTTAGAGTAAGAAGCACCACTACCTATAAGGAAATCATCCCCAATCTTCTCTTTAGTTTAATGATGGAAGTTTAACAAGGGACTACCAAGAGCTCCCAAGAGTCCCCTCAAACACATCCCTGATTAAGGAAATATCAGAGTACATAATTAAGGATGTGTTATGGAGAATTCTTTTTTTAATTTGATGTGAACCTTAATGATCACCCAATGAATAACAATATTCCCATCAATGTTATAAAGAGATCCTCATTTTGTGTTGTAGTAATGTCCTCTTAAAACATTGTTCTAAAATGTCATGCATTAGGGTCACCTATTATGGTGATACCTGACTCAGCATCATTTCCTATACAGGCTGTCAGAAAAAGGATAGGGGAAAGCATGTTGCACTGTTCAGAAGTGACATGTCTGAATTGTTAGAGTCCTCCTTCAATCTTTGGCTATAAAAAGAGTAGAAACAACATGAGAATTTGAATGCGAAGGGCCTAAAGTGAGATAAAGTGATTCCGTGAGATTTCAGAGGATGTGTAGATGTGTTCCATTTCTCTCTCTCTCTCTCTCTCTCTCTCTGTGTGTGTACACACATCTCTTTACATGCATGCAAATGCCTATGTCATTCTACATGCATGACATGAATGTGTAACTTGACTATCTGTCTCTGTCTCTAATGTAGCCTACTGTAACTCTGGCAAAGAAATTTACATGAGTAAATTGTGGAAAGCCCATGTAACTCTATGAATAAAGCTGATTAATTATGTTTAAATTTCTATAATCTGTTAAAAGGGTCAGCCCCCAAATTAACAGAGTTTTCTATATTCCTATTATAAAGCACAGGCATAGTGCTTGTGCTAAATTAAATTTTTAAGCAGCCTCAGGAAAGAAAAAAGATTTAAATTGCAGCCACAGGGAAATTTAAACCTGACACACAAAATAGAAAAGTGATCATCAATAGCCCAAGAGAGAGAGTTTCTGGTTCTATTTCTAATTTGGTACTGTTTTTCTACAATGTCTTTTATTCTTTGTTTTGGACTTAGAATTTAGCAGAGAGTAATAGTTATATTTATGATAGGCTACTGTAGTACAAATATGTTAGCATAATTTTGAAGGTTTGAAGAAAATAGCATTTTAACTTATTCTGAAAATGTAAGGCCAGATCCTGTTCTCCTTATTATGCTTCTAAATGGAGCTTAGGCATCTAAGTGTTGCCCTATTCCACCTTGCTTAAAACTAAAAACTATTAACATGAGGGGTGCCTTTACGTAAGCAGTGATTAATCGAGTCTGCTGGCGCATGGTAATTATCATGCTTCGGCAGCCTCCAGTGTCTTGCTTCTGTTTTTAAGCAGAGGGATGCTGACACACAAGATGGTCCGAGAGCTTTAATTAGAGTGGCTTTTGGAGCTGCTCTAATTAAAACCTGCCCTCCCCCATCACACTCCTGGAGCACATGTATAAATGCCCAAGGTGACCCTTTTTTTAAGACACTTGCATGTCAGAATAAGTCACAAAAAGTGTTGAGTAGGAAGAAGGCACACCCTTCTTTTGAATGAACAGTTTTTAAGGAACTTGAACCCCCAACAGGTTCACACCTCATAGTATTGCTTGGGTGCCCATTGTGTATACATGGCAGGTAAAGGGGAAAGGAGATATCCTTGCCAGTAGAAGGTATTACTAATCAAATAAAATTAAATCACATTATTTAATTCATTTAATTGTTGGTGAAACTTTAGATATCTAAAAATGTTCCTATACAGATCAGTATAAAATAATAATAATCAGTAATTTTTTACAGAAATACAGGGTGACTTAGAAAGTAATAAGCTTTGATCAACTTAATATCTGGTATGTCAAAATGGAAGCTACTTTCCTCCTGTTATAAATAAATGGTCTAACTCAGTGGAGGCCTGACCATTCATTCAAAGAGTCTATAGATTCGCGGGTGATTCTGGAACATGGTCTGAGACTTCAGAGAGTCCAACAGATAGGAGGTTGAAGCTTTAACTGCAACAGCCTTTCCACAGAGAGGTGTGCAGGTAGCTAGTAAGACTAACAAAGGTCAGAAATTGAGCAGAGCTTATTGGTTGTAACAGGAAAGGTATGTTCAAACTCAGCAGCTTCAAGTACTCTTTCTCAGTGAAACTTTTTTGAAACTTTAATTTTGCAACTCATTTACAACTCCCACCGTGCCCCCCACCTCCTACCTTTCAGCCATTGGATCAGTTTTGTACAGGGAAGTGAAAGTGGCACAATCTCCAACTAGTATAATTATGGTATTCCATGTATGATTATAATTATAGTATTCCATGCGTATTGCGTATATGTGCAATATAAAAGAAAGGGTGAATGTGAATACATGAATTGTGTATTTTTTGCAAACCACGCTCAACATATCTGCAATGCATTTTATTTATGTTGTTCTACTTTTTTTGTAAGTAGAACTAGTTGAAACTTGGAATTTCCATTTCATGGGAACTACTGGCATTTCAGAATTTGTTTTCACTCTGATTTGTGATAAAACTTAGCACAGGGGTTGGCAGTGTTTTTGGGTAGAATGCCAAAAACACCCACAGCCTCAACTTGTAAGATGTTGGCATGCCAGGGGCAGATGGCAGGGGAGCCACGAGGGACCCTATCCTTATTGTGGCAGTGCAGCCCCTAGCCCCTTTCCTGCTGTCTGTCCTGAGGTATGTGCGCCAAGCAAAATGACTTTGTATGCTATGCTCTGGCATCTGTGCCACATAATAATAATAATAATAGCAATAATAACAATAGTATACTATTATGGAAAATAATAAAAAGTGTGTACATGCCAACATTAACCTTCAAAATGATATTTCAAAATATCCCAAATAAAAAAAAATGAACACCATCTTTTTCTATAGCCATTTTAATTGAAATCAAATAATTTAAGTAAAAGTTCAGTTTGAATTGTGCTTTTATTACAAAAAAAGTGTTTTGATGAAAATATTCCAGCCAGTCCTACTAATAGTACCATGTCTGTGCTTTCTCATCTGTAAACCACTGAATTTGAATGATCACTATTCATTACTCCTTGGTCAACAATTTATATTATTTTTGCCTGTGAGTTAAATCACTTCATATTTTAACAAGAGAAATAAAAAATAATGAAAAATGATTACAGACAACATGAATTCTCAGGTAGACAATTGTTTATTTTTGAAATTTATAAATCTCTTGGCGACTTATTCAGTTTTCACAAATGCCATTTGTCTGGTGGCAGACACATTTTTTCACATAACATTTGGAGCGAATCTAGCTAGTTCATCATTTGGCCTGGTCCCCTCAAAAAAAAATGTAAATTTTACTAAATAGGAGATATGTTAGAGCAATGTTATAATACATTTATAACATCAAAACTGAAGAAATTATAAATAGATTTTTTCTTTAAGTCCCCAACTGGCTTGAGAAGAATTGAAGGAAGTAGTTACTGAAGTTTTTGTTTGAAGTCTGTAAAAGAAAATAATTTTTTCTTAGAATTTAATGTTAGAATATTAAAAAGGTTTTCTTTATCAAGAATATTACATCGCAATCTGTGAAATTACTCATTTTAGGGAAAACCTGGAGCTTACTTGATCACTTGTTGGTCTCAAATATTGTTCTTCAAATTTTAATGTTTTTATAAGTAGAATACCTAATAGGTAGTGCTGCCAGAAAAACTAAAACTAAAGTATAAATTTCTGTATATTAGTTTTTGTACACTATTGGACTTGTATAAATTTAAGTATTCTGTATCTTACTCCTTCCTTGTAGCTTACATCAATCTTTTAATTGATGCCTCACAACATTTTAATGGAGATCTAAGATTGAATATTACACAAAATTCTAAATGATAAAATGTTGACCTATATACTAGTTTTCCCCCCCCGAAGTAGGAGCCCTACTATATCCTAGTTTAAAATGTTAAGATGAATGTCTGAGACAAAATAATAAATAATAGTCTCACTCCCCTTTTTTGGTGACAAATCATGCAGACCAGAATATAATATGCCTTACTAAGATATATATGTGTGCAGGGTTTCATATAACTGATGATTCAATTTGTGGGATATTTATTCCCTAAACATAAAAAGGAACATATTGTCCAAAATGGAAAGCTTGCAATGCTGTAAATAAAGTACAGGATATGGTAATTGAGTCCCTAGTGTATTAACTAGTTAGGCCTACCACTTTTGTGTACCTGCCCTTTGATATGAATGCACTTTTACCAACTTATTTACTTTTTTCTCACCTATTAAGAAGTTGAGACCAAACCAATCTGAATGTGCTAAAAACATGCTTGATTGATGCTGAACTGAGAGAACAAGAAGGCAGGACTTATCTAAAAAAAAAAAAGAATTCTCAATGTAGCTTTCCTGCTTACCAATAAAGTTTTCTACCATTTTTATGAAACAGACTAGAAAACTCTCCTTTACAGACATTTATATTTTTCAGGTTTTAAATACTAAAGAAGGAAGGAACTCAGATACCTATTTCATTTACTGGATTTCATCTTCTTTCTCCAGTTTTGGGTTCATGTTACAACTTTTGCATTTCAGATTAGTTATATTGGTTTTGGTATGTGTTTTGAGTTCTTTGTTTGTTCAAGCTGGATTTTTCTAAGAATACAAGTCTAGTGTCTTCAATCAGTAGTGTGCCTAGTCCTTCTAAAAGCACCTTTAATGGCTTCAAAAAGCTGAATACCTCTGGGAACATTCACATGTGCAATTAATGTGATTGAGGGTGTGTCTACACATGTGCTTTTGATGTACATTTGCCTATTTTAATGATCATTAAAGCATCACAAAAAAGGTGTGCTTTCGCTAATGTGCATTAAAATAGACTACTGCGACTTTTTCTAGTACCACACAATGGAGGTACTAAATTTAATGTGCATTAGCAAAAGCACATTAATGAATGTGTAGACACACCCTGAATAAACTCCAGTTCAATTTGATTCAGAGCGCACTAATCTCTATGTCACTGTCTACACATGCATTTAAGCACAGTAATTTACTCCAGTTTTTCAATGACCTGGGTACCAAGATTACCTTGGTGAGGAGCTTCTGGTTGTTTGCCCAGGTACATGTCTCCAGATGGGGGGGAATGATGTTGCTGCATCACAGCACCACCAAATTTTCAAGCCATATTTGGTAGGCTTGCTGGGCATAGACTGTCTGAAGGGACAGCAACCCCTGAATGCAATGAGCTGCTCATCTACTGTCAGGTGTATTCCTGGACTATACCATTTCCTGAGCTGCTGCACAAATTGTGTTCAAATCTCTGAAGGTAGCAGGTTTGTCCACAGCTCTCCTTTCCTCACATGTCCATTTGTTGTCAAATCTCAGGTAGGTGATTTGATGGAATCATTTTAAACTTCTGGTGGCATGGAAGCAAGGATGGCTGCTGCGTTGCCCCCACAACTCCTCCTGTGCCCTTACCATAATCCTCCAGTGCCTCTTGACCACCATGGTATAGACCACTCAGCAGTAAGAGGCCAAGTTTGGTATAGACCACTCAGCTCTGTTTCGTCCAGTTTGTTCCACTCCTTTATATTTTCAGGATGACTATCATTCCACTCCCTGAATCTTCTTTCTGCCTCTCTGTGTCTCTTATGATAACAGTCTGGATATCTTGTAAGAGAAACAGGTGGAACATTTCCACCACTGTGTCTTTATTACTTTCCCTTGTTGGCCCAGCACTTTCATGGACTATGTCCTTGGCTGTTCTCCAATGATGTATTATCTGTGGACTTTTCCCCCACGCTCTGCCATTCCGTCTTCTAAAAATGTCATCATCTGCAATGTTTTCTGGGGGTGGTGGCTGTAGTTCTGCTCCACATCCTGCTGTAGCTCTTCTCAGTTTTCCACAGTGGCCCCAGGCTGGTCCTCTTTACTTTCCCACTGGAAGTGTTGGCATTGCTTCTGCTTGTGATGCCTCACCTGAGCTGGATGAAGCTTCCATAGACGCACGGTCTTCTTGCTCTGAACAGTCTCCCATGTCTGGAACAAAGTCAGCATCCTCACTCCCTTGGGATAAGATTTCATCAGTGGATATGTCGCTATCATCCCCAGTTACCTGTGTAAGACAGGCTTCAGCACTGAATATGTGCTGTCTTCTCATCCTGGACTGCAGAAAAAAAAGAAAAAATTGATTACTGCTGAATGCATATAAATAATAATCAAGACAAACCTGTCCACCTATGCACAGAAGCAATTCTACCCTGCCCTATGGCAGTGCAGGTAGCACCCTCTCCTCCTGGGCACAGGAGCCAGAGACCAGCATCCACCCTTTGGAGGCAAGCCAAATGTTAGGTGGATGATGTTTGGAAACTACACATACAGGGGCTTATTGAGAACAGGTTAAAGGGGCATAGGGTGTCAAGCCCTTACTGCTGAAGGGGACTCCATTGTGTACTCTGTATTGCAGTATGAAGTTGTTCTATTTCTTCTCTGCTGTCCCTTTGCTCTTTGTCCTTGCTTCCAACAAAGGCAGGGCAAACTAGCTTGTATGTTATGAAAGGGGCAGGTGAGGCACAGTTTTACCATGAGAAAAGAGAGCAGAGGTGGATTTGGGTGAGATGGTTTTTTTGGGGTTTTTTTTGGCAAAGGGCAGGGTGTCTTGATGACCTTGCAGCCTGCAAACAAAGTGGTTTGCAAAAGGGATTACCACAGCTTCTGCAAAAGCAGGGTGGAGGATAGTCCTCCATTAGTTACCATAGATACCTGAAGTGGACATGAATGAGGTGTGAATGAATGGCAACTTTTCAGATGCATGCACCCAAAGTGCACAAACAGGTCTAGGCCTGTCATTTATACAGAAATTGCATTGGGGTAACAAGTTAACAATGTGTTAACATGAGCTTGGGGTAAGTTGTTACCCCATATGGAAAAACACATTCATACCTGGGGTAACATGTTCCCCTGGGAAGTTTTTCACCCACAGAGAGCAAACCATTCATGTAAGCTGGTTGTTCTTTGGGGATATTGTGCACTGAGGTGCCAGTGACAATGCTCTAAAAATAATTTTTTTTAGAATTAATTAACTTTAAGATACTGCACAAAATATGCATTTGGGGTAGGAAATTGTCCCATGGGAACGTATGAAGGTTAAGAAATGTTCCATTTGCTTTTCAGCTGATAGTTCATTGGTCTCCTGCTGTCATACTGTCCAGTGCAATGCAGGCATGGGACTTGGGGGAAGAGTGCTACAACAACCATAAGCCAGAAGCCAAGACCAAACGGCACAAGCCACGAGTCCAGAAGCTGAGGGTCAAGGCAGAGGGAGCAGGTAAGAACAAGACAGAGGATGCAGGCTGGGAGAAAGTTCAGTTGGAATAATGTAGAGAAAATAGGGAGCCAATACTCAGGGAACAGCACATGAATCAGGAACTCTGGGGCTAGACAGAAGGTAACTAGTCTTGACGCAAGTCTGCAGAGAACATTTCTCCATGCATGAATCAATCTTTCAACCGTTCTCCTTATCAAGAATCTCCCTCATGGATCAGGAAATCCTATCACTCTACACCGGATGCTAGGAAACCTGTTATAGTGGACTTCTAGCTAATACATGCAGATACATTGTATATCTCACCACTTGGTGTCTGGGGATAGACCTAAAATACCATGACAGTTTCTTAGCTCTAAATTATGTGACCTCAAAAAGGCAGCATTTTAAGGCATGAATGCCCTTTGGGCAATTATACTTTCCACTAATCCTATAGTTGATGGAAGTTGTGATTCCACAGTTGTAGAGGCATGGCATGTTGGTTTCTACAGGCAAATGGTGTAATCCCCTGGAATCCATCATATTCAAATCATAGACTATTATCAGAACCATTGTCCACGCCAGGAAAATCCACCTCTAATTAATAGCCTAGGTTTTGTGGTGTGGCAAATATACATATATTTTGTTAAATATTAATTGACAAACAAATACTTGCCTCCAACAGCCCACAGCTAAATATATTTTAATAGCCTTTTAACTGTAACTATCTATGACTCCTATGGGATTTGAATGATTCTGAGGACTTATTTTCAAACAATTTATCCTCTGAACATCCACTGTTATACTGTTCTGCAAGTTGGTGGTTTGGCATATCATAAAGAGTGTTGATGCTTTAGGTGTGGGTCCCTGTAAGAATGCCAAAGACTTAATGATCAGGAAAACTTCTCCTCACCCTACTACTGGAGTTACCTCAAGATCAGTTCACGAAAAAAGCAGTACCAGTGACGTCATTTCCATTTTCTTTGGGTAAACCTGAGGTTTCTTTCCTCAACTGGCAATCTATGATGTTTTATAATCATTAAATGCATTTTTAAAAAAATATAACTTTTGAATGTTGGTAAATGATTTAACATTGCACATTTCCTGAGAAACAGATAAAAGAGAACTTGAATGCATTTATGAATGTCCTTCATTCTGTTGAATATCCCCCTAATTTTTCTCTCTTAATGTGGAAAATATAATGGAAGTCTGTTAAAAGGCTGACCTTGGTGCACTAAAATTGATTTCTTTCAGCTGATCTAGTCCTTTAATAAGAATTTGTTTGAAAGCTCTGGTATTTAAGAAACTGTATTTTGTTTCATGTACTGAATGTATTGAGTCTGTTCTTTTTCATGTCATGTTTCTATTGCATTTCAGTTCCAAGTATATTGGAAATGTATGCTTTTTACTGGCTTATTCTTTTTGCATTTGTTCTTTTAAAATGTTTTTCTTCATTTCTCTGGTTTTAAGTACATAAACCAGATTTAGGATCAGGCCTTTAACACTAGGATGCTATGTTTGTAGCATAAGAAGCAAAACTATAATTGTGGTTTTTTTTATCTCTCCCCCACAGGTGGGCACATTGGCTTCCACACCACTTACTCCATTTGTACTTTATTCCCTGCTATGCCTGATTTGAGGAGGGAAGTACTTCTTTGATCCACACACTTTTTCTTCTGCCTGGTTTCAGGCAGAGTGGCGTGCCAACCAGCGTGCTTCCCCTGGAGACCTGGCAATATGTTTTCTCACACCACAGGGCAAAGCAAGATGCAAGACAATGAGGATAAATAAGGGATTGTCCTATGAAATGTGGGTCACTTGGCATTCCTGCTAATTGGAAGGGGGAGGTTAGGCGCACCTTCTTTTACCACTGTCCCTGCCTATTATACTGCTTTCAGTAATTCTGTTTTAGAGCTGGTTATACAATACCAATTGTTACTATAGAAGCAGTGAAAGAATTGGTTCTAATATTTATTGAATATTATTTGACTACATGTAAAGCTTCAAAGATAATGTAAACAAGTATTTGGAAATAATTCGTATTTGCAAAATGCACAAATATTGCAACTTGCAAAATGCTGGATTGGTATATATTTACAGTACACTAATACTGATTGGATAAATATAAGACCACTGCTAATGTATTATTCTATCATGCACTCATTTGAGCTTCCCCCTCTAATACACTTAATATGACAGCGATATAAAATTATATGTGTATCAGAATTATGTGTATAATGTGTGACATTGTATTTACCAAGTTGTTTAGAAGTAAATAATACTTAAGCAAATAGGTATAACTAGGAGCATGTGTCAATTCAAAGCTCCAGGACAGATGCATTTAGATGTAACACATGATATATCACAAAGCAACATGCTAGCCAGAAAACTTGAAAAGACCTAGTTTTCTAAAGAGTGTGAAGATGAAAGACAATATTTTCTAGGAAAAGATGCCTTTATATTTTCTTTTAAAAGCCCCAGGACTTGAGAAAATGTTGTGATAGGTGTTTGTTACTTGAATCTTTGTGGATAATTAGCAGGTCAAATTGCCTGCCAAAAGATGGGTAATTTTCCTCTCTCCATTCAGCACATGTTTCAGATCTGGCACAGTGCTACCTTTTTTTCCTTGATTATTTTGGGTGATGAGGCAGGCCATGTGGGGGAGGCGGGGGCATGTAGATGTAGACACCAGATCTCATCAGAAGAGAAGTTTGTTTTTACATAGGCCATTCACAACTAAACATAAAACTACTGTTTGCAGCTTGCCTTTCCCTCAGTAATTGTGCATGCAGATGCAATACCTGACTTCTCACACCCAAACAAGTAAACAAAATTCTAATGCATTAAGGTCTTTTTTCCTTTTTCTTGAAGGGACAGAAGGCAGAGAGAATGAATGTGCAAATTTTTCTACTTTTTAAATATTTGAAAAATGTTCATTAACTTTGCTTGTAAAAGTCATATTACTACCTAGCTTCATAGTTCTATAAGAATATACCTGGAAAGCAAGCAGAGGAAAATGAAAAACTTGGGGTTACCTAATACATGGTAGTTAACTGTGACCTAGTCTTGACCTCTTTCCCTAATCTAAGAAAAACCTAAGGGCCTCGTTACACTGAGACACACAAATATTGGTCAGCTTAGTGATAGCCAATCCTACCTAGTCATATGCTAGTCATACCTTTAACTTGAGTGGCACATCTGTGGGGAGTGGCAGGGGTCTGCAGATCAAGAGATAATCCTGCCCTGGAATGGCATAACTTTGAGCTGCATAATGAATGCTTTAAACCACTTAAAGGCATTAACATGTGGACAAACCAGGTGTTAAGAGCTCTAGGAGCAGCCTAAAATTAACATGTAACAAGTCCCTAAGAAAATAAAGGGATACTTGGTGTATCACATGCTACTTTTTATTTATGCAGATTATAAGCTTGAGCACATGCCTTTGTACTGAAGTGTATGACTACCTCTCTAAAGTTCTTTGCTTCTATTTTTTAGTGAGTGGGGGAAGCGTGATTTGCTTTTTGTGAATCATGTTGAAAGCCTTCCTTTACTAGGGCTTAGAGAAGTTTCCAAGCTTTTCAGTGACTCTATATGAACTGATTTTGTCTCACCACAATAATACATTTTGGGTCCCTTCTGCATCTATATAGTATAGGTAAGATGCACTAGCTTGTAGATATGGACTCTTCCATTTTTCTAAATATTAACTTAGGGGGAAACAAAAGACTAAACATATTTCATTTCTGCAGTCTTTACTCAGGCAAATCTCTGAACTAGCATCAGGACTATAGTTGTATTTGAGAAGTGGGTATCTCTATAGGAAAGGGATTCAATGATAAACCTGCCTGTAGTAAGCCAATACTATAGAAAATTAATACTGATTTTTTTAAAAGTTTCTATCTTCAAATTTGAAGTTTAAATGGGGTTACAATAGTAGGAGAGCTACCAGAAGGTGGTTTAAGGAAACGTTAGACTTAAATATGATGACAAAGGTCAAACACAAGAGATGCTTTAGCTTGTAAAATGTACATCATGTTGCACAGATCTTTAAATGCATGCAGTTTAAGTCCATGGGGAGTCAGTAAGTGTGCATATGTGACTTATTACTCTGACATGATACTATTACATTTTAGTTTTTAGCATTTTTAAAGAGTAGGTAATAGTTATGAGAGATGAAGAACTCAGAGTTAAGTACTGTAGTTATACACAGAAGGATAATTTGGTTTTGATAAATTGGCCTGGGCCTGTTAACTAATAATACAATTTTTTTAGTAGCATCTTACCAGTCTGAAAAAGAAGTAACATCATTATTAATGTCTAAACTATAGTGTGTTTCACACAGGATTATGGTAAAGGTCAAACCATGTTTCTCTGAATTAAAAGCTATTCTGAGCTGTAGCATTCCTAATCAACTCAGACCTAAAGGTGCATAGCTCAGTTATAATGAGGCACAATGAATTTAAATAAACTGTGTGATACTGTATAGTGATTTATAAACACACTGTGGTATCCTTTTAACTCATTAGCAATGAAAGATACTACTGTATGTATTCTCCACTATTTTTTGCTGTGTAACTATTTCTACTTACAATTTCTTGAAGTGTATGCCTTTTGTTATTTCCTAACAGTATATAGGAAGTAAGGCACAATGTTAGCTTATACACATTATAAAACCAGGTGACTAGAGATTTGGCAAAAAAACAAAAACAGAACAAAATAAGACAAGACGAGACAAAACAAAGCAACTCCCCACAAAAACCTACTCCAGTAAGTACAATAAAATAAAATTTTGTAGTTGTAGCTATTACCATTTTAAAAAGATATATTCCATTCTGTTTCTGCATATAGATCTCACAGCAAGGAAGGACAATAAACTGGCTCTAGGTTCATAAATCATACTGCAAGTACTGTTCACCAAAAGAACATCAGCATATGTGAAAGGTCTGATTCTTTTTGCTTGAAACCCTTTTGAAATACAAGAACATGTGTAAAAGAAGGCATTGGCTTCAAAGGGACTGTGCCCTCTGCTTCAAAGTGTCCACTTATCTATGATTTAAATATGGCTTGCGTAGGATGTTTGTGCCCTCCCACTGCAAAATTCAAAGCCCACCAATGTG
>NW_017729024.1:11913508-11915492 GCF_001723915.1 Gavialis gangeticus | reverse complement strand
TGTTTGTGCCCTCCAACTGCAAAATTCAAAGCCCACCAATGTGAGAGGGAAGAAGCTTTTAACACCTCCTACTCCATGGTTTTTCTTTTGCTAACTGGGGAGCCATAAAGGAATTCTTTAAGCGCTCTTCCTTTCCAAACTTTTGAGGTCCAGATTTTAAAAAGTGAGTTGTTAAAACTAGGCTCTAAAATCCACTTTTGGACATCTGAACTGCCCTTTTTTCAAAAGTGCTGAGTATCTAGTAGTTGCCCCTGAGTTTTTTAAATGTTCATATATAGTTAGCATTCTCAGCATGAGGATGTTTGACAGGTGAAAACTGTAAGAAATGGTACTTCGGGTGGATTATAGCAGTTTGAAGTTAAATTTCTAATTTTAAACTCCTAGCCTCATGTGTATGTACGTACATACATACATACATACATACACACATATATATCTCATACCTACAACGTAAGTTATTAAAGTTTAAAAGTGCACAAGGACTTTATGAAGACCCTGTGTATTGCACACCATCTCATGCCGATGCAGTTAAACAACACCAGTGCCTGAGAATGTAGGCAATTGAATTTCATATGCAAAGTCCATTTGTACAACAGAGGTTTTACTTGAAAATGTTGCCCTTAACACACATGTAGGTGTGCAAAAGTTGGGTGGAAGGCCTGTTGAGAAACAAGGTCCCATTTTTTCTTTCTCTCTTTCTTCTTTTTAAGCCTGTTTGAATTCTAGCTGCATCTCAATCAAGATGTGTCAAGCATATACTGTGGTTTGAACAATCAGATGTGTAACATGAGATGCATGGTTAACTTCAGTGCTTTTCAATAAATAAAAGCCCACAGTGGAGGGAAATCAGATGTCTGGAATTTTACTTTTTTTTAACAAGCTGTAAAAACAAATGTTTCTGTTTCAAAGTATAGACAGACTTGTTCTGTACTTGCATTTCATCATTGCACCCTGATTTTTTAATACTACTGTAAATCTAACAATTATTTCCTAAGTACAACAGATACAGAGATGGCAAGTATTAATGGATTCTGCAACAATCTGATTCCCTCTAATGTGAATAAATCCATTTATGTACAGTTAAGCATCCTAAATCCACCCCCTGCGCTTAACTCTTGCATTCTTCATGCAAGGGTGAAACCAAAGGTGTTAAATGAATTGAAGAGCAAGGAACTTCTAAAATCTTAATCAGCTATACATGGAAAAATATAAAATTACATTATCTAAAGTGTAATAAATACCTTTTCCCCAAATGTTTTTCAAGTTTAAAATTGCTGGAGAACATTTGAAAATGACATATCTGGAATAAAACAGATAAGGTGCTGCATCATCACCAGGACTTTTTCTTCACAGGCCATGGTTACATGAAAGTATACATATATCAACTCTCTAAAGAACATTTTTAATTGTCTAGAGTGGTGTATTGGTACATCAATCTCATCCTTATTTATTCTGCAGTTCATGGTATTCTTTTTGATTAAAAATTTCTGGGGATTTTTTTGCATGGGATTTCCCCCCTTATAAATGAACAGAAGCCACACAAGCTTCTATAAATACTATTGTCCAGGTGTGTCAGTCCACTCCACTGTGCTTTACTTCCTAGAACCTTGTGAACTCAGAACCATTACCAGTGTGTTACCACCACTGTGAAACTGTAGGGACATGGAAGCAAAAGCTTTGTTTGTTCCCTTTTTAAAAAGGGATACATCCATCTTGACTGCATGGTAAGTATTCTATCTACCCACTCTTGCATTAAGTGATTATCCCACTGGAAGTCAGTGACCTGCTTTGAAGTCCTCAGCTTCAAAAGAGTCACCACAAGAAGCCTATTCAGATAAGCAGGGTTCCTCTAAGTAGAAAAAACCCATCCTCTGCATCTCACTCTTAATTTTTGCGGTTGATGAAATGCCCTAGACCATCAATAGGATTTTAAGATTACCATAATTTTTTTTCCCTCAGATGCACAACTAGGAAGGCAAGGGCT
>NW_017729024.1:11891110-11908508 GCF_001723915.1 Gavialis gangeticus | reverse complement strand
TTTTAAGATTACCGTAATTTTTTTTCCCTCAGATGCACAACTAGGAAGGCAAGGGCTTGGAGGGTTGGACTGACAAGGTTGCATTCTCTATAGGAGTTAGTATGAAACAACTGGTAGATGGTTTTGATTACTTGAAACTTGATGTCAAATTATACCCTGGATTTCCTCGGTGTGGGAGATCTCCTCCTACCAGGTCAGTAAAAGTTCCAGAAAATGAAGTATCTAAGGAAAATGCTGTTCATTTGGCAGGTAGATTGTAAACAAGTGGGAACTGGTAGTAAAGCCAGTTTTGTCTTTGAGAAATCTGCACCCAAGGAACTGCTGTCCATTTTTCAAACCAGTGCATGTGAATCTGAAAGACAAAACTATAGAAAAACAGCAAAACAGTATAATTATATTTTATCTCATAATACATATGTGAGCTACTCACCTGAGGGTTCTCATAGGTCACCAAGTCCCATTGCATGCAACCTCACTGTATAAGCCTACTCATAAACTTAATCAAGATCTATCAATTCCTCTGTGTTATAATTTGTCTTAAACCCATTTTCAGTATATGTGTGTAAGTAATGTTCCTTAAAGGTTTGAGAAGGAATGTATTCCCCAATAGCTTTTGTTGCACATTGAGAGGTAAGCTGTGTTGGGTCAGGGAGAATATATGGAGACTATAAGGACATGTCCACTCTATGGTGGCAGCATGCCCTGTACATATGGCACAATGCGTATATTCCAAATCTGGAAATACTGGTATCCTGGTGAAGCCATTTCAGGGCATTCCTCTGTGACTACTCTTGAGACCTAGTTTGGTGTTCTTAAGAGAAGCTGCTGGGGATGACTTGGGTGGATCTTCATCAGTATATTTCTGAATTTGATGCATGCAACTTTGAGCTGGTTAATGTGATGTGCTAGGTGATATACCCAGTAGGCAGGGTCCATCATGACCCTTACTCTTTCCATCTACCATACAAGGAAGTCTTAGAAGAGAAGTGGGGACAGCATAGTTCCTAACTTGGGAATGGCTTATTGACCCTCTGGGAAAAATCCTATCACTGGGAGCAGGCGGAGGATAGAGCTAAGCAAACTGCCAGTTCCTGCTTATAGCAAGTGTCCGGTGCAAGTACATTCATAGTCGATTTGTTTCCTTGACAAAACTGTTTTGGAAGTGGACTTAGGGAAAGGCATAACTTAAAGAAAAAAAAAAGAATTGGGAACAGGAGGTGTGAGTCAGTGAAGGAGGAGGTAAGGTATAGCCGTCTGCCAGGTAGAAGCAACTAAGGAACAAATCAGAAGCTGCAAGCAACTAAGAAAGAAATCAGAAGCTCACTGCATGAGTTATTGCCAGAAAATTCCTAGATGAATTAATAAAGCTGTGGAATAATTGTGGGATGTTGTGGAATGATCACATAAGCTGTGGGATACCCATATCCTTCTCTCCTAGTCTTTTTCCCCATGTATCCAGAGTGATGGATTGCTGACCCTGTGGAAGAATCCTGATAATGGCATTTCGTTGCTAGTTAGTAGCATGGAAAGAAAGGTTTATTTTCTTCCTCTGTCTCAGGGGTGGGCAATGATTTGGGCTGGAGGGTCACTTAATGATTTTTGGTGAGCTGGTGAGGGCCAGGGAGATGCCACTTGATCCTATCCAGCCTGCTAGGAGCCTGAGGAGGAAGGGCTGCATCCTGTGGCACTCCGCTCTGCCTCAGTTGGGGCTGGGCTGGGCTGCACAGCATGCAGACTTCTTTCCTTCCCCACCCCTCCATCCTCCTGGCATCTTGTTAGTGCTGCTCAGTCCTGGTCAGGAAGCTGGGTGAAATGGGGGGAGTGGATGTGGGAGGCAGTGGGGAGCAAAGTAGTGCACAGCCCTTCCTCTCGGGCTCCCGGCAGTGGCTGGTGGGTCACATAGGATCAACTGGCAGTGTAGATATGGCCCACAGGCTGTATTTTGCCCATCCCTGCTTTATCTGCTACAGGGAATTTTCAGCACTTCTCCCCTCTTCTTTCACAAAGCGAGAATGCTCCTTCAATATTCTTCTTCTTCACCATTTGCATGAATGTGCAGGATTTTATCTTTGTGTACCTGTTAGAATAATTCCTCACTGAGGTGAAAAAAATAGCACTTAAATTTGGAGGAATAAAGGGTCAATGGCTAAATTAAAGCAACCAAACAAGCAAAAAATCACAAATCCCCCCCCCCAGTTTGCTTGAGTTTTATTTGCAAAAATATGCATTCAGTTGCATGCACACTTGAAAAAGGAAAGCTATGGCTCTATATAAATTGTATGCCAAATTATGTTTCACATTTACAGTTCAGACATGCATTTTTAAAATTTATCCCACAAAGAGTATGAGACAAGAAAAAAATTTGAAAAGCTTGATTTAAAATATATACATAAGGAATATACATATGTATTCCCTATGTAATCCATAGAGAATATTAGAAATAAAATAAAAAGTTGAATTCCTTGAAAGATGACTATTTATAACACTCTCATCCCATTTGCTTTTTTGCTCTCTAGGTTGCATCATACATCATTTGGTTCTACATGTTTCTTTCTCTTGGTATTTCTTTTTATACTGTCAGCTCCTGCCATGTCCATTCAAATCTAAAATTGTCTGAAACTATCTAAGTAACAACAAATCTGCTGTGTGAATAAAATCTTTATGGAGAGCTGCTAGGTATCCAAGACGCATGCATAATAGAAATTCAGTATCACTTCATTTGAGTACAAGAACTGCTAGCTGCATATCATGGAGTCCCACAAATTGTCCTATGAAAAGAAAGATTATGACAGAAAGACAGCCCTATGTATAGGAGTCTACTAAATGTATTCTACAGCCAGCTGTATGAATCACCTTGGGGAAAAATGCATATGAATGCACATGTATATTAGAGAAGGTTCTAACAATGATCACATTCTGTACCACCTGCAAAATACAGTCCTTTTAAAATATGACAGCTAAGCTCAACTATCTGGAGTGGAAATTTGGAAAGACTGCCTGAAGTTGAATTGTATTGATTCTAGAGCTGTGTGAAACACAGCAGTTTTGGTTTGCAGGGATTCCTGAAAACATCTTTTTTTGTTTTTGTTTTTGATTTGTACAGGTTTGCAGTCCCCGAGCTTCCTTTACAGTCCAAACTTCAGAGGTACCTTAATGTTCAAGTTGAAAGCACTGAATTATATTTAGTGTTGATGTCACGTGAAACTAAACAATGCCATAAAATGAAACTCTGTATGCTTGAAGCTGAGCTTGTGCTTGGGTGAAATGATTGTAAGATTTAGGAAACTTTTTTGTGGATATAGACTTATATTAGATGGGCTAAGGCAATTGGAACCTGAATGAGTTGTGTGAGATGTAATGGTTCATTACAAAAACTTTAGTTCAGCTGCCTCTCCCTTTTCCAACACTATCTCTGTGGGAATAGAACAATAGGATAAAAAATCAATAAATAGCTGTGATAATTAGATTGTTGGTAATGATATATAAATCTCTCTGTCGATCTACATACAGTATATTATACTCTATTCTAGTTACATGGGTAACAAAAATAGGGAAAATGTGGCAGCATGAGCTTCAGTTCAGGATGGACAAGTTCACTGGGGACAAGTATTTGAGTTGTTAACCTGCACTAAAATCAGTGCCATTTTGTTTCCCCTATCATCTGCTAGCTTTAATTAGCCAATTAAAGGTAATGTGGGTATACCTACTGCTGCTACAATCACAGCTTCATTTCCCTGTGTAGACATGGAGTTATAGAATTATGGACAACAAAGCTTTCTGGGACCTCAAGAAATTATTTTGATCACCTCCCTTCCCCAAAGCAGGATCAAATATACTCCAATCATTCCTGAGTTATTTGTCTAACCAGCTCTTAAAAATCTCTAGTGGTAAATATTCCATAACCTCCCCAGGTAATTTCTTCCAGTGCTTAAACCACCCTCATAGTTAGAATTTTTTTTCTAATGTCTATCTTAAAATCTTCTTTGTTGCAATTTAAGTTGATAACTTCTTGTCTTATTCCCAGTGGACAGGGAAAATAATGTATTATTTTCCTCTTCACAGTAACCTGTCAGGGTGCCTCTACACATGCAGATAAAGGCATGATTGGATCTAATGTGTGATCCAAACAATCATGCCTCCTGCCATGCCACATGTGCATAGCAGGAGTCATGACTGTGAGATCCAGCATAAAATCCTATCAAGTCTTATTCCTGGTCTTATTGCTGGTATCGGCATCCTGGGTTCTCCCTGCACTGGCAAATAGCAAGCTCCCGCATCTGTGAGGCCCACAGCTGACAGGACTCAGCCCTGTCTGCCCTCCATACACAGTTGGGGCTGAGAGTCCCAGCAGCTGATAGGACTTGTGGCCCTGTGGCTGGGAGATCACAGCAGTTGTAATCTTCCATCTGTGGGGGCACAGGCTAGACGTGCAAATTAAAGCTGGATAAAAATCAGCTATAAAGTTATTACACATTTTTGAGCAATAACTTTATATCTGGTTGGACCTTTTTAAGAGGCCATAGTTAATTTACACATGTAGCCAGTCTAAATTAATTGCACAATTAACCAGGTAATTGCGCAATAGATATAATGTGTAGAGGGGGATTACATACATATTTGAAGACTGTTATCATGCCCCCCTTCAATAAATCCAGTTTTTCAAGCTTTCCTCATATGCCATATTTTTTAGACCTCTGATCATTTTTGTTGCTGTGTTCCAAATGCTCTTTGATTAGTCCACAACTCTGTAAAAATAATACACTGTTCTCCAGCTGAGGCTTTTCTAGTGTTCAGTAGAGTGGAAGGATTACTTCTTGTGTCTTGAATACAACACACATTTATATATCCCTGTATAATGATTTGTTTCTTTTTTTGTTGTTGTTGCAGTACTATGATATTGTTGTCCCGTGTTCAGTTTGTCATCCATTATAAGGTCCAGATCTTTTTTCTGGAGAACTGCTGCCTAGCTAGTTGTTTCACATTTTGTATTTATACTGTACTTCATGTGGCCTTATTGAATTGCATCTTATTGATTTGAGATCATTTCTCCAGTTTTGAAACATCACATTGAATACTAATCCTCTCCTCCAAAGTGCTTTGCAGATGGGTATTTTCTACACATGTAATAATTAAATAATCCGAGTCATAAATGAAAATATTGTATAATACCAAATCTGGGACAGACATCTGTGCAGCTCCATTTTGATAGTGAACAAATTATTTCTAACCATTTGTGGACCCACTTGAAATAATTTCATCTTTATCATATTTAACTTGTTTATGAGAATGTAAAATAAGAGTGTGTCAAAAGCCTTAATAAAGTCAAGATATATCCCATCTACTTCATCTCCTCTATCCACAGGCCAGTTATACTTCCCTAGAAAGAAATTTCTGCTTTGACTTCATTTCTTCTTGACAAGTCTATGTTGATTATTACTTGTATACTGTTACTTTTTAGGTACTTGCAAAAGATGGGTTGATTATTTGTTCTAGCGTCCTTTTGGAAATTGATGTTAGGCTGCTCTGCAATTCACAAAGTGTTCCTTTTCCCTTTTTTAAATCTAGGCATTAAATTTATATTTGTCCAGACTTTTTTAAATGTTATCCATTCTCTATGAGGTTTCACTTGTAATTGCTAATAGTGCTAAGATTTTTTTCAGTCAGTTCCTTAAATATTGTATAAATTTGATCAGGAAAAGCCCATTTTAAAATATCTAATTTCTATAAGTATCCTCTAGTTTGTGTTTCTGCTATTTCAGCTTCGGTTTAGCTCCAGAATGCTAATTTAACCATCTGGCAACATTTAGACTTCCTAGTGAAGGCTGAAGCAAAAAAGACCTTAAACGCTTTGGTTTCTAAGCATCGTCTGTTATTAGCTTTTTCCTCCCATTGAGAAGTGGACCAGATATTTTGCTGTCTTCCTCAGATAACTAATGGACTTACAGCAGTGGCAACGCAGAGGGCATGCACAGGGGTGCACCCCCTGAGAGCGCTGGTGCACCCCCTGGTCGGCCATGCTTGCTGCTTAGGCAATGGGCAAGGGGGGCAGGCAGGAGTGCCGGTGCCCTCCCTGCAAGCGCCAGCTGATCACTGCAATTGCTGCAGCTGCTTCCGGGAGTGACTGTGGCCACTTTTGGGAGCGGCTGCAGTGACCAGCTGGCGCTTGCTCCAAGAAGTGGCTGCAGCCACTCCTGGAAATGGCTGCAGCGATCAACTGTTGTGGGGTCACCCACAGGGGACCACCCCCCAGCCATCAGGATCGCCCAAGTGGGCCCCCCCTCGGTTGGCAGGACTGGTCGCAGGGGGGGCATGTGCCCCCCTGACTAAGGCAGCACCAGTCGCCCATGACTTATAGAATGTTTTGTTGATACAACTTGTAACTGGCATTAAGAGTATCTTATTTTTACCTTGGCCTTTCTGATTTTGTACCTATCTGCTTGTGTAGTCTTTTATACTTTGCACATTTCTGTACAATTCCTTCTTGAATTTCAGGTTAAGATCATGATTTAGCCAGATTGGTCTCTTGCTACATTTGTTATCTATCCTGTGCTTTAGATTTTGTGCCCTTAATATTGTTTATTTTAGAAACTGCCAACTCTTCTGGATTCCCTTTTTTTTTCCCCCCTTGGGTCTGCTTTCCATGATATCTTACCTTCACTAAAAGCTTCATCTTGATCTTCCTGGTTTGATGCTTTACAGTAAACCTAAAACTGTGGGCTTGTCATGTCTGATTAAACCTAATTCAAAATTGTACACATTACTTACCAAGTCTATATATAAAAATGCTTTTCCTTTCTTTATTAGACAAACCCCATCCCTGATCTCCATCTTGTAATACCATTCTACAGTCAAGGGACAAGGATTTTTATTGGTGATATCTCTTACTGGACTGGTCGTTGCCTCTTACATGTTTCTATCACTCCAGCACTATCATTCCATGGCCAAGAAAGTCAAAGCCATTCTGGAGAGATTTCTGTGGAGCCATGTACTCATCTCCAATATGTCTCTCTCCCAATTCATACACCTTCACTTTCTGGACTTTGTATTGCTTATGGTCACACATGACAGTATCATTTGTACTCATATAAATGAATAGTAGTAATCTATGAGCTCAACAAGCATTATCAACCTTTCTATAATGTCTAGGACTAGATGTCCAGGTTTCTGGCATTCAGCAGCCTTCCTGGAATGTCATATATATATTAGGGCTGTAAGAAGCTTTGGGCCCTGATTTGATTCAGTAGAGATTTGGCCCAATTTGGTGGCTGAATCTCTGAATCCAAATCAAATCAGGAGACCCTTTAATCTCTCTGAATTGAATTGGAACCCTCCAAATCAATTTGGAGAGATTCAGAGAGATTTGGTGATTCGGACATAGACACAGCTTTAAATGTTTTTTCTACATACCTCAAGGTACCAGGTGGTACCTCAAGAATGCTGAGATGCTGGGGCAGATGAAGCATCCCACAGGAACATGGGGGGTTCCTCAGCATGCTCGGCAGCAGACCTGGGAGTGGATCAGAAGCACTTCCAGTCTACTTCTGAATACGTTGGGGAGTGCTCTGCCCCCCCCCCACTGCCGCCTCCTGGCTCAGTGACGGGTGCCTCCTGGGTCTGGGGGGGGGACACCCAGGGCCCTCCTGTGGCTGACTGCCAAGGTCGCGGGTCCTGGGAGGGCCTTGCATGCTCCCCAGCGGACTTGGAAGTGGACCAGAAGTACTTCCACTTCTGGGTTTGCCACCAAGCATGCAGGGTGCAGGCCCCCCCCCCACACTCCTGTAGGATTCTCCATCTGCTCCAGCATCACAACATTTATGAGCCATGTCTGGTACCTTGAGGTATGTAGAAAAAGCATTTAAATCTGTCTCTATGGTCGAATCTCTGATTCTCTGAACTGGCATCAAATCTTCAGATTTCAATTCAACCAAATTGAATTGAGGACAGTGATCCAAATCAACAAATCAAATCACTGTCCCCGATTTGGGCTGAATCTGAATCCAAATTGAATACAGCCTGTTTCACACACCCCTAATGTGTACAACATAAACATCAATATATATTCAGTATCAGAAAGTTCGGCAGGGTAGTACCTTATATATACACTAACTCGTTTAGAGAGGCATGAGCTTCAGGCCAGGTACAGAAGTTACACTTATTGCATGGTAGGTGCATAGAAAGCACTCTACAGCCATAACTGAACAGACAGCCAGAGCATATAAAGTGCTGTAAAAATGGTGGAGCTTTCTCTAAGATAACTCTAGATGGAGACAGTATCTGATTTCAGTGCTGTAAGTTAGGGTGCTGTAATGAACATCTGTACCAGATTCCATCGCAATTCACATTAGGTTACATTCTGCTGGCAACCCATGGGGCTTTGTGGCACCCCACTCGCTGCTCTTTGTGGTGCAGCAGTCTAGCCTAGGCCAGAACTTGACTCATTTGCCCAAGCACTGGGTTAGCCCTGTCACCAGGCTGTCACTAACAAGAGTTAGTAAAGTCCCCGTTTCCAATCCTCCTCCATCACTAAACTTGTTCCCTCCAACCAGGTATAAGCCACTGCCTGGTATTATCACTCAGTGTGCATATTCCATCTACTCTTTCTGGGCACTTGTAAGGATTTCAGCTTTTGATTAAATGCTGTGCTGTTCGCTGAACACCACATTCACACCAGGGGCTGTCCAGAATGTTCATTTTGTACATTGTTGTTTTGAAGTGTCCACAAACAGGTGAAACTGCATTTTTTCCTGGCAATCCTCCGGGCACCATTTGGCAGAGCAGCTATGAATAAGCCTCACTGCAGGAATGGCACAGAGGAATGTGGGAATTCTCCCTAACAAACCCCTCCACTCCCTTCCTTACCTGCCAGAGAAATGGAGAAGGCTCATGTCTCTGGGCCCTGATGCTTGGGTTTCTCAGCCTTCCCAGCTCCAACAAAAGGGAGATGGAATCCAGGCATCTGGGTTTTCCCTGCTGGAAGGTGTAATGTGGGCATTCTGTTCCATGGTCAGTGCTGGGTCATCAGCAGCTGCACAGCTTCTGGCCCTGAGTGGGGGAAATGGTCTGGACAGGGGACTCACCAGAGGTTCTTCTGTGTCTCCCTTGTCTGCAGGTTCCACACTTGTGTACAGGAGGCACCATCATGGAGTCCAAGATGCTGGATCTAGGATTCTCACCCAGACACCTGCAGAAAGCCAGAAATGTGTGTAGATGGCACCAGTGGCATGAGAACCAAATTGGACCCTCGATGTGGCAGGTTTGAATGGATAGGTTGATGACTGCTTGCATCTGTGGTACTGCAGCACTTAAATGAGTAGTCTAGGCCCAGGTATGCATTGTGGAAGTCAAAGAATGAAGCCTACAGTTGGCCAATTATTCTTTGAGGAAGGGCACTGATGCTGCTATGGAGTTGAGAGTCACAGCACCAGGATAAAGAGTTTATAGACAGGGTGAAAGACCGTTTGGGTTCCATCTATGATGATACCTGAGTGGTGTCAGTGCAACCACCTTTGGAGAGACTGTTGCCCTCCTGGAGAGGCATGGTGTGGCAGGCTGCTGCCTCCCTCCCCCCAGAATGGAGAGCCCCACTCCAGGGATTCCTTCTTGGTGTGACATGCCCGTGAGTCCAATGCAGGGGTGGGGGGGGTGGAGTCCTGGATGGTGACCACATACTGCATATTGTTTGGGACATGTTGGGGGAATTCCTGAAACATGAGGTATGGTGCTTGGGAGCCACTGGCTCCTGATACAAGAAGCCAGGAAGGTGTCTGGTGGGGCCCACTCTGGGAAACAGCAATGGGGGAGAAGGAGACCAGGTTGCCTCAGACTCAATGCTAGGGAAGGGGGGCTGTCATTGACTCAGCCCCTCTTCCAGGGCCAACTTGCTACCCCCTGCAGCTGCCAGTTGCTGGCATAGGCACTGGGCCCCAAAGAGAATGCGGTGTGGGGGGGAGCATTCAACAAACCCATCAGGACAGGCCACTATAGACCTGGGTCCTGCTGCTGGGGAGCAGTGCATCCTTTGCAAGGAATGGCAGCCCCCTGGGCTCCGATCTAAGTTCTGGAACGGGCAACATTCCACAGTTTTAATATGCACACAAAAAATATGGCTGCTGCAACATTTAACTAAACCAAGGGGTGGCAGTTTTGCCTGCAGCATTCCTTCTGTTACCCCAAGGTTTTGTGTTTGTTAAGTTGAGCCCCCATGGCTGCCCTGGTCCCTTCTCCCCATCAACATCATAACTACCCTGTGCAGCCAGGGTCTTTTCTCACTCTTTCATTGTTAACTGAGAAGAAGTTTACAAGTTCTGGAGTGGGCAACCTTGCACAATTTTTGTTTAATAAACACACTTAAAGTTTGGCAGCTTCAACATTTGATTAAAATGAGGCACATCTCTTCCTTTCACTGCATGCCCCTGCACCCTGGTGTGCGCTCCTGGGGGAGTTGGGGAAGAAGAAGGGAAGGGCGATGGCATGGGCAGTAATGTCCAGAACATAAGGCCAGAGGGGCTGGAGATGCATGGTCCACTCCCACGACAAGTTCATTGAAAGACCTCCAACCTTACTCATCCAGGGAGGGCTCCTGGTTCATGCAGGTGGGGAGGGAGTTGGCCAGGGCTTTGTAGCTATGGATGCTGTGCTGCAGTGCAGGGCCAGAGCAACACACATTTGTGACTTGCCATCTCCCCAATCCCTGCACCACATGTGCTTGCTGTACCAGACTTGGTTCATAGCTGAAGTGCTCCTTCCAGCGGTCTCACTGTCCCACACAGGGCTTCATGAGCCAGGGCAGAAGGAGTTATGCTGGTCCCCTGATAAAGATTGGGGGGCGGGGGGGAGGGGGTGATGATCTAACTGATGAAATCAGGGACCCTGGGAGCATAGTGCCTGCTTTCCATCACCTGAGAGAACAGAGTTGTGCAAGATGTGGGCATCATCCTCATCAGCTGCATGAAAGTTGGTGGCCCAGTCATGCCCCAGACACTTGGGATCTGTGTGTGTGTTTGTGTGTGTGTGTGCGTGTGTGTCCATGCATGCATGTGAGGTGCACACACACACACATGCACTCAAACACACAAAGCTGAGGCATCCTGAACACGTGCACACAGACACATGCACAGAACACAGACATCTTGAACGCGTGCGTGTACACACACAAACACACACCACAACTTAGGCATCTAGGACACACATGCACACAGACAAAGAACTCAGGCTTCAAAATGGCAGGGTTTGGGGGCACAGTGTCCCACACTTGGCAGCCAAATAATGGCTGGCTCAAACTTTCTGCTTCCTTCTGACTTAACCTTGGGTGCTTAGAGTAAAGCTTGAAAGTTAGGCTTCTTGAATGCCTCTACTTAACCTTATAGGCTAAAGGTGCCACCCTGCCCAGCCTTCTGCCTAACTTTAGACTAATACATTGCTCTATCTGTCTGCTTAATTATATATTCATAACACAGTTTTTTCCTATATGAACATTATAATTGATTTAATGAAAAAGGAAAATACAAAGTTAATAACTGAGTTAAAAGATTTAGATTTTCAAAGAGGAAAGCTAAAAGAGCAAGCCATTCACATTTTCATTCAAATATGCAAATTTCAGGACCTGGGAGTTATTTATTTGTAAGGGGTCATGGTTATTTCATGGAACAAAAGAGAGAGAGAAAGTTTACAAGGGTAGAAAAAAATATTGTCAAGAATTTATAAAATTATTTATTTATGAAATTTTAACTTCGTAAAATTCTATTTTTTCATGTTCTCTCATAAATTATAATTTTTCAGAGCATAATTTATTATATCATTTATTTGTGTAAAGTATCCAAAATCCACATGAGAAGCCAACTGTTAAGAGGTAAAATACTGTTGAGTCAATAAATATTGGATTTTTACAATATTAGAAAGAATCTCATATTGAAGTACAATAGAAGGATATTTCTGTCAATGTCTAGATAAGAATGTAAATCTATTTATTCATTTTTGAGAGACACCGTTCATTTATCAGAGTTGATGCTTTCCAAGAACCATGGCAAGTAATGAGTACCTGTGACAGGTAGGGGTGAATCGATAAAGATTTTCTGGCCTGATGCTAATAGCCAATTATTAACGAGCCATATCAGCTGATACTGATTTGATTGCCAATATGCAGCCCAGAAGCTTGGAGAGCAGTGTCCGGCTGGTAGGCAGGCTGCCACCGTGAGTTGGGGTTGGGGTTGGTGCTGGCCTCTTCCTGGCGGGGAGTTGGGCTGGGGCTGTACTCAGGCTGGGCATCAGTGGCACTGGAAGGGGGGCTCCCCATAACTGTCACCACCCACCCCGATTGCAGCCCTGGCCAAGCCCTCCTGCCGGAAAGAGCCCAGTGCCAGCCCTAGCCCACAGTGGCAGCCTACCAGTACCAAGCGCACTGATCCTGAGGTCATGTTCCCTCTTTCCCTCTGAGGGTGCACATAGCAACAGGAGCTGACCCCTCCCCCACCCCCTGACAAGCCACTTGTGGCTCCATCCTGTCTCTCCCTGTCCTGTCCTGTCCCAACCCAAGCCTCCCTCCACCTTCACCATGGGGGCCTCAATCTGCCTCCCAAGCCCTTTCCCTCCCCCCACTTCTTCCTCCCCAACAAACTTACCAGCCAGTACTGCTCTCCAAGCTGCTGGGCATTTATCTGCAACATTATTGGTGATGTTGTCAGCGACCGCCAAAAAAAGCTGATTGCTGATAATGTCAATTTTCCTTTTATCAGTGCCAATACGATATGGACCAATGTATTGGTGCATCTCTAGTAACAGGCCAAATTATTATTGTTAGGTCCACAAATTATCCGTTAGGTGCAGTTTTATGTATTCTGTATTAATTCCTCCTTTAAAGGTGAAGAAGAGTGAGATATTCCTCTATAAAGTTTTCTAAACTTTTTCCTGCTATTCCTTTATATATATATTTTTCTCTTTACACAGTTTTCTTCCTTTGTGCTGATCAAACAAAGCACAGAAGCTGATAAGTAAAAATTTTACTAGACTGGGGGTCTATAGCTACATTCCAGTCCTATCACTCATACCAGGTGGATTTCACTGTTGTGCAGAGACTCATTCACTCATGTTTTGTTTAATGAAGAGTAAAATATGTGGTGCAGAGATCTTACATCTTTTCTCTACACAGGAACAAATGTCACCCATAAGTAGTCCCATTGTCAATGACAGAACTCACTTTTCTAAAGTAAACAGGATTTGGCTCTTTGTTTTTATGAAGTCTTATTTTCTAAGCTCTATTTAAATATTTTTTCAATTTTCCCTATCAATGATGGAGTAGAATCTTATGCAAAGACTATTTTCTTTTTGTTAGCTTTATTTTTTTACCAACAAGTTAGTCAGGAAAATATAACTTTGATGGATTACTTGTCTTTATACATTTAATGTTGCTATTTTTTGTAAGGATTGTCACTTGAAGGTCAAATAAAGGATCTTCTTTGCAAAGCAGTGGAAATGATAGTAGCCAGCCTCAGGTCAGTCCTGCCTCTTGAGATATAGAGTTCATTAAGTACTTTTAGAAAGTACTACTGTCTGCTTTTTTGTTGTTGTTGCATACCTAGGAATTCAGAATTCTCCTTGATTCTGTGACAAAGCCTATTCTCAATCTTGGTGATTCAGTCCTCTTTTGTTATATTTATTTATTTTATATAATTTTAAGGCTTTGTCCCTAGTACATTTTATTTTAAAATACATTTTAAAATGTGTCACATCTCTCACCGGTTAATGTGATCCCTTTTTAAATATGAAGTTATTTTATTATAAGTCTACCTTGCAGTATAGAGACATTATTTTAAATCTCATGACTACAGATCTCTGGAGGATACTTTGCTCTGTAGGAGAAATAATACTTTTAATTGGTACCGTATTCCCATACTCACCTATAATACTTGGAGAACAGATATACTAAGGAAAAATGGATGGAAATGGGGATGCTTCTGAGGGGAGAAGGATCACGTTACAAAGCTAATGCCACCACATCTTGTATCTACTAATCTTTGCCTGGTTCTACTTGTTTTACACTTTCCTTAAATGCATGGGAGAAAAACATTTTACCTGTGAAGCATGGCATGCAGGGCTGATTGGAAAGGATAGAAGGATTGAAACATCTTTTCCAGCCTTCTCTATGAGCTAGAAACGATCTGAAATTATTGAAAAATGATGTCTTGGCAGACACACAAAAGGATTTCCCAAATTCTTGTATTATGTCAAGAAATTAAAGTTGCTAGTGAATGGAGAACAATTTGAAATTACAATGTAAAATAGTATTAAATGAAGTGCTACAATGTCAGCACACAGTTTTCTTCACAGAAAAGCAACTGTGATTTAACTGCACCCAGTATAATTCACAACACTGCTGGAAATCAGAGACAGCTGTATGGAAAAAAACTATGTTGGATAAAGGGGAGATCTCAAACGCATGTAATTGCTAATAAAAATAAAAAATAAAAAATAAATATTTCTTAGCCTTGAAACACCTTTTTATGGTTGCATTGGATCCTTGTCACCTAGGTTATCTGAGGCCTTTTTCAAAGATTAGGATGCTAGCCTCAGCTGTAGGACACCAGAATATATCTACTCTGTCCTGTAGGTGGCCTCAGTCCAGTATTCAGAATTTCAAAATCTCTGCTCAGCTACCGACTCCCCCCTTGAAACTGTTATTATGCCTAGACACCAGTGTTTTTTTTAGTAAAGTGCATCTGCCAGTTTAGCTGCCTAAATTTGATTCTGACCGCATATGGGAACACCTGCCAGATTGAGCGGTAAACAAAACCTGTATTCATTTTGCTTAATAAAGCAGCTCTGCAGCCTAGTAGTTATAGCATTCACCTGGAAAGGGTAGATCTAGGTTTCAGTCCCTGCTTCAAATATTCATTTAATTACATGGATATTTAAGCATTTAATATGGACTATTCTTTGGAACAGGGGTAGAAATCTAAGTGTCTCTGTTCCCAGGTGAATGTCTGAACCACTAAGCCATAGGGTCACTTGCATCCCCTGCCCTGCCTTCCTTTCTAAATATTTAATTAGTCCAGGGTTACATTTTCTTTCACTCTTCTCCTCAACCTCCCCACTCACATAACTATTTAAGAAGTCCAGGAAAACTCAAACAGCTTCAACAGGAGAGACTGAAATAAACCTATCACTAAGCACTTTGCTGCCAGATGGTCAGAGCAGTTGTGTGGAAGATGCAGGTTCAGAACCCCTGAGGAGTTGGAGGGAAATGAAACCAAGTCTGCTCACATCCTGAGTAAGTTCTTTAAACAACTGAACTATTTAATAAGTTAAGGGTTCCACCATCTGCTGCTGCTCTACTACTATGTTTTCAATGTCTGATTCCAGGAAAGGCCCAAGGTTGTGAATCACAAGTAAGGGAAGCACAAGACAGGTGTCGTGGTGGATGTAGTTTTCCTGGACTTTAGGAAGGCCTTTGACCTGTCTCTCACCCCATCCTCATTAAAAAATTAGGTGTCTGTGGTGTTGATGCCTACACAGTTAGATGGGTGGTTAATTGGCTGGAGGGCCACACCCAGAGAGTGGTGGTGGATGGGTCATTTTTGACCTGGAGGGATGTGGGTAGTGGGGTTCTCCAGGGCTTGGTCCTCGGGCCCACACTGTTCAATATCTTCATCAGCGATTTGAACCTTGTTCAAGTTCGCAGATGACACTAAGGTGTGGGGAGAAGTAAGCTGCCCTGCCTGCCTGCATGCTAGAAGAGAGGGACAGGCTACAACTAGATCTCAACACATTACGCAGGTGGGCGGATGAGAATAGGCTGGGTTTCAATATGGACAAGTGCAATGTGTTGCACCTGGGGAGGAAGAACCAGCAGCATACCTACAGGCTGGGGAACTCCCTTCTTGTCAGCACAGAGACAGAGAAGGATCTTGGAATCACTATTGATTCCAAGATGAACACTGGCCACCAATGTGGGGACATGGACAGGAAGGCTAACTGCAATTTCTCATGCATCCATAGATGCATCACGAGCATGTCCAAGGAGGTGATCCTTCCCCTCTATGTGACATTGCTCAGGCTGTGATTGGAGTACTGCATCTAGTTCTGGGCACCACACTTCAGGAGGGATGTGGATAGCATCAAGAGGGTCCAGAGGAAGACCACTTGCATGATCAGGGGGCAGCAGGGCAGGCCCTTTGAGGAGAGGCTATGGGACCTGAACCTGTTCAGCCTCCACAAAAGAAGGCTGAGAGGGGATTTGGTGGCCACCTATAAACTAGCCAAGGGGGACCAGCAGGGGGACTCTCCCATTGGCTATAAACTAGCCAATAGGAGAGTCCCTGTTCCCCTGAGCACTACCAGGTGTAACAAGGAATAATGGCCATAAGTTGACTGAGAGTAGATTCAGGCTAGATATCAGGAGACACTACTTCACTGTCAGGGTAGCTAGGAGCTAGAACCAACTTCCAAGGGAAGTGGTGCTTGCCCCTACCCTGGGGGTCTTCAAAAGGAGGCTAGACAGCCACCTAGCTGGGGTCATTTGACCCCAGCATCCTTTCTTGCCCATGGCAGTGGGTCAGACTAGATGGTCTGCTTAGGTCCCTTCTAACCCTACCAACTATGAAACTAAGACCCTAAGATCATTTCCTGTTGACCAATATAGGTTGCTTCATTCTTTGCATGTTAACTCTTGTGGAACTTAGGCACTTAACTCTCTCCATACAGTTTATGGAGAGCGTAGATACCTAACTTGGGACTGTGTATTCTATTAGGAGTCAGACACCTAAAAGCCTTTTAGTAAATTAGCTTGGGGGACCACTATTCAAATACCACTTCTGCAGTCTGAGCTAGCTCATGTGCACCTCTGCATAATACTGACTTGTGCATTGTTTTGTATGGACAAACCTATTCAGGGAGGCACATAAGCTCACTATACAATGGGGAGAGTTGAACAGACTCCGAACAGCACATACACTTAATAGGGAGCTGCCTACTAGGGCAGTGAGAAGCTTTGGGTGCTGTTTCAATTTGAAGGAGATTTGGCCCAATTTAGTGGTCAAATCTCCAAATCTGAATTGAATCAGGGGACCAATAAAAAGGTCCAAATTGATTCAAAGCTCTCCAAATTTTCAGAAAAGATTTGGAGAGCTTCTATGATTCGGGCAGTCCCCGCCAGCTGCAGCACAGAGCTGGAGCCAGACTCTGGCTGGTAAGTAGGGGCCAGGGAAGAGGGGAGCCTGGAGGAGAGAGGAGGGGACCATGTGGGGACCCCATCAGCCCCCATCCCCTGCTTGCTCCC
This sequence comes from Gavialis gangeticus, assembly GCF_001723915.1. Taxonomy (NCBI): domain Eukaryota; kingdom Metazoa; phylum Chordata; order Crocodylia; family Gavialidae; genus Gavialis; species Gavialis gangeticus. Next base: position 11,891,239 of record NW_017729024.1, on the reverse strand, counting down.
CCAGCCCCTCCAACCTCCACCCATTCCCCCAGGCCCCTCATGGCTGCCCTGCCTTCCCCAGCTCCTGGTGCTTTAAACCCCCCCACTCACTGGGTAGGGGCTGCCAGGTGAGAGGTTAATCCCTGCTTC
>NW_017729024.1:11876724-11886110 GCF_001723915.1 Gavialis gangeticus | reverse complement strand
ACCTCCACCCATTCCCCCAGGCCCCTCATGGCTGCCCTGCCTTCCCCAGCTCCTGGTGCTTTAAACCCCCCCACTCACTGGGTAGGGGCTGCCAGGTGAGAGGTTAATCCCTGCTTCCCCCCCACTGCCCCATGCTGCATGGAGGGCTCTGTCACAATGCTCCCGCCCCCTCTCACAGCCCCCCCATGGCTGCCCTGCTCACCCTAGCTTTGTCCCTTTCAGAAAAAAAAAGAAAGACAAAAACTCCAGGTTCACTGTTCCTGCAGCAGCCTCGGGGCTTCAGGAGGCTCCTGCAGAGGCCCCCATGTGGCACAGGGAAGTGAGGGGCAGCAGAGATCCCCCCCCCGCCAGGCAGGAATGGTGAGTCCCGGGTTTTTTGGGTTTTTTTCTCCTTAAAGGGCCAGAGCTGGGGCAGGCAGAGCAGCCATGGTGGCGGGGTGGGATGTGAAGAGGGTCAGGGGACTCATGCAGAGCCTCCCATGCAGTGGGGGCAGTGGGGATCACCCCCTGCCCAGCAGCACCCGGTGAGTCGGGGCTTTTTTTTTCTCAAAGAGCCGGGAGCTGGGTCAGGCGGGGTATGGGCCTGCATGATTCAGAGATTCAGCAGCAGCCAAATCTCCAAATCAGATTTTGCCAAATCTATTTGGGACAGTGATTTGAATCACTGAATCAAATCACTGTCCCCTGAATTGGCTGAATCTAAAGTGAATGCTAGCTGCTTCGCACAGGACTACTGCCTACACTAAGCACGCTCAGGATGCAGCTGTCTAGAACTAATTAATAGGAAAGTACTAAAGACAGTGAGGGTTTCTGTTTGGCTGAGGCCTCTTTAAATGTTTGGCTCCAAATATCATCTGACTGCACTTAGTTTACATAAATATTTTAATGTTGTAGTAGCTGTAGAAGTTGTGACTCAGAATAATTTTATTATAAAATCATGTATCCAGAAGTAGGTGAAAATTGCTACTAATTTGTGGCAATAATCAGATTCTTAAACACATTCTTTTTGAATGTTTTTGTATCCATTTTCAATTAACTTTGTGCAATTATTCTAGTGAGTTAGATTGTTGGAAAAAATGATCATTGACACAACAAATTCCAAGTAGATATTAAAGAACAATATCCTCATGTATGTTTATATGGTATAATATCTGTGTGAGATTAAAACCAGGGCCCATTTATGTAAAAACAAATTCCTTTTCTATGAACATGCAAACTGTGACTCTAATTTCTAGAAGTAAAGGCTGCCTATACACATGCTTTGACATATTCTAATTAAATGCGTTGGATCAGACTTGATTAATCGAATCTTCTCTTCTTTCTACTTAGAATGCTCTAGTATTGCTGCAGCATCACTTGTATTGGTCCCTGCAGGTTTAAAAATGACCACTGGGACACTTTAACTAAATCTCACTGAATGAGTTTTAGTTATTGCATCCCACAGCCATTTTTAGACATGCAGGGGCTTAATGCATGTGACACCTGTGGCATTTTAATTAAAGTGGCTCTCTAGGAACTGCTCTAATTAGCCATCCCCACCCCACCTCCAAGCATGTGTATAGGCACTCACAATTTCTGTTAAAGAAATCATACCACATGATTATTTGACTTACTGAATCCCGCATAGTTACAGTTTGACAATACTGGAAATGAAATACATAGGACTCAGTTGTAGAACAAGAATTATTTAGATCAATGCTGTCCAACCAGTGACCTGCAGTGATCAGGGCTGTCCAGCCAGTGATGTCTTGGTCCTGAAAGGTTAATTTGTGACCCAGTCCAGGTGCTGCTCCCCTCATTGCTCTTCTGCTGCCACCAGACTCTCCAGGTTGCCTCTCCTGCTTCCACTGCCACCCCTGTGTCCAGGGGTGGGGTTTCATAGCCCTTAGAACTGAGGGAGCCTGCAGCTTAGTGGTTTGGAAGGCCCTGCAGGCTTAGTTTTGGCAGGGTGGGCAGGCCCATATAGCACAATGCAGTGCAGTAAGGAGTGGCACATTGCAAGGGCATGTTGTGGGGAAGAGCATGTGATGGGGCATAGTGCAATGTAGCAGGGGCATGTGGTGCAGCACAGCACAGCAGGGAGCTTCACATACCAGGCTGAGAGGTAGAGAACACATGGTGTGGTGTGTGGCCCAGCTGCTCAGAAGTTGGACAGCCCTGATTTAGCTAATGATCTTAATTAAATGTGTGGGTTTTTTTTAATAGAGATGATTTACTTGAGTCAGAATTAGAAGCATGATCTCTTTTACAAATGTTCAGAAAATATTTTATTTCAGTCAGGTTTTTTCCAAGTTTGTTCTTAGTCTCAAGGCATTTTGGGAAAGTTTAACAAAATTTTCTTTGGCCATATTTGAGTTAAAATAAGTAACCCCCCCCACCTCCAAACAAACCCAACCTTTCCCCTGCCCCCCTTCATCAGTTCATTCAGGTTCTTTCTGCTTGCAGACATAAAACTACATTAATTAAAAATGTTCAATTTGCCTGATTTGATACTCAGTGGGAGTGTCTACATGAGACACCAAAAGTGCAGCAGATTCATTCTACTGTGCATTAGTGTGTCATGGCAAAAGCCATGCTAGTGCTCTAATGTGGAGTAGAATTAGCCTAAAAGATGTGTACTGTGTAGTAGCACCATTTATGGTGCATTAATGCATGTGAAGACTTGCCAAGTGGTGATAAACAGTTTATGTTGGTTCAAACTTGGGACCTCATTCAGGGAATAGTTACCAATGTGAGTAATCCAATTAAGCTCAGTAGGATAATTTATGTGCGTACACCCTCACGCACTTGTTAACTTAGTTCAATAGAACACCGTATGTGCTTAGTTAATTTCAAATCTATATACGTTGTGGGATCTTGGCTTCTGCTTCAAACATAAATGCACCTGTGCTTATCTCTGTATGCCAGAACATAGCATTTTGTTTATTACAATCTAGCTGTGGTGCATTTAGTCCATCATGTGCTTATTTGAATCTAAATTTGGAAGAAAATTATTTCAATCACTTTCAGGAAAAGGCATGGGTATCCAGTGCCAAAACATTCAATTCATGAATGTTTTAACTGAAAGTTTGAATGCACAAAAGTGAGGGTGTGTAAAATACTGGACCCACTGAAGTCAATGGCAAAACTGTGACTGATTTTAGTGGGACCATGACATTATCCCAAGGTTTTCAAAATGGTATACCGTGGTCTTTTACATAAAACTCTGTTTGCACTTTCAAAAGTTCATATGAGAACTGGGTCAAACCAAGAAAATAAGGGCAAAGAAAGTTGAAGTAAAATTATACCTTTGGATTTGAAATCCTGGAACTATTTTGAATTTTATGTTCTATGTTCGAGTGCACCCAGAATCTGGAAGCACATACAGTTAAACTTATTGACTCTTGCTGGGTGTCATTCTAAAACTAGACATATGGACAGATTTACCCATAAACGGATTTAGGTCCACTTAGGATGGTTCACTGAGCTTAGTGAACATGCAGACATAGTTTTGGTGAGTTAAGAACTTTCAATGAAACTTCAAAATAAGCAAGTTTCTGATGATTCTCCTTTTTATTGCGAAAACTTCACATGTTGTCTCCATCTTTGATTTTTCCATTACATTTTTATAAGCAATGTTCTTAAAAATGTGTATGAATTAAGAATAGGAATGGCATTACGTTCCTGGCTTCTTTTATGCTTATGGCTTCTGCAATAATTTTGACACATTGTATAGCCAGATATACAAAAGTATGGGGGCCTAGAATATAATACTGTGTTGGTGTAAGATGGAATAAGAAGGATTTTTTATATGCTTTATTGTTAATGTACTCTTCTGCAAATTTCAAATACTAGAATTTTATTTCACAGCATGTCAAATATAACTTAAAATATACAATTAAGTGCTTCTTTAAGATTACTTATAAATGTACATACAGTATCTTTTGAGGTCTGTAATACATTTTACAACATTATCAAGTACATTGTGTGTACTTCTTCTACTCTTCTAAAGAGGACGGAGTGCGGAAATAATTTCACACTGCATATAATGCATTTGATATGAAGGAAACTTGAAAATTATTTGGTTACAGATTTCTCTGACCAGGCTTGCAAAATGGCATATTTTATGTTAATGGGCAAGCATTTGAAAATGAACTTGAATATTAAACACAGTAAGTTTGGGTTTTGACATGCATGCAAGCATGGCTGATGTACAATATAGAAAACATGTTCTTTAACTCTTTCAGTTCTCTTCACATATCTGGACAAAAAGTTATAGACATAAATGGGGATTCTTTGTTATTCAACATTTATAACTGAAAAATTTAGAACTTGCCATCATACTCCCAGACTTGTAACACTGTTATGTATTGTTGTGACCAATGTGGAAGTGAAATTAAACTGATAAAGTTAACAAAATTAAAAAAAATGGATATGTTTTTGGAAGAGGCCAACAGCAATTGTTTCCTAATTCAGAAGAATTAGCATGTGCTCATTTGAGTTAGTAGAACAGCCCTGGCAACCTGTTGTCAAGAGAGGAAGCCTTTCTGGTGGTAATAAGGGAACATAGACAGTCTCTCAGTCTAGCTAAGGTTATTAGTTCCTGTCCAGGGCCTGAGTATCTGAAGACTATGTGATTAATGTCTTAATGATGGGTATGATTCAAGTTCTGTTGAACTCAGTGGCTAAGCTCAGATTGACTTCAGTGGTGTAAGCTTGACTCTTAAATGACCATTTTAACAGACAAGATCATTTATATGTCTGTCATAGAGATAAATGAGAGGTACAGAGGTTGGAAAACAGTACTTTAGGAGAAGTATCAATGAGGGATACTATTGCCAGCTAGTTGAAGCTGCTCAAACACAGCTGACTGTACTCATGATTTGGATATAGAAACATACCCGTGAGTTGTCAGCATTGCTGCTGATTTGCCATTGAAATCCTGGTACGCAGCATATAAATATTTTTGAACAAGACAGGTAAAGGATGCAGCATTCTGTGTCCTGCACTCATCCATTTCTTTTCTCATTAGGATGACTGTGCCTAGAGTCCATTCTTTTCCAACCACCTGGAGAATGTGACAGTATTCACTTACAGGGTGAAAAATTGTTGATTATTTCCTAGGAGACTTCCCATAAGTTATAGGTAATATGATGTGAGGCTTTTACAACTGGCAGTATTTTGCTATTGTTAGGATTATAAAAGGATTTAGGATAAAAGCCAAAAACAGGTGACACATACATGCTTTGGTTGGCCTATTAGTCAGCCAACAATGTGTACTTAACTGAAATGTCACATTTTCCATTCAGACAAAATATCAGCTAACCTGCAAAATTATTCCTGCAGTTCCAGCACACAGGAAGCTAATAGTTAACAGTAAACATAATTTTCTAAAGCATATTTCTACTGAAAGAGCAAAGCATTACAGTAGACCGGATGTTTTAGGTCATTTATTTTGTTTTTGCTCTGGGTCATTTTACAAAAGCACTTCTGCTCTCTAGCGTTAAAATGAGAGCCACTCTACTCCCCAGATATTACCCAGCAGCACTTGGGGGCTCTTAATGATTAATACCATCACAGTCCAGCCACAAACCTTTCTGGCGCAGATAATGCCAGGCAGCAAGCACGCTTGACACTTTTAATGTATAATTAAGTAGAAAAAGTCAGCACTCAGTATGCAAATTTTTCAAAATGATAAATGATGCCATACAGCAGTAGGGATTGATTTGGTGTAAATGAAACTAATTAAGGAAATGTCAAACATAATTAATAAAACAGGTTTAAGCTGCAAAACATTGTCAATTGAATGAATGAGGAGGCATTGGCTCCCATTGTTTCTGCTTTATTTAGGGCTTGTGTTTAGCTTGTACTCTGTTCCTAAATGCACTTTCTCTACCTCACACCCTCCACTACCAATTCCCAGAGAGGGGGAAAATAAATTTGCTTGTCTCTCCACTGACTGCAGAAATTAATTGCAGAAATCTTGTCCCATCCAAGTGTTACATTCACTCACAGGACATTAACATAACTAATTTGAAAGAGCCCAAATGACTGCATAATAGAGCACTGTCAGTATGCCTGACAGTCTTTGGTCATACCAAATTAGCTTGGTTTTCTAATTGAAATTTTTTTCCTAGGACTCTTTTCATAATTTTTTTTCAGCTATTCATTTTTGATAAGAACAAAGGTTTTATAATTTACAAAAGAGTGCTTGACCTATAATTACTAGGAGGAAATTAGGGGAGGTAGAAAAGTCAGATTTAGTCCTGGTAATGATGCTAGAGACCTTGCTCCCTCTAGGGAGTCTGAAGAATAATGGAATCTTCTATTTTTACGGGCGACCTGTGCACTGGTGCTGACTCTGACTGTGAATCCACTTTACCTTGCAGATCACTTGCTTAACACTAAAAGTGCCAACAGAATCACAGGCCATTATTCCAAATGTCATTCTGTGCCAATGCCATTTCCAAATGCCCTTCCCTCCAAATGAATGAATCAAAGAACATCTGCCAGTCCTCTTATCTTGTCCTTGTGCATTTTCCCTTGTAGGAGTTGTACACAAAGTAATCAGTGATCAATTTGGGCAAGAAGGGATATTAGTAAGAGTTTTACTTTTTAAAAATAGTGCTAACATGCTTCTTTAAGAAAAAGTTATAGAGCCTGAGTCTTTCTAGAGAGAACTGGTTTTAGAAGGTACTTCCTTTTGTATAGTGTCAAAGGCGTTTTTTCTTCGTTGTCTCCCTTTGCATATTTGACTCTTCCTGCATTTAGAGAAGACAAACTGTAGAATATGAACCTGGTTCTCTAACTTCCAGACTGGATGCCCTTATTCTTGACTGATATTTCCAAGTTAAGGTTAAAATTTAAACTACAGAAAAAATATACAGATTACAGCTATACCTTCTGTTTTGTATTCATGAATTACACATTTAACCTGGTCCAGAAGTCCATCTTGTCATTAAATTTTAGAAAGACATAGAAAATCTGTTTACAGTATGTCATAAAAAACAAAAATTACCCCAGCAAACACTTTGAATACTTAGCTCTTCTGAAAGTCAAGGCTCTTTAAAATCTATGCCTGAAATTTTTGCTCCGAATCTTTAAAAAGCTAACAGTTAACTAAAAAAATACATAATGTGTAAACCTCCTCTCTATTCATTTTTTGTCTGCTTTGTTAACTAACAAAGTTTATTGATAGATCTGCTGAGGAAGAAAAAGGCACAAAAAGTGGCTATATTTGATTCTGACCCATTACAAAAATCAATACTTGCCAAACAGAGAGACATAAAAGTAGGTGAAAAAGGACTGGGTCTTCCGAATCTATTTTTTAGAAAGCAGCTGCTGTAGTTTTTCAGATCAATATCAGCTTATTTAAACTTTTATATACTAGTGTTTGAGGAGAAAATTAACATATTTTATCTATGTTGTTGATTAACTCTGTGAATTACCATTTTCTGTGCTTGGATAAAATCCAGATTATGCCATAGAGATGTATGTTGAACAAACAGAAAATATTTCCTTAAAATGTACAGAAAAATCATCAGATTAATACAGTTATTATCATCATGATGATGATAACTATTATTAAAGCCATGTGGGTTCCTCAGCCTGGTGATGGATACCATATCCCCTTAGTGTAAATACAGCACAGGAAGTGAAATTCTTCTTTCCCATAACCACAGACACCTCCATGCAATTTTGGAGTGACCTGTAATGATTTTTAGGGGACCCTTCACTTTCCAGCCCTAGTCCTAGAGTTTGCAGCAAAGGCTGTCCAAAAAGTTCCTAGCTGTGTAGATTAGTTTTGAACTAGTATCATTTATCCACCTGATGAGAATTTTTTCCATTACTAATCTCTTGAATCACTTTGACACCTCAGCATCTATGTGCAGTGATACAGCTAATAAATCCCAAGTTTGTAAACTACTAGATAAGCATTATGGAGCCGTTATTAAAAACTTAAGGGAAGTTTGAGAGTCTTTTCTTGCTTGTTATTTTTTCATGTTGTCCTAAAAGAATACTTCTGAAGAGGAAATTTACCCCCAAGTATCAGGTATTTTCTATAAAATTACTGGAGAAGCCCTTCCTTCTAGACCAAGCTATTTTGTAGTTCAACCATAAAGCTCTAATGTTTATTTTATTGAAAAGATACCAACTAGTTCATGATAATGGTAATTATGGCCTTAAAATCTGATTTTTAACCTGTTTCAAAGATGAAAGTTAAACATTGTGCTGTGAGATCAATATAGTTAGACATGTTAAGAAAGTATAAATATTTCTAGCAATTGAATACCTCTAATATAGCTTTGTTTGCTAAGTATTCCCCCTTTTACATCATATTCCATTATATGAGAGAGGATTTTTTGTAAATGAAAAACAAATATATCCTTTAGACAGTTTGTCTAGTCTTTTCACCCTCTTCTGTGCATGCAAGACCCCTCTTACTATGGAGGAATCGCTTTGTTTAAAATCTCTAATTTAAATATTACCATCATATCATTAGGCCATACATATTCACTCTGTCAAGGGAGCAGTCAAAATTCTTAGTTCCAGAAGATGCTTTTTATTGCCCACAGGTATTATCACTGCCTTGCCTGGATTGAGTTTAGGCCAGCTGGTTTCTGCCCAATACCTTACCACGGCCAGATGCTAAGACAACAAGCAGACTGTAAGAGTTAGGCTGAGTGTATAACAGAATTGAGTGTCTTTAACATCAGTACATTAACACCAACTGCTTCAAAATCTTTCACAGCTGTCACATAAATGTCAGAAAAGAGAGGGGATGAGATGGACTCTTGGGATGTCTGTACAAAAAAAGGGCCTCCCAGAATGTGTGTATTCTCTGAATCCTTCTAGAATACTTCATTGTAATGCAATCCTATCAAGCAATGAAGGGGTGACAGTTCTTTTGTTGACCTCTCCTATTAGCAAGTTATGAGAAGAATACAAAGAGCTTTTAAATTAAATTTAATTGTCATTGATCCCTTCTGATTTGCTGTAACTTGTACAATTCATTACTCATTTTACTTAGGAGATGAAAGTGGTTCCTCAGGTCAGTGGAATCTGGGCTCCTCTGTAGTAAGCAAGGCAATCCAGGGTGTGGTTATATTTAGTTAACATATAAACTTTAGTTATTTAGATTTATGAAGTAAGAAGGGACTCCTATCTTACATGGTAGATTCCTCTGACAATAGTTTAAAAGCATGACTCAACATGTCAGAATGAATAACAATGCAAACACATTCAACGTTAGAGAACCATATAGCATAGTTTTTAAATAATTTCCCATGTTTCTTATGCATCAAATGAAAACAATTTTTCCTACTTCTGTGATCATATAAAAAGTTTGCAGAAGTGAAGGACAGCAGCTTTGGGTAAATAGAGTAATGGAATATCATATGCAAAGA
>NW_017729024.1:11870379-11876561 GCF_001723915.1 Gavialis gangeticus | reverse complement strand
CAAAGAAAGGTGGCCATCGCAAGGAATGATAGCCAGTACAAAATCGCCTGAAGATGTAATCTGAAGCAGGATGGTATGCAGAAAGAAACAATCTCAGGTGCGACAGAGAGATTTGGATATTATAGCATGCATATGGATATATATACATAACATATATATGGATATATAGCGACTCTACTACTGTCTACTCAATAGAAATTGCACAGGTTCATTAGGAAACCAACTTCTTGTACCTATATTGACATCTGGTAAAGCTAGTGAATAAACAAGAAAGCAAAAATGCAATCACATTGACTTGTGCTTCAGAAAAGTAGAGGAGAAAAACATTAATCTTTGACAAAGGCAAAAGGGCAAGATCAAGCATGGGAAAAACGTTATTTCTCCTGCTTGTAAGGGGAATCTTTTGCAAACAATGGACAGTAGGCAAATCACTTAATGCAGGATATATTGCTGGCACATCAGCCATATTGAGCCAAGTAGTTTTACCACTGGACTTAGTGGGTAGGGACAGACATTCAAAAAGCCTGAACCTGAATTGATTCAATCTTTGCAGGTTAGTTTAACTTGGCTAGGCTAAATCAGTTTTGTAACCGGACACACATCCCATAAATGCAGGCACATGTCTGTAATGGCTTATGCTAGAAGCTGGGGGGCACTAGAGCAGCCCCCAGCAGGACGCTGTGATTAGGCAAGCAGGTAATTGATAGAACAACAGAGGGACATTACCAGCTACTTGTTGATTCTGTTTGTTCATTCTACCTGTTGACTCAGCATGGACTGTAGCCAGCATGCTAGCTAATACACAGATATCTCTCCACAAGGCAGAGGGGAGGTGGGGAATTCCTGCTTCGCAGGGAGTGGAGAGGGGGAGGGGGTGAGCAGCCCACAGTCTGTGCTGGAGCTGCAGCCAAGGAGCAGAGGGGAGAGCCCAGCCCTGCTGTGGAACAGAGAGCCCCGCCCAGCCCAGAGAGCATGCTGGGATGCTGGGGGTGTTTGGTTTATCTTAAACCAGCAAGGGGTCTGGGACAGACGTTACAGAAACTGGTTTGATCCAAATCAGTTAAGTCTGATACTACATTCTGATACTACAGGTTTATCTCAAACCGGTCTCAGCCCTTCTCAAACTGGTTTATGTGCACTGAACATCTCTTCTGTTACAGGTTTAAGCCAGTTTCTGATCACTTAAACCGGTTTATGTGTAATGTCTGCCCCTAGCCAGTATGTCTGCTGACTTTTCAATTTCAAGCCCCTGTGCAACTTGATTTGTGAAGGCTAAAGTAAGAAAGATGTGATTAAAATATGCTGTGTGTAGCAATGGAGATATCAGTTCTTCCCTTGTGTCATTTCCCTGTTTGAGGTAGGCTGTAGTTTTAGTCTTGAAATAACATTTTGAAAGGTAACCTATAATAGTACAAGCTACCTCAGGGTGTGTGACTGTAGTGCTAACACTATTAAGTTTGTGACCCAGTGAATGGTCTATGTTCATGTATATTTCCATGTCATTAATATGCAAAACTATTTTCCTTTTAATTTCTTCTGCTTGTAGACTATATGAAGAAAGATGAGCCTATTACCTTAAGCCTTAGTCGCTGGCTAGCCTGTATCACAGATACATTCTCTTTGGAGAGGATAAGCATTGTTCTTTTCTCTGTTTCAGTAGGTAAGGATCGAAGACAGTATAATATTAGCTTTGTTGGACCATCCTGGAAAGTTATCTAAAAATTCAAGACCATTTTAAAGGAAATACACTTTCTAAAATGTCTGTAGTCATTTCTTAGGAACTGTAAGTATCTAGTACATTATGACAACCCATTACTGTTTCTGTAGAATACCAATAGGACCTTGGCATCCTAAATTCTAGAGAAGGGATATCCAACTTACTAGTGACCCTGGTCCAGATCCAGACCATAGACCTCTTTGTATGCTAGATCTAGCTTGGGGCATAAAAGCAGCCACCATGGCCACTGTGGCAGTGGCAACTGTGACAGCAGTGGCAACAGGTTCAGAGGCAGTGATGCATCCAGTGGTGGGCCCAGAGGTGGTGAGGGGTTCAGGACAGGTCAGCAGGAGTGCGAGGTGTCTGGCAGTGGTGGGAGTCCAGGGGTAGCTGTGGTGGTAAGCCAAGTTGACCAATGATGGTCATGGCCAGCAGGGTTGAAGGACCCCACATTCTGTAGCAGGCCATGTCCCCAGATTACAGTAGCTTGCCAGTAGCCCAGCAGGCTGGATAGCTAGGTTCCTCTGGCTAAATCTAGCTTGTAAGCCATATGTTTGACTGTCTGTTCTAGAATATAGGAAGGCAGCAAAGAACATTAATTTTATGGTTGTTCAAAATTTGTAATTCTAGATATACCAGAAGATTTTAAGCCAGTATACACTGGAAAATATTAACTATATTTGCTTTAAAAATGTGTTTCCCTGAAATAACATTGGCACCTTTCACATGGGTACATTTTAACATTTTAGCTCTAAATTGGTAAAAAGAAGAAATTAAATCATTCAGTGCCTCAAAACAATACTAGTACATTATGAAAAAACCCTGTCAACTTTTATAATCATTAAATAAAAAAAAAGAAAATCACAAGCATATTTCCTTATTGCTCTTTTTTCTACTTTCAGGTTTAATGAAACAGATCATTTTTCTACACTACTAACTTTCTTATTTCAAGAACACCATGGAAGTAAAGCCCTGTGTAAGTATTAAAAATATTGCTTCATTTACAGTTTCCACTAATACTTTTCATAAGAAATCTCATGACAAAGACAGTGAAAACAGGAAAAACAATAGGAAAGTTTATGACGTATAAAATGAATTCCTCAAAAGAATTTTGTTTCAAAATGCCAAGGGTTATAAGTCAACTATATGCAGCACATATTACTATTTATTACCCTGCATTTGGCTGAAATTCATCTCTTTTGACAACCTTGGGTAAATCATGTTACATATTTTATAAAATATGAGTGCTGGGCCTTTTTCTGAAGATACTACTTAGTGAGTGAACTCACTGCTATTGGCTGCAGCCCAGTTTCTGTAAGCTCCCTTAAGACTAGGACTTCCTCGTAGTTCAATGGCAGCTGAATCAGAGAAGAAAAGGTATTTATAGAAAACATATTCAAAAGGTTGATGGCTCGTCCAGTATTCAGAGCACAGACTGACAGCTAAATACAAATTGAGAAATGTAAGTTTCACTTTTGAGCAAATTTACTGGGTGAGAGCCTCATTTTTTTCATTTCATTTGAATATGTTCAGTGCTTCTCAGAATATGCAACTTTATAGTGAACATATTTTTTATTCTTGAAGGCTCATTATTTTACAGTGAGGTTACTGAACCTAGACCACGTAGTGCAGATTACCCAGCATAGTATTAATCAAAATATACATGGCAAATGGGATTCCAAACAGTGCCAAATAGGCATCTGCTTTTAGCAGGGAACAAAAATGCATTTAGTTCCTTTATTAAAAGGTATTATGGGCAATTTATTTTTAAACCGCCTCTCTAACACCATTAACTAGCATATAATTTAATGTACTCCCAAGCAACTTGACTTTTACATTTCTTTCAAAACATTAATTTGCTTTTGCAAATTGATGTAAAAGATGCCTTTGACCCCCAGGAGTGATTCAAACCATTAAGAATAAATTAAATTATCTTTCAGAAGGAGATCACCATTTTTTGGGGAGGGGCTGGAGAATAACATGTTTACAGTTACTATGTACTACATAGTACTGTGTAGTACATATAGGTACTACAGTTACATTACTATGTTTTGAGTTGCATGGTATTGCCTAGTGGGAAAAGAAAACGCTGACTATTTTTAATTATTTAATTTCTTCTATAACTATGTTGGCTTCACAAGATTTACTTAAGAAAATTTGCGGGTGGCCTGAATCCTGATAACCAATAAAATCAAGGATCTCCTGTGGTTATTTGGGATTACTTAACATCAAGCTAATGGCCTCTTTTGCTGAAGCTCTACCCCGAAGTACTGTACTATTTCCAGAGACAAGAACAAATACAAATGTTCCTACTTCTTTAAATACAGCAGGTAGCTATTTTTCTATTCTGAATATAATGTTACAGAAACAAACATAACCTACTGTAGCAATTAGAAGTATGTACAATAAGGTAATTAACTTGAAAATAATCACTAGGTTTTTATTATCATAGCTAGCCATGTTTATATGATAGTTACCATTTTGATTTTGGCCAATGGGGAAATCCCCCCAAATGCTGCCATTTTGGTCAATAAGGAGATGCCCAGAATGAAATATATGAGTCCCTATGGTTTGCATAAAACAAACAGATCTGTTTTCTGGTAACTGTAATTGGATCATATCTACTGTCTTTAAGTCCAAGAAGCTATATGCAATTTCATGTACTGCATTGGATTATATTAATATTCCTCCTCTAGTCCCTAAACCAAATTGTTAAATTCTAAGAGTCTGATGTAATGTCCAGGGCAATAAATGGCAATTTTTTTAGTAACTTTAACTGAGATGTTAAAAGCTAGATTCTACTGCTAAGTATGTGGGCTCATATTATTTTTGATATCTTGAACTGTAGGATTTTTCTAAGTTACTGATTTATTACATACCTAAATCAAAAATGTATTTTAGAAAATGCAGCTCTACCAGTAGTTTCTATTACAATACTGCATACAGCCAGTGTCTAACAAATGTTATCTAATTACTAAACCAATCATTTTGATGAACATAAAATGGAGATAGTACTTGGTCTGTAATACAGTGCCTATTTTATATTGTTATAAAATATGGAAACATAGGAACTGCCTACTGGATCATCTAAGCCAAGGTTGATCTAGGTCTGTAACCCATCTTTTACTGTAGCCAGTATCAGATGCTCAGAAAAACAGTTGATCAATACTAGTCCTTGCTGGCAATATGTTCTTATCCCTGACTGCCAGACCAGAAGTCAATTCCTTCAGATTTTTAAATCCATTTTAAAAGGTATCATGGTTCTTTAATATGAGTAGCGGGAAGGGTGAAATCATTGGCATATCAAATGAATGAATGCTTATTACTGGAGACAAGTGCAGGTTTGGCAAAACTGAACTCCCCCACAAGTACCATGGAGTTATAGAGGAGCAGGTGGGAGAATGTGCTCAGCTAGGCTGAGTCACAGACCAGAATATAAAAGTTACTTTTCTAATTTCCACTTCGATTTTTCTTTATTAGACACAGCCTCATTTTCCTATACAAACAGAAAGAAGGTGGAGCAACCTGGCACTCATTCAGAAAGGCATAAGGTTTCATAGGTAACAGTCACTTCATCAGGTACTAAGAATGGACTTGCAGGGTCTATGGACACTAAATAGAAAGGAATAAAGTAATTTTATTTTTATAAATAATTATTCTACTCTATGCTATTTAGTGCCACTGCTCTCTCCAAATCCATTCATAGCTTGTGTCTTTCTGAAGTCTCTAAGGTTAGACTCTAATATGCCACCTTGCTCTTCCTTCTGCCTTAAGACAGGACAACATGGCTAACTACCTCCCACTAAACAGAAAGGAAGTAGACTTCTAGCAAATCACATTTCCAATTGTCTGATATTTTGGTTCATTATCAAGAAGTAGCTAAAACCAAGTTTTTATTTACTACTTCTGTTGAGTATTTTAAGTCACTCAGTCCCAGTGGGAAGTGACCTTAAATAATTTTCATCAAGTCTCTGTCTGTCAAATGTTTTATGCTTTTCTAATGCGAAGCA
Source organism: Gavialis gangeticus (assembly GCF_001723915.1). Classification (NCBI taxonomy): domain Eukaryota; kingdom Metazoa; phylum Chordata; order Crocodylia; family Gavialidae; genus Gavialis; species Gavialis gangeticus. Next base: position 11,870,834 of record NW_017729024.1, on the reverse strand, counting down.
ATCATTTTTTTTCTCTCTTTGCCTGTCTGTCCTTTCACCTTTCACTACCCACTGCTAGCTGCCTAACTGCCACTCACTACTACCCAAACACTCCCATAATGTTTTGTATTTTCTTAAAGACTCTTGTCCTGTCTTATTGAACTGCCCTTTCATTACCCTGTGCTTTGAAATCTGGGCATTTATACACATACTTTTTTCCAGTGACACGCCAGAGATCTGCCGCTTCAGACCAGACTTGAGTAATAAAGTCTGCTCCGCACACGAGCTGAGGTGAACTGCACTATGCCACGTACAGTTGCATAAGCGGCAAAATACTCATCAGCACACAGAAAATAGCAGTGGTGCTATTGAACTAAAGCACCTTGGAAGTTGGAAATGTGTTGATTCAAAAGCATGCTGCTGCCATTTTCTCAGCGCTGACATGCATTTTGCCGCATATACAACTTTGTGTGTTG
>NW_017729024.1:11863182-11865379 GCF_001723915.1 Gavialis gangeticus | reverse complement strand
AGAAATGTGTTGATTCAAAAGCATGCTGCTGCCATTTTCTCAGCGCTGACATGCATTTTGCCGCATATACAACTTTGTGTGTTGCAGCACCAGGCACTTTTCAAATGCATGCATGTGTAATGAGCCTGAGTATTCTATAGGGAACAATGCCTGCTCTTCTAAACTGTTTTGTATTTTTTACGACCATAGTGTCAAATGAAAATGATTGTGTGCTGCTACTTCAGTTAATTCAAACCAAGCTTAGCAATAACACAGAATTGTTGGCATTAAAACCTTTCGAAAGTTACCATCTATTAATTTTCCTTAGCAAAATCCGTCTGTCTGTCTGTCTACTATACAGAAAACTTTATAAAGTGGCAACATCCTTTACTTCCCAGGAGCAATTGCACTTAGAGGTCCAGTTTTGTAAAATTATTTAGGTGCTGAGCTTCCTCAGTCATTTTGTTCTATACATATCTTAGTCCACAGCACAACATTACATTTTCACTTCCAGTTAACAAACCAACTTTGTATTTTATGACTATGATATCAGCAGAAACTATATCTCATGTCAGGGATGTCACATTATAAAATACGATTAAATGATTTTGAAATAATGAAAAATAAGCTAACATAAGTATGATAAAATATTTTTTAAATAGGCATATTTTCATGATTCACATTTGGAGGAGGGGGTGAAAATAATGGGGGAAGGTTTGTATGCAGGTGGTGAAGGAAGGTTTTCATAGATTTCATGCACATTAAGGCTGGAAGGGTCCTTGTAAGATCATTGGGACCAGCCTGCTGCCCAAGGGGCAGGAAGTCAGCTAAGGTCAAAGAATCCCAGCAAGATAAGCATCTAAATGTTTCTGAAAAGTGTCCAGAGTAGGTGCTTGCACCCCCTTAGTGAGGGAGAGGGCTTGGGGTCTCAGACAGTAAATAATTCTTTCCTGATGTCCAGCCTAAAACAGTCTTGCAGGAGTTTGTGACTGTTGGATCTTGTCATCCCTTGGGGTGCTCTGGTGAACAGGCATTCCCCCAGATCCTAATGCACACTCCTTATTTACTTATAGGCTGCCACCAGGTCCCCCCTGAGCCTGCCCTCCTCCAGGCTGAAGAGTCCCATGGCTTGCAGCCTCTCTTCATAAGGCCTGTTCTCCTGACCTCTGATCATACATGTGGCTCTCCTCTGGACTCTTTTGAGCTTCTCCACATACTTCCTGAATTGTGGAGCCCAGAATTGGATACAGTATTCCAGCTGTGGCCTCACCAAGGCTGAGTACAGTGGGAGGATGACATCCTGGGTCTTGCTCAAGATGCATCAGTAGATGTAAACTAGATTTTTGTTTGCTTTGCCAGTTGTGGTATCGCATTGGTGGCCCATGTTCATCTTGTGGTCAATCATGACCTGCAAGTCTCTTTTGGCTGTGGTGCTAGTGAGTGTAGCATTGCCAAGCCTATAAGTGTGATGAGGGTGTTTTTTCCCTGAGGTGGAGCACTTTGCATTTCTCTGTATTGAATGCTATCAGGTTTTCATCTGCCCACCTTGCAAGTCTATCAAAGTTGACCTGGATCACGAACCTATCCTCAAGTGTGGATGCTCTTGCCCAAAGTTTGGTGTTGTCAGTGAACTTAGCCAGTCCACTTTTGATACCAGTCTCCAGAGCATTTATGAAGACATTAAAGAGTACAGGTCCAAGAATGGAGTCTTAGGGGACACAACTAGTCACCAAATGCTATGTTGATTCAGTTCCATCAACTACCATTTTCTGGGTCCGACCTCAGAGCCAGTTCCCCAGCCATCAGACTGTGAAGTAGTTGAGGTCGCAGTTGCTCAATTCTTCCATGAGGACATCATGGGACACCAGGTCCAAGGCTTTTTTTAAAGTCCAAATATATTATATCAACCTCTTCCCTTTTGTCCAGGTGATATGTCACCTGGTCATAGAAGGAAATGAGGTTGGTCAGACAAAACCTGTGGCAGAAAACCACCTTGGTTTCTCCCCAAAAATCTCTGCCCTGTGACACTGTGATTTAAATCTCTGTGCTGTGACCATTCAATTAGGATGGGCCCAGCACACAGGGGACCACACCCTCAGCCTGTCTCTTTAGGGAACTTGAGCTGGCTGCATTCCTGAGGGAGGGGGGAAACCTGCTCCCTCTGCCTACATGACTTGCATCACTTACCTGGGTAAGGGGTTTCTACCTGGGGAGCTGG
>NW_017729024.1:11852079-11858182 GCF_001723915.1 Gavialis gangeticus | reverse complement strand
GGGAAGTACCCCAAGTGCCTGTACTGGGTTGAGTACCTGTGGGACTTTAGGCCTGTGTTACCCCAAGGACACAGGGCCGCGAGACAGTCCATTCTTGGGGTGGTGGCGGCACGTTACCCCCAGACTAGCGAGTGTACTCCGGGAGAGGAGTCGGCCGGACATAAGGCGCCCCTAGGGAGGCATTCGGAGCCTGGAAGGTGGTCAGGCGCAGGGGGGTGGGGTGGCTCAATGCAGGAGCACCCCCTACTGGCACGCCTCACATGGTGGAAACAGCAGAGGGATATGAATACCCAGCTGTGTTCCTGAGGTGGGATCTCTGCACCCGCCACAAAACCTACCTGCAACAAACCCATGCTAGTTATCCACAGGTATGAATGTTGCCTTCTGTTAGCCTGTCAAGAATGGTCTCTTTGATAATTTTTTCCAAGATCTTCCCAAGGATTGAGGTCAAACTGATTGGCCTGTAGTTTCCCAGGTCTTCTTTCCTCCCTTTCTTGAAGATGGTCACCATATTGGCCCTCTTCCAATCTTCAGGTATTCCATCCAAGCACCATGAGTACTCGAATATCCTTGCCAGTGGCTGCGCTATGATATCTGACAGTTTATTTAGCACTCTTGAGTGCAATCTATCAGGACTAGCTGATTTGTGGGGGTCCAGCCTCTCAAGATGCTCCCTCACAAGATCCACACCAATGGTGGGCATATATTCATCGTTACCCTGGTCATCCCACATCATGTCTGGCAGGGTGGTCCCTTTGGGCTTGTGAAAAAATGATGCAAAGTAATCATTACTGGGTGTCAGTAGTCAGTTGCCCCAGCTGGTTTAGTTGGGGTCCAATGTTGCCCTTGTTTTTCTTTCAACTCCCCACATATCTGAAGAAGGACTTTTTATTGTCCTTGATTTGTATAGCCTGTTGGAGTTTGGTTGCAGCCTTGGCTTTCCTAGGTCACTCCCTGCAGGTGCGGACCAGTGCAGAATAATCATGCTTAGTGGTATTTCCTGTCTTCCATCCTTTATAAGCCTCTCTTTTTAGATGTAGGAGGTCCGTGAGTTCCTGTTGAGCCAAGGGGGTTGTTGAGCACTTTTACCACCTTCCCTATGGGTTGGGATAGACTCCTCTTGTGCTTCTAGGATAGCTTCCTTAAGGAGCAACCACTCATCATGAACTCCCCTCCCTGTGAAAGCATGGCCTCTAAGGGCCTCAAGAACAAGCCTTCTGAGCTAATGAAAGTCAGCTTTCCTGAAGTTGAGAACTACTCTATTGCTGGCTGACTTGCCAGCTTTGTGATGGATAGTGAAAGTGGTAAACTCATGGTCACTGTCACCAGTTTCCCTTCAATTCTTAGGTTGCTGATTAGATCACCCCCTTTGACCAGTACCAGGTCCAGCAGTGCCTTACCTCTTGTCCGTCCATAAACTTCTTGAGACAGGTAGAGCTCATCCATGCATGTAAGGAAGCTTTGAGACTGATAGGATTTGGCCAAGTGCTCTTCCCATGAGAAGTCTGGGTAGTTGAAGTGTCCCATGGCAACCATGCACTGAGAGCATGCAGCCTTGGCCAGTTCTCTGGTGAATTCTTGGTCAAGGTCTTGTTCCTTATTTGGAGGTCTATAGTAGACTTCTACCACTGTATCCCCTTCACCATAATCCCTTCATATTCTAACCCAAAGGATCTTCAGTCATCCTCCTTAGATGCCAATCTCAGTTTGTAGGGACATGTAGCTCTCCTTCACATAGAGAGCTACACCCCCACCCCTTTTTTCAGTATGATCTCTCCTGTACAGGTTATAGCCATTTATACCCATAGTCCAGTAATAGGAGGAGTCCCACCAGGTCTCCATTATCCCTATGAGAGCATAGTCATTTTTGTTTATCAGAAGGACCAGTTCCTCCTGTTTATTCCTCAAACTCCTAGCATTAGTGTACAGGCAAGTAAGTATGCTGTTGGAGGCCCTAGCCTTCCTTCTACTCTGTTTCTGGGCTGGAGTAGGAGCAGATTCCCTTGAGCAACTGCTGATTTTACAGTTGATGCTTGGAGAGCTTGCTCTGATGGTTATCTGCCTGTCCCCTGGCAAGTTTAGTTTTAAGCCCAGTCAAGCAGGGCTGAGAAGAGCTTCTTCCTCAGTTGAATGAGGTGGAGGCTGTCTCTTCCCAACAGACCTCTGCCTCTCTCTCCAAAGTGTGAACTGTGGTCACAGAAGCCGAAGCCTTCATGATGGCAGTAGCATTGTAGTCTTCTGTTTACTGGCTCAGTTCATCTCTCCCTCCTCATCCTATGACCTGTAACTGGAAGAATTGAGGAAAAAAACCACCTGCTCCCCCAACCTCCTGAGCCCCACTCTCAGAGCCCTGTAATCATTCATGACCCAGCTGGGATTGCTCCAAGCCATGTCATTTGTGTCCACATGGATAAGGAGGATGGGGTAGTGGTCAGAGGGACAGGTAAATTTTGGGATTCTCTCAGCCACATCCCAGATATGGACTCCAGGAAGGCAGCAGACCTCCCAGGCTAAGGGGTTGGGGCAACAAATTGCTCCCTTTGTCCCCCTCAGGAGGGGGTCTCCCACAACAACCACTCTGAGTTTTGTGTTAGGGATGATAGCTGGTTGCATTTCTTCTTCACTGCTCTGCAGGGGTTCGTACCTGTTGCAGAGATCCAGGGGGGTGTTGACCCTGGTGCAGTAAGCCTTGTGGTTAGAGACAACCTTTGTCCAACCCCCTGGCTGGACAGTATGGGAGTGCCTATTGGGCTCTCTTGTCCTTGCGGATCTAGGTCTTCCCTCTTTTCTTGGGGTGAAGGGCCTGTCAGTAGGAGTCAATCTCCTGTTCACCATCCATAACGGCACACAGCCTCTGTACCAGGGTCTGGGGTTCTACTATCTGGGATTCCAGAGCGTCCAATACAGAGTAAACCTTACACGGTCATTGAAATGTATATTGAAAGTTAATTCTGACACTTTAGAGAATCCTCAGACTTCCTGGGAAGCCCCTTAGTCATTATATTAAAGTGAATCACAGGGTTCCCATATCTCTGAAAATTTTTGGACATACCCTGGTGGGGTATGAAGTAGGAGCTCTGAGATGTAAATTTTATTGACAGTCCATAACCAAAGGCTAAAAACACTTGCCCATAAAGTCTTTTAAAATTGAGTTGTCTGTAAAAAACAAACAAACAAACAAACAAAGCTCCCCCCCAATACACCATGAGCTTGATTGAAGATCCATCATCAGAATTGGCAGCCCATGGGAGCCTCCATAGCTTCCCCTTCCCCTAGCCACTAGTTCCTCTTGTGTTCCATCTGAGGCAGTGGGAAGGATAGGGAGAAAGGCAGAGCTCTAGAGCTGGGAGGGGGGAGAGGCAGCAGGTGGAGGGGTCTATGCTGGGACAGGAGGAGCAGAGCTGGAGAGGGTAAGGTGGGGTATTGGCTGGAGTGGGCATAGCATAGTGCAGAATATAGTTGGGAAAAGCAGTTTGTGGAGGTGAGTAGGATGGGAGAAGTGTGGTATAAAACCGTTGCTGCCGTTAAGACTAAAACAGTCAATGGTTTAGGTTTAACTCAGTGTTTAATGGTTAATATTTTCTCTAAAGTTGTGTGTTCATTCCCTTTTCCCCTGTAATAAACCCTGTGTTCATTGAACATTGCTTGTGAGTGGGGAATTTGTTTCTGTTAAAACATGCAGGTAAAATTTATTTTCACAGGTTTCTGGGTGGTGGTGGTGGGGGGGGGTTGAGGTAGATTTAGAAAGTTGGTGTTAAACCCTAAATTTGAACCCAGTCCTTGTTACTGGTGTCCACTGCCTGACATTATAAGACATAAGACAGTAAAAATGTTTGGTTCTCTGTAAAGAAGTGTGCATATAATCATGAAAAACAAGGTAATAATAATAATTCCTTGGTTAGCAATCTTGGTGGAGTATGAAATAGAAACTTCTGCTGATTGTTTTGGAGTTGTTATGATCCTTATGACAATGAGTTCCCTCTGTTACCCTTTACAAAGAAGGAAGGGAAAAGAGGGAAGGGTCCTTTAAGAGGGAAGACTCAGCATGGGAGGGCCCACCTTGGCAGGGTTTTAGGAGAAAGGAGACAGCAGGGGAAAGGCAAAAGAGCCCTGGCAGTGGAAGGCAGAGGAGCTCCTGCTGGAGAAGGTTGGGTCCAGGGTACAATGACTACGAGCAGGCCCAGAGCCGGGTCAGCAGGACTATATAACAGGTCTGAGGAAGGCGGAGGCTGGGACAAGCCCAGCAGAGACTGAGTGGGACTAGGGAAAGGCCATGCCCCTTGAGCCCTTCACAACAGACCATGTTGTGAAGTTGTGGAGCAACTGCAAAGAGGAGATTGGAAGCCAAATTTTCAAGGAGATCGTTTAGAGACTTCACGTCAGTCCTAAGGACAAGTCCATGTCCCTGACCACTGACAGAACAACACAGTGCAGCAGACAAGTGAGGTGAGGAATCTAGTAAGCAGGCTTGGACTGAGCAATTGAAGGAGGTGCTGGTTACTGCTCACATTATTAAGGGCACACACAGAGCTTAATTATACGACTGGAGTACAGGCTGTTCACTTGATCCTGATAAGGAGACTACAACATTTTCTCTTCCATGTGTACCTTGCCAGTGTTTTACATACCTTTGCAACTTCAAGATTAGATTCAGGCTTCACTGAGACCACTGATGCTGAAACATGACAATGAAGCATACAGTGGCCCATTTCAGCAGTTTCACAGTAGGATCACCTTGGATTTTTCATTTCATTTATTTTTCTGTAGCTTTCCTGGTGGAATTTAAAGTGCTGTTATGCTATGTAAACCCTTAAATTGTTGAGACTCATGTCTGTGAGAGAGCACTTCACTCTTTCTGCTGTACTGCTGCAGCTAAGGTCAGTAGAGGTGCTAACACTCCTTGACATCAAAAAAGGGGAGATATGAGCAGAACATTTTGCATAAGAGAATCACTATTATGCCTGCTGCAGAGATATTTGTTTTTTCAGTTGCATATGCATGTCTGCTGGTTTATCTTGGTTTACTTATTTTCTTGGATGAATTGTGCCACTATATTAGGAGAATTCTAGACTAGAGAATATTAAATGTTAAATTTTTCAAATATGCAAAAGAACTCAAAATAAGCAAGAGTCTTCCTTGCATATAAGTAAAGCTGATTGGCTAGGTAGATGCTGTCATACCTTTACTGTTTAGTAATACTCTGTTCTTTAATCTGATATTTCATTTAAGATATTGATGCTGAGAAAGCAGACACAAAAGTCTGGATAGGTAGAATTAAGACTGAATAAAGAGCTCTAAATACATCCCATTTGCACTAAAATATTTATTAATATGCTGTTTATACTGTTTAGTGTCTAGGATGTAACACTCTTGGAGTAATTCAGGGCTGTGCATTGAAGATACCTGCCTCAGTCACTGCAGAAGTTGAGATGTATAGGGTGCATATAGATATTCAGAAGGTTCATGTGAATCGTGAAAAATGGCCACCCAATCTAACTTAGTTTGCCCACTTGTAAACCTTACACACAGATCCCTGGATACGTCAATCTAATTGGCAACATGTACAGATGTTCCCCAAAGGTTAGACTGGGCAAAAGAATGGCCAACTCAATTTAACTTTAGCTCTGCCGAGAGGAGTACTAACTTAGATCAGACAGAGTCAGACTGATCTAACTAAACATCTGTTTGGGGTGGGGGTGAGTAGGAAAAGTGCAGTCTTCACTGCACCCCTTCCCTGGGGCTGCACTTTTTCTACTTGCCCCTACCTCTGCCACCAGGCTATTTTTAGCGCCCAACCCCTCCTACACCTTCAGATGGGCAACCGCCTTGTGGACCAGCTACCCTTTCCTGAGCCTGCCAAACACCCCTTGATCCTTCAAGCTGCCCCCTGTGCTGATTTCACAAGTGTTCACTTGTGCTGGGAGCCTGATTTGAAGTAAGTCAGGGTGGAGGAAAGTGTGGGTAGATTAGGCGGCTGGGGGGCTTATTCATCCGGGGTGGGGAGGGGTCCTGGGGGGGGTAAAATGCTCCATGGTTGAAGGGAGAGAGCTCCCCCAAGCCTACCAACTACTCCAGACTCCACCAACCCCCCCACAGATATGCT
>NW_017729024.1:11844398-11851897 GCF_001723915.1 Gavialis gangeticus | reverse complement strand
CCAACCTCCCCCATGGAGTTGCTAGCCCCCCTTGATCTGCTCACCCCTCCCCTCACCCCAACTTAGTTTCATTGGGCTCTTGGCATGGTGAATACTTATGAAACCAGAACTGAAATCGCTTTGTGAAATTGGGGGTGGTTCAGTGGGGTCAGGGTAGGGGCTGGGAGGTTAGTGGGTTGGTGGGATTAGAGAAGCTCTGTAATCCTGCTAAAACCTCCCCTAGGACGCCACAAACCATTCAGCCCCACCAACCCCCCTAACCCCCTACGCAAACCTTGCTAGCCTCCCCAATCCTCCCAACCCCCTTGCAAACTGGCCAATCCTCCAAACCCCATAAACCCCACTAGCCCCCTTGTTCTCCCCCAAATTCCCTGGGGATCCCCTAATCCTGCCAGCCCCTCCTCTATCCCAATTTACTTTGATGGGGCTCCTGGCACTAGCAAAGATCTGTAAAACTGGCACCTGATCTACAGTTGCATGGCTTAAAGTAAGCTGCATGATTATAGATTAGATCCTGGGAACATCTATATATAGATTTCATAGACATTAGCACTGGAAGGGACCTCGGAAGATCATCGAGTCCAGCCCCCTGCCCCAGGGGCAGGAAATCAGCAGGGATCATAGGATCCTAGCAAGATAAACATCCAGATGTCTTTTGAAGGTGTCAAGAGTAGGTGCTTGAACAACCTCCAGCGGCAATCTATTCCGAAATAGATTGCCGGAAGCTGTATTAAAAATATAATATATAATGTTGGTTCCATGCCATGTTGTGGTTCTTCTTGTTCAAAGGGAATATCAAGACACCCTTCATTTTACTTTGTAGCCTATGAAGTCTACCAGAGGATCTGGCTCATGTCTAAGAATCCAGCCATAAGGATCCAGCAGATAAGGAATAGAAATGAGTTTTTGATTTTATAGGAAGACAAAACGTGGACCATTGTCTATTGCCTTTGGTGTCAACTTTATGATGACTGCATGAACATTAAGTCCAAAACTGTACCTTCCTTTGCATATTGAGCTTCTGTTGACTTCATAGGGAGTTCCAAGTGTTAAGGACTTGAAAGACTGGGCTTTTAGAAAGGAAAATGTGCATAGGTATATATACAAGAACAGTAGATAAACTAAGGTAGGGGAGAGGGAGTAAGGCACCATCCCCAGCTGCCAACTCCATGGGCACAAAAATAGCAGTAGTTGCCACTTCCTGCCCAGGTGCTGCCACTGCCCCCTGTGCCACCAGTATCCAGGGCACAAAAATCCCTAGTTACACCTCTGAGCAAAAGTGTTGTTATGCTTTATGAAAAGTTTACATATCATATAGCTTGTACGTGAATATGCAATGCTTCATGCATTGTACTTGGTAAAGAGTGTCACCAAGCAACTTTCTAGTGTGCTTTATTGAACTGAGAAATGGATCTTAACAGCACAGATATTTCATTTGCCCTAGGCCATCCAGCCTTGATTTTACCAAATATTATATCATTAGGTTACTTCCAACTTCTTTATACCTCTGTAATCCTCATGGTTTTTCTCATAAGCAGATCAGTATTGAAAACTGCTACATATTTCTTTCATATTCAGGATGAAAGATGACCTATTCAAAGTACTTACTCTATTAATAAATATTTGCTCAGGAAGGTGCTTCTCAGGCCATTCTGGCAAGTCTATGTTTTTTGTCTTCTTCAGAGAGAAGGTTGTCATCTATACTTGGTATTCTTCCTTTACAGCGGAATCTAGTATTCAACCTTACACAAACACATTTTATATATTTGCTTGTGAGTTAAACTAAACTGTAGAAGACTATATAAATACACTAATACATTAGTGTCTCTGTTGAAATTATATAAGAATATACTACATTGCTGTCCAGTATGGCTACATATCCTTATTTCTCACCCATGGTACCTATGTTAAATATGCTTCAGTATAAATGTAATATACAGAAGGTAGCTTTTGGCAATTCTCAAATGATTTCAAATATTCTATTTAGCACTGGGGAGGCCTCACCTGGAGTACTGTGATTGGAAAGAGTCCAGCAGAGAATGATGAAAATGATTAGGGGTCTGGGAACTGTGATTTATGAGGAAATACTGAAAGAACTAGGATTATTTAATCTGGAGAAAGAACATGGGGGAGGATTTGATAACAGTCTTTAGATAACTGAAAAGTAATTATGAAGATGATGTAGCAATGGCTGTAGGAGACAAGACAAGGAGCAATTGCTTTTAGCTGCAACAGGGGAAATTTAGGTTGGCAATTAGGAACTTTCTGACTATAAGTGTGGTCAAGCATTGGAATGGGCTACTTAGGGATGTTGTGGAATCTCCATCCCTGAAAATTTTCAACAGGTTGTTCACATGAACTTGACTGGGCTGGTTTAGTCAAGGATGATCCTGCCTTGAGCAAGGGCCTGTATTAGGGGACCTCCTGAGATCCTAAGATAAGGTAGATAAGTAGGAAACTGTGGAGGCTCATACAGCATTCTGCATTACAAATATAGTTAAAATATCAGGGAGATAAGTAAAACAGGTTTCCCATAAATGAAATAACAAAAGTGCCAGCCCCAAAAAAGAGAGGAAATCTTAATTAAAAGTGATTTTTTTTTTTATCTTTCAAAACTATAGCATAGCACTGATGGCTAGAAATAACATTTAGAAGCTTTGGGGAATTGGCTTGTAGGTAAATATATATGCATTAGAATAATGGCCCAGGGCAACAGCAAGGGTTAATTGATTTCTAATGGCCTGGTCACAGTCACACAGTTGTCACAGCCTTGAAGGCAGACAGGTTGTCTAACCCAGGCAAGCAACAAGGCCAGTGGGTATACACATAGCCTGGAAAATTGTGGGCATATACCACATTGTTCCATAATATGAGATAAAGTGGCACCAGCTCACCAGGCCCCAAAGTGGGGGCCTGAGTTTTCTGGTTTTGGGGGAACAGACTAAATAATGAAAAAGCCCAGAAAGCCCAAAATAGGATGTGTGCATGTGATGAGCTTGTGAAACAAAGGAATATGCTGATGGGACAGAATGTGGGCAGAATGATGACCACAGAAAGACTAATTAGCGATAGCCATGGATGAAGAGACATCAGGATGGGAAACGAATGAAAAAGAAGAGACTTTAGAGCAGCAAAGTGTCCCAAGAGGGGAGTCTGACGCACCATGGACAGAGAGCATACCACCAGCTCATCTCATTCCCCCCACTGGGTGTATGGGTGTGGGGGGGAGGCAGGGCTTGGCCTGCAACCTCCAGGCTGCTGACATCTGACATTCAAGAGGGAACCTCAAAGTGAAGCTTGCATCCTGGCCAGATATACCTTGATGCTGATGACAGCCCTAGGACTGGTAGATTTATAGAATTGCTTGTATTATTTTTATCTACTATCACTGCGTATCAAAAAATTTGCATATTATTGAATGGAAAGTTTGCGGTTGGTCTCAGGGTTTTGGGTCCCCCTAGAACAAGGCATCTTGGTCATAAATCCAGTGCCAACAAGCACAATATTGTAAAAAACCATTACCTCCAGCATGTGTTTTAGAGGTAGAGTACGCTTAGTTGCTGCCAGGAATGTTTTGGTGTTTGTGACCTTAGTCCCCACCATGAATGGGTTCAGAATTTGGTCCTTGGGCAGTTCTTTTTTCAGGTTGAAGTCTAAACCCTGGGACACTATTATCCAGGTAACCTCCAGCATGAATTTATTCTTTTCACAAAAGTATGGATACTGAAGCAAAGGTCTGTCTTGCAAAGGCAAAAGGAGATTTACTACTAATTGAAATGGACTACTAATTCTTTGTTCACCCTCATAAAACTCTTGCTGGCCAGTGGGGAAATGCTATTAAAGAAACATTTGGAAGGTTGGCAGCAGAAGAATATTATGGAAAGAACAAAGACAGAAGGTTTAGAAGGGTTAACTACAAGATAAGTGAATACTCAGTTGATATAATTTTTAGCATACAACCATAAAAAATTCTCCCTAATTTGAAAATATCAAGCTCTTTAAATAAACTTAACTTTCTATGTTTGTACATTCAGAGTATGTTTGTGAGGATTTTCTCCATTTATTTAATCTAATTTCTCCTGAAACTTCCTATGTTAGGCCCCATCAGGAGTTGCATGCAATCTGAGAATCATTCTAAATCAGGTGATCAGATACAATAGTGGTGATGGCACATGAATAGATTTTATATTTAATTCTTAAATGTCATCTAGAAAATTTGGGAAAAATACAAGTTTAAGACAGGGCTTATTCATAATACCCTAGAGCTTTAAGAGCGCTGAGTACTCTTTCACTGAAAGTAATGGGACTCGGGGTATTAATAATTTGGAAAAATTTAAAACTTTTAGTCCACCATTATTGAAGAAATTGGCCCATTTACTCACAAATTATTTTTTTAAAAAAATGAAGCATTCTACAATGATGATTAAAAAATCTTGCTATAACACTACTGTAAGCTGTAGTGATTTGGACAATTACATGCACATTGAATAAGCACATATTTTCCCTTAAAATATAATTTCAACTGTTGGGAAATACCTACATCACAGTTGCAATGAATTTACCTTTTTCAGCAGGTGAATGTAACCTGCTTCCACAGCTGAAGTACTATTTCAATCCACACTAACATAGAATTCTTCATAGTAGCCTATAGTCACTTTTGTGAATAACATAAATATAGCTGTAGTTTTAAGTGTCCCCTAATTCACTGTCTTTGGTTTCTTTCTTTTATGAATGTAAATGGTCATTCATTCTCAAGTGTGTCATTTGGATTAGAATCTTTAGGAAATGATTTTTTCCTACACATAATTTTTCTGTGAATTTTTTTAAAATTTGTTTTCTTAGCAATTCTTGGGGGTTTGAACCACCAAAACCTGAAATATTACTTTCTTTTGATTTTTGGATATTTCACCAAAAACATTTTTCTTTTTAATGACAATATAATGTTTTTGAGGAAAAGTCAATTTAAATTCCATGTTTTGTAAAATAATTGCTGATGGAAAATGTTTGATTCGCTCTAGTCTAATTTCTTAGCATTCAATTATTTATTTTTTGCTTTTATTCAAATAAGAAAAAGTATCTCGTTATAGTTTGCATAATTTTAAGAGGGAATCTGAAAAAGTTAACAGATATAAACACACTTCATGTAATGAATAATATATAAGGACCAAAATCCAAACCTCTTAAAATTACAGGGAAAATATGACATGCCTCAGTGATAATCAGCCAGGGTAGCTTATATTACCACAGTGAAAAAATACATGTAATAGGCGCCTTAGAATCATCCTCTTGGAATCTACTTTACCCTAATGGTTCTCAACCTTTTTGGATTCAAGGCACCACTCGAAAAATGCCAGCTCTTAGTTTCACTGTTTTTTTTGACTATGGAAAAATAACAGCTCAATTCTTCTGTTGCAAGAACTCAGAAAGACCATAGCAACTCAGTATATTTTTTGACGCTCTGGATTCTTATTTAAAACCTCTGGGTTTATCTTGTGAATCATGTGTAGGTATTTGCACACCTAACGCTGATAATATTGTTTGGCATCCTGTCGAACTATTAAAAAGATCCCATGACACCCTAGTGTGCTGTAACACTCTGGTTGGGAATCATTGCTTTATATACAATCAAATAAAATGAGATTTAGCTTGGAAAAGAATAAGATAATGCATGTGACATATAATTACCTGGAATACATAACCAGACTACTAGAAAGCAGTAATGACAAAGTAAAGGAACAAACTTAAGAAGAGTTAAGAGCAGTGTAAAATGGCTGGGAAATCAACATTATTTTTGGCCGATGCTCAGTGGCATAAAGACAGGGAGCTCATAGTTCTTCTCTATACAACTCTGATAAGACTTCACGTGGAGACTGCATTCAGTTCTGGACACTTCATCACCAGAAGCTGGTGGAAAGCTGGGGAATTTAGAGAACTGGATTAAGTAGATGGAGAGATTAATATAAGAGAAAAGATATAGAATTAAATATTTATAGCTTGCCTGGAAACAACTAAGGGGGACCATAATACCTATCTGCAAATATTTGAAGAGGACAAACACTAAGGATACAAAAATGAATAACTGCATGATGAATTTCTGCAAGAGAAATATGATAAAAATTAAGAACAGTTTATGCTAGCTCTGGACTATGACAGCTACTAAGCTGTAGAAAAGAATTCCATTCTTACAACCTAACAGAGACTAATGGCAGGCAGAAAGACCAAATGTGTTCAGCATCTTACTGGGTCCTATTTTATTTTCTGATCACCTCAACAAGATAGCCATTCTATGTCCTTGACCCATTTGCCCATCAAAAAAGAGAGACGGATCACAAGACTTAAAAAATAATCTGTAAATGCATTAGAAACTTTATACAACAAGAGCACTGAAAATCTTCTTTCTAATTTTGTTCTCCCTTGGAAAACAACAAATGTGGCATTTCTGTCAAAAAAAGGGAATTTTCTCAGCTGTGTCTGAACATCATCTTAACTGTATTAGTCTTAATTTCTTAGCCAAACAAAAGAACCCTCAAACCCTGATGGCTATTAGATCTGCAATATTACTGTATTTGGCACAATTATATTTAAGAAATGCTATCTCAAAAATGTGATACCAAGCAGCTAAAATTGCATTTTTTTAATGCTTATCAGATTTTGGACTGGTGCAGGGTGCATGGTGATGGTGGTGGGAGGGGTGCTATGGTGGATTATGGGGTGGCTGCAGCCCTTGCAGCACTGCTGCCATGCTTCCCTCTGGGAAGATCCTGGCACAGCCCCAGCTCTAGCCTACAGTGGCAGCCCACCCTTGCCCCATGTGCAGTTACAGGGGCACATGCCCCCCATGCCTTCCTGGGGTACACACAGCAGTGGGAGCTTCCCCCCACTCCTGATGCCCCCCTGGATGAGTTGCAGCTCCGTCCCATGCCCTGCCCTGTCCCACCCTTCCCTGGCTGGGCAGCACCTGTGCAAGCCCTAGCCCCACTCCCTCACTGCAGGGCCCTTGATCCTTCCCTTCCCCACCCCTTCCCCCACAACAGACTTACCAGCTAGACCCAGCTGCTCTCCACATTGTGGGGCTGCATATTGGAATTGGATCAGTATGTCTTCGGATTGGTCTTCTGGCTGGGCAGCACCTGTGCAAGCCCTAGCCCCACACCCTCACTGCGGGGCCCTTGATCTGCCCCGCCCATGCCCCTTCCCTCCCCCACCCCTTCCCCCACAACGGACTTACCAGCCAGACCCAGCTGCTTTCCACGCTGCAGGGCTGCATATGGGAACTGGATCAGTATGTCTTCAGACTGGTCTTCTGGATGAGGTTTATCCTGTAGGACTCAGGGAATTGGCTGTAGCAATTACAATGCCACTAGTATTTACCTTTGAAAATCTTCTGGTGAGATTCCAGAAGAAAGGAAAAGGGGATATTCTGTGTCCATCTTTTAAAAAAGAAAAAAGAATGTCCCAGGGGATTCTAACTTTCATACCTGGAAAAATACTGAAATATA
>NW_017729024.1:11829496-11839398 GCF_001723915.1 Gavialis gangeticus | reverse complement strand
CAATTACAGTGCCACTAGTATTTACCTTTGAAAATCTTCTGGTGAGATTCCAGAAGAAAGGAAAAGGGGATATTCTGTGTCCATCTTTTAAAAAAGAAAAAAGAATGTCCCAGGGGATTCTAACTTTCATACCTGGAAAAATACTGAAATATATCATCAAAGAATCAATTTATAAACACCTAGAATATTATGGTCAAAAGGAAACTGCTACAGGGCAGGTGCATAATTGGTTATGTAATCACACTCAAAGAGTAGTCAGCACCAATGTCAGACTGGGAAGAGGTATCATGTAGATTTCCCAGGGATCTCTCCTGGGTTTAGTGGTATTCAATATCTTCATTAATGATTTTGTTGATGGAACTCATTATACATTTAATAGATCTGTGCATGCCACCAAGCTGGGTGGGGTAGTGGACATTTTAGAGAACATAATTAGGGTTCCAAAATAGCCTGGATAAACTGGAAAAATGATCTGAAGTAAATAGAATAAAATTTAATATGAAAAAGTACAGAGTGCTGTACTTAGGAAGGAACAATCAAATGCACAAATGTAAAAGGGAGAGCCAAGTTTGTAGAAGTGTATTGTAGAAAAGGATCTGTGGGTTTTTGTGGAAAGCAAGCTGAATGTGAGTCAGCAGTTCAATATTGTTGCAAAGGGAAGCTAATAGTGTACTGGGATGTTTTAACAAGAATGTTACATGCAAGTCACAGATGTGATCCTTCTGCTATTATTTAACACATGTGAAGGCTCACCTTGTGTATTATATCTAATTTAGGGCACTACACTTCAAGAAAGACAAACTGAAAAGAGTCCAGTGGAAAGGAACAACGATAATTAGAGGTCTAGATACGATGACATACAGAAAAAAATTAGAAAAATTGGGATTATTTGTTCAAGAGAAGAGAATTTAGGGGGGAAAAATTGATAATAGTCTTCAAAAGGGTTGTTATAAAGAATTTATCAATTGTTCTCCTTGGCCACAAGGGACAGACAAAATTTGAAGACTCTACATTTTGCGAAAAGAGGTTTTGGTTAGATATTAGGGCAAACTTTTTAATTATACGTTTACAAATGTTGGAATCTTTGCCATTGAAAGTGTTTTTTAATGCAGATTAGACAAATATTTGTCGAGGATGATTTGGATGGGGATCTTTCTGACCTGAGCAAGGTTTGGGAACAGATGACCTCATGGGGTGCAAACAAGCATTTATGGGATCAGGTTTAGGTAGGCAGCTTGCCTTAAGATGTCTAAGCCTAAAGTAGAGTGGTTCATGCATCCATTTGCTGCTGCAGGGATCAGCTTGGGCAGCCTGAAGTAAGTACCTTGGAGAGTGATGGGAGGGACTGGCAGGCTTGTGAGAGGAGGAGGAGGGAGGTTGGCAGATCCAAGGAGGGCTGTTAGTTCTGTTGTGGGGGTTGGTGGATCCACAAGGGGGGTTTCTTGGTCTAGAGGACATAGTGGGGGTGGAGGGCTGGGAGAAGGGACAGGATTAAAAATAGCACAGTGTGGGTGAGTGCTTGGGATTTCCCAGATCTGGGGCTTTACCGTGAACACGTACAGGTCTTCAGTAGACTGGACTAATCAATTTTACTTTGGTTTAACCCAGGTCAATCTAAGCACAGTTCACTTTTGTGGTGGAATAACTTTAGATCAGGCACATTATTTTTAGGGTGATTTAAGATCTGTGAACACCTGCACAACTGGTGATCTAGATCCACCAAACATTGGCTAGGGTGATCTGGATGTAATGCATAAATATATCCTTGAGGTCCTTCCAGGCCTTTTTTCTGTGATTATATGATTTCTCACCTTCAGAATTTTCAAACATGGGAAGAGAGGTATAACAGGGTCCCACCCAAGGGGTGGCTGCAAGGCCCCTGAAGCCCCTCTTCCCTCACTTTAATTCCCTTTGATCTGATCTCCCCTTCCACTGACCTGCCATGCCTTAATGTATCTGTACTTAGAAAAGGGAGGCTACCCCAGGGCTCCCCTAGCAAGATCTCACTAATGAGCACTGGTGCTCCCCTTAAGGGCTAATTATGTGGCCTCATTTCCCCTTTTAGCCATGCCCATGCCTTGCAGATGTTACTCATAACCCACTAGCACAGGTCTGCATCCTTTGCCTCTTCTGGGCTCTTTCTCCTTCCACCCACACCCAAGCACTTCACTCATCCTGACTATTTCTGGACATGTCCCTGGGTCCCTAACTCTTTTTCCACCTCTTGGAGGTACTGGGCCCCTAGTCCTGCTTCCATCTTCATCTGGGCTGTTTCCCTGACCCTGTTAGCTTCCAGCTGTGGCTCTCCCTGGCTTTTGACCTCTCTCTCTGGGCTCTGACCTCACTTCTAGGCCAGTTAAGATCTCCAGGCTCTTTGTCCTCACCAGTCTCCAGCTGTGGCCTTTCCTCAACTTTTGCCGCCTATTCCTGGGCCCTGCCTTGGTCCTAGGCCAGTTGAGACCTGCTGGGCTATAGGCTCACTGGTCTTGCTTGTTTTCACCCTTCCTGGGTTCTGGGTCCCTGACCCTGGCCCTTGCCCCTCATGGATTACAGTTTTCTGACTGTGGTTCTCATTCCTCATGGGCTATGGATCCCTGACCCCAGATGTAACCCTGTTCCTTGACCTTGGCCTTGGCTCTGATCCCACGAGCTCTGTCCCTACTCCTGGGCCAGTTGAGACCTCCACCACCCCTAGTCTTAAACCCTAAACTGCCAGTACTTCCCCAGGCCTAAAGCCATTTCACTCCAAATGGTTGGGATGCTTTATCAGATGCTTCCACTGCTGTTCACTCAGCAGCTCTTCCCTCCATGACTTCCAGAACTAGACTGCCTGCCTAACTCAAGCCCCTGGCTTTATATCCAGCAAACCCAGTCCCCTTTTGCTTATCTGCCTCTTGGATTATCCTCTGCCTCATTTGCAGCCTGCTTTACCTGCATCCTTCTTTCCTTAAAGTAGCAGAAACACCAAGATCCCTGTTACAAGGGGATAGTAGTAAATTGTCAATACACTATGAGACGAAACCAGAATGCCTTCTTTCTTACAGTTTGATTTGTAAGAAGGCATAGGGTTGTTAAAAGGAGTAGCATTTATCTTACAAATTTATCTTACAATTGATCTTATTTTCTTTCTTGCAGCAGCTGCATGCAATAAACTCTACTGTTAATTTTTGGCTAACTAGGCTTGCTAGCAATTATTTGGTATTCTTCTTCTGTAGGTTAGCTGTTTTCTTTCTCATTAGCCAGATTTTTTTTCTTTCAGAGCATAGCTCTGCAGTCCCCACTGTTAATGTCAGCTGCATCACTAAATCCCTGTGCACAGATTTGAAATTCCGCTCTTTCTAGTCTTTTTTATTACCTTATAATTTAATTTGGTCTTTTGAAGGAGGACCTTTCAAGTCTTTGACAAATTTCTTATCCATGTTTTCTTGAAAAGCTTTGGGAAACACAGCTATACAAACATTTAATTGATAATGGAAATTTGGACAGGTTTCAACTTCCTTTCTGACTGTTCCTTGAATCTGAGACTGCCCATCTGAATGGCTGCCAATGAAGAAATGCTATGCTATCCAGTGCTCTTCAGGTTATACCTGTCAGGCACCTCCAACACTATAGACAATGATGTATTGTTAGATCTGGAGTCATGGATTGGAAATTCTGGAACAGCATTTAAACTGGTGTGAAATGTAATTATCTTTGTCAGCACACAGAGCATGGTAGATTGGGTAAGCAGCTCATCGGAAAAAGTTACTGTAAAATGTGTGATCTGCCAGGGCTCTATTTGTGTCGCTTTATTTTTGTATTTATATGTTTCCCTTTGGCAGGATCATTTATATATCTGGGATTGCTTATTATATCTCTCTGATAATGGTGAGATTTACTAACTGGTTCTTAGTTCTGTAAACTGATGTCCCAACTTCCCCTCTGCCTCCTGAAGCTTGCATGTGGATGACTGCTAATATTTGAAGTGACAATTGACAAGAAAGAACTGGTTTGGCTATGTGAATTGATTTCTGGATGTTGAATCTTTTTACTGTGCTTTTTGTAAACTGAGGGATATCCTTTGCCCTGTCAGGACTTAAATTTGGTTCAGACAGCAGAAGCAAAAATAAAAGTTCTTGATGTTTGTGTTTGAAAGCTATTATTTGAGAAAGTTTCTATCAAATTATCTTTTTTTTCATCTTTTAAAGAACACGTCTAAAAACAATTGCTGATTAGAGTTAGGAAATGTTGTCCATTTACCATATTTAATTTTTGCAAGTCATTTCCAGCTAGGAACAGATTAAACTACAGTATCATCACTTTTATCCTTCTGCAGGACCAAATTCAAATTCTTATAGAATCCAGGTAGTAAATTTGAAAACAAAACTTCTCCCTTAGGATTTATGTTTCTAATTTCTAAATGTCCTCAGTCAAATTAATCCCCAGTATTACTCTAATTCAGGGTACGGCAAAATGTGGCCTGGGAGCCGGATGCGGCCCACCAGGCCATTCTGTCCAGCCTGTGGTGCCCCTAAAATTTTAGAAAATGAATGCTTATCTGCCCTGGGCTGCCTGTCATGTGGCCCTCAATGGCTTGCCAAAACTCAGTAAGCCGCCCTCTGCCCAAAATAATTGCCCGCCCCTGCTCTAATTGAATCAGGTCCTGAGATGAACCTGACTCAATAGTACTAGGGTGGTGTTCAAAGTTTAAAAAAAAATCATTATAAAATTTAATTTTGTATTGGAATTAGAGAAATTAATTGAAAATTGTGAGAATTAGTCTGACAGTATCTTTGTGAAGCTTATGAAAATGGAGTTCAATTAATTTAACATTTTTATGTGACTATATTCAGCTTTGCATTCTGCTTTCTATTTTCTGTATGTAGAAGTGGAGCTCAATATTACTAGTAGCTACATTCCTCCATCACCCTCACATAGACCCTTGAAAGTTCCTTGGAAATAGGAAAGTGCTGAATTATAGTCAATTCAAAACTTCACACTTTGAGTTCACCTCTACTAAAGGTATATATAAACATGCAGTTATTTTCAAAATATCTAGAGTTTAATTAATCTCAAAACCAATGGAGTCCCACAAATGATAATTTTGACTTGCTGTATTATATTTTAGCGTGTAAATATTTATGTAGTCACTATTATAAAATGGTTGCATCATCTATAATGGGATTTTATTTTTAATGTAAAAGTTATCAGAAAAAAGAATTATTAAAAAATTTATGTTGATCTTGGAGTGTTCTATCATCAAATAACTTTCTTATGCTCTAAAATCCTAAATTCATTTATTTACATTATGAACATATGAACAGAAGGCAGCTAACTTTGCAATTACTGAATAACACTAAGTGAGATAAAAGGTGAGCAGTCATTTATAACACTGCTTGCAGACGTGGAAAAAAAACAACCCAGCACTTTACTTTCAGCTAAGCTCACCCTTGCACTGAGCGCAGCACATTCCCAGGAGAGGAATCACATCGGTTTGACTCAGCTCCCCAGCAGCTGTATAGCTCACGTGCTTCAGTGGGGCTTTTTGGGGCTTTTATCTCCTAGCTGATTGAATAGCCCTTGCACTGATTCACCCCTGTGTCCCAGCCAGCCACATCAGTGTCTATACATGTGCTGCTGTGAAGTAAAAAAATGCAGCAGGGTAATATTTACAAGTACTACCCTGTTACAGAATTAATTAATTTTCTGCGGCCTAATAGGGCCGCATGTGTAAACATGAGATGTTTACTGTGGAGCTAATTAATCTATTCCACAGTAAACATCTGGTGTAGACGTGCCCTTGGTGTGCTAACTTTGGTCTGTGCCTTCTTTTAACTGTATACAGACTTCATGGAGTCAGTGAATACTAGAATGAGAAATCTGCTGCCAACATTTAATTTGAAAAAAATGTAGCGTTATATATATATATATATATATATATATATATATAAATTGCTTTGTTACTATATTGTCACTCAGAAACCTTGTTATACATGTTTTTTATCATATCCATGTGTTACAAGATTTTGATTGACAAGAAAGTTTATTTTAAATGGATCTAATGTGTCATCAGTGTATAACAAGGCTTTTGAATGACATTGTAATGAAAGAAATATTACACCAACCCCACACAGCAGCAGTGGGAGTAATAATACCTGTTATTGCAACAATATTGTATTGTTGTCAACTGCCCAAAGAACCAAAGTCTTAGAAATGTGCATGTTTTCAAATATCTGCCTCACTTTGAAAGCAGCTTAAGTGCAGACACAGTATTCTATTTGGTCACTGAATAGTGTACATACATTCCCATTGATACTCTAATTTGTAGGACAGATCTCTCACTAGTAACTGGCAGGATTTTAACATTCACATAAAATGGGTGTTCCAGTGCCATCACATTTCCAGTTTAGTTTATATCTATTGCAAAAACTTAGAATGCTTGCTTTAATAACCTGAAATTTTAATAAGGACCTAAGGAACAGTTGAAAGTGAGTGAACTTATATTTAAATTAGGGCTTTGAGAGCTTGGAGCTTCTAACTTGGTGAACTCTATAATTAAATCCCACAAGGACACCAGGTCTGCCTCCCTAGTTCTTGATGGTAAAAGTAAGGTCTTCAAAAAGAGTCCCCTGGCAGTATACAAGTGGGAAGAAAAAATCCTTCAACCTTTTACTATGGCATTTTATAAAGCAAGAATTCCAGAAGGAGTACCAGAGAAGAGGAACAATAGCATGAAATTGAGAATTAGTAAGCTGAGGAATATGAATTGAGTATTACTGTAGCAAATCCTTTTGAAGGGAATTTTTAGGAGACCGTTACTCATGCATACTGCAATGGACATCATGTTTTAAAAAGGACATCTTTTGCTGTTATGTGTTCCTGGCAGATTTTCTGCAGAGGGGGTATTCTACAGTAATAGTTCAAAACACTGCTTTTTTCAGTGGTGTTAATTCCATGTTTTAGGCAACTGCTGATATTTAATGTGCTTCACACATACAAAATAGATGTATAACAAGATTAGTTTATAAGCACCTGTAAATATCTGAATGGAATTTCTGTCAAAATATTTTGTAATTAAAACTTGAAATAACTAAATATTTCAGTGTGTGCTTATTTTGGAGAAAGACTGACTTTCTTTTTTTCAAGGCTCAGTAAGAAAAAATGTAGCGGAGCAAATTAGGTTAATTTAACCCCATCTCAGTTTAACCCTTTTTAATTCTTGCTCCCTGTTTAAAGAGTGGACAGAATAATGTAAGGAATGCAAGTCACTTTCATCTCACCATGTTTAAAGCTGTGTGACAACAGTTTTCCATTTCCAGTTTTTATATCTGCTAGGGCCATGCAAAATTTTGACATCTGTTTCATTTTGAAGCTGTTTCAATGGGTTTTGAGCTTGAAACAATGAAATCAAAATGAAACAAAAGGCTTCAAAATAGCTTCAAAATGAAACGACGGCACTCAAAATGTTTTGAAAGTTTTGAAACATTTTGAGTTTTGAAGCTGGACTTGCTGCAGCTAACCAGAAACTAAGCAGAGGGAGGGGAAAGAGAGGGGAAGGACTGCTTTCTGATATTGACATCTAGCTACCTGTTTGATGCCCCAGTTCTCTTATTGCTTCCCCAGCTCTTCCTAGGGGGTGCAGGCTCCCACATTTGTGTGCTGGGTTTCAGCAGGCTGCTGCTGCAGTTTTAGCAGCAGCCTGCTGAAACCCCATGTGCAGATCAGGGGTCTGTGCCCCTGGGAAGACCTGGGGAAGCAATCAAAGAGATGGGGAATTGAACCGGGAGGTCCCTGAACATTCCCCCAGGTCCTGGCTCAGTTTCTCTGCTCCCCGATCTTTCCCTCAGCTTGCTGATTGCTTCCCCCTGCTCTTCCTGGGGGGCCACCAGTTCCAGCTGCAATGGGAGGGCAGCAGGCTGGGGGATTGTGCCAGGGTCTTCGCTATGGAGCTCAGTACAGCAGCAGGAGAAACAGTGGCAGAGCCACTCAGAGTGCCGCCCTGGCTCCGAATGCAGCCCTGTCCAGTGGCTGTCTCCAACGTCTTACCACCTCCTGCCACCAGGCTCAGGTCCATGGGGCTGGTGGAGCTGCTCAGAGTGAAGCCTGGTGGTGGGAGGTGGGGGAGAGCCAGGGCTGTGCTTGGAGCAGTTCCACCAGCCCCATAGAGCTCAGTCCAGTGGTAGGAGAGCCAGTGGTGGAGCCACTCCAAGCTCAGCTCTGGTTTTGAGCACAGCCCTGGTGAGCACAGCCTGGTGGCAGGAAGTTCTGTTGCCCCATGGACCTAAGCCTGGCAGTGGGAGGCAGAGGAGAGCCAGTGGTGGAGCCACTCCAAGCACAGTCCTGGGTCTGAGCACAGCCCTGGCCAGTGGCTCTCCACCACCTCCCACTGCCAGACTTAGCTCCATGGGGTTGTGGAGCCTCCTGCCACTGGACTGTGCTCACCATGGCTGTGCTTCAAGTGGCTCTGCCATTGGCTTTCCTGCCACCTCCCATCAGTGGGCTGAGCTCCATGGGGCTGGCAGAGCTGCTTGCAGCACAGCCCTGGCTCCAAGTGCAGCCCTGATAAGCACAGCATAGTGGCTGGAGGCTCCACAGCCCCACAGAGCTGAGCCTGGTGGTGGGAGGCGGTGGAGAGCCAGTGGCGGAGCCACTCAGAGTGCAGTCCGGCTTTGAGTGCAGCCCTAGCCAGTGGATATCCACAACCTCCCCCAGTCAGGCTCAGCTCCATGCGGCTGGTGGAGCCGCTTGGAGTGCAGCCTGGCAGCAGGAAGCAGAGAGAGCCAGGGCTGCACTCCAAGTGGCTCTGCCAGCCCCATGGAGTTCAACCTGCCCTCCCAGTACTTCCACTGAGTTCCAGGAAGAGCCTGGTGCTGCCCCTCCTGCAGCCCTGGGAGCATCAGATGCTGTCTGCCTGCAGCTGCTGGGCTGCATCATGCCTCAAACTCTCTGGCATGGCACAGCTCAGCAGCTGCAGGCAGGTGGCATCCACTGCTCCTGGGCCAGCAGGAAGAGTGGCACCAGGCTCTCCATGCCCCCCTCAAATTTGCTGTAGCTCCCCCTACCTGCTCTCCCAGTGCTGCCACTGAGTGCAGGCCTCTTGGGGGTTGGCCGTTAGACCTGTGCATGGGATGGCAAGAGGTTGCCACTGGTGCCTCCTCTTAAAGACCTCCAGGGTAGGAGCCAGCACCACTTCTCTTGGAAGTTGGTTCCAGATCCTAGCCGCCCTGACAGTGAAGTAGCACCTCCTGATGTCAAGTCTGAATCTACCCCCTGCCAGCTTGTGACCGTTATTTCTAGTCACTCTTGGTAGTGCTCGGGGGAACAGGGACTCCCCCAATGTCTGCTGGTCCCCTTCTGGGGGTGCGAGTCCCCAGACCTATGTCTGGGATAACAGAAGTTTGCAACTGCTGCCTGGGGCCAGTGGCAGCAGCAGTCTTGCCAGCACTGGGTGTGGGCTGTGTCCACCGCCTGTCCCAGGCAGTAGCGGCAGCCTCCTGTCATCTTGCATGCAGATCCAGGGGCCTGTACCCCTGGGAGGAGTCCAGCACAGCCCCATAGCCCTCCTGGGGGTGTGGGCCCCCAGATCTGTGCACGGGCTGACAGCAGGCTGCTGCTGCCAGCAAATAATATCAGTTTTATTTTTGACAGTTTGAGGTACAGTTTCACAAACACCCGTGCACCTATCTCCTTGAAACTTGTCAGGCTTCATACTCTCAGAAAGGGTTATCATTCCTGCAATTTTCATCTGAATCAGGCAGGGAATGGCAAATTTTTATAAGCATTTTCATGATTCCCCATTATAGCCTGTGGGTGAAATGTCGAAACAGCAAAACAGTTTAGACTAAACGAAACTGAACAGTGCTTCAAAACAAAGTGAAACAACAAAACAAAACACTGTCCCTTTGAAATGGTGAAATGGAAAT
>NW_017729024.1:11822255-11824496 GCF_001723915.1 Gavialis gangeticus | reverse complement strand
CGAAACAGCAAAACAGTTTAGACTAAACGAAACTGAACAGTGCTTCAAAACAAAGTGAAACAACAAAACAAAACACTGTCCCTTTGAAATGGTGAAATGGAAATCACAACCAAACGGTGCTGTTTCGCACACCCCTAATATCTGCACAATAAAGCTGAATTCTTCACAAAATTTGTGGATCTCTTCCATTGGAAGCCTACCATGCCTGCCAGAAGATGTAGCTTTTCACTGTAAATATGGCATTGATTTTCTTCTTGTGGTTCAGATTAACATTCCAGCCCCTATATACATTCCTTTCAGAAAGGCGTATCAGAGCAAAATTAGTGTTTTTATCTACATAAATTACTTATTCAGTTTAGAGAAAATAGCCACACAGATTGGAAGCAAATCTACAGCACAATTGATGTTTTGAGAAAACCACGATTTATCTCTAGTTTAGCTGATTGTAAGTCTATTGCAATGATCTAACCATGCATCTACATGTATTAATTTATTTATCATTACTTTTCTTAAAGAAAGACCTTCCAGTAATTCTTTTCTATTCTGTCCTTTCTCTCCTCTCTGTATCATAAAAGCCATTTATTGTGGGAAGCAAAATGAGCACTGATAGTGGCTTCAACAAACCTGATCAATCTCTGTTTCACTTGTGAGTAGAAGTGGTCATTGGAGAGTATGAGAAGTCTCATCTGCCCCTCAAAGGACTAAATGAATTAATTGCTTCTGCAGGTTTTCTAACTTGTGATATGTGAATGGAAACCTTGGCTGTGTATACATTTACCCTTTCATATAGTTCTTTTGGGAAGGATGTCTCTAAAGAGCATTTTCATGGAACTAATTTGGTCAGAAGATTGTTGACTTTATTCAAGTTCACAACAGTTAATTTTTACCTAATTTTATAGCATGTTGGACAACTAATATATCAATCTTGCCTATAATTAATTCATTTACAATAAGATGACATGAGTTGGTATTAACTGGACTGGGATGCCAATACTTCAGTGTTTCATAATAATTCTTAACTTTGCAGGATGAATGCAAATGTGTAGTTACCAAAGGGGTGGTTCTTGAATAAACAGATTGCTTTTTCAGTGCCCACCCCAAATTTTTCTTGGGAGTTGATAGCTCGTAGAAAAGAGTGCAATGTCCTGCTACTTCTTGTAACTTTAGATATTTGGTTTCCATAATAACATATATCCCTAGTTAACATTTTCTCTGAAAAACAGGATGGTTTATTTGTATAAACCATAAAGTATAAAGACACCAAAATAAATGTAGTTGTGGTGTAAGTGGGCCCAGCTTCTCTGTTACATCAGAGCTATATGTGGTGCCCTCATAGCCTGACAAGGAGGGTTCAATCAATTGCATGAAACAATGGATTCAATGAAATACTATAAAGTGGAGTAAACAAAGCAGTCAATACCAAAGTATGTTTTTATAAAGTATGTTTGTGCTCTTGAATAAACCAGTAAAAATCCAAAATAATTCTGTAAGTCACTGAAAGAGCAATAAGGTTAAATGAGAATTAAGGAATGAGTGTTTTGTTTTTAACATAGATACTTCACAAATTAATTCATCTTGTTGCAACGAGATGTCGCTCCTTTCTGAGGAACTGCTTTTCTTCATTTTAGTGAACATTAGTGTTTCATATAGCTGCATAAAGCAAGTATATAAGTATTTGTTTTTTATGGTTCCCAGATTATTGTCTTCCCCACATTATTCAGAAAATTATAGGGAAGACACTGGAAAGCTTTATATTGTGTCTTTGAAGCTCCAGTACTACTGTTTGTATTCAGAAGAAGATTAAAGTGCAGTACATGTCATTCAGATCACTTGTGAATCTAGACAGACTCACCCTTGATGTTTTTCTCAATCCGCCTCTGAAATATGGTGTATTGAACTATTATACGCCATCTTTGTTCTTGAGTATGAGATGCAAAAGTATTGTGTTTTTTTTCCCTTTTGAACTCTTTTTTTCAGAATGAAAGTGTTACAAAAGCTTTCATGGGCTAATCCTGAAGTGGCTGTATCCATTTCTGGGGAAATAAAAGTAACAGGTATGAAATATGAAAGTAGCCTAAGTTGTTCTCTGATCAAAGCTCTACTTATTGATCAAGTGCATTAAGAAGAAAGTTCCATTTTTAGGAAAGTGAATATGTTTAGTTTGAACTAACTCAGCTCTAAGGCTTGTGAATTACAAACCAAGTAAACTGTTTTCATACAAGTCTTAGTTCTTTTCATTCC
>NW_017729024.1:11816054-11822165 GCF_001723915.1 Gavialis gangeticus | reverse complement strand
CATCCTCTGTTTATATAGCAGATCATCTGATGTTTCAATAATTTTGATTTGAATACACAAACTATGCATAGTAAATTTAAGTCAGTTCTGAAAGACTGATTTGTACCAAATATTGCGTTATACACTTTGATTTGATGGAGGATGCTTATTATGTGTTATACTCTGGTGTAATAACTGTCCTTTGTAAAGTACCCTGGCTGGCTGTTGATATTGACTTACAACGTTCCAAATGGATTGAGACCTTCCTGCTGAAGAGGGCACTTCTATCTCCATGTCACACCATTACAATTGTGATCAGAAGATGGGTTTACAGTGGAGTCTCAGGAGGCTTCTTTCAGTCCTGTGATCTTATGTTCCTGTTCATAAGTAAAATGAGAAGGGTCAGTGATAAAGAATTTTTGAGTAAGGTCCCTCAGTTATGAAAAATGGTTCCTTTGTTTGTGTTGAAATATTGATGGTCTGTTTGGACCTTCAAAGGCATCTATTCATAGGCCTATTCATATGACTTGGGGAAGAAAAGAGCCTAAGGCAGTGGTTCTCAACCCTTTTAGAATCAAGGCACCCCTCATTAGACTCAGTTTGCTCCTCCTCAGACTACAGGCACCCTCAGAAGATGCTAACTCAGTTTTCACTCATTTTTTGACTGTGAAAAATAGTAGAGCAATTTTTCTGTTGCAAAGAATTCAGAAAGATAAGAAGTTAGAATATATTTAACGCCATGGATTAATATTTGAAATATCTGGGTTTATTTTGTAAATGATGTTTGTGCACCTAACAATGCTAACACTGCATGGCGCTGTTAAAAGCATTTAATGGCAACCCAGGGTACCATAGGACTTTGGTTGAGAATCATTGGTAAAGTTAGTAGGGATTTTGAAGGAGTCTTGTTTCCCATTGTTTCTGGTTGGTAGTTTAGCTGCTGATTTCAGCTGATTTGATTCGGTTGTTCATGTCAAACTCAGTTACAGTACTAGGCAGACACTTTCCATGAATACTTTTATAAATCTGAAGAATAATGATCATTCTTTTTAAAGAGTGCACCTACAGAAATTACTAGAAGCTGAGAAACACTATAAAAATTAATAGAAAGATAGTCCTTCTGCAGGTGCCTGAAACATTTATAGAATTTTATAGTAGAAGGTAGTTAATAAATTCCATAGGATGAATTAACCACATATAGAAAGGTTACCATTCTTTGTTAAAGCCTTAAGATTTGATTGCACAATTTTACAATAAAAGATACAAATATATAAATATATCAAATATATACATACAAATATATATATATAAAATATCTGCTTGTGTGCGCATCTATAAATATATAAAGATATCTGAAGATACCAGGTGCCTTAATTCTGGAGTGGGTTTGAGAAATGTGAGTGCTGGATGAGAGAGGGACATGGAAATTTAGTATTCTTGCAGTGCTGTTGCTGGCTTTCTGACTGATTTTTATACCTGTTTTTGTCAGCAACTGATGGAAATCTGTGCCTCTGGTGCTCATTTGGTATTGTAACAGAATGTTACATGACACTAACAAGTTGTTCCAGTAAAAATACAGACCAGGCAGGATAACCCTGTTTTGCATAAAATCTTTGTTTCAGAAGGTCTTTAAAATGTCTAAAATGTAGGAAATCATGATAGAGGAGGGTGTGGGAAAGGACCCACAGTGTCAAGAGTTTAAATAGTATCATCATATCAACAACACTAGAGGTTTACTTGGGAATGTAAAGTGCTTTCAGACAAGTCTTTTGGCTTCATCTCTTTCCAGGCAGTTTCCACCTGAAGCCATAAAGCTGGAATCCATTTTAAATTATTGTTTAAGAGGGAGATTGGATCCATCTAATCTAAGAAGCAGAAAACAATTTAGGAACTGGAAAAAAGCCTTATAACATGATATATCCACCAATTTAAGTCTCCCCAAGATTTTGGCAGTACAACTATGTACAGAGGATCATACTTATTTTGGAATCCAAGTTTTTCCACACCTACTCCAATTTACTCTAATACCACATTCCACTAATTCCACTATTGAAAAGGACTGGCATCTTTTGGGAAAGGTTGGAAGTATCTGTTCATGCAACAAAGGAGTGTAAATGCATCAGATTATGGTTTGAACAGAAATATAATACTTTTATCTAACCTGCACAAGTACTGTATTGCCCTGGTGGAATTCGTCACAGGCAGATTTACAGACTATTTCGTACATGTTCAGCTATTAGCCATTATTATTTTCTATGACCTGGCAGAATATGCTAATTTAGCTGGCTCCTAATGAAACATATGTAAAAACCTGTCAGTCAAAAGTGTAGCTCTACAGAGGATTCTACCTTTAGAGAACTTGAGTTACAAGGAAGTATTCCCTTTGTGACTGATAACTCTTTTTTGCAATAATGGATTGGGCTGGGGTAAAAAATACGATGAACAGAATGCCCCAATACAGTATAAATTGAATGTATAAAATATCTAAAAGTTCAGATTTTATTAAGAGATGGCACAATAGACACAGACATGCATATATGTCTTAAAGCTGGAAGCAAAATAAGAATAAGAGAATCCTAAATAATTACAGTCCATTTGAAATCACCTCTATGTACTCCCTGTATTATGATGTTAATTTTCTATGGACACGCAATAATTCCTCTACACGTTTACTTAAGGAACTAAAAATGTACTCTGAGTATTTTTATAACAATATTTTTCTGTTTTAAAGAAGTCACTGCCAGACACCACCATCTGTTGTGTAGACCTACCAAATATGCATCTAATGTCTGTGAGTTCCTGTCTTTTATATCCTCTTATATAATTAGAGATTTTAGCTCTTGCTGATGCCTTCTTCTTCATGTAAAGAAGGCCAAATGTAAGTTTACCCAAAGTGTATTAATCATTTTCCTGCTGCTCACTGATAAGAGCAATGCTCCATACAGTTAAAAGCTATTAAACGGGTCTATTCAGAGGATGTTAAAAATCCTCTACTGAGAACTTGGCTAAAATCCAAAATTATTACCATAATACCTTCTGAAATGAGACAGAAAACATAATATATTACAATTGCTAAGTGCATCATTTATACTGTAGATGTATTTTATTTTGGAAATATATTTAAATATTGTATTTGTAGTTTTCACATCACATGACATAATTATTTATCCTTTAAATTATGCTGTTAATTGACAACAGTATGTCTATCAAATGAAATATGTATAATGAAAAGCATATTTAGCAGGACAAACCAATTACAATATTTCTTAAGAAAGAAGATGAGCTACTTCATTGAACCAGTTCAATTATGTCTCTGTAACTGGATTAAATTAAGGTATAGACGTTACATCTATTGTGCTTTAAGTGCACAGGAAGTGCTCTAAAGCCAAAACATTCATGGCTCATATACTGCTTTAAAAATGGTGAATTGCACTCTAAATTAACCCACGTGGACATTATACTAGACTAAAATGCTTCCTGTTAGAGCACTTTGTGGCGGTGAAGATGGCACACAGCTGCCCAGCCCCCTAAGAGTCCTGGAGGGCCCCAACGAAAAATGGCAGGGAATGCCATGGGGACAAGAGAACTCACCTGCAGGAGAGAGCGAGTCCTGGCCAGCACAGCGCCACAGTGCCACTTTTCAAACTCGCTGTTCATTTGGCTGGGCAGTGCCTGGATGATGATGTCAGCCCTGTGCACCATCATGGGGTGTTTAAAAGGCACAGAGAAAGTATCAGGTCGGGGGAAGGAAGCAGCTGGCACTGGGCAGAGTGAGCCTGCCTGTAGAGATGCTGTGGGGCATCAGAGTGGTGTGGCACCCACAGAGCTGGATCCCCCACCAGGCATAGGTAGAGGAAGGCAGAGTTCCCTGGGCAGATTGCCTCTCCCCCCACTGCCTTTTCCTACTCCAAGAGGAGAGAGCAGAAAGGCACACCATGGTTTGAGCTCATGTCCTCTTGGTTTCAGTACTCTTTTTCTTTTCTTTTCTTTTCTTCTTTGCTTCTGTTTGTTTGCACATTTTTTTTTCTTCTTTGATTCATTGAGACCCTCAGGGTCAAGGAACGAGGGTCACTCCCTGGTAGGGAAAGTTCAAAAGAATCTGGCCCAGGAACAAGGCCCAGAGAAGATGACTGGGCCATGATTAATTATGGCTCTGTAACTTGGATATAAAGCTGCAAAAACTCAGTCACCTTGACTATGAGACCTGAGGGAAGCCTAAGAGGAAGGGTCAAGAGAATATAGGATATCTGACATTGACTGGAATTGGGAAAAAATTGAAAAATGTCTAAGAGGTGCTGAGATCACAAAGTGAATGTGCACTACAAATTACAGCAAACATGGAAGGTCTGTCTTGTATTCTTTCGGTGAGCTTTCAGAATGTCTGAATGTCTATGGGGTTGGGTGCTATTGGTATGCTGATGGGTGCTTCTTGGAGACCTGCAGTTTTGCTAGAGGTCCATGGTACTAGTTTAGTCTCTCACTGCTAGCTGGCTATCTGTTGGAACACAGGAAACTAGTGTCCTTTCTGGAGCAGACGGTCCTTCCATGTATTTGTGGGTAGACAGGAAGTTGGTACCTGAGGTTTAAATGGGTGAACAGCATCTCCTTTGAGACAGAGATCTGGATGGAGGGTCACTGACTGGGTTTCTCTGTCTGTAGGGGCTTGGCAGTGTTTAAAAGCAGAAGGTAGGTAAACTCAAGTTTCTCTTGGGCATTATATTTCCCAGTAATGGCAAATCCATATGGAGGAAGCTGTTGCATGCAAAACAGCTTCAATACACTCCTTTCTGCAGAGCAGCCACAAGGAGCCAGATGAGATGAATGAGATGAATTATTTTGAAAAAAGGAAATGTCTCCATGAATCCTCTCACTGGTTCTGACTCTGGATTCCATGACTATGAAAAGGTTATTTATGAAATTTAAGATAAGCCATTTAGAAGTCTCCCTTTACAAAAATTGAGGGGATGTACCTTTGGAGAGGTGGGGAGAAATGCATAGCCCAAATACATGAGTATGCCAGTATTCAGGAAAGCATCTGGTTCCCATGCAACTGAAGGAGGTATTTATTCAGGTTGAATCCCTTCTCATACTCAAATTAGCAGCTTCCACTTATGGAATTGGAGCTATTCTGGGTTTTTAAGTATGTCAATATTTAAAATATTTGAGTTTGGTATAGACCTGCTAGCTATGTTGGTCCATTCTAAATTACTCTAAAGGTGCCTATTTCAGGGACAAAGACATTTTTCCCTTTGTGCTTGATTGAACAGGGTGGGTTGGTTAGTGGGGTTGGTTAAGAGATACAATTTAAATTGTTGCAGAAGGCTGGCACCAATACATGTTCCATAGGTGGTTTGGCTGCTTGATAAACCAGAATTGGGTATGGACCTAGAGGAAGGCATCCTTTAAAGCTGGGGAAGAGGTTGGAGCTCCTCCTGCCTACTATGAAGAGACAGCCCCCTTGCTCCACTTCCTTCCTTTTCTACAGTTATCAGGGGGCAGCTATAAAGGGACCGACTGCAGCCCTCCACCATGTAGAAATGAGTAAAGATGGAATCATGATTTGTAACATACAAGTTATTGCTGGGATGACTTAAGTTGATAAAATAAATACCCAATTAAAATATGTCCCCTGAATTTTGTGTTTCTTTTTGCAAATCAGGAAAACAAAGTGGTAGGCGAAAAGTGTTTCATTGGGTCTTAGACAAATAAAATTATTAATTGACTCCACCCATAATAAAGGGGAAGAGAAGCAAAAGTTGTAGCCGTGACTTTTTAGCTGAGGCTCTATCTGGAGGAGATTTATCACATTTTAAGAGGTTATGTACTAATCTCCACTTACAGAAGAAGAAAAGAGGAAAAGGAAATAATTTTTGGCCCCCATTTTTTTTAGAAAAAGTGAAAAATTCATTTCTAAAGAAATTCTCACTCAAAGGTTAACAAAAGGTAATTAGAGAGGAAGAACCAGCAGCATACCTACAGGCTGGGGAACTCCCTTCTCATTAGTGCAGAGGCAGAAAAGGATCTTGGAATCATTATTGATGCCAAAATGAACATGGGCCAGCAGTGTGGGGATGTGGTCAGGAAGGCCAACCATATCTTGTCATGCATCCACAGACAGGTCCAAGGAGGTGA
>NW_017729024.1:11798937-11815985 GCF_001723915.1 Gavialis gangeticus | reverse complement strand
TAGTGCTGGCTCCTACCCTGGGGGTGTTTAAGAGGAGGCTAGACGAACACCTTGCTGGGGTTGTTTGACCCCAGTACTTTTTCCCGCCATGGCAGGGGATCAGACTTGATGATCTTCTCAGGTCCCTTCTGACCCTACCAACTATGAAGTTCTATTTCAATGGGATCTAAACTCTTTTCACTTATATATATATTTATACTGAAGTTCACTTTCAGGTTCTCAGTGCTCCAGTATTTGGGTGGGAAGCACTACAGGGCAATGTTTATTCAAAAGGACGGATTCCTTTGCATTAAAAAAATCCTCCATGGAAACATTTTTAGCAGTTTTAGATTTTATAAAAGCTTGTTTTTAATAAAATCTTAATTTGGGCCAAATGTCAGCTGACAGTGCCCTTTTAAATAATCTTAAATCTTATAAGTGTAATTCTCTCACAAAAATATCTGGAATCAAAATGAAATAATCTGCTTGGATAAGGTAGATTTGTTCAGTGTTTAATTGCCCTTGAGATGATATTTTCTGAACTTCAAAGGGCTGAACTAATGATGTTCCTTTACTTAAAGCATTCCTTCTTTCAGCAGAGTCTAAAAATTCCTACTGATATTAGGGCCCAAAGGCCTAAATATGGTTGGCAAAAGAAGATATTTGAAAAACGTATCTTCACTATTGATTCTAGTTAAAAAGTCATGTTTTATTTCCCTATAGGTTGAGTTTTGACCTTTGTTAAGCTGTCATACAAAGTACATTTGTCTTTATAATACCGCTACTAACCACAATGCTGACTTTGTGGTTGGATAATTGTGTTATATATTGGTCTGCATCAGAATTAACTCTCACCTTGGGATAGATAAAACTTGTAATATCCAAGTTTGGTTAAATTCTGGTCTACCTTCTCAAAATTCTGACTATATAAAGTCAAATGACCTATTTCTGAACAGATGTGAAACTTGTTTGTGGTGTTTGATGGTTTTTAGCTACTTTGTTAAATCTTTCCTTAATGTTAAGTGTAATAGACTTTTCAATTACCATTGACAGCTATAGTATTACAGGCATGAATTGAAATGGTGGTTATTGCTTATCTTCTTCTCATAACATCCTCTTCTGTGCAAGGTTTACAAAAAGATTAGACTGTACAATAGTCAGCATATGCAAATTGTCCCTTATACATGCAAAAATATTCACTCCAAGTATGGCTAACTGCAGTAGCCTTAATAACTGCTGAAGATTACCACAATGACCTTTTCTTCTGGCAGCGGTGATTAAGTAGTCAAGAAGAATGCAGCCCCCCCCCCCCCAAAATGCCAGTCTTTCTAATGAGATGAACCACTTCTTGAGAAAATATCAAGTGACCAAAAGCTTCTGAGAGTTGTTCACATCAACTGAATGCTGCTCAAATGCAAAGATATGGGAGAGCCTTTTGAAAGCAACCATTGGAAGCTAGTTTGGTCATTTGACAGTGGTCATACTGTCTATGAAATATTTCTGTGTAACTCTTATTGCTTATTTTGTTCATGGGCTGCAGGCCATATTTTTTTGCCTTTGGTAAACAGAATGAAACTCTATTTGTGACTCTTCAGAACTCACTGTGATCCTAGTTGAGGAGATAATGGTAGTGTAGCAGGCTTACCTTTCAGAACTTGGGTTGAATCCCAGGCTTGAGATCCTGCTGTTTTGATTGGTAGAGCCCATCCACCAATCAGGAGGCAGCAAGAGAAATAATATCATGCCCCTTTTCTGAGGGGAGGAGGAGAAGAGCTCTCCCAGACCTGATTGAAGACTGCAAACTGCCAGGTCTGGAAGACTTAAGGGACGGAGCCCTGGAGCATATAAAAGGAGCTGCGTGCCCAGCACAAGGGGTAGATGCGTTGGGGACTGAGAAGAGAGGGGTTTAGAAGAGCTGAGGAGAGCCACTCAGCAGGGCAAAGCAGTAGCGCAGGAAGAGCACCCGAAGATTTCTATCAGTGAGGAGCGGGGGATGGCTCCAGTGATTAGGTTCTCAGTGCGCAGCATGGAGCACAGTGCCCAGACCCTGGGAACTGCATGAGGCGGCTCGGGTTTGCAACCTCTGGTGTGCAGCCAGAGACACGGTGCATGGTGCACAGAGCAGGATCTTTGGAGCCGTTGGGGTGGCTCAGGTCCTCAACTCCCAGAATGAGGCTGGGAGTTTGGTACAGGAGGCACTGCATGGAGGGTGAGACACCCTGGGAGTCACTTGAGGTGGCTTGGGTCTACAGCTGCTGACATGGGGCAGCAGCTCAGTGCAGATGACACAGCCCAGAGTGTCCAGGAACAGACCAAGCCTCGGTGCTGCACAAGGCTGTCCAGGCCTCCAACCCTGTAGTGGATGCTTCGCATAAGGGTGCCTGTGGCCCAGGATGGTGCAGCAGAAAAACCCAGCAGGGTCAGAGCTTGACCTGGAGAACAAGAGGCAACCCTCCAGGATGTGGAGTAGTAGTAAGTTACCCTGGAGAGAGGGTCCCCACAGGGGAGTGCCCCCAAACTGGGTGTGGTATAGCTGTGTGAGTGTGTGTGTGTGTGTGTGTGTGTGTGTGTGTGTGTGTATGTATTATAGGGTTTATTGTTTTGTAAACTTGTACATATATGTCCTTCCCCTTCAATGGTTTTGTTGTGATAATAAATCTGTATATAGTTAAGTAATTGATTGACTGGATCTGACTCTATAGGGGATGGAGGTGGCCACTGGGCTGTTGTGTCCCTCCACAGCACACTGCCTTGCCAATAAGTCCCTCAATTGGAGAGGGAAATACAAACCCATGTACACCCGGGCTAGAGTAGCATATAGAGTCACCCTGGCAACTATCAATCTCTATACTGGCTCACTCTTCTTGGATTTCTAGAGCTATACAGACGGTGTATGCAAGCTTTTAACAATCTCAGCTTTCACAAAAAGCCCTCCTTAGTGCTGCTTGCTCAAGTTCTTTTCAGCCATATTATGCATGTAGTCAATCACTGACAACTTTATTTTGAAAGTTTACAATTATATGATGGTGAAACAGGGAACCCTAGCCCTGTCACCAGAAGACAGGTCGGCTCCTTTAAGGCCATAAATTTCTGGGAACAGAGTGCCGGTAAGAAGGGGGTTAAATGCTGAGCCTGGCCAGCTAGTCAGCTGACCAGAAGGTGTAGGGCAGGACTATAAAAACCCTGGACAGAGTGGCAGTAGGGGCCAGTAGCCAAAGGTGAAGGAGTGCATCCCAGGAGTGCATTCCATAGATAGGCTTGGTGAGCGGTCGAAAGCCTGGAGGAGGGGAACTACAGAAGCCCCCGGAGAGACGGTAGCAACCCCAGAAGAAAGACTGTAGCTGATGGTGGGGAGCTGAAGCACGAAAACTGAGTAAAAGTAAGCTGGCATGCTGCCTTCTTTAATCATATTTTTTTGGTGGCAGTTATTGCCTGTGGACAGGACTGTTCATATTTCTTCTTGTTATTGAATAACACCGGTGGTTTGGGTGAGGCTATCTGGGGAAGGAGGAGGCCTCATTGGGATCCCATGACAGAGTGGACACCTGGTGCCAGGGTGGGCACAGGATTTGGGGTGCATTGACCCCGGCACCAGAGAAGGCTCAGTGTTAAGGGTACATAGGCCCCGGCACCAGTGTGGGCATGGGATTTTGGGGTGCACTGACCCTGGCACAGGAGGCGTGAGCTTAAAAGGCCAGGGGGTCTGGTGCACCTGAGGTGCAATTTTATTATTATTTTTGGACTGAGATGATGTGAGTTCAAGGCCACTCCCTGGCCTTGAACTTGTGCCGCCCTGGCTGTGGGGCTAGTGGCCAGGTCTCTAGGTCAGGCTCCAGACTGGAGCAGAAAAGAGGGCCATGAGCCTCAAGACAAAGAGAAAGGCTAGAACCTTGGAGTCAAACTCTGTTTGGTGGGTTTAGATGGGGAGGCCTAGCTACAGAAAGACGGGTTGAGGCGTGTGGAGGTGAAAGACCCCAACATACGAAATACAATAGGCAGTCTCCCATTTTCAAGAACTTCAGCATAATAATTTCCATCAAGACGTGGCAGGAAAGTGGGACATAAGAACCTTAAAGGGGACTCCAAGGGCACCCCACATAAGGTTCAGATTAACAGGAAAGATGGTGCTGGGGAGGGCAACCTGTTACAGACGGAAACTAAAATTTCAGATATAAATATAGAAGTATATTAATAACTTATCTTTTAATAATTATTATTTTGAATCACATTAATGAACACTTAGAGAAACTAAATATTTAAGACTGAAAATGCATTAAAGGTCAATTACAGTAGTTCACAAAACCCACTTGCAGTATTAGCTTGATGATCTTAAGGATTTGTCTTAATGTGGAAATCATGTTCCATTTAATTAGATCAAGGGCAGAAAGTCTAATTGAGGAGTGCACTCTGGTTGTGTCAAGCTCCATTTAATGCCAGGTGCCAGTAGCTGGTTAAAGGTGGATATGCATTACCTGTATATCTGTGGTTCTTGGGATTACTTCAGTCCTCTGTGCACATCAGAGGACTATTCTAATTTGTACCAAATGTAAAGGGAGAGAGGTCCATTCCTGGTCCACTCAGGCATTCTCTTAGGAGAAAAAATGATATCACCCTTGTTTGATGATCCTCAACTATCCAGCTAAGCTTTAGTGACTGCATTGTACTTGTAGACCAGCATAATGCAGGTATTATGATGGTCAGAACCAGGAACTGATTGTTTAATTTAAGCGTATTAGGGTCTAATTCTACAGGTGATTTTTGTGCTAAATTCACTTCGACGTTAGTGGGAGGTCTACAGATGGAGTGCTTAGGAGATCAGGATTTTCCTTTGTGAAACACATTTTTCAATTGACCATTAACCAGGCACTTATAGGAAAAAAAATAATAACAGTAAAATAAGTTGTGTTTGTTCATTTTTACTGTCTTATTTCATTTTAAGAAAAGGATGGTCCAGTTGCACATAGAGACATTAATCCTACAAAAGCATCTGCATAGAAAACCCTTGCACCCTGAGTCCCATAAGGTCAAGCATGGAATCCACCAAACATGAAGAAAACATGTTCATATGAAAAGAATTATATTTAAGAATATATTTTATTTTGGGAGAAGGCAGGGCAATGTAGAATCTTAAGATGCCTGTAGATATGCATTGGAGTAGACTCGATTAATCAAGTCTGATGGAATGTGCTAATTAGCATGCTCCAGCAGCCTTAGTGTCTTGTGTATTCAGTGTCCCCATGCTTCAAAATGGCAGCTTTAACTTCAGTTAAAGCACCCCTGCTGCCATTTTGAAGCGCAGGACACCTGAATATACAACATGCTGTGGGCACTTTATTGAGCAATATGATTTCCCTGGAGCATATATAAAGATGTCCTTATTGATTAACTCATTTAGAAAGCCATGGGTTCTCTTAGGCTATAACATGATGGTATCAGTGGACCATCTGATGAGGTAGGTTGCAGACTTGAAAGTTTATGACTATCTGAATGAGTTACCTGCCTTCTGCCTTGAGTTAATCTGCCTAATTTCAGACTAACATGGCTAACTATCACACTTTATCTTGGGTTGACTTTGAAATCAGAAATTAAAAATCACACAAGTACTGTTACATTATCTGTACATCATCATTTTAAAATCTCAGAAACATTATTTACTTCTGGCAATTGGAGTTCTGTTTTGCTCTGCAATGTATTCAGTTCTTATCTTCTGTGTATTCAGGTAACTGCTTAGAATGGAGTTGGCACAAATCAGCCAAGGATCATACATACAGTTTAACAATATTTTTCTTAAAACCAGTTAAAGAAATTTCATTATATTTGTCCAACAGAGGGCTCACCAGTCCTGTGCTATTATGTCAGAGACAAATATTCTTAAGAAGGCTAAAGTTTTCTCCCACTTCTTCTAGTCTTTAACTCTATAATGAAATATATGGATAAGGTACAGCCCCCTCTCAGGAATCCAAGGCAGACAAATGAGGAAAAGCCAGTAATGGTCCAGGCCACAGAATAGAAAAATATATGAGAGAACCTTTAGAAATGAAAGAGTCCAAATGTCATACCCTTTCAGATCCACGTAGCTTTTCCTAATGTAGACTAAAGTGTCATGCTGCCCTACTACAGAGATTATACTTTCAACTGCATAATAAATTTCATTAAGTTCATATATCCCTGTTTTAAAATCAAGGTCATGGAAAAATGAATAGGGTATCCTAGGAAAAGTCTAAGGGACAAAACACAAAACAAAACTTATGACCATATGGTATGACCCCTTGAATAAAGGTAAATCTTCTATAACCCAGAAAAATTTACCTCCGTTCCAATCCAGGAAGATGTTACTTTCAAAGTTTTGCTTGAATTTCTCTGTCTCAGGACAGCTCATTTAGAGTAGCCATAGCCCAAGTCAAAGTGCTGACTGTAGTGAACATTTTTTTAGAATAAGGCAGTAATTGAATAGCTGCAAAGTAGGAATCTGGGGATTTTGTAAGTGGTTGCTGTTGAGGGGTGTATCCTCAGAAAATAAGATACTTCCTATTTTCTGAGGATACTCCCCTTTGTAGTAACCACTTCTTACAGATTCCCAGATTCCTACTTTGCAGCTATTCATTATTCATTTATGGCTGCATAGCCTGAAAGGTTTGTGCAGCTTCTCTAGGTCAGGGCCAGTGGTAGTCAGAAAACTAGACATTTTCCTGCCAAAAGTGTCACTTTAGCTTTGACTTTTTAAAAATGACTTAAGTCTAGACACAGGGATCCTCTTTTGTGCTAAATATGACTTCATCTTCCACAACTTAATCACACACACAAGAAGATGAGATGAAACTAGGCAAAATTTTATCATCTATATAAGAGGTTTCCAAATCGCTAGAAAATAGATACATGGCTCCTCACTCTTTCTTTCTTTTTACTTCAAATGAAAACAATGACGTTATGTTGCAAATTCCCTCAGATATGTTAACTGTACAA
Source organism: Gavialis gangeticus (assembly GCF_001723915.1). Classification (NCBI taxonomy): domain Eukaryota; kingdom Metazoa; phylum Chordata; order Crocodylia; family Gavialidae; genus Gavialis; species Gavialis gangeticus. Next base: position 11,809,043 of record NW_017729024.1, on the reverse strand, counting down.
TTGTACCTCTCTTGTATAGCCATGCAAATATTAACGTGAAGATTTCATTACTAATATATTATTCATATAGTCACTGCATTCCTAATATTTTATGTAAACAAGATTTCCAAGAGGTTGAATGCATGTTAGGGTTGATAATTAGTGGAATCAATGTAGTTCTACCCTGCATGTAAGGTCAGCAGGTGTAGAGTCCTCCTGGGCCTCAGAGGCACTAAAGGGGTATTGAGGAGATATATTCAATAGGCATATTAAGGAGATATGCTCTATGGGATCCATCTATGTAGCAGCATAGAGGATTTGTTGGCTTTTGATGGTGTAGAAAGAACCTGTATCCTGAACAGCATTATTTCAGAGGACTACACATGTATTGGAGGGGTGGATACCCAAAAGTGAAGGTGTTGTTAGTGGATGTGTGATTGCTCTGATCCATCTGCCTCAGACTTGTGGTGCAGCACCAGTAGAACATAATTACCATCCTGCATCATTGCATGGAGCAGAACTTAGCTCAGTATTGTGTCTCCAACAGTGGCTAATACCAGGTAGAACAGAGGGAAGTCTAAGGCCCCGAGCATGGGTGATGTGGGATGATGTACCCTCTTTCCCCTTATAAGTCTCATCCCAACAGGCTAGAGATTGGTTTACATCTGGAAGTATGAGGCTTAAAGTACATCCTCAATGTTGGAAACACTAGCTATGATATCTCTAGATACAACTGTTATCCCTGTTAAGCATTTGCTGCTACTGTGAAGGTCTAGCAGAAAACATTTTGACTGTTTCATACCCAACATAGAAGGATTTCTTTCATCAGTGCTTCTAGAGTTCCCTTCTTTGATTTTGTGTACCCTGGCTGTGCAGCTGAACATTGACTGGGTCCGTTATACATTCACTAAGCTATAATGAAATTTTACCTCAAACTTCAACTGGTTATGAAGAGCCCTGTGAATTGCTACTCTGAAAAACAGTGATCAGATCCTACTCCACAGTAATGCTTCATAAAACATTACATTTGTAGAAACACTTTTTCTATTCCTGTAAAACCAGACATTGTATTGCATTTTACATGACATGACACATCTAATTTTTAGCCATGTTTGACCATGATTCCAGATAGGGATGCCAGGATTGTTCACAACATAACTCCAAAATGACAGCAGAAGACTGACTTGTTTTGTTTTTCCAAGCTACTCTTCCCTCCTTTAAATATTTAATAGCAACTTCTACCTCAGTGTCCAAAAGAATACCCTGACAGTTACGTATTGAATTCAGAGAGTGTGTTTTATTTTGAAAGCCTCAAAGTTTCTACAGTTAAAATACATAATTCTCCAAAGAAACTAGCACTATTAAGAAATAAAACAGTGTGTATAAAAATACAGAAGACTAGAATTTGTTATTTTTTAAGCTCTTAGTTTTTTGTAGAAATGTTTCATTTATGAAACTCTCAGGGTATGTATATACATTTACCGCCAGTGGGATCAAACAGGCTGGCAGGATCAGAAGGGCTGCTGAGTTCAGGGGGCTAGGTCTGTGGGGGTTGCTTGGCCCAGTGAGAGGTCAGGGGGCTAAACATAGCCTGGTTAGGGTCAGGGGGTAGCAACATGAAATGCTCCAGGACTGGGGCAAGTGGCTGCACATTCCCAGCCCTGGGCCTGTTCTGTGAATACATGGAGGCATGTGCTGGATCAGATTAACCACTACCTTGATCAGGTTAATCCCTTCTCAACCTCAGAGGGTAAACTAATGTACATTAGGCATGACATTTTTGCCTAATTTAAACCCTGCAAATGCCTTCATGAGTGGGCATTTAGATTGATCTAAACCTGGTTAGGTCCATCTCAGTGTAACAACTTGTACATACCAACTGTTATTAATAAATGGAATGCAAAGAATTTTAGAAGTTGCCCTTAAAACCCTCATACTTACTGTGAGGGAAACTGAGTTACAGAGGTTAAGTGTCAAATTTTATAATATGGCCTCTAATTTGGGGTGTACCCAGTTTTTGATTCTTAGATCCCTATTTTCTGTGGCGTTCAGCCTCCATGACTCCTTTTTTATTTTAGCTAAATAATTTGTACTCAACACCTTTACCAAAAACATTTAAAAAGTCCCTAGGGCTTCTATTTTCAAAAGAGGACAGTGATTTTGGGGTAGAGCTGATAGGAATGTTTTTTAGAAAGCCATAAAAAATGTTCGTTCCTTCTAAATGAAACTGTTTATGGGGAAGGGCCAGTTATAATAAATGTATTGACCTTAAAAATGTTGCAAAAAAGAGATTCAATTGTTGAAACAGAAGGTTTCAATACATTTTAAAAGAAAATTTTTTTGTCTAATAGACAAAAAAATCTGTCTATTAGATCTACAGGTATTTTAGTTTCTCACACACAGATGGTATAACAGTATGATGTGGCCTATATCATACCAGGACCAGTTGGCAGGAAGTTCCCCCCTCCCCACATAAGCAGGTGAAATAATAAGAATATTAATTTTTTAACAAAATCTCTAAGTACGTAGGAAAAGAAGCTCAAAGGTTAACTTTGATAAGCCATCCCAATTATCTTTGTGGCCTCATCCGCTTAACATGTTAATTACTCCATACAAACACTTCAACTCAAAAGAATAAGAAACCCCAAACACCCTGTGGTTGTTGTGAGTGACCATTCCTGAGTCCAGTTAGGCAGAGGGGAGCTTTGGACATGCATTTCTCTTACGTCTCAAGTGATTTCTAGTCTACTACATTAAAGAGAAAGAAGAAGTTCCTACTCGAGTTGTGCTTTGTGAGCAAGAATTTAAGTAGGTACCTAACTCCAGGGGAGAGTTTATGGCTGTGAAAGGAGGTACTTTGTGGCTTGGAGTTAAAAACTCAGCTGTCTCTGATGGATTGATGTTAAACCATACCCCTTTCTGTAGCATTTCCTATTGGCAGGGTTAGGGAGTTCCTCACTCTTGTGTCTCAGCTTTTGTGGATCCCTTTCCTAAATTCTATGCTATGCTTCAGGGATGTGATTTCAACTTGTGCAGCCATATTTCAAGTAAGTCTACAGAAGCCCACCTAGGATCCTAGGTATGAACTTAGTGGTTGAAGCCTGTGCCACCAGAACAGCATTTGTATTGATATTGGTATTGGATTAACTAGATTAAAGACAGTTTGACAATATTCACTTGAGCTTCAGTCACTCCTTTCAACTGCAGCACAGACATGCCTTTAGATGTGCAAGTGTCCCCATGCTATAATTGGGAACCTGAATTCCTAACAAGGTTAAATGCCTAGTGCTGAAGTATTTAAGGACCCACATCTACGCAGCTGGAAAGGCTCTTAACCAGGCAGTTTGCTGGAACAGTTCACTGGAAGGTAGATCCTAGAAAAAGAGTGTTTAATGGAAAAGGTGAGGGGGATGGGGAAAAGGGAAAGATTAATTGATAAAAATAAGTTTATAATGATAAACAGAGCAGTTTCCTATTGCTTCCTTCATATGAACTGAACATTCAGATCTAGATTATGAATCTTCCAGCTGTCCAAGTTTGAAGGCATTAAGAACAGGAGGTAGTACACAAAAATAGTTGTGAACTGCAGAATTACATGTATCCAGGTTTGGATTGCCAAGCTGTGCTTCAGTATAATGTTAAAGGGTGTTTGGATATGTGTACTTTACTCAAGAATATCTTTTTCATTTTCTAATTTCTGTAAACCTGTGGACTTTCTTTAATCTAAAACCAACTAAAAGAAAAATCTATATTGTTTTCTAGCTGATGTCAACAGCTTCTGCTAGTAAATGCTAAGCATTATCACAATAGAAGTGATAAATAAAAGAAAATAAATAAAATTATCCACTTCAAGTTGTTTTACAATGTTGGTTAAATTTATTACCTATATTGTAAGAGGCTGCATTTCAATAGAAGTTTTGCCTGGTAATAACAGGCATAAGTTTGTCCCTGAAGCTGTCATGAGTCCAGTTTATTGAGGAATATTTTCTCTTTATCCAATGAGAACAAGAAATCTGGCTTTTCAAGATGCACCGAAGTATTCTAGACAGATATGTTCATGTCATGACAACTGCAAGTTGTTCTTATATTTCTTTCTTTGTAGAATGCATGACACTACATTCTGAATCGGCATTTCTTTTGAGCTGAGACAACTGATTTTGTGCTTAGTCATCTAAGGCTTCCATTGGCGATGCATGGGGGTGCATGTGGACCCCCTGAGAGTGCTGGTGTACCTCCTGACAGGCTGTGCTCCTTGCTTAGGTGACAGGCGGGGGGGGGCAGGTGGGAGCCAGCCAGGGAGTGGGAGTACCAGGTGAAGCACCACTGGCAATTCTGGGAGCTCTGCGGCCATTTCCTCACCAGTGCAATCGGCCACAGGGGGGACCCCGCCCCAGTTGATGCGATCAGCTGCAGGGGGATCCTCCCCCCCACCCCCCATTGCCTTTTATGCAGCTGTGGTAAAAAAGCTTCTCACAAACACTGGGTTATACAGATGTTTGGGGAGGTTAGGAGGAGATTAAGTTGCATTAAAAATGACCAATGTAACTTAGTCTGCCCAGGTACAGACCTTAGACTTAAATCCCTAATTAGGTTCATCTAAGTGTGAACTATACAGAAGATCCTGAAGGTTAAATCATTCTAAAAATGGCCTACCCAATCTAAATTAACTGCATCTAGAAGGTATTCTAACTTAGATCAGGTCTGGTGAGACTGATTTAATCAAATTTCTGTACAGTTCCCAGCTCAGCACTGAAGCTGGGAATGCCCAGCTGCTGGCCCCAGCCGCACTTTTCTTCCTTGCCCCCCACCACTGCACCAGGTTATTTTTAGCCCCCAGGCCATTGCCCCAGCCCCAGACAGCTAACCTCCACCATGGACCAGTCAGCTGCCCCGAGCCCACCAAACTCCCCATCTCACAAGGGGAGATGCCAGTTTTACATGCATTCATCAGTGTTAGGAGCTGATGGAAGTAAGCTGGGGGTGGGGTAGGGGTGGGAAGGGTTGGTTCACCAGGGAGAGGGTTATTTGTCTGGAAGTGGGGAGGGGTTAGGGGGCTAAAAATAGTCTCAGGTCTTGGGGGGATAAGAGAGCCTCCCAACCTCCTAAAGACCCCCACAGACCCTGCTTGCCCCCTCAAATCCCACCAAACTCTCACAGACCCCAGCAACGCCCCCCAGTGATCCCTGCTAGTTCTCTCAATCCCTCATGAAGACCCTGCTTGCCTTCCCAGTCCCCCAAGCACCCACTGAAGACCTCATTTGCCTCCAATCCCTCTGCAGACCTTGCTTGCCCTCCAGTTTCTCAAAGCCCCCCATAGACCCCACTTGTCCCTGTGATATCCCCAACCTCCTCTCTGGGCCCTGTTTGTCCTTCCCAATCTCCCTAACCTCCTCCCATCTTGACTTACCTTAGATCAGGTGGTCACTTTACTCAGTCTAATCTCCCCCAACATCCCTGAATGTTTGTACATGCTGGGCGTGTCTACACATTGCTATATGGTGATGTTGCTACGGCACCATGCTTTAGTACTTTCTTTTGAAAGTACTAAAGCACGGCACAGTATGGGTGGCTATTGCACTGTGCGCATGGCTCATGGTTAGGTTTTGCTGCTAGGTCGCTGTAGCAGCTCACTATACTGGGTGTGTGCACCACTACGGTGATGTAGCTGGCAATCATGTGTAGACACATGTGATTGCTACATTGTTTTAGCGTGCTGTACGGTGACATAATGCATCACTATGTTGCCCTAGGGCAATGTGTACACACGCCCACCCAGTAAGTACTGCCTTCTACCATGGAAAGGCACAGTACCATGTCTGTCGGTTGTTTTAGTATGATGAATCCTTATGCTGTTATCAAAGCAAAATTCATAGCTCCTGCTTTCACATAAGTAAAGCAGGGACTGTTAATTCACAAATTTAGGTCCAAAATTATTTTATTTTTATTACTACTGCATGATAGTTGTGCATAGAGATCACAACTGAGATTTGGAGCCCATTGTAGCACATAGATAAGGGAGAGTCTGCTCAGAAGACCTTGCATTCAAAGTAGGCAAAACAGCCCCACAGAGGTGAAGTTACTCAACTGAATTATTTGGATTTACAGCTGTGTAACTGTGGAAAAAGTTTGACCTTGTATAAGAAAATTGTTCACAGTATCCAAGGATGAAAAAAAAACCCGTCTGGTTTATTGCTGTCCTTTTAATGAGGCAATCTTTCTCTTCACATTTTTAAGCTTTTATCTTGTAGCTTAAGACAAGATACTCTGACAACATATAAAAGTAGAGTTTGAGTTTCTTTCAGCAAAATCATGTATTGGGAATCACTTGAACTTGACCATCATGGGGTGGGGGAGTGAGCTATTATTTCAGGCATTTCTGTTCTCCTGCTACATTATCCTTGTAAGGGCAGTCTGTGATCAATTTTTTTATTTTTATTCTATTAAAGTTGTGCCTAGAGGAGCCACCCAGTGTCAAGTCTCCATTGTATACTATATCAACATGAGACCAATCATAAAATATCAGCTGGCATATATAAGAAATAAAATTACAAACCTTGATCTGGCAGGGACTCTATGCACCTGAAAGCATTTAGGTATATGAGTAGTCCCATCAAATTCAATAGGCTTACTCACATGCTTAAAGTGTGGTGTTGCAGCTAGGAGGCCTACAGAAGCATTGACTTTTTATTACAAAAATAATATAACCTGATTCAGAAATGCTGCTGCACTCCATAAATATTTTTTCTTGCTCTCAATTTATATGCTGAACTCCCTGATTGGGCTGTCTCCCTCACAGTACATCAAGAGAACCTGGGAGTTTTACGGAGGCTCCCTCATTGCATGCACAAACTGAAATATTCAGTTTAGGCCTAAAAAATTATGTGGAAAACATCTACTACTTGATTTGGAAATGGGTCTAGGAAAAAAATTAGTTTTCCTCCTAGCCTCATTCATTAAAATACTCTGTCAGTCTTGATGAAAATAGCTTTTGACCACCAGTAGTGACATGCATGTTCACCTCTGCAGGTTCTAGGCTAGAGACAGGTTTGAAATGAGTAAGTTGAACTGCTTTTTATTGAAGCAATCTAACTGGTTAAGGATTTAATAATAAAAGTTTGAACCAGGATTGGTGACGCAGTTAATCTATAATTTCAGTGGAAACCATATACAACACATTATTTCCAGTGCAAAGCAAAATGAAAATATATGATGTACAATACTTTCAGCTTGGAGTTTTGAGTTCATTTTGAAAAGAAATGTTGGAAGCGAAATGTAAAGTCATTAACTTAAATATTTAAATTAAAATATCAAGTCTTACTTATTCTATTGTTTAGAGCAGCAGCAGCAGGTGTTTAATGGAGAGATACAATCTTATTTTAACTTGCTTGTCTTGCTTTTCATTGTTTAATTGCCTACAGTGCTTCAGAATACCAGTGAATGGACAGTAATACATTCAATACTACAAACAATGTTAATGCAACATTAACTCTGAGATGTAATGGCTCCTTTAGCAATGTTCTCTCTTGCTCCTTGGTATTGATTTAGTCTTTCATTACTAGACCACATTATAGTAGGCAAAAATACCATAGGTAGGACTGAAATAAGGTATTTTCTTTGTGGAGTGAAGTTATTGGAAAAATAACCTCTGTGCTGAAAAGTAGCTATTTGATTCTGCTAAAAAAATATGTTTAAGGAAGAATATTGGGTTAAACACCCATGATAGGTTATATCTGTGAAACATGTCCATGATCTCAGTCCATGATTACCAATGCAGATATACTTTTAATGAAAAATGAAGATGACTATATTCTCTCTGGGTGTGTCTACACGTGCATATTGAAGTGATTAAACCCTTATGCCTCAGCCAGCTGTGGCAGCATCTACATGTGCGCTGCTGCAGAGTTTTTAACTTGTTTTTACTCTGCAGCAGGATAGTACTTGTAAATATAAGAAAACACACATACTGTCCTTCTGTGGAATAAATTAATTTCCTTCAGCCTAATAGGGGCATTGCTTTGTGACATTCACTGTGCAGCTAATTAGTCTACTGCACAATAAAGTCTCATGTAGATGTGCCCTTTGTATATATTTGCTACATCTAGCCAGCATTTTTCACAATCAATAAAATCAAATGGAAACATCTTATTTTTCAGCACCCGCTAAATGAATGTGAAATGAAAGTGCTACTTCTTATGATGATGTCAAAGTAAAAAAATTCCAAAAAAAAACCAGAAAATTTTCGTGGGGTGCATGTTACTGAAACAATGCACATGGAAATAATTACCACTAAGCAAATTGGTTTTAAGCATAAGCAAATTTTCCCGCTGATAAATTGTGCAGGTGGTAAAAGACATCATTCTAACAAGAGAAATTAAGTTAGCTTTTATATGCTATTGTGCCACATGGTAAAGAATTTGTCTCATTGCTGAATGGTTAATCCCAGCTGTAGAGTCTACTGAGTTTTTAAAATCTCATTTAACTGTAAAAATAAAACTAATATTTTATTGAGAAAATTAATTAAATACCTCAATACTGAAGCATGCTTAAGAAAATATTTTCTGCAACTTCATCATGCCTGCAGTCCTTTGGTTTGCCTCATAACTGAATGAACTGTAAAGTAAGGTACTCTTTCTTCAAGTTAAGTAATTTAAGGAGCCTAGTACCTAACGATATTGAACACTGAAATAAATGAAGAGACCTGAAATGTGCTAATAAATGGGCAACTAACTTTGTAAATTTAAGATGTTTACAGCTCAGCACTCCAGCAGAACTTGCTACTATTCCTGACTCAGTTGAAAAGTATTTAATTCTTTTGGTTGGCTAAGAAGCTACTCTAATAAACATGGTTTGCTAGAAACATGTTAACCTCTACTACTTATTTTTAAGAAAATCTTTAATGTGCAAGAAAGAATGAAGAATTAGTGAAGCCATATATGATATATAATCATCTTGCTACGTATGTTTTTTTATTATTTATTTGAAGTAGGGAGGCAATAAGGGATGGGGGATTCCCACAATATTGGAAATATAAAAATTACATAGAGAGACAACCTAGAGTGGAAACCTGGCTCCATAGGAACTGTACCATTAATGTAGGCAAGTTTTACCTCTGCTCTGTAAGGTTATTTATTCACATTTTCCTCTAAGCAGCATACAGCTTCTTCTCCCAGAAATAGTAATGCAGCTGAGGAAAGAGGCATGGATGGAGCTCTATAGTTACTCATTTTTCCTGGAACAGCCTTCTGGAGCTTCTTTTAGCCCCAAAAGCAGTCTATGGGTACAGTATGTTGGAGCAGCCTCAGCTGCTCCAGTTGATCTCCAAAATGGGAAACAGCCAATTACTTTAAAACTAACCATGATCCTCAGTCCCAATGAGTGGTACTTAAATCACCCTGGGCTTTCTATTCCTTTTTGGGCAACATTAAGTCTTTACATTTAAAACTCTATTCTACACATTCTTACATATATGAGTAGTCCTATCACTGTTACATTTGCTTAAGTGCAGAGCAGTATGAGCCCTAAGGAAATATTTATACAAAGCAAGGCCCTACAGGGGCAGCTCTGGGACTGAAGCAACATAGCTGTGTTAGTGAGGCACAATATTCAGGTTAATAAGCCTTCCACAGCAGAACTGATTATCCCAGGTTCAGTGACAAATTAGTTCCAGAACTGGAAACTATTTACCCATATATCTCGGACTTTGCCCAGGCCAATAAGCTCTGCTTCTCAGCAGAGCTAACTATCCTGGCAACAGCACCATGCTAATGCTGCTATGCTGTTTCTCATTGCAGAGTAAGTATTGACAATTTCAGCTTATGATTTCTCTTTACTATATTATCTGGCACAATGTACCTATATTCTATGTTTACAGTCAAGCTCCCCATCTGTATTAAACATGTCCAGTCTCTTGTCCTACCATCACAAACAAAGCATATGAGGACTGTGTGATGCATGGATGCAAACTTGTGGCAACACACAATTATTTTACATGCTTGGAGATCTGTTTTTGGCAGTGTTGCTGTTTTTTGCAGTTGCTTTGTGTGTATACAGGCATACATAAGTATTCTACTGTCTCTGTTTGCAAATCAACTGGTCATATTACTCCACATTTGATCCATAATACCAAA
>NW_017729024.1:11774398-11793937 GCF_001723915.1 Gavialis gangeticus | reverse complement strand
ACACGCAATTATTTTACATGCTTGGAGATCTGTTTTTGGTAGTGTTGCTGTTTTTTGCAGTTGCTTTGTGTGTATACAGGCATACATAAGTATTCTACTGTCTCTGTTTGCAAATCAACTGGTCATATTACTCCACATTTGATCCATAATACCAAATGGCTAGATTCTGCCATTGTCTTGATTATGACCTCAATCTGTAAGTAGTTTCTAATTCTTCATATGTTCTCCCTACCATCTTCATTTGAATTAAAGGACCTGATTCAGGAAAGTCCTTAATATATGCTTCACTTTAGACTCACAATCCTAAAGACTTTAATTAAGTTATATGTTTGCTGTATTTACCTGAATCTAAGACAAGTTCAAATTTAAGACAATTCTTCCAATAATTAGATTCCATTTGTGGAAACTGTATACATTTGTTATACTTTTCCATGCATCTAATCTAATTATTCGAGGGTCATCTTGAATTCATCTGCCCCATGCTACAGCAAGGAAAGGAATGCCAGGGGGTAGGTGGTTAGCGGGGAGGTGGTGGTGGTAGGTAAGTGGCCTGCCCCCCCTGCTGCCAAGCTCTCCACACCTGCCTCCTGTCCTGTGGTGCATGTACCCCCTTCTTTTCCCCATCTCCTCTTCATAGCCTCTGCCCCCCTGGTGCCTGCCCCTTCCAGCAGTCTGTGATGCCAGATGTGCTGTCACCACCCCCATTGCTGCATGGTCAAGCTTGGGTCAGAGTTATCCTGTGCTGTGTCCCCCATACTGGAATGGGGCCAGAGCCATGACTGATGGTAAGCAGCTGGTCAGGTAGAGGCTTCAAGGGGCAGGTTGGGGGGGCAGTTGGGGGCGCAAGTGGAGGACAGAGGCTATGGGCAGGAGGCAGAGGCAGAGACGGCAGGTGGCTGCTGTGGTTCTGACTGATTCTGACCCAGGCTTGGGGCCAGAGCCACAGCAGCTACCAGTCCCCTTTCTGAGAGCTCTCCACCCCCCATGTTGAATGGAGAAAGCCCCTCATCTTGGATCTGAGTAAACACGGTGATATGTGAAGCATAAGATTAATTAGCTTGCTAAATCAGACCTTAAATTTCTTCCTTTGTATGCCACATCAAGTGTTATCAGATATCTTTTAGATACCAATTTGGAATTATATCATAGATCTAATCTATATGAATATCAACTTAGTATTCAAACTATTTAGTTAGCAAAAATAACCATACACTATTTTTTTAAAAGCTTATACATTGAGTTGATGATATCCTAAAAATATATAGAAAAACATTTCTGAAGAAGGACTGGTATTGGGATACTGTCAGAATTTGGCCTTTATTTCTACAGGCTTGTTTAAATGTTTTCTTACGATTTGTTGTGTTTTGGGGTGTGGTTGATTTTTTTTGGCTTCATCTCTTGCAAACTGTGCAGTACATAACAGCCTATTGAGAGCAATGGCACAACATAGTCTGTATTTTCTGTGCAGTTGGCAGAGATATTTTCATTCTGTACGTTATTGGCTCTGCTGTGTGATAGCACAACAGTGCTTTTGTTATGTTCTCAGCAGAGCTATTTATATATCATGGCTCTACTAAGTACTGTTTCCTCTGCTGGTGTTCTTCCACAAAATTGTCTGTTCAAAAATGAGGTAAACATTGATGATTTTCATGGTGTGTATTGTATGCAATAAAAGTCCTCATTAAACAGTATTTTCAGTTGAAATTAAGCATGTAATATCAAAGTAATAAAATAAATCCTGTCTTTGTCAGTGAAAAGAAGCATCAGGAAGGGAAGAAAGGCATTTTGCTGCTCTGATGTTGGTGGACCAAGAAGGAAGGGATCGATGGGACAGTTCAGTATAGCTGTCAGCTTCCACACTTAAACCTGCCCACTTTTGGCCAACCAGGGAAGTTATTAGGGTATTCTACTAATCTACTAGTATCCTTTGTTTCTGTGTTCCTATTGTAACAAAAGATTCTTGCAATATTGTGCCATTTGAAACTTGTTATTCATGGTATCACATACTAAAGGCCCAACATACCAAGGACTGAAATGCTGAAAATTGTCATTGTTTTTTCCTAGTCCATTTCCTCAGGCCTAGGATACTGATGCGGTATATATATGTGTGTGTGTGCGTGCGTGCGTGCATGCGTGCGTGCGTGCGCACACACACACACACACAGTCTTATGTATAAATTTTATACTTTAAGCAATACTTCAGGCTAGAATTAAATGGCCATGACTAGTACAGTACTTTATATAAAGGCTTGACTTGTACTATTGATATAGTACTTGTAAAGTACTGTCTATCTATCTATCTATCTACCTATCTATCTATCTAGTACTGTACAAGTCAAGCCTTTATATATAGTATTGTACTAGTCACGGCCATTTAATTCTAGCTGAAAGTATTGATTGCTCAAGGAACACTTGCCAGGAGAGGGAATGGGCAGTAGCTCTTGAACCTAGAAGGAGCCTCTTGTGAAGGTCCTTTGCTGTTAATGTTATATATACATATATATTCCCTCTTAACTAGTTGTGGATTTTCTTAAAAAAAGAAAAAAAAGCCCTGACTGCTACTGGTTTTTACAGGTTTGTTTGCAGACACAAAAGTAAGCATCTCTTCTGCCAAGAAGCCCAGTTCTTTGGGTTCAGTGGCTGATCTAGCTAAAAAGTATACTGCATTTTGTGTTAGTAATGGTATATGTATAAAATGAGGAAGCTTGCAGGGATGCTAACTGTACTAAACAGTCACCAGTCACTATTTCTTGCAAAGAATGAATATATAAACATACCTTACGATATGGTTTGTCCAGTATAGTGTGGAGTCCTAATACCTGTGTCCCACAGTCCCCAGCACTGTGATTTGGAGCTGGGATTTTGAGAATAACTGCTTTGTAAATGTAGGATGGAGTTTGGACACATTGAACCAGTGCAACTGCAATGCTTGAAGCTTACCATTCATTCAGGGGAGAAACTGTTTCAGTTTCAGTTTGCATGGGGTTACTTTGGCCAAACCTAAAGATTTCATCCCAGATGTTGGAAACAATCAGTGTAATCACTGTTTTTAAAATATGTAGAACATATATTGTGCATAGAAGCAAGATACTTCATGAGCGTTACTAGAGCAAAGCACTTCAGCTAGGTGCTTCTTAAAACCTTTTCATGTAGGACAATACAGCCTTAGACTGAAGTATGTGCAGCTTCATATCCAACAATGTGTTCTTTCCTAATGCATTACCTTGGAGTACTGTTTTTCCTTTTTTTAATATGTTGCTACCAGACCTCTGAATTTTAATAACCTATCCCCAGTTGCTGATGAGGAGATACCCAGTGAGCAGGAAAGAGTTAATACCTTCATAGATTAATTGAACTTGCAAGCTTTGATTACTAATTTCTTATGATAAGTTTGCTTGCTTGCCAGGTAAGTTTACTCATGGCTGTCAGCTTTCCCTAACATTTAGAAATGAGCCTTATACAGTCATCAAACACTGGATAAAAACCTATTGCTGTGGCTCAAGTAGAAATAAATGTCTTTGTTTCATATAGGTAGAAAAGAGGCACTGTATATTTCACAAAGCATATACAATGTAGAATGCAACAAGTGACCAATTCCATTCATCAAAAGTTTATTGTAAGCATGGATAACCAGGAGAACACAAGAACCTGTGGAGCGGACAAAGATTAATTATACCTGTGCTCATACAGCAATGTTTGTGTTCTAAACAAATTATATTTGCTTGTGTTTAAACGATGCATAAATCTGATACGTGCAGATGAACGTGTGTTCAGGATGAGTGAGCACACTTGTTTGAATGTCATATTTATCCCTGTATTTTGTCAGAAAATTAACTTCTTTGGAGTTTGCGCTTGAGCTGAGCATATGGTTGTTGATCTCTGGAGATGACAGCCTATCTGAGCAATAGCTCCTTATGGCTCCAGCTCTCCTCTGCTGGCAGATGCTTTGGGCTTTTCTACAATTAAGTGGAGATCATCACTGTTTTCTTTGAGCACTGCTGTGCCTTGTACTCTGAAGTGTTTTGTTAATCACTGTCTGCCTTCGACAGAAGCTGCCAAAGCTCTCATTAAGTTTGAATTTTGAGATGTCATGCTCGAATGATGGAATTTCATCCCTTTTCTGCATGAATGGAATTGGCTATGGAAAGGTGCCAACAAAAAATCATGACACTAAAGCATATTTGCTTTGCATTTCATTGCTGAAACACAAAAGGGGGAAAAAGCTCTCTATCAGTTTGTCTTAAATCCAGTATAAGAGTTGGCTTATGCAGTTGCTTGGAAGATGATAATTGCAAGGTCTTCACCTTATCATCTGCAGGGCTTACCCTATTACCTTTTATTAACAATCTGTCATTGCCTCGTTCACACTGTGAACTTTAAACCTCTTTTCACATCCAAAATCTTTTGTGATGTATATTTATTGTTATGAGAGCATTTGCAAGTGGTATCAAAGATAATCCGTTAGAGGTAAAAAAGAAACAAAACAAAAAACTACAAAAAGAAACTAGTCCAGTTATGCAGAATTTTAAGTGGCGACAATTTGATGAACTGTAGTAGGAACAAAAATTAATGTTACTTTTGCCCTTCAAGAAGAATTGCTTGCATGTGTGTGCAAGCAGAAAACAAAATGCATCTGTTGGCTGTTTAATGATTTGCAGCGGGAAACTAAGTGTTATGGGAAATATGGTATGAAAAGACATTGCCCATTTCTCTTGGTGAATCTAATTGTTTCAGCTGTATCTGTAAAAGTAAGCCTGCAAGAAAAAAGTTAGAATAATTAACTGTAGTGCCTAATCGCTTCAGTCATAAACTGCTTAGGAATTTATTTAAGCAAAATGCACAGGCTACACTTGGAGAAAAATGTTCTGTACTATTGGACTAATGTTTTCTGTCCTGTTAACAGCCAAACTTTTAAGTGTATCATTCAGCACAAGAATGGTATTTCATTTGTGGATGTGGCTTTGTTTCTGTCATCAGGTTCTAAGAAATCCTGAAGGTGATGGTATGCATGGATTATAGAGGATGGAAACATTCCCTTTGGGTCTGGATTATTTACAAAACAGAAGGTGAGGGTAGCCATGCTTTTCTGGATAGTCTGATTTTTAGCATAATCCAATGTCCTCTAGTATAAAGCAATAAAAGCTGTATGGCTGATTCCTGAGAGGGTGATGACTTTTGTCTGAAAAGAGATGGGCAAAGAGAATTAACCACTTTATAGACATCTTGAATAGGCACCGCAGCCCTCTTGAATTGATGTAAGATGTCAAGTATAGAATAAGAGGCCTTCCCATTTACATGTAACAGGATCAGGCTTCATCCTTTCAGAGTAGATATTAAAAGATGCACAAATTCCTCTTGAATCATGCGCCTCTTCTGATTTTCTTTATTTTGCCAGTAAAATGCACACTTAAGGCTTTCCAATAGGATTTTAGTTTCTTTAACTAAACAATCCACCTGAAATTTCATAGGCATGTGTGTAACTTGTAACTTAAATCTTGATTGATCCTGTATGGTGAATAAACTTGTAGGTAATACACTCATATTTCACAAAGGGTCAGGGTTCTACTACTGATTTAGCTAATAATGATTCATAGCTGAATTAGTATTGAAGCTAGTGTTTCTAGCCTTTAAAGGTCAACACTTTAGAAACACCTAACATGTATAAGCATGATGATGCTATGTATTTGTGCAATACATAGAATAGGCATCAAACCAATTTCTATCTTTCTGGCTGAGATGGTTGTCAGAGCTAATAGTTCTGGCCTTATCCACTGGTGACCTTTAAATGTAACTTGTTGGGTGACTATCCAGAGACATCAACTCCATCCTACTGGATTGTCCCAGACAATGTCCCCTACTGAAAAGCACTTCATCAAAATGATTCATATACAAATGTTGTGGCCAGTGGTAGGCTGAGATAGACTTACCAATTAATAAAGAGTATCCCAATGTTTGTCACAGTATTTCATGATAAGCTTCATATAAATGGCCTATTACACTGCTAGAAGCAGTTATCAAAAAGAAACGTACATTTAGAAATATGTATGTAATCTGTTCTTTAGAGCAGAATCCTGCTGTTTGGTTCACATGTGCTTATCTCAGACAGAAGTTACACTTCAGCTGCTTGCTAAAATATTTTAATTATGTTCTCTGAGAGTTTTTTGTACTGGAAAATGTTGCCCAAATGCAGATCCTCAAATCTTTCATGTTTCAAATGGCACTAGCAGAAAACCTCAGCAATCTTTTCAAAACAATGTGCAACTCGAACAGGGTTTGCTTGCAGAAATGGAGACTGTTTCAGTCTTGCAAGTCAATACTATTCTGCACATGGAGCTTGATTAGAAATTTTTGGTCAGTGTGAATGTGCAATTGATGCTCAATTCTTGTAAATCGGCACTGCTCTACTGCCTTCAATGCCTTTACACCTTCTATACTAGCTGAGGATCTAGTTTGCTGCTTCATGGATTTTGGATAATCTTTGAAATGTGTTTCCACAAAATAAATATATGTATATCTCCTTGTGACACGTAACCTTGCACCCATATGTTATATGCTACTTTCAGGGAGAAATGTTCTCAAATGTGCCAGATTGATACTGTGAAATTTCAAAAGAAACACAACTCAGTATGAATAGTCAGAAATGCATATACATCCAAGATGATAATTTGACATCTTTTGAAATAGGATGCTTTTGGGATGAGTAAAATGGAAACAATTTTCCTCCATTTATTGGCACCATGTGTGAGAGAATATAAACCCAAATATGAAATGCTGATCCAAAACATGAGAAGGGGCTTGGAGCAATTTTTGCCCTGCTTTATATATGTCTTTGAAGGGAAAAGCAGTCATGTCACACACCTTCTTTGAACTGTGGTATACCACAAGTTAATAATGACATAGCACAGCTTGGTGGCATTCTACAGTTGAAACTGCAGGAACATGACATGCATTTTTCTTTAGTTACATGTCACAAAATACTGCAGTACCTTATTTCTCCATTTGTGGAATACAATTTCTAAGAGAGAAACAAAATTTGATGAGCGGGACTAGTAGTGTGGTGATATGCTTCTATATAAAGTATGATATTCCTGAAAGAAGTTCAGATTCATAGAATGATCTTCCATTTTACTGGTTAGCATGTTTGTCCTCCAGCAAAAATGCTTATTCTATTTGCTTGTTATGAGTGCTTCTGTTCACATATTATATTAGATTCTATCTAAAGAAATGCCTATCAGAGAATACTTACTGTTGCCAGCAGATCTCAAGGGAAGTAGTTCTTCCCTTCTATTCACTACTGGTGAGGCCACATCTGGAGTACTGTGTTCAGTTTTGGGTCCCCTGCTACAGAAAGGGTGCGGGCAAATTGGCGAGAGTCCAGTGGAGGGCAGCAAAACTGGTTAGAGGGCTGGGGGTCATGACTTATGAGGAGAGGTTAAGGGAACTAAGCTTATTTAGTCTGGAGAAGATAAGACTGAGGGAGGATTTAATAATAGCCTTCAACTACCTGAAGGATTGTTACAAAGAGGTTGGACCTAGACTGATCTCAGTGGTGGCAGATAACAGAACAAGGAGAATGGTCTCAAGTTGCAGCAAGGCAAGTTTAGGTTAGATATTGGGGAAAAACTTTCTCACTAGGATAATAGTAAAGCACCGGAACAGGCTACCCAGAGAGGTTGTGGTGGGTATTCTCTGTCCTTAGAAGTTTTTAAGACCCAGGTAGTCAAACTAGCTGGGATGATCTAGCTGGGGTTGGTCCTGCTTTGAATAAGGGGTTGGACTAGATGACCTCTTGAGGTCCCTTCAAACCTTCATTTTCTATGATTCTATATATTTTTAGGAATATCCTATCTATTCTTGTACACAATAACTGGTAATAATTAATGTTCATCATGTGCAGAGACAGTTAAAAGGGAGAGTTAAGGTAATATTTTTTCCAACATGGAGATCTTTCTAGCAGTAAGAAATTTCCAGGTTTTGGTGTGGACTATTGATCTCATTCAGGGCTCATCTGAAACTATATTTTATGCTGGCATTGCTCCATGAACCTTTTCAGTTTAGTTACTCTTGATCAGTGCTGATATAAATAAAGTAATCATGGGTGTTTCACCTGTTACCCTTTGCGATGTTATTTTTAGTGAAAGCAAGGAATATTTTTTTAAAATCTCCTTTTTCCTGCAATTTTTAAACCCCTTCTGAATAAACCATTGCTTCTGCTGTAAAAAGTGCTACATTCTTAAGTATTTAAATGTGGGGAATGCCTCCTACCCTATGTTACCCTATTTTGCTTAGTTTGTATTGCAAGTTCTAAGTACTATCTTCTAATAATTTTAGCTGTCACCCTTCCAATTATTTCTGTTTACTTTAACTGAAGTCACAGTGGATATTAATATGCTTTTGAAACTGCTAAAATAGGCACATTGATGAAGGGAAGCAGGTATTTCTTGAAGCACCTGTAAGCCTTTGAACTCTATTTGAAGAAAAGGAAGCGACATTCTTTTGTTTCTGGAAGATGGGAGAAGAATGAAGCATATTCCTTAGCATTTGTATTAGGAAATGTGTATTATAATCACCAGTGTAACGTACCAGTGCAAAGCAGATGTTATATGTTGTTGCATACACTCAGCTCCTCTGGGAGTCACGGGTGCTTAGCACCTTTTAGGATGAGTTACTAAGTTACATCTTTTCCCTACTGACCCAGCTGTGGGATGTATGCACACTCCTATGCTCTCTCACACACACTGTCTTATATATGTGTGTGAACGTGTACACAAGGATACATACACACAGATATTAAAATAATGTATCTCTATACTTTTAATAATCAAGAACAACTTGTATTTAGGCAAGCCCTGATATGGAACCAGGGCAGTTTACCAGCTCAGCCTTCCAGTGACCGCCCCTGTCTTGAACCTAATATACCAGCTGATACACCAGTCCCTCTGTATTTTTAAAAAAACAAAATGCAACACTAGATCCACTAGGGTTTTCATTTCCTTTTGTTTCTTGAAGGAAGCTGGTCACTCTAGAAGCTGAAGATTTTTATTTATGTACAGAAGAGGAACATCACAGGCGACAACTATGCATTTCTTTTCACGCTGCATTCCCAATATGTTTCAACCCTTGACCTGAAGAGGCAAGGATGTACTTCTCTCTGAGTGACTTTTCAGTCCTCACCATTTGTGCGGAAAACTGCCAGTATGGGTGTCAGTTTTTTCTACTTGTGACAGAGGTTTTGTACTGTGAATTTTTTCCATTGGGAATCAGTTCGAGACTCTCACCCTAGTTTACATTTGTGACTGTGAGGAATAGCTCAACATTCATTGAGAGGCAAAATTAAATATAAAGTCTTAAAATGATAATGGGCAAAAAAGGAAATAACAACAAAAGAAGGGGCAAAATTAGTTATTTTTATCCATTTCTTTAAGCTACTTGTAAGGGCTCTGACGTATGTGTGTTAGCTTTTTCATAGTAGGACTGTGTAAGGGATTAAGGCAATTCCTTTTTTAAGAAACAAATATTTCAGTATTTGAATACAGCAAAATATAACATTAGATTTGAATAATCAAGTGGAATAATGCTGCCTTCAGCAGTTTGCTTTGTCTTAATACAAACACTTTCTAAAAAGAAATTAGATTGATGGTTTTTCCTGAAAAGAGTGGAAGCCAAAGATGACATGTGGCATGTTCTCCAAATCAATGTTTTAAGAAGTCTTTAGAGATCAGATGTGAAACTGGAAGAAGTGTGTGTGTGTGTGTGTGTGTGTACGCGCGCATGCGTACATGTGTGCTTTTCTTCCTTTCTTTTATACCTCAAGTTTATTGAGAATATTTTGTGAGATTTTGATGCTGTCATCTCTGAGCCTAGTCTAAACTTAGACCCGATCTGAATGCCATCTGTTTGGTCTGTGTCTAGTTTATGATGAAATACAAAAACCAAACAAACGATTATGTAACCTTTAAGGTATAGATTTTTAAGTAATTAGTGCCAAATGTTCCTGCTGTAGGCTACTTCTCTGCTGGAAGTCAAGAATGCAGTCACATGTCCTAGATTAGCATCTTGTGACCCACTTTTCATATTTGTGATTTCCAGTGCTGGTAATAGTATGGACCCAAAATGGACCCCCCTCCACCTGCTACCCAAATGACAATTGATTGGGATGGAGTACTTAGTGTGAGGAGTTCCTCAACATCAAAATTCACTCTCCATCTTTGGTTCTGAGGTCTGGATTATTTAAACCACCTATAGGTGTTGCAAAAATAATCTCATTTTGGAACACTGGAAAATGAGTGGATTAAGGGTAAGCATATTTTATGAGGGACTACTATAGGTACCATCTCTATAGTGCATAACTACTACTCTGAAACTGCACAGGCAGTTTGCTACACATGTTGAGAGTTATCTGTCACATTTGGTGCCTGAAGCTTGGAATAGACATTTAATAACGTGCTATTTATTTATTTAAGTTTATGTTTGGTTTCATTTAGCTTGCACTTAACACAGCACGAGTAAAATGAATTTGTATGTTGTGGATGTGTAATTCTAAAGAATAGATTTAAACACTCTCTCTCTCTCTTCCCCTTAAGGCTATGATTTAGTATTAAACTTAAGTATATGCTTAATTGCTTTTTGCATAAATATGGATTCAAATACATACTTAAGCCTCATTGATTTCCGTGGGAGTTGAGCAGGTACTTAAGGTAGATCAGGTACTTAAAGTACTTTCCTTAACAGATGCCATCTCTTATTTTTATGGGAGTTTAGCATGACATTCTAGCATATGCTTTATTAGTGGAGTTTGCTAAAATCTAATCCTGCAAGGTTCTGAGTATTCTCAGTTCCATATACCATTTACACCTTTACAGTTTATGTTATGTGGATGGCTAGCTATCAATGGATTAATGTTATAGGAACCCCGTTGTTAATTTTCCCCCCTCATTTGATAAAATGTAAGTTAAAAAAAACAGTCACATCTCTGAAACAGAAAAGTGAGCACAAACACATGCATATGGTATGTTTACATAAATATATTTTTAAAATTAATCAAAACAGGTTTGTTTGTTTTTTTACAATATTCAGGTTTCCTTTCTCTAGCAAGCTTCTTTTTACTGCAACTCATATTATTATTTCAAGTGTTTTCTGTTCATGCAAAAGGTAAAGGATTTTTATTAATGTGAGCTATGTTTAATTTATAATTTTCCCATTATGTGCCGGCTCAGCCCTTTCATCCTGAATACATTCAGTAGTGTGCATACTTCTCATTCCACAGATCAGAACAACATATTTTAAACAGTTGTTTTTCTCTTTGACTAAAACATTTTAAGGAGATATCTATATAGACATGCAAAGTGTAGCATCAAGTAATGGAGATCTACTATAGAAGTCTATGCATACATTATTAGTCAGACTGCAGAGAGATTTGAAGCAGAAAAGACGTTAGCTCAGCATAATGAATGTCTGCCAGCCATTTTTTATAATGACTAGCTGCAGTTCTTATTGTATGTCAAACCTTATGCTGTGCTGTACTGTTAGCTTGCTTGTTTGGCACAATCAAATGATGTAATGTATCCCTAGAAGTCTAGCTGGATCAAAGAAATTTACTGGAGAGTTTCTTCTGCCAGTTGTACTGCTGTGTATTTTGCTGGATTTATAGTGCAGGTGATAACTGATACATGATCACTTATCATCATTTATAATGCATTGTTCTTGATCTGCAGTAAAGGCATTACTAGTACGGACAGCTTTGCTGGCTCAAAAAAACCCCCATTTAGATATTAAATAGACCAGCAGGTATGCAAAGAAAATCCTCCTTCACATTGTAATATTGACTTGAACTCATTGAAGTAAAAGCTGTAGTTCAGCAAAAGGCAACTGATTTTCTCCCTACCAATACATTAGCATGAAACACTATAGTCCCTCACTTTTAACTGTGTTGCTTATTAAAATTAAGGATTTCAGTAGTGTGTGAATCAATAGTTAAAATGTAATGTAACCTTTCTTTCAGATACAGTTCAAGAATGTACTAGTCTCAACTGTATAAAAGATGCATATCCTGTGAAGCATGCTTATATTTACTTATGATCTCTAACTTCTACAGTAGCGTAGAAGGACAATAGAAGTGTACAGTATGTGTATTCACTTTGGTGATAAATGCCTTATTCCTTCTTTAGAGGATTATTAAAAGAGTTCTCTGGAGGAATAAAATGGTGGAAGTCACACATTTAATAGCTCAGGTACAAAGAGTCAGATTGTGCCAGTTGGCAAAAGTTAGCAGGAAGCTGTCACAATAAATGGCAGCAGCTGCTCATAGTTCTAAAGAGTATGTCCCAGTCAGAACTGAAAACTGATGGCATCTACATTAATACTACCTTAATGGTCCATCTGCTGCTCCATAGGGTCCCTAGCTGCTGTATGGAGTCATAGGCATTTGACAGGCAGTCTCTGTATGCCAGACACACATTGTGCCAAATGTTTTAGGCTGCTTCATATCATTCTGATCTGTCAAACTTCCCTACGCATTTATCAGGCAAGGAGTTATGAGGTTTTTTTTTTCTACACATCATTGGCTTTTAGCATTGGGGCAGCCAGGAACTTGGAAGGAAAGTTATTTTGGTTACCCCTTTTTATTGATGAAGCAAGAAAAATAACCCAGCTTTCTGATGCACCGTTGTTGCCGTGTTCGCAAAACACCGTGACAAACCCTGTGGAGAAATCAATCACCAGTATTTAGATTTAATGAATCTTATTTTATTGAAACAGGTAACACATAAAATACAAATAACAATTACAAAAAGCAGAACATTGACTTGGTACTATAGCATTTGCTAAAGACCAGTTTATTTTTAAACTGGTTGCATAAGTATGTAAGAATTTTGTTTAAAAATAGGACCTAAGTGTACCTGAAACATCTTCATGGGTCCTTGGTAATTTTGTATTAGTAACGTTGGGGAAATTATTAACGTAGTGAAATACTGTCCATATAATAGCCACTTCTCATGCTCTTGAGACATAAGTGAACATAGTCTAACCCATCACAGGAACATTAATATCTTTCTTTTTTATTTTTTAAAAAAAATACCTTGATGGTACATTATGAGTATGACTTTACTTATATAATATGCACATTAAAAATCAATACCTTTAAAGTTATCCGTAAAAAGTCTGCAGCATTATTATCTAAATGTGAAATCAAGCAAAGCTGTAAAATATCTGTTACATTAAACCCTCCACTGCCTTCGGACAAACACTCTATATCCTGCAAAAGCTACTGGTATTATCCTTTGAATGTACCTTGCTTCCAGTAAAACTGGAAACTTGCAAAATTTGCTTTTGGAGGTTTGTACAGCTTCTTTGAAAATGCATTGTCTATTTAAATTTGTCATTTCTGTGAAAATGTTGAAGATAGCGCAGAAAATTGTCCAGGCTATCAGTAATGATTGAGGTATAAATGCTTAAAGAGAGAGATCAGGATGTCAGCAAAAATGTCACCACTGCTTTTCGCAGTGCATGTTTTGATTTTTCAAGCTGGGTTCATTGGGATCAGGCAGTTGCTTGAAATTGCATGATATTGCTTTTGGTTTCCAGACTGACTCACACATGTGATATGGAAAATCAACAGAAGCCTCTTTGACTCAGTTTCTCAAGAGAGGCTTCATTTTTTCTCTGAGTTAGTTATGGGAACAAAAACCAACAGATTATCCAAAGCACTAGATATTGTTTATAGTATTTAGGATCTTGAAAGCTCTTGCATTTTCCTATATAAGAATTTTTTATTGTGTGGTGGTGTTTTTTTAGGGGAATAGAGATCACTGTCTCTGTGCTGTCTTGTGCCTGTAGTGTCACAGACTTCTTCTGTTTTCCTTACGCACCGAGGCCTGCCCTTCCCTAGGCCACAGCCTTGTTTCATCTGCTGATTCCTGCTGTCCTGATTTACGCAGCTTGATTAACTTTTTATATTGTGGATATAAAACAGTATATATTACCTATATGCCATTGTACAAGGAAAAGATAGTGCTTTGGGAGTAGCACTTTAGGAGCTCCACGTTCAATGCAAAGGAACAGGGACAGGAACAGTAACAGAAAGTTCAGGAAAAAGGAAGTCATTTATCCAGGTGCAGCTCGGGTACACGCAGGGGTATGACCTGCCCTTCAGTGAAAGGGATGGTGGTCAGGCAGTGTACTCTGAGAGATGGGCCTGCCACCTGGGAGCAGTTCCCTCTCCTCTCTACAGAGCCAGGCCGAGACCAAGTGCTTAACTATATACACATTTATTGCTACAATAAATAAATAAATAAAAATAAGGAACATTAAATATTTACAGTAAAATTAATGTGACACCAACCATAATAACCTGCAATCAACATATTATACCACTTCTAAGGACTACAAAAACATAAACCAGGTGACTCGCAGCATATACAATAATTATTCCCGTCCCCGCCCTCCAGAAAAACAAGCATTAACACATTGGAACAGGTACGTCAAGGCATCAACACAATAAACACACATGAGGATCAACTTAAATAACCCAGGTAAACTCGTGTCTCTCCCCAGCGTGCTGAGCACGCTCCCCTTTTATACACTTCAGGGTCTCCACCCCCAAAGTTCTCCGGACTTGACTGGGTGTAGTCTTGAACCAGGTCCAAACTGCTCCTTGCCCCCTCCCTTTGGGGAAAAGGCATGGCCTTGCCTTCCCTGGCTTGCTTCTGATTGGTGGATGGTCTCCAGCAATCAGAATTGCAGAATCTCGAGCCCAGGACTCATCTGGAGCTCAAGAGTTAATTCTGCTACATACGAGACTAAAAGTTGTCAGCAGGTCCTCAATTTGGGCCAGTAACGTAACTGAGGGGGGTGGGGGGATTGGGGCAGAAGCCCCAACCCCCCACCTTTTTTTGGGAGGGGGATGAAAAATAGTTGCCAGCTATTTTTGGCAACTGCTGCTACTATCAGCCACTGTAATAGCCACTGACCAGGGCATCGAGCTGCCCTGCTATACCTCTGATTTGGACACACGTGTTTTGAAGTGCTAGTGAGATTTAAGTGCAGGATTTTCCAGATGCATTAATCCATCCAGAAATAGATGAGCAATACTGCCATGACTTGATGCTGGTAGAGAATGGGGAAGCAGCTGGAACTAAATGAGCATTAACAGTTATTAGGAAATTCCAAAAGCAATTGTAATGGTACTAGCTGAACCATGCTGCTGCTTTGGCGCAGGTATTTTTCTAGAACTTCATTTAGCAAATAATTTAAATGCATGTGAATTTAGGCACACACATAGGCTCCTTGAACCATGTTTGCTTAAAGTTACCCACCTAAATAAGTACCTTACTGGATAAGGACCTTCATTTGCTGTCACTGTTGTAGTAACTGCTAATGTAATATCATATAGCAGTTGCGGAGGGAGGGCACGATGCTCAGTTTTGCTACTAGAGTTACAGTATCTGCGTGCAGTGCATAGATCACAATCATGTTTACATTAACAGTAGGACCTTCTTGGAAAAAAAACAAAACGTGCCCCCTAATATGCTGCTATTTGAACAGTTCTCTGTGTACAATTGTGCACATATCTTTCTCCTCTAAATTGCCTGATTTTTTTGCTATGAGTCCTGTCTGCAGGCTTGGGCTTGGCCTACATTTCTTTATAATCTAACCCTTGATACTCTTCATTAATACCAGCTGACACAAGGGCTTGCAAGCTGTCTATAGGGACTCTCAGTTGTTGGCTGGCAGGTTGGTTGTGGTAAATTCTCTCTCACGCAATGTTTCTCAGACTGCTGGTATTGTGTGTGTGTGTGTGTGTGTGAATCCACAAAGTGGGTTAGCTCTTCTTAGAAGGCATTGAGAAAAAACTTTTGAAAAAGGAGGCAAAACTGCATCATCATCCTGTTGGAGACCATTTTCCTTTATATACATATTTGTCAGAATTCAGATTCCATGTAATCTGTGATGCAACTTTAAGGATGTGATCTCACTCTCTTGATTCAACAAGGGTTGGTTCCTTATATGTTTCATAGTTAGGGCCTGGAAGGGACCTTACAGATCATCGGGTCCAGCCCCCCTGCACATGGGCAGGAAAGACTGCCAGTTCAAATGATCACAGCAAAATGGGCGTTAAGATGTTTTTTGAAGATCGCCAGGGTGGATGACTGTACTAGTTATGGGGGGAGCCTGTTCCAAATACTCAGCACTCAGCTTGTAAAGAAGTTTTTCTTACGGCTAGCCTGAAGCGATCTTCAATCAGCTTGTGCCCATTATTTGTTGTGCTCCCCTGAGGGGCCTTGCTGAATAGTTGCTCCTCCAAACACTGATGTGTATGCCCCTGATCTTTATTAATGATATTTATGTTGGTATGAGGAGCAGACTGGCCAAGTTCACCAATGACACCAAACTTTGGGGTAGAGCTTCCAAAACTGAGGACAGGATGGTGATCCAGGCTGACCTACACAGGCTCAGAAAATGGGTAGATATAAACCTGATGGTGTTCAACACTGAAAAACGCAAGATACTCCACCCTGGGGGAAAAAAACCCTGCAGCACACTTATAGGCTTGGTAGTGCTATGCTTGCTAGCACCATGGCCGAAAGGGACTTGGGGGTCGTGATTGACCACAAGATGACTATGAGCCACCAATGCAATGTCACAGCTGGTAAAGCGAGCAAAACTCTGGCTTGCATCCATAGATGCCTCTCAAGCAAATCCCAGGATGTCATCCTCCTGCTGTACTCAGCCTTGGTGAGGCCATAGCTGGAGTACTGCACCCAATTCTGGGCTCCACAATTTAAAAAGGATGTGGAGAAGCTTGAGAGAGTCCAGAGGAGAGTCACGCACATGATCAGAAGGCAGGAGAACAGGTCTTATGATGAGAGGCTGAGAGCCATGGGACTCTTCTTCCTGGAATAGCGCAGGCTCAGGGGGACCTGGTGGCTGCTTCTAAGTATATAAGGGACCTCAGGGAATACCTGTTCACCAGAGCACCCCAAGGGATGACAAGGTCAAATGGTCACAAACTCCTCCAAGACCATTTCAGGCTGGACATAAGGAAGAACTTCTTTACTGTCTGAGCCCCCAAGGCCTGGAACAGACTGCCACCAGAGGTGGTGCAAGCACCTACTCTGAACCCCTTTAAGAGACATTTGGATGTTTATCTTGCTGGGATCCTTTTACCCCAGCTGAAATACTGCCCCTGGGGCAGGGGGCTGGACTCGATGATCTTATGAGGTCCCTTCTAGCCCTAATATTTATGACATTTATGATATATACTTATAGGCTGCAACCAAGTTCTCCCTGAGTCTTCTCTTCTCCAGGCTGAACAATCCCAAGTCCATCAGCCTCTCCTCATACATCTTGGTCTCCAGGCTTCTAATCATGCATCTGGCTCTCCTCTGGAGTCTCTCAAGCTTCTCCACATCCTTCTTGAAGTGCAGCATCCAGAACTGGATGGAGTACTTTGGTTGCGGTCTCACCAAGGCTGAGTAAAGTGGGAGGATGACATCCTTTGCCTTGCTCGAGATGCCTCAGTGGATGCATGCCAGTGTTTGGTTAGCTCTGCCAGCTACAGCACCATATTGGTGGCTCATGTTTATTTTGTTGTCAATCATGACAACCAGGTTTCATTCAATTGTGGTGCTGGCAAGCAGAGCATTGCCAAGCCTGTAAGTGTGTTGTGGGTTATTTCTCCCCAGATGGAGCACTTTACATTTCTCTGTATTAAATGACATCAGACTGAGGTCTGTTCACTTCATGAGCCTGTCCAGGTTGGCCTGTATTGCCAGCCTGTCTTCAAGCATGACGGTGCTTCTCCACAGCTTGGTGTCATCAGCAAACTTTGCCAGATTGCTTGTAATACCTGAATCCAAACTGTTAATGAACATGTTGAAGAGCACTGGTCCAAGTACTGACCCCTGAGGGGTTGCTGGTCGCTCTCCACCATGACAACTCAGTTTCATCAACCAGTACCCTTTGAGTCCTACCACAGAACCAGTTACCTAGCCACCAGACCATGAAGTAGTAGAGGCCGCATTTTCCCAATTTGACCATGAGGACATTGTGGGAGCCAAGGTCAAAGGCCTTTTTGAAGTCTAAGTATGTAACATCAACCTCATTTCCTTCATCCAGCTGGTGAGTAACCTGATCGTAGAAGGAAATGAGGTTGGTCTGCCATGACCTGCCCATGATGAAGCCATGTTAGCTACCCTTCAGAATACTGCCTTCAGTTAGCCTGTGTGTGATAGTTTCTTTAATGATTTTCTCCAGGATTTTACCTGGGATTGAGATCAAATTGATTGGCTTGTAGTTTCCTGGGTCCTCCCTTCTCCCTTTCTTAAAGATAGGTACTACTTTGGCTTTTTCCAGTCTTCTGGGACCTCTTTTGACCAGGAGTCTTCAAATAACTGTCATTGGTTGTGTGATGACATCAGCCAGTTCTTTTAGCACTCTTAGGTGTGGTTTATCTGGTCCAGCTGACTTATAGATATTTAGCCTTTGTAGGTGTTTCCCCACAAGATCTATATCAACTATGGGATGGAGGACACCACCACCACGGTCATCCTTTATCTTGTCAAGCAGGCTAATACCCTTGGAATGGTGGAATACCAACACGAATTATTCATTCAGAAGTTTGGTTTTGTCCTGGGTGTTTGTTAACAGCCATCCCATTGCATTTATCAGGGGCCCTATGCTTCCCTTGTTCCTTTTGTGACTTTCTATGTATCTAAAGAAGGCCTTTTTGTTGTCCTTGATTCTGGTTCCCAATTTATGTTCGGTTAGTGCTTTCATTGTCCTGCTCTGCTCCCTACAGATGAGGGTGGCTGCTGAGTAGGGCTGTATGCAGCTTTGGGTGGTGATTCAATTCAGAGAAGATTTGGCCTGATTCAGTGGCCAAATCTGAATTGAATCAGGGGACCAATTTCAAGGTCTGAATCAATTCAAATTCTCCGAATCTTCAGAAAAGATTTGGAGAGCTATGGAACTATAGGCCAGTCAGTCTTACCTCAATCCTGGGTAAGCTTTTTGAGATAATTATCTCGGTGCATGTTGGCAAGGGGCCAGCAGGGGAGATTATGCTTAGGGGCAACCAACATGGGTTCATTAGAGGCAGGTTGTATCATACCAACCTGGTGGCCTTCTATGACCAGGTCATGAAATCCTTAGATGCAGGTGTAGCAGTGGATGTAGTCTTTCTGGACTTTAGGAAGGCCTTCAACACTGTCTCTCACCCCATTCTCATTAAAAAAAACAAGGAGACTATGGCATTGACACCTACACAGTCAAATGGGTCACTAGTTGGCTGGAGGGCCGCACCCAGAAAGTGGTGGTGGATGGGTCTTTTTCCACCTGGAGGGATGTGAGCAGTGGGGTTCTGTAGGGCTCAGTCCTTGGGCCTGCACTGTTCAATATGTTCATCAGCGACTTGGACGGGGGTGTAAAAAGCACCCTGTTCAAATTTGCAGATGACACTAAGATGTGGGGACAAGTAGGCATGCTAGAAGGGAGAAATAGGCTGCAATTGGACCTAGACAGGTTACAGGGGTGGGCAGATGA
>NW_017729024.1:11773090-11773637 GCF_001723915.1 Gavialis gangeticus | reverse complement strand
CCACCCCCCTGCTCCCCCAGCCCCACCATGGCTGCCCCAGCCTCTAAAGAAAAGCTGCAGTGCTCACCGGGTGCTGCTGGGCAGGGGGCAACCCTGCTTTCCCCCGCTGCCCCCTGTTGCATGGGGAGCTCTGCCATGAGCCCCCTGACTCCCCTCACTTCTTCCAGTCCCCCCACGGGTGCCTCATCTAGGTCAGCTCTGGCCCTTCAAGGAAAAAAATAAAACCTGAAAAACCTTGGGAATCTCCGCTCCTGGGGCAGCCTTGGAGATTTGGGGTGCTCGTGCAGAGCCCCCCCACATGGTTTGGGGCAGTGGGGATCACCCCCCCCACTGGCAGGAGTGGTGAGTGTGGGGGTTTTCTCATTTTTTTGTTTCTTAAAGGGCCAGAGCTGGCCCGGGCAGTGCACATGTGGGAGGGTTGGGGGAGCTAGGTTGGGTTGGGGGGATTGTGAAGAGCGTGGGGCAGTGGGAAGCGGTGGGTTTTACTCCCCAACCTGGCAGCACCCAGTGAGCCAGGGCTTTTTTTTTTTTTTTTTTTTTTTTTTTT
>NW_017729024.1:11771692-11771970 GCF_001723915.1 Gavialis gangeticus | reverse complement strand
AAGAGGAGACTGGATGAACACCTTGCTGGGCTCGTTTGACACTAGTACTCTTTCCTGCCATGGCAGGGGGTCAGACTTGATGATCTGCTCAGGTCCCTTCCAACCCTACCAACCATGAAACTATGATTCAGGCAGTCCTCAGTGGTTGTGGCAGGGAGCAGAAGCCCAACTTGGAGTTGGTAAGTACTAGTGGGGGCGGTTGGGGGAGAAGGGAGAGGACCATGGGGGAACTCCTGCCTGCTCCCCCAAACCCACCCCCCTGCTCCCCCAGCCCCACC
>NW_017729024.1:11769706-11771413 GCF_001723915.1 Gavialis gangeticus | reverse complement strand
TTTTTTTTTTTTTTTTTTTTTTTTTTTTACAAAGATCAGGAGCTGGGGCAGGCAAGGCAGTCATTGCTGGGCTGAGGAAGTGGTGGCGGATGGGCCTGGCTGATTCAGAGATTCAGTAGCAGCTGAATCAGATTTGGCCAGATTGATTTGGGACAGTGATTCAAATCACCAAATCGAGTCACTGCCCCCCCGAGTTGGCCAAATCTGAAGCAAATACAGCTTCTTTGCACCAGCCTGCTGCTGAGTACTTCTTTTTGGTAGTTGTTCCTGACTTCAATCCATTGTAGGCTACTCACTTTAATTTCAGGAGGTCCATGACTTCCCTGCTGAGCCAGCGGGGTCTCCCCGCTCTTTTGCTGCCTTCCTTGCAAGAGGAAATAGGTTTTCTTTGAGCTTTTAGGATGGCTTTTAGGTTTCATGCTGTAAAACTGTTAGTAGCTTTCCCAAGTCAAACATAAATTACCTCCCACCTTAACCAAACAATAAATAAATAAAGTTTGAAACTTTCTCTTTTCTTCATGCAGTTTTCATAACTTTCGCTAGATATGTCTGTATCATAAATTTAATTTTGCAAAAGATCCTTTTAAAAAGATAGTCAGTCCACTTCCACTTAAATGTACAATCTTTGAAGAATAGTTTTTGATATGTTTTGATATAGAAAGTGAAGCTGCATGAAGTTGCATGTCATGAAGTTCCAAAGAATATAATAATTAGTTTGCAAAATCATATGAAAATTAATCAATTTTGTTAGACCCTTAATGGTTGATATACTTGGACTGACCCTCCTTTTAGAGAAACACCACCTGCTTTTTCCCTACTGGTCATTACAATAGGTTAATAAATATTGTTCCCAGTGAAACTTTTTACATTCAAGAATTTCCATGGCTTCAAACAGTTAAAAAAAAAGATCCAGTGGAAATCTGCATCACATCAGACTAGGTTGAGGTTTAAATTAATTGGGGTTGAAGTGAACACTTGTACACATCTGTGATTGATTGGAGCCACTGCGGTACCCTTTGGCACCCCAGCATGCCTTGCTTCCACCCAGCCTTCCCCACCAGGGAGATGCTCTGAGACTCAGGCTGCAGTCTACTGCTGTAACCCAAGTAACACAGACTACTCCCCCTGACAAGCTAAAGGTCTGGGAAAGCCCAGCTCCTGTCCACAGCTGCAACAGCCTCAACCATCCACTGGGCTTTAAATGCTACCCCACTTTGATGTTATAAGCATGAGCTTCCATGTACTATTTTGGGATGGAGAGGGGTGAGATTTGCTTCCCAGTGCACTCAACAGCACTACACTTGCAGCTTTGTGCAGGGGCTGAGAGCAACAGCTTCAAGTGTGAAAGGGGGTAGATTCTCCTCCCCCTTCCCCCATAGCCATCGAGCCCTATGCCTGCAGCCCAATATGAGTGATGCAGGCATGGGGATCTTCAGTGCTCCTTAAGAGGAACATTTTCTGACAGCCTTCCACCCCCTCCACAGGGCTTGAGAGCCATAAGCTTTGGCTTTAGTAGCAGGGCTTTAATGGCAAAAGCTCCTGCAATATGGTGGGTAAAGCTATCCCTTTCCCCTCCCAATGGCCAAAGTCACAGCTTTGGACATAGAAGATCTACTCAGTCCCTGGCTTCTTCAGTGGTCCATAGTCCTCTCACCTCTGGGAACCCCTTTTCAGGCAGCTTCTGGGAAGGAGGAAGTGTTTTCTTTT
>NW_017729024.1:11764484-11764706 GCF_001723915.1 Gavialis gangeticus | reverse complement strand
ATAGAAGATCTTCTCAGTCCCTGGCTTCTTCAGTGGTCCATAGTCCTCTCACCTCTGGGAACTCCTTTTCAGGCAGCTTCTGGGAAGGAGGAAGTGTTTTCTTTTGTTAAAGAAGAGGGCTGTCAGAGTGCTGATTGTCTCCAACAGCACAACAGGCTTTGCTCCAAAACAGTCTTCACTGTGCCATTCCAGTTCCCTCTGTCCTCACTCCTATTTTACTCT
>NW_017729024.1:11752090-11759484 GCF_001723915.1 Gavialis gangeticus | reverse complement strand
ACAGTCTTCATTGTGCCATTCCAGTTCCCTCTGTCCTCACTCCTATTTTACTCTGTCCTCCCTGGGACTATTCCTTCTCTCTCTCTCTGTCCCAGCACTTCCTCTCCCAGCTAGGGTTGCCAACCTCTGGGATTGCCTTGGAGTCTACAGGAATTAGAGAAAAATCTCCAAGAGACTGCTGAGAGTCACCTGAGAGAAAAATGATAGGGCATTCATTAAAATAAATATTACCATATTTCAGGGTGTATAAGTCAACCCAATTTTTCTGATTCAAAAAGTTAGGATTTTTGTAGATCTGGTGTATAAATCAACCTAACATTTTAGATCAGAAATACGGAGTCAACTTATACCAGCCCCTGTGCACCCTCAATGCAGGCAGGACACCCAGAGGATGGACACCAGCAAGACCAGTGCCACTGGAGGGGCCAGGGCTGAGCTTGATGCTTGGCTGGTGTGGCCCAGGGTGCGCCACTCACTGGAGCCAGGGCTGGAGTCGGGGCTGGGCTTGGTATTCACTGGTGCTGGGCCCAGGCTCAGCACTCAGTTGGTATGGCTCAGGCAAAACTGTTTACAGGGGTTGGGGCCAGGCTCAGGGCTCGCAGAGGCTAGGGCTGGGCTTGGCACTTGGAGGGCCCCGGGGTCAGGTTTGGAGATTGGCTGGTGTGGCTTAGGAAGCACTGCTCACATGGGCCAGGGCCAGGGCCAGGGCCAGAGCCAGCACTGCCTGGGCTCTGTCAGCCAAGTACCAAGCCTGGCCCTAGATCCTGCAAGTGGTGCAATAGAGGCAGGGTGGGCAGGCTGCACTCCTCCCACATGCAAGCAGGGGATGGGTAAGGCATCTGGTTCCAGTGCATGCGGCTTCCCCTGGTTATGTGTTGGTGCCAACAGAGCTGTGAACTGCAGGGAGGTAGTGCCTGCATGGGCCATGCGCAACTTCCGCCTGCTGTGCACCATGGGGGGGCAGTGTGTGGGGGGTCCTTACACCCTGCCTTCCCTTACATCCACACCCTGCCCACCCAAGTTCCATGCTCCTGCCACCTCCCCTGAGCACAGGCTTCATACTCCCACCATACTCCCACCTCAGCCCCATGCTGTGCTGCAGTTCCCCTGTCCCCACCACTTCCCTACCTGATGTCTTGAGCACTGCAGCAGGAAGACAAGGAGCTTCTGGATGCCAGGGAAGTTGAGTATCCCAGTGGCTGCAGCAGTGGCAGCAACAGCCCTGCCCAGAAGCTGCGTGTTGGCCAGGCCAGGCCCTGGATACAGTGTGTAAGTCGAGGTGGAAATTTAATGATCAACATTTGGTCTTCAAGCTTCAACTTACACACCATGAAATATGGTAAAGGTTGAATCCAATTTATACAGTAGTTTAGTGGGTTTTTAAAATGTTATAATAATGTGCATTTGCCTTCCTGATGTAACATTTATGCACCGTAATCCATAACTGATATATGCAAGCACATGAGCACATTGGCGTTCTGGAAAGCTCCTGAACAGATTCAGAGTTGGTAACCCTATCTCCCACCCAGCTTTCCTGGTTCCTCACTCAGTCTCCTCAGGCCCAGTTAGCCACACTTGCAACAAAACAGTGGCAAAACTATAGTCTTAACCCAGGGATAACATGCACCTACTACAGTGAAATATTATGTCATGGGGAACCAATCAGAGAGCAGTTTCTATGGTCTGCTATCAGGTCTAAACTGTCATCTGCCCCTGGGGAGAAAACATCATATATGTGTCCTACTTACAGACTATTTACAATAATTATTTAAAGTAAAGCCTGCCCACACTGAGCCCCCACAAAGTGCTCTCCACCAGAATTGCAGGCAAAATCCAGCTCACTTAACTTCCTTCATTATGACATTAAAGACATAAGACTAAGCCACTGAGTCCAGGTGCCTGTTATCAGAAGAATGACATAAGACACCCCCTTTCATAAACTGATTGTATCATTTGAAAAATATTTAGGCTTTTCCCCCCTCTCACAACTCTGATTAGAATATGATTTCAGTATCTTATTTTTCTAATGGTTAGGGGCAGTACTATATATATATTAACTCAAAATTATTCATGGCCAGTTTGATATCCATTTGGTTTAGTGCCAACTTTATCCTTTACTTGAAATAGCTCTTCTCCTGCTGTTTATTCCTCTGATGTATTTATAGACAGCAATCAAATCCTCTCTCAGTCCTTGTTTTGCTAGACTAAGCAGGATAAGCTCCTCTTCTAGTCCACTCTGACTGTTGTAGCACCACTTCTCTGCATCTGTTTTAGTTTCAATTCCTCTTTCTTGTATATAGAATAACAAAATTGTATGCTGAATTCCAGATAAGGTTTCACCAGGGCCTTGTGTGATAGCATTAATAGTTCCTTATCTCTACTGGAAACCTCTCACCCAATACGTTTTAGGATTGGGGGGGGGGCGTTGTTTCTTTTTTAATGTCTGCACTGTAATTGGTGACTTAATACATGGACTTACAAACTTAAGGTTTTCTGATATTTCAGTGGAGAGGTGATTAGCTTTGTTAGTCTAATGTCGGGCAGAAGGTAGGGCAGAGTTACTATATAAGGGTACATGCAGACATTACACTTAGTGTCAGGTTGATCTAAGAGCTGATCTGTACAGATGGTCGGGGAGGTTAGATGGGATAAAAAATAGCTGGCCTGATCTAACTTAGTTCACCTAAGGAGGTAAACTAAGTTAGACTGAGAATGGGTTAGGCCAAACTGACATCTGCACATGTTTGGAGTGGAGCCCAGGGGCTGGGAAAACCTAGCTGTTCACCCCAGCCCTCCCACCCTGACCTGAGCATCTGAAGTATCCAATACTTAGGTGTGTTGTTTGGTTATGATTACAGATACTCCCAATCTTTATTGTAAATTCTGGAGAGGAATGCATGTTAGCATTTTAAATCTCTGACAAATCTGTAGATGTATGAGGGCTTAATTTTGGATGTACTGCTTCCTTTAAAATGGCAAAACGATACATGAACAATGTCTCAACAGTCAGATGTTAGTATTGCTACTCCTGCATATCTCTGTTGGATTTATATTTTATGTGTTGAAGCAGATTTGGGGGTCCCAGTTCTTTTCATTTTAGCAGTGGCATCTTCTGAGCAGCCTGAGAGACTTTGCAAGCTGATCTGCAGTTGGGCAGTTGAAAATTCAAACAATGGAAGAAAGCTTACAGAGCTGTACCAAATTCAACTGTTTCAAATTATGATCCTTTAAATTACTGTTATTGCTAGGGACAAGCCAGCTTGAGAATCAAAGAGCTGAATTCACCTCCTTGATGATCTTGCACCAAATATCCTTTGAACCAGGA
The DNA here is from genome assembly GCF_001723915.1 of Gavialis gangeticus. Classification (NCBI taxonomy): domain Eukaryota; kingdom Metazoa; phylum Chordata; order Crocodylia; family Gavialidae; genus Gavialis; species Gavialis gangeticus. The sequence goes on along the minus strand of NW_017729024.1, from coordinate 11,756,159 downwards.
GAGGTGCTTGACTCAATATGTTCAATTGTGAATTAGCAATATTTCAGAATTTATTATCGGATGTTGAACACTAATGACAGCTCTACTAAACCAGTGCTAGTTTGGGTTGTATTTGTGACACAGTGTCTATAATTTCACATAATCTGTCTCCCAGGAGCTCACACCACCTCTCTCATAGGCAGTGTCCAACAGAAGCCGGGCACTTGCCCAGCACAGAGGTGGGTAGAGCAGGGAAAGCCAGGCTGTGTGCTGAGGGCAGATACAGTCCCAACTTGCCTGCTGTCCTGGGTGGGAGCCCCAGCACAGGTTTCTAAGGGCATCTGAATCCCAGGTGGGCAGTGAGCATCCTGCCCCTGCAAGGCTGCATTGCCCAGTCAGCAAACCCACCCTGAGGAAGAGGCACAGGGGAGCCACTAGCACCAGCCCTGCCAATTCTGTGCTGTCCCGTTCCCCTGCAGGGAGTCACAGCGAAGGGGCTGGCGGAGCGGGGGCTTTCCCTTGTAGTTTGACAGGAGCCCTCGCACCTCTTTTTCCTTCTGCCAACTTAATCACATATTGGCTGGCAGACCAATAGGTACCATTGCTGCCAGAACTGCCTTCCCAGCTCCAGCATCTGTGCCTTGGAGAATAGTACCCACTGCTGCTTCATCTTGGCAGTGCATGGTGGTAGCATGGGACTCCTGGCCCGCACAGTCAACATAGACAGTGTTAAGGCACCTTAAGGCATCTGTGTGTGGGTTAAGGTGCCTTAACTACTTGTTCCTAAATCTGATACCTGCTTTATGCAGGTATCAAATTTAGGTGCGATTAGCCTAAAACCGTCATTTTAAGGCATGTTATGGGTGCACATGTGTAGACCCTCATCCTTAATGTACCTTAAAAATGGTTAATATGCCTTAAATCAACATGTATAGACACACCCACTGTATACATGCTTTGTGTCCTTGTCCTACAATTATATGTGTTTGGCCCAAGACCCGTACTCTTGTCATTATTCATATTCCACAAAGTTCTTACCACTAAAACAAGACTTAGCTTAGTTTTTAAATAATATGTTTCACAAAGATTATGCATTGTCTCTTGGTTAACATTTTCACACTCCATTACATTACAGGCATGTTTGCTAAAAATGTCAGCATTTTGTGAGCCAAAACTGAGCTTTAATAAAAATCAGACTTCTGACAATTTTCTGTAATAACTCAGATCTAAGTGTCTCTATGCTAAGGACGTGAAGGTTGGATCTTCTGATGAATATTAAATTAGCATGAGCCACTACTATATCTGACTGACACCTACATTTCAGTTTCCCCTAAACTGGTGTAAGCTACCATGTATGGGCACTCACGGGGAAACTGTCACTCATTTTAGCTAATCAATCAAAGTTTATCATTCTAGTATATTTTCACTAAAGACCCAAAGTGGGACACCAGATGTGGCAAATACATGGACAGTCTATGTTTCTGTACTAAAACATCTGATGTGACAAAAGAGAGCAATGCAAAATGAGTTTGGCTTGTAGCATTTTTTGTATGTCCCATGCACACTCATGAAACATATTTTTTCTTTAACCTATATCTCCTTGAGACAGCCACCCATAATATGACTTGAGAGAATGTTCCCTGAAGCCTTGTCATTCTTCTCATTACACTAGACAATTGTTTAAAAGCTAAGGGCCATTTACACAAACCAGTTCCAATTCTGTTAGCCTCTTTGTGGTAGCTGTAAAAGACAGCTTAAAGGTAGACGAAGTGTGTCCATAAATGCAGCAGTTGTTATGTTATATGTTGTTACTCTTTTTAGATCTTTACATTTTTTGCTTTAAGATGTCCCTAATAAGTAAAACTAAGACATTTTATGTCAAGAAACATAGGCTATTTCAACATTGTTACACTTCTCTTTGTCACCTCTTTCTCTTGAGACTTTAGCAGCTATAGCCTTTTTCCATAAAAGCCTGGAAACTTCCCTGACAGTTTTGCAAATCAAGTGTCCATATGTGTTTCTGTAACTTTCCTCTACCATCATTTGTAATACTGTAACTGGTCATAAGACCTTTGTAGAAATTCCATGAAATTGTGGTCACCAAGTAGGTATTAATAATGTACCTTTTATAGAGAGAGAAATCTAAGATGTGGAAGTTTCTAGCTACCATGGCCTTTTCTCTCAGCTGTCCACCTACAGATTTGTTTTTACAATGCATTTTAAACAATATATTGTAGTGATGCCAGGTTAAAAATAACAAGTGTTTTACATTTTAAAAAGGAAATCTTAACAAGCAATTTACTACTTGTTTGAAAAAGAGATTGAAATATTGTGTCTGAAACTCTGAAGAGGAAGTAAATCATTAAGCTGATTCAGTTGGGACAGCTTAGGTAGAGAGGGTGTTAGGCTGATGTTCTTGGGATCTCCTTTGTGACAGTAGTATTATGTCAGGGTGTCCCTAGAAACCTGGTTTTCTCCCTGCTGTTCTGCTGCTTGTCTAAATAGAACAGACTAAGATTTTTCCCTGGGGCAACTTCTTGCTCCCAGAAACTTTGGGTCCACCCACCCTCGCCTAAGAACCTATAGCTCCAGCAAGGGAAGTGTTGCCAGCTCCAGGGATCTCACTCTTGGCTTGAATAAACTTACAGGTCCCCTTTCTCAAAGAAGACACGAGTCTGGAATTATCAAGTGCTCTGAAATCACACTACCACAAGCAATCAGTGGAGACAATCAATCAAGACAATTCTTCCTGCTGACACTACCAGCTCTGACACCTGGGGACCCAGCAGAGGTGTAACAAGAGATTTGAGGTACTTCAGCACAGGGGTAGTGGATGGCATTGTGCTCCTGGCATTAGTGTGTGGTTGTGGTAGCAGCTGGGGGTTTTTCTGCTCTTTCCTCTCCCACAACACCCCAAGTCAATGCTTGGGGCAGCTGCCCTGGTAGCCTTGCCTTAGTTAAGCCACTAGGACCTGGAGTCAATTCAAGGCCTTGGGGATTTCAAAAACAACATCTTATCTACAAGTACTCCTAATACTTTAAAGCCAGTGCTCCATCTTTGATTTTTGATCCAACTGGGGAGTGAGATGATCTTTTAGAACATTTCTTTCTGCCTCCAGCTCTGGAATTCCCTTGGCAATGGCTCTTCTCCTTGCAATGTAGGGCACAGAGAGAATTGAAAATGTTCACCTGATCTGGCCACAGAAAACAGATTATAGCTATAACTAAACACAAGTGTATGGCTGCAGACAGGTTAAAAATGGGGGGCTCGGGTGGGGTGGGCTCTAATTCATTGTCTCCACCCTCCACTCTCCAGAGCCAGCTAGGGAACCTCTACAACAAGGTCCCTCTGCTCCTTTTCCCCTTCTGATTCTGAAACAGGGACAGGCTGGGAGAGAGGAGGGGCCAGTGCTAGGGGAAACTGGCTACAGGCTCACAACCAGCAGCTAGATTCCCCTCCCCTCTGGAACCAACAGTGAACTTCTGTTTGTTCCAAGGGATTGTTGTGACGGAGATAGCTTCCTGCAAGGCGTTCTCAGTTACAGTGGGGAGCTGCACTTCTGTCTGCATCCATACTTGCTCTTGTGTGAAGCTAACACTTCTCACTTGCTGCTTTTTTCTCATAAAATGGTTGACACAGTTAAGGTGGTTACTTAGCATAAGCAAATGGATGGCTTAGATATCATTCTGCCTTGTGGTTAGCAGCTCTGCTAGGCCACAATGCATGCCTTTATTCAGCTGCAAATCCACTGCTCCCTAAGATCCAAATATTGTCACCCTAACACATACTTCACTTGATCTGGCTATAATCTTATTAACAGTCTAAAGTGATTGCTTCTTGTAACAGGAATCTGGGACAGTGGGTATGTAAAGGGAATAGAGAGCTCCCCAAATCCTCTATAGGGATACTAGACTCAGCAGGAAGGTAAAGAAGTGGGGAACATCTGGGAAAGAAGCAGACTTGGGCTAACCTACACTTTTTAGCTGTTCTCAAAAGCTTGTCTGACATCTCTTCCCAACTATGCAGCTGGTACAATGAAAGATATTAACAAAAAAGGTGTCTAGGAAAAATGGCAATATATTCAGAAAA
>NW_017729024.1:11744195-11747090 GCF_001723915.1 Gavialis gangeticus | reverse complement strand
TTAACAAAAAAATAGCTGTGAAGCCATGACTTTCATGTTGCCATTCCTCCCATGCCACCAAATTCTGGACCTGTGGGAAGCTCAAGAGGTCAGATGACATGGTTCCACATGCTGAATGAGGCCAGAAACTGGCCCCAGGCATTACAGATAGTCTAAGGCAGTGATGCTTTAACACTACTCTGTATGTAGAATATCACTCATGTCATTTCAGAGGCCAGCTTTGAAAACTTGACCTTTAGATGAAAGAGGTTAATCTGGGTATCTCAAGGATTTTCATATTTCACATAAGTTTTTAAAAAAATCTTGTTTATAGAAATGTGATTTTCATGAATAGTTGACTTACTGTAATAGAAAGAGGAAGAGGAGAAATGTTAATAGATCAATTAATAAAGCATGCATTCATCAGAGTGATGGTGGATACTGCAGTTGACTGGTGGTGCATTCTGCATAAATGGTGCATATTGCAGCTGACAGTCTACTGACTGGTGGCACATTTTTTCTTGTGGCTATAAAGACCAATATTAGACTTGCAGGTCCTGCCACAGTGGTCACCTATGTACATGGTGTTACCTGGTATACATGGCATTAAGGGTTCCTGTACTGACAGGCTGTTTCCTTCGGTCATGTTTCTGTTGTAATTTGAGTGACCATTTCTCATCACCATGTTGGACTCCATGATTGAGAAGGGAGTCCCACTTTGTTCTGTCTCCTGCCAAGACCTGCCAAAGGTTTAGGTCATTCTAAAAGCTTTCATATCCTGCTTGCAGACACTGTTGAAGTGTAGTTTGGGGTGTCCTACTCCTCTGCACATCTGCAATTTGCCCATACAGGATTGTTGACTCTGGATTTAGGACCCAGATGCCTTGTTCTGGGTTGGGGAATCTACCCTCAGACCGACCATGACCTTTCCATTTGATAATCGGCAAATTTGTTGATACACAGTGATAACAGAAAAGAAACAATACAAGCAATCAAGCAATTCTATATATCTACCAATTCTAGGGCTGTAATCACAGTCAGGAAATGTCTGGCCAGGATGCAAGTTTCACTCTAAGGCTCTCTCTTAGGAGTCAGAAGTCAGCATGTCTGCAGCCTGGAGGTGGGAAGCCAAGGACCGCCCTTCCCCCCTCCTCCCCTAATGGGGTGGATGAGATGGGCTGATGGTGTCCCCTCTGTCCATGGTGGCCTCAGGGACCACTCCTGGGGGACAGGGACCCTCTTAGCGAGAAGTATGAGGTGGAGGAGTACCTGGGCCCTTTGTTACTTTCAGGTCTCTGCTTTTGTATTTTACTTCCCTCCTGATGACACCTGATGACTCTTCACCCATGGCTGTTGCTGATTGGTCTCTGTGTGTTCATCACACTGTCCATGTTCTGTTTTCATCAGCATATTCCAAGCCCATCAAATGCACATGTACTAATTAGGTCCGTTCCCCCAAAACCGGGACTCAGGCTCCCCTGCTCTAGGGCTTTGTTAGCTGGTGCCACCTTATCTCATGTTATGCAACTGTGCAGTACATGTCACCAGTTTCTCAAACTGTGTCCTTGTTTGTTAGACAGTGTGTCTGCTTCTGAAGGCCGAGAAAACTGTTTGCGACCCAGGCTTTTAGAAATCAGTCAACCCCTGCTGCCCATCCTGATCCATTCTAAGCTTTATATATTACCAAAAAACAAACCTTTAAATACCATTTTCAAGCCACCTGATGTCCTTCAGGGTGCACCTATTTTCCATCCTGTGAAGATGGCTAAGCCAGAGTAGGCACTGCTATTTGAGTAGTGCAGTGATGATTGGCAGGTTGGCTTTGGCAATGACCTCTGTGTTGGTGATTTTGTCTTGTCACTTGATGTCAAGGATATGTCATATACAGTGTAGGTGGAAGCTGTTCAGCTTTTTTTCTGGATATGCATATGTTGACCATGTCTCACTGCTAGACATAAGGACACTGAGGATGCAGGCTTTGTACACAAGCAGCTTCATTTTGATTGTGAGTTTTGTATTGTTCCAGACTTATTTGGAGAGCTTACTGATAGTGGTAGCTGCCTTTGCAATGTGCACATTTAACAATTTATCCAGTGATACATTGTCTCTCACTGTGGATCCAAGGTAGCAGAACTTGTTCACTGCCTCTAAAGGTGTGTTGTCCAGGCTGATAGATGATGACTGGTGAATGCCCTGTCCTAGGACCACAGTCTTCTTGATGCTGATGGTTAGGGTAAACATCCTGCAAGCATGGGAGAGGCAATTCATGAGTATTTGTAGTTGGCCTTCTTCATGGGCACTCAGTGCAGCACTTGATACAAGATTGAATAAAATGAAAATGGAAAATAATTAGTGATGGGCAGATCTTTTGGTAAAGAAATTAAGTTTGAATTTTCTGAGACTAGCTCCTTCCTTATCAGATTCCCAGCTCTTCCTTCCTCAGTCTGAGCACCTGGGCAGGCTCAGTGTCAAACTGTGACTCCCAGCTTGTGCTGCGCCCTGGGCCCTCACCAGGCTGCTTTTTGCTTTTTTCTTTGTGTGAGAAGTTGAAGGTGTTGCCACGTGTATGATTGGATAGAGCAGGGTAGGAATCGTTTGTTTATAGAGGGCTTTGATCTGTATGACCATGTGGCTGGTGTCCTGACTGCATAATGGCATGTTAGGCACAATGTGTAATACAGCGAAGGTGTCTGTCACAGTGTGATGTTATGAATGTAATGACATGGTGCTCTTTGTTTGATAGCAATTTATTTGTCTTTGCTTTGTATATTGGACCTGGACCCCAGAGGGGCCAACTTTTTGTACCCTGAACCCTTGAATAAAGTAGTTAAAAATCAAGAGTCCTTCTTTCCTTCTGCTGGAAATAACTTGTCTTTTTATTGTTTTAATATTGCTGTTTCTAGTCCTTACCTAACA
>NW_017729024.1:11737530-11739195 GCF_001723915.1 Gavialis gangeticus | reverse complement strand
CAATTTATTTGTCTTTGCTTTGTATATTGGACCTGGACCCCAGAGGGGCCAACTTTTTGTACCCTGAACCCTTGAATAAAGTAGTTAAAAATCAAGAGTCCTTCTTTCCTTCTGCTGGAAATAACTTGTCTTTTTATTGTTTTAATATTGCTGTTTCTAGTCCTTACCTAACAGAAAAAGCAAAGGTGCACAAGAATAATGTATTTGAATGTAAGTACAGTTTGGGGATTAATTTAGCTCACGATCTTAGTGATGGATCAGGTGAGCTCTGTGTTTATCCTCATTGTTCTTATAGAAGTCAGGGTCGAGTTGCACCATATAAAGCATGTCTACACATCACTCTATGGCAGTGTAGCAGAGAAATCTAACCAGGTGCCACTCACAGCACAGTACAGGTAGTTACTGTACAGTGCTTTAGTGCTTCTGAAAGGAAACACTAAAGCACAACGCTGTAGCAATGTCACCATACGGTGAAGTTTAGACATGCCCATAGACTACCAGAATCAGAGATGTGTGAGATTTCATGAGGCACACTTCTGCAAAGTGGACTATTGCTCATGAAAGCTTATGAATCTCTGATTCATTTGTCTATAAGGTGAAACTCTCCCTTGACTTTTGCCTGACTTTGGACTAAAACAGCTAACTATCTTCTTCTGTTATAGAGGATATGTCAGCTTTAGATGTGTGTTTCAGCTATTATTTTTCCATTTTATTTTTAAATTACATACAATGTTTTGAATTAGATATATTCCAAAACGTTCCACAGACCCTGGGAAATTTCTTTTACATTTAAAGACCTACATTCATATCTGAGTTTCTACAAGGACCTGGTTACAGTGTTTGGTGGCAGGGCCTGCTTAGTTTTGCTGCAGTTTCAGCAGTCCCCAAAATGACCTATAAACCATACAAGTTCACACTTGTTTGCCTATTATATTATAGCTGAATACAGGGAGTTTGAGGTTGTTTTCTAGGGCTAGGGCTAGAGCTAGATGTTACACTTAATGCACTTTAAATGCACATAAACTGCTTTACAGCCATAACAGAACAAATGTTCATGGCACATAAAGAGCTTTAAAAATTGTGGATTTCACTCTAAATTAACCTGGCATGGATGTGTACTAACCTAAAGCACTTTCTGTTAGAGGACTTTATCAAATGTCTGCACTAGATCCCATTGAGGGTGATCTTAGAGAGCAGTTGCCACCATCCCAGGCAGTGTCCCACAAGGCTGTGCTCTAGCCTTGGGCAGAGCTTATTTCTTCTGCCTGAGCACTGGTCTGGCCCACTGAGTCTGTGAAAGCCTCCAATCCCAGCCCCACATGCAGCGTGGCGGCAGGTGGTGGTGAAGTGGGGTTCTATCCCTGCAGCTACCCAAGCTCCATGGTGCACCACAGCCCAGCCAGGATGCAAGCAAAGGATTCTGGGGTCTGTGTATCCCTAGCTGGGCTATGCTACAGCTGTCAAGAGGCTGGGGGGGAGGGGGAATCTCCCCTGCACAGTCCCAGAGTTAGAGGGGGGGAGGGGCTTGTGGCAGGGGGATTCTGTTCCCCTCTTTCTTTCAGCCATTGGTGACAGTCACCAACTGGTAGAGCTGGGGTGGGGCTGGGGAGAGGGGCTGCTCTGGCAGCCTCCTGGGAGGCATGCTGGAGCACCCCCAGTTACCAG
>NW_017729024.1:11736640-11737504 GCF_001723915.1 Gavialis gangeticus | reverse complement strand
ATGAAACAGCAAATGTCTGTTTAGTTGGCTCCTGCTTTAACTTATCACACTTTGAATAAAGCGTTATATGTTAGAGCACTTCTGCCGGGGACTTTTTGAACACCTTTACATAGTCTAGGTGTTTCCTGGGTGCAGATGTCTACTTCCTGCATTTCTTCTGCCTTAAAAGAGGACAGTATATCAGGGATTTATTACAAGTTCTTTGTCCTGCACATCACCAGCCTTATGTCTGGCAGAGGATGGATTATTAGATTCACTTTTTTGTCAAATTATTTTATTTGATGTTTTTAAGTGGATGCTAGTCTGAATTCACACAGGTTTTGCTAACATAACTTGCTTCGATTGGTTTATTTGCAATTTAGGCTATGGTCTGGCATTATTCCAGCCCTACAGGATAGAGAAGGAATGAGCAGCACCATTAGGTGGTGCTGGAAATCCCACTGCTACAGCAGGGAGAGTGAGAGTGCTTTTCCTACATCCTATTGTATTTTGGGTATAATAGGTCTCCTTGGCTAGCCAATCTCATTGTTTCTGAAGGTACATCTCAAGGACCAAGAAATCAGAGAAGATGAGCAGATGTTTGCATTTATAGAGAAGGAGCCTGTATATAGGAAATGGGTAGTATACTTTTAAATTGTGTGCTTGCAATCTAATGGTGTTCACCAGTCATCTATACACTCTCCTGGCTCAACCTGGAACAGTTTTCAGAAGCAAGCCTCATCCCATGCTCCTACTCAGATTGCTTTTGCACTCATCAATTGGGTGTTGACATTTGGAGCTTTCCACAGAGCCTCTTTGAGCCATCTTCTGTGCTCAGTTGCTAGGCATGAGTGTAGCCAGAGCAGAAGCAAATGGATAGGACTT
>NW_017729024.1:11724103-11731640 GCF_001723915.1 Gavialis gangeticus | reverse complement strand
CATTTGGAGCTTTCCACAGAGCCTCTTTGAGCCATCTTCTGTGCTCAGTTGCTAGGCATGAGTGTAGCCAGAGCAGAAGCAAATGGGTAGGACTTGTTTTTTTGGTTGTTCAGGTGTGCTGTTGGGAGTTTTTCCAACATGGACTAGGTACAGATGTTACACTTAACAAGTGTTAAGTGTACAGAAAGCACTTTAAAGCCATAAAAGAACAGACAATCATGGCATTTAAAGCAGTTTAAAATTGGTGGATCATGCTCTAAATTAATCCTCAATGGATGTGCTATCAGACAAAAGTGCTTTAGGTTACGGTGATTTTTAAACATCTGTGCCACATCCATTGTGCATTGTTAGATAGCATTCACTAGCACCCCCTGGGCCCCTCACAGGGTGGTGTGCACCCCCTGGGCCCCTCACAGGGTGGTGTGCTTGCCTTGAGCAGATCTTGTCTGCTCTGCCCATTCCAGGCCTGCCCGGCCCAGCCCCTTTGGCTGGCACTGACCCAAGTCAGTTACAGCCTCTGATCCTGGCCAGATGTGAGCTGCAGTCTGGCTGGCGGGGAGTGGGGTTTGGGGGTGGGAAGTGGGATTTCTGTCCCTGAAACCACCCCAACTTCACAGCATACACAGTCCATTCAGGAGACTGCTTTCTCCCAGCTGCAGCCAGCAACAACAGCATGAGTTCTTTGCTCCACTTATTACCATGACAGGAGCTGTGGCAGGGGATGGAAAAGGAGCTTCTTTGCCATGGGGGATTCTGTCCTGGCCCCACCAAGATGCCAACCAACAAGCGGGGGGAGGGGGGAGGGGAGCTTCCTGGCACAGGGGCTCTTTTTCCACTCCCCTCCAGAGTTACCTAGAATAGTGAAAAGTGGTGCTGGGAACTCAGCCTGCCATTACTGGCTGCATCTGGGGAAAGGAGCCCTGCTGCTGGACAGGTCCTCCTCAACTTCCTGGCTCAGGGCCTTGCTGGGGGCTGGGCCAGGCCCCCACAGCAGAGGGGCTCCTTTCCCCAAGCTACAGATAGCAGTGACCGCACAAGTTCCTGGTGCTTCTTTTTTCTGCACTGGGAACTCTGGTGAGGTGGATGGTGGAAAAAAAACCTCCTGGCAGTGCAGACTCAACCTTGCCCCCATCAAGACCCAAGATGGGAATCTGAGAGGCGGGGACTGCCCAGGGGAGGGGGCTTCTTTCCACCCCTCCTCCCCATTTCTTGGTGCCATGAAAAGTGGTGCAGCAAACTTGTGCTGCTGCTGCTGGCTGCAACTGGGGGAAGGGAGCCCCCCTGCCATGAGACTCCCCCCACAGCTTGCTGGCTGGGCTTGGGGGGCTGGCCTTAGTCTGCCTGGCAGGGGAAGATCCCTTCCCCACCTTCTTCCCTCCAGCCACTGCTGACAGATAGGTAGTCACCGAGGCCTCCATGCTACCTGCCGGATGCTGGAGTCTGGTGCCTCTCCCATTGAAGCCATGCCCTTGGCCCACACTGGCAGTGCCTGTGGTGGAGGAGACTGGCTTGTGGATGGAGGGCTGGCACAGGAAAGTGGATCCCCTCTTCCACATCCCCCCCACCTCTGCCTCCCTGATTCTGTTCACCAGCACCATCATCCAGTGATTGAGGGTTTTGCTGCTGCAGATGCACCCCTTTCCCCATGCCTGCCAGCATGTGGACTGTACTAGACCGCAACGGATCCAGTGTTTTTTGATGTCTTCCTTCAGCTACTTCACCAGTGCCTGCACCTCTGGTGAAAGCGGCTTGCCACAGCCAGGAACATTGAGCCCCTGGAACTTCTTCATTTGGTTCTAAAGTTCCTTCACTATGGGCATCACCTGGCTAAGGAGGGCATCACCAGCACTGAGGCTCTTGATGGCCTTGAAGAACTGCTTAAGGACTACTGAGATCTGGGAGATGGTATTCCACTCAGTTTTGTTAAGGGGGCTGCTGATCCCAATCTACCCGACCAAGGCCATCTCGTGGATGGCCTTCTGTTGTTCCACCAGCCTTTCCGGCATCAGGTATGTGGATTTCCACAGAATCTCTGCATTCTACATGATTTTGTGCTTTGGGATGCTCAACTCTGCCTGTTTCTCCTGCAGCATCTTGACCCCTTAGGCTCTGGTGAAGTATCCCACTAACTTCCTGCATCTTGAAATGAGCTGCCCGGTAATGGTAGTGATGGTATCATCACTGGCAGCTCTGTCCCCCTCCAAGGCATCCCTGATTATGAGGTGAAACTTGTGTTCCACACAGCAGATACCAACAAAGTTGTCTTCATGCACCACCTTGACTATATTGGCCCCATTGTTGGTGACCATGAACCCATGGATGAGCTCACCCTGCCCAATGAGTCACCCCTGCACCATTTGGTTCATGGCCACCATGATCTCCCTTGCTGTGTGGAACTCATCCATCACCTCCACTTGAAGGAGAGCCCACCGATGCCCTGACTGATTGCACCAGTTCCCTGTGAGGGAGAGGTGGGCATGAACTCCACCCCAGCTGCTCCAGATGTCCAAGATGAAGTGCAAGGCTACATGTGGACCTGGCTTATGCAGCTTCTCTCTCAAGTACTCCCTGCATGCTTCATACAGGGAGGGCACCACCATCCTGTTAAAGGTGGTGTGTGCTGGCACTTGGAAAGATGGGGCCATGAGCGTCATGAGTCACCTGAACCTTGGACGCTCAACTAAGGAAAAGGGCTGGCCATCCAGAGCAAGCATCTCCCCAGTGCTCTGGGTGACCTTGCTTGCCTTGGGAACATGACCCTTTTGTCTCCACTGTTCCCCCACTGCTCCAGGGTGGCTTGCCTTTGCTTCTTGGGGACAGGGGCTTTGGAGTGAGAGGAGGGCTTTTTTTTGGGCACAGTCTCACTGGTGCCAGGCTGAGGAGGAACCAAGGGCAAGGGGGTGCTGCCTCCTGAGATGCAGCAGTATCGCCATGGTGGTGAAGTGTTTCACCTCCTTGTCCCAGCTGATCTGCCTGTGGCAGTGCTGGCAGGTAGCATACCTGGGATCATCTGCCAACTCAAAATGATCCCACACTAAACTACCCCCTGCACTTCTGGGTTGAGGGTGGGGATTCTGCCTTATCCCTCTCCTCAGCAGCCAGAGGCACAACAACAGGGGAAGCTTAGCCACCTGCTCCAACAACCTTTTCCAAAGTGCCTTCCAGAAAAGGAGACCTGCCTGTAGGGGAACTTGGAGGGGTGTGGAGCACAAACTCAGATTCCCGCTCCTTCCCCAGAACTTCCTTAGCTATGACACTCAGCTCCTCTGCTTCCAGATCCACCTCCTCCTTGACACTGGGAGGCTCATGCTGGGAGGTGAAATTGGGTTGGAGGAGACAGTCATGCTGGTGCAGGTGGCTATTTCTGGTGTTAATGGAGGTGGTGCAGGGACAGGTAGTGTTTCCAACTCCTTGCTCCTACTGGCAGCAGAAGACTCATTACTGCCAGGAAAGAGGGTTCATCTATGTTTTGGGGGGGAGGGACTTGCAGCTCTTCCTCAACCCCCTCTAGCCCCTATCTCTCCCCTGCCAGAAGACCTGGCACTTGCCTTTCCAGTATGCTTCATAATGTTTGCTGTGCTGGAAAATGTGTGTGTATATGTAATCCTGCCTACCACATAGGAGATCTGGGTTCAAGTCCCAGGTGAGGTGACTTGGGGTGAGTGAGATAACAAGAAGCATATCTTGTATGTGTTTAATATGTGTGTATATGTAATCCTGCCTACCACATAGGAGATCTGGGTTCAAGTCCCAGGTGAGGTGACTTGGGGTGAGTGAGATAACAAGAAGCATATCTTGTATGTGTTTAATATGTGTGTATATGTAATATATCTAGTACCTATTTAATATATCTTGTATCTATATATGTGCTTTCCTGCATGGTGATGGATGGCACACTGTCAGGGAAAACAGCTTTCTTTTAAAAAGTGTGTGTGTGGGGAGGAAATAACAAGAACAAATAAGAGCATTTTGGGGGAAGAATAAGTTGAAAGGAATGAATTTGATAGGGATAAGTAGAGGGATTCTAGGCAAAGGTAATTAGTAAGATGCATCCAATCTTTTCCAAGAAGAGAGACTAGCAGGAGATTGACTAGGAAGCCAGTACCTTTCACACGCTGTTGCTTCCAGACAGATAGCTCATAAAAGGGAAAGAAAGGCTTCATACAGAACCTTATATGCTGTTTCTATGTCCCTCCCCCAGAACACTGTGATTGGAAGGGAACTCAGGGAAAGATCACAGTCACTGGCCAGCTACAGATGTCAATATCAGAGCAGTCTTTCTCCCTCTTTTACCCTGCCCCTTCTCAGTTTTTTTCCCCGCAAGACCACATTCCAAATTGCCAAATCTTTTCTGAATCTTTTCTGAATCAATTCAGATGCTTCAAATCAATTTGGAGCTTTTAATGGGTCTCCCAATTCAATTCAGATTCAATGATTTGGCCACCGAATCAGACTGAACCTTCTCTGAATTGAATCAGTGACTGAAGCTTCACACACCCCTAGTAATTACCATGCTCCAGCAGACTTCAGCTTCACATGTATCAGTGTCCCCACACTGAAAAATGGCAGTGGCGGTGCTTTAACTAAAACTTGTTCAACAAGCTTTAGTTAAAGCTCCCCCAGCACCATTTTTCAGCAAGGGGATGCTGATGCATGTGACACTCTGGAAGCTTTAATTAGAGCAGCTCTCAGAGTCACTCTAATTAAAGGACCTCCCACCCCACTCCTGAAGCATGCCTATAAACATCCATAGTTAGATGCAGCCACATCCCTGTGGTTTCTTGTGCAAAAACCAAAATGTACCCACTGACATCTTTAAATCAATGATGGTTCATGCCAGGGAAGGTATGAAGGGATGGATTGCACCAAATATGCCCAGTACATATACTCTACCTATAAAGCAGAGGTATCCAAACCATTTGGCCCCCTTTGTCCAGACCCAGGCTGTGGGGCTTCTTGCAGACCAAAAGACCTTTCTCTGATGATGGTGCAGCTTCTAGAGTTGGTGTGGCTTTGGAACCTGGGGGTGGGGGTGAAAACTATACCCTCCCTTTTCTTCCCCTGCCATCTTTTTTTTAGTCACCTATAGTATCTGAAGACCCCAAATTTGGTGGTGGGCAAAGCAGGGGGTGAGGGTGGTGGGCAGCCTCAGTGTTCACCCCTATGTTTTAGTGGTTCTGGCAGCTGTGCTGACCAGCCTGTTGGGCCACCATTTAACCACTTGCAGGCTGCCCATTGGACAGCCCAGCTCTAAACTATCTAGTACTGCCACGGTTGGAGACAAGATACTGGACTGGATGGCCAAAGGTTAACCCAAGTCAAGATTTGTTTTGCTGAAGCTTTAAATTAGGCATGTTTTAATGAAAAGGATTATGTAGCTTTAATTTTAAGCTTTGATTTTTTTTCTCTCCTCCCAATGTGCATGCTACTCATAACTTTTCTTAATGTAAGAAAAGGCTATATATACTAAGCACTTTCAGATGTAGAAAATCTTTTGTGCAGAAACATATGTAAAGCTAATGTAAAAAGTTTGCATTAGATAGTTTTTTCCCCAAATAATTGCTTTTGCAATTACTTTTCAGGCTTTGTAAAACACTTACTGACACAAGAAAAATATAGGATGCTTGACTATGGGGAAAAAAAAGCATGGAGTACAAACAACAAGGAGAAATGAGTGGAAGTAATTTATTTTACAGATAATTGTGCAGTAATTTATTTCAACGAGCAGTTTCTCTTCTATAAAATGTCTGTATAATTCCTTAGATTTGGTAATTTATGACTTTGTATCAATAGTAATCAACATTTTCAATAAAACATGTTTGAATACTCCTCCTATTGTAGAAAACAGGCATTGTATTTTATTCCAAATAATAGCTTCTTTTGTCCTTTACAAAGGAGGGAACAGAAATTAAACTATATTTTCAACACTGAATATCACACAAGGTAAATGTTCTTCTTTCATGCTTAAGAAGAAAACATTCAGGTTTTCTGAAGAAATTAAACTAAGACAGATTTATATTTTCATATTTTTGTATGGTGGCAAACCCCTATGGTACAGGACATTGTTGCCCACTTTCCACTTTAGTCCTGTTACAATTCTAGTGGCTTGAAAGTGTCAGGGAACAGGGCCCCAAGGTCACAGTGGGCTGGGGTTGGTGATTGGAACACGAACAGGTGGGATTTGCGGCGGTGGAGTCTGAGTGGCACGGAAGCATATGGTTTCAAACAGGTGGATTTTTTGACTTACGCTTTGAGGTGTAGGCAGAGCTGCTTTCTTGTTCAGTTACAGTTAAACTGACAACAAGGGGGTCTGTTGGCCCACAGGGTTCACTAGCGAGCCCTTGCATTCTACCCCCGGAAGGATAGGTACGGCTGCCCACTAGCTAGTCCCAGGGCTGGTCAACAGCTTATAGTTGGAATAAAAAACTAACGAAAAACTGTAACATGTGACACCAGTCCAGTGATGGACAACGAAGAGAAGAGATGATGGTAGCCGATGCCAAGGTCAGATGCCAAGTAAGTAGAAGATGAAGCCGTAGTCGTAGCAGTAAGCGTGATCCAAATCGAAGTCAAAGTCAAAGCCAAAATAGTCCAGTAACCAAAGGAATCAATACAAGAAGAAACGAAATCAAGGAGCTAAACCGCTGTATGAGGTTATGAAGAGAACCGGGGGTTTGAATCCCACTCTCTCTCTCTGCCTCATGGTCCCTGCTAAAAGCAGCCTCTGTTTGCAGATTGAGCACGGTCTTTCAAAACACTCACACCAACGCTTGCACTCCTAACACCCACCAACTCCAAATGCCCACACCAAGGTGGGGGCTCACTAGCATTTTATAGGAATTTAGTGGCCAATTGGATCGCTTTGTATGTAGAAATTTCTGGTCAAATTATGTCATGCTTTTGCCAACTGAGCATGTGTCGGATCAAACTCTGTGTAGTAACTGAGCATGCGCCTGTGGAGAAAGTAGGTCAGTGCTGACTGACAGGTCCTGAGGTCACCCAGGGGACACGTGCTGGGTGAGCCCTGGAATTTTTCACTCACAGAGTTGATATGCGCATGTCAGTTCCAGCTGTTCTGTGTTGTCAGCATACAACCATAAATTTTACTGTGACAGAAAGTAAAGGATGTTTCCAATATGGTAGTAATGTAGTAGTAATAATTTTACAAACCATTCCTTTCCAGTAAGAATATATGTAAAAAGCACAAAACATTTTTTCTTTGAATGGGTGGTTATTTTAAAGAAATATTTCTTGCAAAGTAACTCACTAATGTAGCATTTCTATAATTTATGTAGTATTTCCATAAATTTATTTTATTCTCAGAATTCTTTTTTGTATTTGTTTGTTTCTTTCTCATTCACTAGTTTAAATCAGAAATACAAATTTGGTATTGCTCCAGGTATCTTTTAAAACATATTTTTTACAACTAATTTTATACAGTAAATTTTATCAGGGTTACATTTACATATTGTCACGGAAAATCTTAAAGGTGTGCTGACAACACAGAAGAACTGGAACTGACATGCGCAAGACAGGC
>NW_017729024.1:11718641-11719103 GCF_001723915.1 Gavialis gangeticus | reverse complement strand
TTGACATGCGCAAGACAGGGTCATGGAATTTTCCATTGGGCTCACCCAGCATGTGTCCCCTGGGCAACCCCAAGAGCTGTCAGTCAGGCTGACCTACTTTTCAGCCCTGCGCATGCTTGGTAACAGCGGAGAGCTCAGGCTCACACATGCTCAGTCAGCTAAGAGCATGATGTCATTTGGCTAGAAAGTTCTTTGAGGGACACATTCTAATTGTCCACCAAATTGTTATAAAAGGTTAAGGAGCCCCTCCCTCGGGGGGAGATCTGTTCAACTGAGGACAGAGGCTACTTCTTAGGGACTGTCCCTCAGTTAGGTCTCCTCCAGCATGGGCTCTCGCTGCTTTTCGTACCTCGGTCTTGCTGTATTGATTCTCTGGTTACTGGACTGTTCTGGCTTGGACTCTGACTTCGCTTTCGGATCACCCTCAAAACACTGACGACGACTTACCTGGCTTTCGACCTC
>NW_017729024.1:11702377-11718553 GCF_001723915.1 Gavialis gangeticus | reverse complement strand
ATAAGCTGTCGACTAGCTCTGGGACTAGCCAGCAGGCAGCCGCCTCTAGCTCCGGCTAGATAGCAAGGGCTTGCTGGTGAACCCCGTGAGCCGACAGACCCCTCTGTTTGTTCAGTGTTACCACCCACTGTAACTGAAGATCATTGCCTATGCCTCAAAAGCGTAAGTTGAATAAACCCACCTTGTTTAGGAAACCTTTACGATTCCGAGCCGCTCAGTACTCCATCACCAAGAATCCCGCCTGTTTCGTGTTCCAATTGCCAACCCCGGCCCACCATGACCTTGGGGCCCGATTCATTCGGCGATTTTCCCCGACACATATGTGAGGAATATATATCATTTTTAACCCAATGGGCTTATTAAGTAAAATTCTGCTTCTAGAGAGTAGCATTAAATTATCTGAGATACTCTATAAGATTTTTTTCATGTAAATCACTAAATTTTTGTGTAAATAGTTTTTGTGATATTTGTACAGAAACTTCTTGTGGGCTTTTTTTTATATAATGTTCATAGAAATAAGTTTGAGATTACCCATCTAAACAGAAATTAAAATATCCAGAAGGAACTTCAGTAATTTTATCACCAGCATCATATTGAAAAAAGAACCT
The DNA here is from genome assembly GCF_001723915.1 of Gavialis gangeticus. Lineage (NCBI taxonomy): Eukaryota > Metazoa > Chordata > Crocodylia > Gavialidae > Gavialis > Gavialis gangeticus. The sequence goes on along the minus strand of NW_017729024.1, from coordinate 11,717,945 downwards.
CGTTGGTTTGTTATTCAGCATACAAAAAAAGGCCAAAATGAACAAGTTCATTGTGTTGTTGTCTTTTGTGAGTGAAGACAACTACATCCAGTTGGACGGTGGGGGAGAAAAGAGGGGGAAAAATGGGAGGAAGAAAGAGAAAGGAGAATAAAAAGGAAAAAGGAGACAAAAAGAGAAAAGAAAGAACAAGGAGGGGGATAGGGACTAGTTTGCATGGGTGCATAGGCTTATAAGCCCCATCTTTACCTTGAAAAGTCTGCTGCAGCAGGGGCAGGAGAGGAATGAGGACTGGGTATGGGAGATTTTCATTTTCCTGGTCACGCATTTCTTCATTGCTTCTGCCACATGTTGCTGTTCAAAGGCCAGTGCTCCGTTCTGGATTGATGACCTCCAGGATGGATGGTCATGTGCGATTTGCTCCCATGACCCTGAATCAATGCCAAAACTCTTTAGCTACTGCTTCTTGTGCCTGGTATTGCTTAGATTCATAGATTCATAGATTAAGGGTCGGAAGGGACCTAGTAGATCTTCTAGCCCGACCCCCCGCCAGGGCGGGAGAACAACAAAAAACCGCATCTTTGATGCGATGCATTTGATAGTTCACCATGGAAGATTTTCTTTGGCAGGCGAGTGTTGGGCATTCTTGAAAGGTGGCCGGCCCATCTCAGCTGTGCCACTTTCATGTAGAGTATGAATACTGGGGAGAGCTGATCTTCTGAGCACCTCAGTGTCCAGGATTTTGTCCTGCCACTTTTTAGTATCTTTTACAGGCAGCACAGGTGGAAGTGCTTTTAGTTTGTTGGAATGATGCTGGTAGATGGTCCAAGTTTCTCAGGCTTAGAGGATTGGGAGAATGATAGCTTTGTAGACCTTCAGTTTCGTTGACATTCTGATGCCTATGCAGTCCCAGACTGAATTATGGTGCCTGCTGAAGGCCATGCTGGCTTTTGCTAGTTTCACATTGACTTATTCATCACTGTGGACAGCATGACAAAGCGTGCTGCCTAGATGGACAAACTTGTCAACCATCGACAGTTGTTGGCCTTGAACTAAGACATGTAGTTTTCAGGATATTGTGCCAGGTGCAGGTTGGAACATCACTTCGGTCTTCTTCATGTTGATAATGAGTCTAAAGTTGTCACAGGCTGACAAGAATAGGTCAATGGACTGTTGCTTGTCAGCCTGTGAGCCTGTGCATAACACACAGTTGTCAGTGAAGAGGAAGTCATGAAAAATGTCTGTCTGGACTTTGGAGCTTGCTCAGAGCCTCTGCTGGTTGAAGATGTCTCTGTCAAAATGGTACCTGATCCCCATGCCATGGATGAAGGCATCCAACAGCATGGCAGAAAATACCATGCTGAAAATGGTAGGTGCAAGCACACAGCCTTGCTTGACCCAGTTTGTGACTGGACAGGGGTCAGAGCATTCATCATTTGCAAGGACGCATGCCATTATGCCGTCACAGAACTGTCAAACCATGTTCATAAATTTTCTGGGGCATCCATCCTCATGATTTCCCAGAGGCCTTCACAGTTCACCATGTCAAAGGCTTTGACTAGATTGGTGAATATGAAGAAAAGGTCAACATTCTGTTCCTGGCACTTTTGTTGAAGCTGCCAGGCCACAAACACCATGTTGGTGGTTCTGCATCCTTTTCTGAAGCTGCATTGACTCTCAGGCAGTAGGTTGGTTAGATGGTCAGTCAGCCAGTTAAGGAAGACTCTCATGAGTACCTTGCCGGCAACTGAGAGGAGGGAGATATCCCTGTAATTATCACAGATTTGGTCATTTCCCTTCCTCTTGTACAGGTGGATGGTGGAAGCATCCCTGAATTCTTGAGGGACTATCTCATATGACCACATAGTGCAGAAGATCTTGGTTAGTTTCTCTGTGAGGCTGTGATCACCTGATCTGTAGACTTCCACTGGAATCACATTGGCCCCAGGCACTTTGCCACTAGACAATTGCTGTATGGCCTTTTGGACTTCCGTGATTGTAGGCAGAGCTTCAAGCGAGGTGTTGACGGTGATTTGAGACAGCTTGTGCGTGGGGTCTATGTTGATGGCGGATATCTGATTGAGGACAATGCTGAAGTGTTCAGCCCATCTCTAAAGGATCTGGGCCTTGTCCGTTAGCAGTGTGGTCCTGTCAGGAGATGGCAGGAGGGAGGATCTGAGGACCTGTGGACTGTAGACAGCCTTTAGGGCATCAAAGAACTTTTTCATGTCATTTTGGTCAGCATAGTGCTGGATCTCATTTGCTTTGTTCTTCAGCCATGTGTACTTCATTCCTGCTTTCATTGAACTGTCTTCCATATCGAGCCGTAGGCGTGTTGCACTGATGCAGACTTATCACAGAGGTATATTCTGTGGAGACATTTCTATTCCAGCAGCTGCTGTATCTTCTCATCATCTTCATCAAACCAGTCTTGGTGTCTGCAGATGCTTGGTCCAGGGTCTCGAGGTTGCAGAATGTATAGCTTCGTGGAGCTGCTTCCAGTTGGCTTCAATGAAGCCAGAGGAGAGCAATGTAGTGTGAATCTGGTCTTTCAGATGGTTCACAAGAGACAGCCTAGTGCTTTCATTTATCAGGCCTGCAGTGTTGAGGGGCTTTAGTCCTCTTTATCCTTGAGGATGCCATCTCATTTGAATCATGATCTTTAGTGAGGAGATGATGAGTTGATGATCAGTCCAGTATTCAGTGCCACACATTGCTTTGGTTACACAGACATGACATCTGTCCCTCCTTCGGACAATGGCATAATAAATAAGATGCCAGTGCTTGGAGCAGGGGTGCTTCCATGATATCTTCTTCTGGTTGGTGAGACAGAATACAGTTGTAAACAGGAGCTTATGTTCATCACATAAACTGAGCAGGTGAAGACCATTTCTATCGCAACTTCTGATCCCATGCTTCCTGATGATGCCATCCCATGCTTGGCAGTCAGCACCAATCCTACTGTTGAAGTCACCAAGGAGAATGAGATAGTCAGACTTCAGTACAGCAACGATCATGGAATGGAGGTCATTGTAGAACTGGTTCTTGACTTTGTCCGAGTTGGTCATGGCAGAGGTGTTTGGATTGATGAGAGTGGTGCACTTTTTGCCAAGCAGGGAGAGCTTGAGCACCATCAGTCAGTTATTCACTCCCTTAGGCAGGTAGGTCAACTTCCTGACAAGGCTATTTTGTATAGCAAAGCCGACACCTGCTTCCCATTTGGCTTTGGTGCCATGACCACTCCAAAAGGAAGTGTAGCCAGCTTTTTCTTCTGTGAACTGCTCTTCATCGGGTAGACGAGTCTAATTAAGGGCAGTGATCTGGACATTGTATCTGCCCAGTTCTCTCCCAATGAGGGCAGTTCTCCTGTCAGGTCTGTTGTTGTTTCCATCGGTCAGTGTATGTACGTTCCGTGCACTGAGCTTGAGGGCAATTGATTTCTTTCCTTTTCGACCACTGTAGTTGAGTGCTGGTGAGGACCAGAGGAAGAGTCACTCTGGTGAGCACAACATACACTTTCTCTGGAGGTGCTACCTCTCCCACACACCCCAAGTTCAATATAATGAATATGCAACACTGCTGACTGAAGGAAAGAACAAAAGCACAGAAGGATTTAAAGATAGAAATTAGTTTGGGATGTTCCCCTTATTTTCCATTATGAAGAGAGCAGGGAAAAGAGGGTAGGATCAATCAGACAGGGCAGGATATGGGAGGTAGAATGAAGAAGGTAGAAAGTGAAAGCAGAAAGACATCCATATAAATTGTTGTGTCACAGTGTGGTCATGACAAAAAGTAGTAATAATTTTTGCCACTTTATTGCAGCAGGTGTCTATTAGCTTTATGGTGGGAGAGTTTATGCAGCCTGGAGCTGCTCAAGCTCTCCAGTTATCCTGGGAAGGTGCTTTTGGGGCTTGAAGGTGTTGGCCCTGTATGTCCTCAGAGTTCCTGTACAGGATAAGGCTCCTCAGCCTTGGGAGTGCCTTCCTGGCTTTCCCTGCTTCCAGAGACATGCCCCCAAGATCTCCAGGATATGTCTCTGGAAGCAGGGAAAATCAGGGTCCCCTGATTCCAGAGACACATCCCCAGCAATCTCCAGGGAAAACCTCTGGAAGTGGGGAACACATTGCCGATTCTCCCTCAGGATCAATCAGTGGGACAGCAGGTGATGTGTTTTCCCAATTGAGTGGATCAGCTGTGGCAGGATGTGTAAAGAGTAGGGAGGAGGCCGCATTTTAAAGGAGACTCTGAAGGGTTTCAGGTGGTGGCTATATTCCATCAAAAGGAAGACTACACTATCCCAGAGATCCAATCACTGACAGGCCAACATGATGTGGCAGGAAAATTAAACAGGAAGATAGGGACTATACAAGGATTATTCAGACTTCACCTCAAGTTAAGGAGCAACAAGGAAAACCATTGTCTGCTGGTGACAAGGACTTTCCAACTGGATGCCCTCTCAGACAAGACTCAATCTTTTATGGGATGAGTATGGCATTTTGGTCAGAATACTTCAAACTTCTGTTGTGGGTTTAATAATTGAGACCCCACTTTCTTGTGAAAAATTATGAGTAATTATAGGAGCATAGAAAAGTAGTCTCAGGACATCAGGAAGGTTATCTTGTCCAGCTCCCTGGACAAGGCAGGATCTTCCCTAGCTAAACTATCTTAGTCCAAGTTTCTGTCTAACCTTGTCCTGAAATTTCCTAGGATGGAAATTCCACAACTTCTCCAGGTAGCTTGGTCCTGTGCTTAACCACCCTTGTAGAAAATTCTTCCTAATTTCCAACTGAAATTTCCTCTGCTGCAGTTTTGAAGCCATTGCTTCTAGTCCAGTCCCCTAAAGCCAAAGTCACATCTTTTTCAAAATTACCCTTCAGGTATTTGAAGACTGCCATCAAATTTTCCCTCAATCTTCTCTTTTCCAGGCTAAATAATTCTAGTTCATTCAGTCTTTAATCATAAATCACTTTTCCTAGGCCTTTAATAATTTTTGTCCCTTTTCATTGGACTCCTTCCAATCTCTCCACATCCATCTGTAAGTGTGGGGCCCAAACCTGGACACAGTACTGCAGGTGAGGACTCACCAATTCAAAATAGAACAAAAGAATCCCTTCTTTAATTTTCAAGTGACTCTATTATTAAGACACACAAGTATATTGTTGGACATCCTTGCAATAAGAGCATGGTTTTGGTTCATATTCCACTTATGGTCTACCGTAGCCCCCAAGTTCGTCTCATACTAGCCAGTCATACCTCATTCTGTATTTGTGCATGCAATTATTCTGTCCCAAGTGAAGGACTTTGTACTTGTCCTGGTTGAATTTCATTTGGTTGATTGTGGACAATTTTTCCAGTCTACTCAAGTCATTCTGGCTCCTTGCCTTATCCTCTGGAATATCTGTAACTCAACACACCCTGGTTTCATCTGCATGTTTGCTAAGTATCCATCCATCAAAATCATAATGGTGAACAATACCAGACCCAGGACAGAACTCTGGGGAACCCCACTTGATACTTCCTCCCAACTGGACATTGAAACATTGATGAATACTTCTTGAGCACTACAATCCAACCAGTTATGTTGGATCCACCTCACAGTATTTTTATCTAGTCTGTATTTCCTTAGCTTGTTAATGAGAATGTCATGGGAGACAATGTTAAAAGCCTGCTAAAGTCAAGGTGTATCACATCCACCACTCCTCTGCTATCCACAGAACCCTTTCATCTTACCATCAGGGATCCAGATTTTCTGTTTCCCATAGGAAAAAAACATGGACTTTCCCTTTTAACCAAGAAAAATGTGGATTTTCATTTTAATAGAGAAACACACAGATTTTCCACTTTTTCAAAGAGTTCTCTCAAGCAAGCTTTAGGTACAGCACTCTCACTGCCATTTCTAAGTGTGGGGATGCTGAAACATGAGATACTGGAGTCTGCTGGAGTGCAGGAATTACCATGCTCCAGCAGACTCAATTAACTGAGTCTGCTCTGACATGCTGTAAATTACAACGTATCAGAGCAGACTCGCTGCTCATGAATAGGCACCTGATAGTTGCAACTCTACCTGGGGAAAAAATTTAGGGTCATTTAAGGACACCACAGGACAATTACCCACCTTCTCCATTATGGTTAAATAAAAGTTAAGGTATTGCCACTACCTTTATCAAAGCACTAAGGTCTTAAAAGGGTTTAGGAAGCATCCCTCTCACTTACTTTCCACAAACCAGAGAAATCTCCCTTTCTCAATGGAGATAAAGAAAAATAGTACTATATAAGGTTGATATGCAGTAGGATCTCTACAACCTGGTGTTAACTACAGATTTGTTATTCAATTTTTTTTGCACATGCTGCATTATTGTAGGTCAATTAGAACATTCACTTTATTTTTTATATGTAGGAATAATAGAGATGTCATACCTGATTAGATCAGTGGTCAGTGCATCCTATTATTTAGATTATGACAAAAGCTAGTACCATATTATTCAATGGAAGGTAAAAGAAACATTTAGAGACTGAAATGAACTTGCCTTGGGGACAGGGGCAGTTTAGTTAGTGATTTATGCCCTTAAAATTGTGGGCTTATTTTCCTTCTCTATAAAAATGCCTGTTGAATAAAACTGCAGAGATTCATATTATACATATAAGGATTTAATTTTCTCCTTAGCCTTCTGTGCAACTTGACCTCTGATATCCAGTGGCAATACATTTCAGAGATTAAATGTATATGTAAACATTTAACAGGTTAATTTGTTATATGTCCACCTGTTTTGCTTTATTAAAAAGGGTTTACCACCTGTTTACTTTCTGTTTTATACTGCAATTATATCCTGTTTTATTCATCAGCAGGGATCTGGGTTTTCTGTTTGTCACAGAGAAATATGGTAGAAGCTGGATTTTCTCATTTTGAGAAGAAAAACCTGGATTTTTCTCCTTTGAAGGAGAAAAGCATGGGAAACAATGGGTTTCCCCATTCAGGCTGGCAGAGTTCTAGCCTGCAAAGGGGTGGGGAGGGGGGAGGGGTTGTGGGACAAGAGCAGTAAGGCAGGGAGAACCATGTGCATGTGCATGCTTACATATGCTCATGGCTACCAACCAGCCTTGAGAACAGCTCCCCAAAGGTAAGTTTGGCAGGGAGGGAGGGAGAGATGGAGGGAAGGAAAGGAATGAATTGGGTAGGGATGGAGCTGGCACTACTGCTCAGCCTGGGTGGTACATGGAACTTGAGGCCTGGGGCCAGAATGTGCAGCCACAGGGCCCCAGTGGGGACCGGGATGGAGCTGTGGGTGGCTTATCCCGGGGGGATGTCAGCACAGGTAGGTCTGGTCTCCATGGCAATCCCAGCCTTGAGCTTTCACAGTGCAGCTGCAGCTGGCGTCTCTATGGAGACCTGCCCCAGCCATGAGGGCAGGGGCTACTGGGAAACGGAGTCTGATTGCCTGCTGGATTGGCCATTTTGCCCACCCCTGTGGTATCCAAATGTATTTGTGAAGACTGAGGTAAAAAAGGCATTGAAAACTTCAGCCTTCTCTGCACGATCCATAACTAGAGACCTACCTACATTGTTGAGAAAATGTGCTGCACAGCAGGTCCTTTGGTCTCGCTCTGTTATGCCAGGCACCCCCTACTGCTGATTGGTCATGGAGCCCCAGCAGCCCTGCCACTAGCTGCTGGTCGGTCAGGAGGAAAAAAACATGGTTTTAAAAATTGCTGTAGTTTTTGTTTCCCAACCAATCGGCAGCAAACAATGGGGCTGCCAGGGCCCCTCAGCCAATCAGCAGCAGGAGGCAAAAACTGCAGCATACTTTTGCCTCCCAGCCAATCAACAGCAAGCAGTAGGGCCATCAGGGCCCCTCTGCCAATCAGCTATGGGGAGGAGGAGGCTTAGGGCAGAAAGAGCAAAATTAAAGGAGCCACTCCACAGTGCACTTCTGCCACAATTTAGGTAGGTCCCTATCCTCGACTAGATTGCCTTTTTCATTCAATAAAGAACCTATGCTTTTTTTGGTCTTTCTCTTCCTCTTGACAGACTTGTAGAATTGCTTTTTATTGCTTCTCTTGTCCCTTGCCAGTTGTATCTCAAATTGTACCTTGGCATTCCTAATTTTCTCCCTGCATGCTCCTGCAGTACTCTTATTACTCTTCCTTAGTAATAGGATCAATTTTCCATCTTTTGTAGGATTTCTTCTTGAGTTTCAACTCATGGAAGAGATTCCTGTATAGTCAGACTGATTTCCTCTTGCACTTCCCATTCTTTAATTGGTAGTAGCTTCCTCCTGCACCCTTAAAAAAACCTCCATAAAGTACAGCCAGATTTTGTATCCTGACAAAAAGTATCACCATTGTCAAATCACATGCTGCCACTTGTAAAGGACTGTTGCCTTACATGAGGCATTAATGTTGATGTTTTGCTGTCTTTCAGCAGTTGTAAAACTACTTTTTTGGTGGTGTCATACCTAAGAACCAAGTCAAGATTCATGTCTAGTACTATCCATGAACAGACAAATGCAATTCTTACCAACTTAGGGATTTTTGCTCATTTACTCTATACTGGTGTGTTTGTTTCATCATTATTCTTTATTTCCTGGACTACTTTGATAATTACCCATACTAGATTTATATGTTGAACCAAGATCCACAATTTATAGAAAACTGCTACCAGCAGCAACCTCATATTCTGCCTGCTCCCTATCACTCCATAAATTAAATGCATCTATTATACTTACTGATACACATACTATTGTATAAATTATGTATTATTGTTTAGGACATCTAACTTACCTAAACACATAAGGAAGCTGCCTTGTTGATGGTGGAAGCATTAGCCATATTTATCATGTATACAGGTTGTCATAGCTGTATGTTCCCTCCACTGTTTATTTCTTGTTAGCACCAGTTAAGGTAACCAAATACAGTTCCCTGTTCCACAAAAAAGCAGACATTCAAGAAAATACACCCCAGCTTTTCACTACAGATCTTATATTATATAAATTATATAAATAATAAATAAGCAATTATAAATGACAAAATCTGGCCCTACGGTGTTTTCAAATCTTATATACATTTAAGAAGCAGGTGAGATCAGTGCTGCGTAATCAAATGCAGAAACAAACAAAAACTCAGAAAAGAGACAAACTGTTCTACTAGGTAGAATGGTGCACAGTCTTCTGTGTTGTTCATCTGGAACTTTCTCTAGACTACTGGAAGTAAATTGAATTTCTTTCTCTTTCTTTCTCCATGACCATATTGGCTGCTTAACAAATAGAAAGATTCTTTAGGAAGAAGGCAGCATTTGCTACCCCCACCCCCACAACCAGAGGATTACTGTTAGTATTACTTGATGAAAATTTGTGAAAACATAAATCTGGTTTATGTGATAACATAAAAGTGGTATACTTGAGCATACCCTTCAACTCCATGTCTCTCTTCACCACTCTCTATAACATTAGCAAAATGAATCCAGACACTACAAATTCCTAAATAAATCCTACTTTGGGAAGGGTTGGTGGCAGTATTGTTTCCCTGTAGCAGGGAGCTTGGTGCTCCTGCTACTTTAAGGGAAGGGAGGCTGCAAAAAAAGAAGGCTGCAGTTGAAACAGAGGGAAATCAGGAGAGCCACATGACCCAAAAAGAGGCTGGGCTTGCAGAATATAATGCTAGGGCCTGAACTGGGCATGTGGTTTAGCCATGGGAGCCATGGAAGGAAGAACTTCTGAGCAGAAGGGCTGCAGTAAGGCTTTTGACTAACACCTGAGCTGGAGCAAGCACAACAGGTTGTTTAGGCATTGAGACTGTAGGGGCAGTGGTGGAGGTTTCAACTGCCCTGGGAGTGGGGCCAAGGCCTGAGGAATAGGGGCCAAGGCTGAAGAATAGGGCTGCAGCTGAAGAGTGATGGGAACAGGCAGGGCCAGGGACCTGTGGCACTTGAAGGGTGAGAATGAGTAAGTATGGCCAGGGCTCCTGTAACCCAGAAGGGGCAGTGTCTGCTGGAGGTAGTGAGGTCTGAGACCAGGAAGGGCAGAGAATACAGTCTTGAACCCTGGAGGAGTTGGGAGAGAGTTGGGGGTACGGTTAAAGTGGCTTTAGCTTAGGAAGGGAAGAGAATGCAGGACTATCCAAGAGAGGTTGAAATTGTTCAAGGTGGAGAGGCTGGGACAGTTTAAAGCACTGTGGCTGTAGCCCCAACAGTGGTGGTGACTGTTTCAGGTTTAGATACCCACACTGACTGGAGTTGACACTGAGGCTAATGCCCCATTAATAAATGATTGACTGGCTAGGAGAATGGTGCTTAACACCTAATGATTGGTAACATCTGTGAAGCTTGGGCATGGCCAGACAGGGAGATGAGGAGACCACATAATTAGCCCTTAAGGTGATGAGCAGTGACAGCTGTATTCAGGAGTATGAGATCTCATTTAGGGATCCCTGGGACAGCTTCCCTTTTTTCTAATTACATCAAGGCATGGCAGGAGAGTTGAAGGGGAGATTGCCCAAAGAAAGTAGAGGTGCCAAGGGCTGAAGGGGGCTCCAGGATGTCATAGTCACCCCAGGGCAGGACTTCACTACACTTCCCTTTGCTAAATTGCAGAATATTTAGATATCATGTGGGTCAGTAGCTCAATTTTGAGCAGAAATTGGTGACTTGGAGTTGGATATTTTCTTAATGAAATTATTTTATTTGAGAAATATAATGTAGTCCTGCATCCTGATTAACAGTGCAACAAAGAACTTGCATTTTGCTGCTACTTTATGTAACATATCAGTCCCTTTTCCCAAGAAGCAACAGAATCTCTACATCTCTGAATTCTGGAGGTTTGTACATCTCTCCATAATTCATGCAATCTGAGACAAACTAGTTACTAGAACACATACTGTGGCACCTTTCCCCCTGCAAGCAGATTCTGTATTGTTGTTGATATTTCTTGAACTATATGCTGGAAAAGGTGGTCCACCAACTAACTTTGTTTTTGTATACCTTGTCTTCAATACCAAGAAAAGCTCTGTCATACTCCACCCGAATATCCTGGCCACAAGACTACTGATTATATTAAAGTGGAGCACTCAGTTTTTTTCTCCAATGTTGACCAGAATTAGCGTCCCTAAATTGAGAAATTTTTCTCCACAAAAGTTTTGTCAAAACTGGTACATATCCACAGAAATGTTTTGGTTTATGAGTTGTACAGGATGAAATTGGGCTGGCCACACATTTATCTTGAACTCTTATATGATATTTATCCATGTCAACAAATAGAAGTGTAAGTTTTGCCTGTGACGGTATTGACTATGCATAACTGTTGCTTCAAAATCTTTTCAGAAATTCAGAATAGTTATCTCAAACTCTTTCAAGGTGTAACAAATCTCTTTTGGGACTGTCTGACCATAATGGGTATTTCAGTAGCTAACAGACTAGGTATATAATAATCATATGGGCTAGGGACAAACATTCAAAAAGCCTAAGCCTGAATTGATTTAATCTTTGCAGGGTAGCCTAATCTTAAACCATTTTGGAGGTGTATAGACATTAGGGCTATATGAAATTTTGCCAGGTATTTTGTTTTTAAGCTGTTTTGATGCATTTTGAGCTCGAAACAGTGAAACCAAAACAGAACAAAAGGCTTCAAAACAGCTTTGAAACAAAATGAGGGCACTCGAAATGTTTCATAGTTTCTAGGTTGGAAGGGACCTGTACTGATCATCAAGTCTGACCCCCTGCCCCAGGCAGGAACAAGTGCTGGGATCATAATACCCTGGCCAGATATCTATCCAACCTCCCCTTGAAGACCCCCAAGGTAGGAGAGAGCACCACCTCCCTTGGGAGCCCATTTCAGAGCCTGGCAGCTCTAACCATAAAGTAATGCCTCCTGATATCAAGCCTAAACCTTCTTTCAATCAATTTGTGGCTGTTATTCCTTGTTATCCCAGGTGGTGCCTGGAGGAACAAAGCCTCATGTATTTTCCACTGGTCCCCACCTGGTGAGTTTATAGATGGCCAACAGATGCCCTCGCAGTCTTCTCTTGTGGACGCTGAATAGATTCAGGCCCTTTAATCTATCTTCGTAGGGCCTGGCCTGCTGCCCCCTGACCATATGAGTGGACCTCCTCTGGACCCTCTCAGTGCTAGACACATCCTTCTTGAAGTGCGGCACCCAGAACTGGACTCAGTACTCCAAATACGGCCTGACCAGCACTGCATAGAGGGAAAGGATCACCTCCCTGGACCTGCTTGTGATGCATCTGTAGATGCACGACAAGGTGCAGTTAGCTTTACTGACTGCTTCCTCGCACTGGTGGCTCATGTCCATCCTGGAGTCAACAATGACTCCAAGATCCCTTTCAGCCACTGTGTTGTTGAGAAGGGTGTTCCCCAGCCTATAGGTATGTTGCAAGTTTCTTCCCCCTAGATGCAGCACCTGCACTTGTCTGTATTGAATTCCATTCTATTCTCATCCACTCACCTCTATAACCTGTCTAGATCTAGTTGGATTCTGTCCCTCCCCTCCAGCATGCCCACTTTTTCCCACTTCTTTGTGTCATCAGTGAATTTGGACAGCGTGCTTTTCATGCCCACCTCCAAGTTGCTGATAAAGATGTTGAATAGCATGGGCTTGAATAGCAGGACTGAGCCCTGGGGAGCTACATTGCCCACATCCCTCCAGGTCGAAAACAACCCATCCACCACCACTCTGTGGGTGCACCCATCGAGACAATTTGCCATCCATCTGACTGTGTAGGCATCAATGCCATTTCAAAAGTTTTGAAATGTTTTGAGTTTCAGAGCTGCGCTTGCTTGCAGCTAAACAGAAACTAAGGTAAGGAGAGGGAGGAAGGACTGCTCTGATATCGACATCTAGCTACCTGTTCAATTCCTCAGCTCTCTGATTGCTTTCCCCAGCAATCTGATCATTTCCCCAGCTCTTCCTGGGAGGTGCGGCACCCCTGATCTGCATTCAGGGTTTCAGCAGGCTGCCATGACCCCTGAAAAGAGCTGGGGAAATTATCAGAGAGCTGGAGGAAGTGATTAAAGAGCTGAGGAATCAAACAGCAGGCTGGGGAATTGAACCACGAGCTGGAGGAATGTTCAGGTCCCTGCCAGCTGGGACTGGTGCTGGATGCAGCCTGTGTCAAGTGCTGGGAAAACTGGTGCTGCTGCTGGCCCCAGCCAGCAGCAGCAGCATGCTGTCATCCCATGTGCAGATCTGGGGGTCCATGCCCCCTGAGAGGGCTTCGCAGCTGTGCCAGACTACTCCTGGGGGATGCAGGCCCCTGGATCTGTGATTCAGATTACAGCATGGTGCCACTGCTGGCTGAGGCCAGCACCAGTACTGTGTTCTTCTTGGCACAGTCATACAGCCATTTCAGGGGGTATGGGCCCCCAGATCTGCATGTGGGATGACAGCAGGTTGCTGCTGCCAGCTGGGGCCAGCACCCACACTGGATTTTTCCTGGTGCTCGGTGCAGGCTGCATTGGGAAAAAGCAAGTGCTGGCACTGGACTTAGCTGGCAGCATGCTGTCATGCTGCACACAGATCTGTGGGACTGTGCCCCTGGGGAGGAGTCCAGAACAGCCCTGAAGCCCTCCTGGGAGGTGTGGGCCCCCAGATTTGTGTGCAGGATGACAGCAGGCTGCCACTGTCAGCAAGTGACACGAGTTTTCTTTTGAACAGTTTGAGGTGCAGTTTCCAAGAAACTCCTGCACCTATATCCTTGAAACACAGCAGGCTTCATGCCCTCAGAAGGTGCTAATATCCCTGCAATTTTCATCTGAATCATGCACAAAATGACAAAGTTATAGGCATTCTTATGATTCCCCATTATAGCCTATGGACGAAACATCAAAACGTGTTGAAGCAGCAGTGAAACTGTTTCAACTAAATGAAACAGAATAGTGCTTTGAAACAGCAACATGAAACACTTTGAAATGGTAAATTGGAAATTGAAACAAAAGAGTGCTTTTTTGCACAGCCTTAATAGATAGCTCCTTTTCATTCCAGAAATGCAGGCACATGCCTGCAGTAGATCAGGCTAAAGGGCGGATGGTGCTGGAGCAGCCCTCCCTTCCCTTCCTCACTGCTGAGCTGACGGGATGAGTGGTCAATCCCTAGCAGGATGCTTTGATTAGGGAGGGGTTTAAACCCCCACCCTCGCCTGCACCATCTTGGGCTGCACCCTCACTGCTCAAGGGGTGGGAGTGTTGCCAGCCCCCAGCCCCAGGCTAGCACTCTGAGGCAAAAGCAGGAGGGGAGTTAGGCCATGCGTCTATAGATGATACTGAGTTTTTCAGTCTCCTTCTCCCTGTCTGCAAACCTGTCTGAAAACCTGATGGGGCTGCAAACCAGTAGCGGGGCTAATAAAACTGAGTGATTATTGGTTCATCACTGAAAAAAAAAAGCCTCTCTCATTAGTTCAAGATCTTCTTAAACAGCTTTTTCCTAGGAGGGACATTACCAGCTGACCTGTTGATTAGCTGAAAAAATCCCTAAGTAGACACCTTTCTGTCTGTCTTTGTCCTGTCCCAGTGAAATTGGAGACACATTCACAGCCACCTCTCAGCACTAGCTAGCATACCACGTGCCTCGGGGCCGTGCTGTGGGAGATGGATGAGGGGATCCCTGCTTGACCAGCAAGGGAAGCCAGGCAGGCCCTGATGGGCCTGCTGTCTCCCTCAGAGCTCTGTCTATGGAAGAGAGGGGTGGGGCCAGCCTGTTCTTCACAGCAGAGCACAGCCCAGCCCAGCCCAGCCTAGCCCAGCCCAGCCCAGCCCAGGCCTGCAAAACATTTGAGGTGCTGGGGAACTCTGGTTTAAGTTAAACTAGGAAAGGGTCTGGGACAGACATTGCATAAACCAGTTTGACCCAAATCAGTTAAGTCTGATACTACATTCACTCAGGTTTATCTTAAACAAGTTTCAGCCCTTTTGAAACTGGTTATGTGCACTGAACTTCTGTTCTGTTACAGGTTTAAACCAGTTTGTGATCACTTAAACCAGTTTATATGTAATGTCTGTCCTTATACATAAAGTTTAAAAATCTAGTTGCTCCTTGCATACAATAAAATATCATACATCATATTTTCAGATAAAGCTATTGCTTTTAAATCAGCTGTATTATTATAAAGAAACTTTTTGCTATAAATCTATTAAAATACAGGGGTAAGCATCTATCACACAGACTAGTAAGTATAGGCAGTGGGCTGGGACATGGGATTTTTCTGAGACACTGAACACATACAAACTAATTTGATAAAATGCATGAAAATTCAAAGTTGGTATAGTGCAATTTAACTTTCTAGTGGTATGCTTTTGTTATCCTGTTAAGGTACAATAAGAACACTAAGGGCTTTTGAGATACTCATTTTGTTGAGTTAGATTCCATAATGGTGACATGTTCATGTTAAATTTTTGCCAGACATTAACTCATAAAATGAGGAATATTTGCTTTTATAAATGTATTTTCTACCAAGTTGTTCCTGTTTAGCTTATTCTGTCACACTAGAAATTAAATGACCATTCATAGAGTCATAGATATTAGGGTTGGAAGGGACCTCAGCAGATCATCGAGTCCTACCCCCTGCCCCG
>NW_017729024.1:11695340-11697377 GCF_001723915.1 Gavialis gangeticus | reverse complement strand
AGATTCATAGATTCATAGATATTAGGGTTGGAAGGGACCTCAGCAGCTCGAGTCCAATCCCCTGCCCCGAGCAGGAAAGAGCACTGGGGTCAGATGACCCCAGCCAGGTGCTTGTTCAGTCTCCTCTTAAAGACCCCTAAGGTAGGGGAAAGCACCACCTCCCTTGGAAGCCCATTCCAGATTCTGGCAACCCTTACCATGAAGAAGTTTTTCCTCATATCTAGCTTAAATCTGCTCTGTTTCAGTTTGTGGCAGTTATTCCTAGTTACTCCAAGGGGTGCCCTGGTAAACAGAGCATGTCCTATCCTTTGCTGTCCCCCTCTGATGACTTTGTAGGTGGCCACAAGATCACCTCTCAGCCTTCTCTTGTGGAGAATGAAGAGTTGGGTCCCTTAATCTCTTCTCATAGGGAGGGCCTTACCTGCAGGCCCCCCAACCGTACAAATGGCCCTCCTCTGGATCCTCTCAAGGTTATCCACATCCCTCTTGAAGTACAGTGCCCAAAACTGGATGAAGTACTCCATCTGTGGCCTCACCAGTGCCATATAGAGGGGAAGTATCAACTGCTGCTGCCACCCTGGACCTCCGTGGACCTGTTTGTGATGTACCTGCTAATGCATGGTAAAGTGCAGTTAGCTTTACTGATGATGCAAAGCATTTCGAACAAATGGAACCATGCAAATACTGTATTCTTTTCTACTTTTAAAGTTATGTCCATGAATTTTGACTTTAATTTAATAAACCTTTCTGAAAAGAAACAGTAACTAAAGGTGGACCAAAGTATCTAATTACCTAAATGGTAATTACAAAGAGGACAGAGTTAGACTGTTCTCGGTGATGGCAGATGACAGAATAAGGAACAATGGTCTCAAGCTGCAGCAAGGGAATTTGAGGTTAGATACTAGGAAAAACTTTCTCCCTAGGAGGGTAATAAAGCACTGGAACAGGTTACCCAGAGAGGTTGTGGCATCTCCATTCTTAAGGAGCATTCTTTAAGACCCAGTTAGACAAAGCCTTGGCTGGGGTGATATAGTTAGGGTAGTCCTGCTTTGAGCAATGGGTTGGACTAGATGACCTCCTGCGGTCCCTCCTAACCTTAATTTTCTATGACTGATTTGAAATCCCACCCTACAACAAACTATGGGGATTGTATATATATGCTAGTCTGTGCACACTGTGTATTCAATATATTGCCTTTAATATTGGAAGGACATCATTCTAAACTAGTTATTGATGTGCTAAAGTAATTTATACTTGACACAGAAGATGGATTGTGACACTATTAATTTAACTGGCAGTGGGTATAGTAAGATAACTGCCATGTAAGCCCATAGACCACCATCTGTAAAGTTTTTATGTATATTTTGTGCAGCTAGCTATACAGTATTTTGACAGCCCTGAATCACTTTTAATCTGTCAATTTCAAAGGTTGTCATCAGAAAGTTCAACTGAAGGAGAATGTCTATTTGACTCATCTTAAATGTAAGATGATTACTGTATGTCACGTTTACAAATTATCCCATTCTTGCAAAAATAAAGCTAAGCAGTTTAGCATAGTTATCGTGTAATTTTGAAAGCGGGATGCAATAACACATCTAAAATAAAAATACACAGCACTACAGTAAAAGATTTGTTTGCTAATGGATGCCATGCAGCAATAGCAGTAAAAGCAGAGATTTTCCTCTGCAATAACTCTTTATAGACATAAAAATATGTAAAGAAAACAAAAATGTTAAAAGTGCTGAATGTTCACATTTTTTCTATGATGAACAGTATAGTTATGAAATTCTACAATGGATGGCACATTTCCAAAAGGACAGCTATTTTTCCTCCAAATACCTTCAAAGCTGGAAAAAGAAACCAAAAAGCTCTGTTGTGAGTCATCATCATTAAAAACTTGCCAGTTTGCCCCAGGTAGGTAACAATTTTTGTATGTGCAATATGCCTTACAGTAGTTAGAAGAAATACCACAAATAATAAGTGCACGCATCCACAGGAGGCCTCAAATGCCTCTACAGAAATGCTCATAGTATGGGA
>NW_017729024.1:11677643-11692839 GCF_001723915.1 Gavialis gangeticus | reverse complement strand
CAGGCATTGGTGGAGTCCCTGTTCCCCTGAGCACTACCAGCTGTGACTAGAAATAACACAGTCACAAGCTAGCGGAGGGTAATTTCAGATTAGATATCAGGAGGTGCTATTTCACTGTCAGAGCGGCTAGGATCTGGAACCAACTTCCAAGCAAAGTGGTGCTGGCTCATACCCGGGGGGTCTTTAAGACAAGGCTAGACAATCACCTTGCTGGGGTCATTTGACACTAGTACTCTTTCCTGCCATGGCAGGGGGTCAGACTTGATGATCTGCTCAGTTCCCTTTTGACCCTACTAACAATGAAACTATGAATAAGATATATGTGACTAGAACTTTAAGACCAGAGTTTTTCATGGAAATAACTGGCCTAATTCTTTCCCCCAGCACTTTAAGATTGTTCTCTTTCAAGTGTTTTCCAATACTTCATCCAGTTTATGTATAATACACTCCCTTTCTCAGATTTTAAAAAATGTTTAAAATACAACTGGATATTTTTATAGACAGATAAATGACTTCATTTTCTTATACTCTGTCCTTTCTAATATTTGCTCACAGTCATGCTTACAAAGGACTCAAGCTTTAGAGGTGTGAGTGACCTCAGTTACAATAACCATCAACAGGTGAGGGCACTCAAACTTGCTGCAGAAGTGATATCTTTGTTTATCAAATTCAGCACAACTGACTTGGCTCTGGAATGTCCCAGTTTGGTGAAGGTGAAGGAAACTAAGTAATTTGTTTGAAGGAAAAGAAGGAAGAAAAAGTTACCCCTTCCCTTGCTAAGATCTGAAAAACTCCTAGGACTACATATCTATGACTAAGGCAGTGGTACTCACTTTGTCATAGCTAATCAAATTTAGGAGGTTTAAGCAGATGCTTATTGAAGTCCTTTTCAATCTTATTTTACTATTATTTTTCCCAGTGACAACAATCTTTTCATTAAAAGACACTGGAATTGGCAACATAATATTCTTTTTCATTTTATTAGTTATAGGTAAGATGAAAATAAATAAGAGTAAATAACATGTACCAATATATTAATTAAATAAAAACAGAGCATGGTAACCGTTGTTAGCAATTCAGCTAGTACAGTTGCATATAAGCCTTGGTCAGGCCTTCTTCAGTAAGGCAAATTTCTTATGGACATAAATGGAAAGTTTACTTGTGTAAGACCTATGCAATCCTAGCCCTAGAAAATTCCTTGAATTTCTGAAAGTTCTTGGAGGAATGGGAAAGTTATTTTACCTCTTGCAGAAATTATGGAGTCTCAAAAATGCCACATAGATGCCCTATCTACATGTGCACTTAACTGCTGAATAAGTTTCAGAGTTAAGCATCACCATCTACATGTGCAATGCTGTTAGGCCAATGTAAGTTAATTAACACTGCTGTAAGATGTTACAGTTGAGAACAGTGTGATCTTATGGCAGAGTAATTAACTGCAATTAAATGCACATGTAGATGCTGACTGCAGGTGTAAATTACTCCTGGTCAAACCAGCCAACAGGGGGCAAGAACTGCCTACCACCTAGCCAAATGGTTACTCACTTTCAGCACTCTCATGCCCCAGCCAGACCCTCTGCTGCCCAACACTGCCACCCAGAGTCTGGGGCTTACCCCCTGTGGCTCTGGCATAAACTGCTGCGCTCTGGCTGAAATTGCTGCTTTGCTACACATCTACACATGTAGATGCTGCACCCAGGAGTAGCTTACTCTGGCTCAAACTACTCTGGAGTTTATTGCTTTGAATGAATTGCATGTGCAGATGAATCCAGAACAAATAAAAGAAAGCAAAAAATCCCAAATCTATCTATCTATTAGGGCTATGTGAAGCTTTGGTCACTGATTCGATTTGGTGGAGATTTGGCCTGATTTGGCAGCTGAATCTCCAAATCTGAACTGAATCAGGAGATCCTTTAATTTCTCCTAATCGAATTGGAACCCTCCTAAGCAATTTGGAGAGATTCAGAACGACTTGATGATTCAGACATAGACACAGCTTTAAATGTTTTTTCTACATACCTCAAGGTACCAGGTGGCTTGTGAATGCTGAGATACTAGGGCAGATGGAGCATCCCACTGGAGCACAGAGGGGTCCCTAGCATGCTGGACAGTGGACCAGAAGCACTTCCGGTCCACCGGGGAGTGCGCAGCGGACCCCCACCCCTCAGCTCTGCAACTGGTGACTCCTGGGTCTTCTGATCCACTTGGTTTGCTACTGAGCATGCAGGGGGCTCCCCTGCACTCCTGTGGGATGCTCCATCCACCCCACCACTGCAGTGTTCACAAGCTGTTCCTGGTATCATGAGGTATGTAGAAAAAACATTTAAAGTTGTGTCTATGGCCAAATTGCTGATTCTCCAAATCAGCATTGAATCTTCAGATTTGGATTCAGCTGAATCAAATCAGGACAGTGATCCAAATCAACCAATTGAATCACTGTCCCCAATTTAGGCCGAATCCGAATTCAATACGGCCTGTTTTGCACACCCCTGCTTGCTTTCTTTCTATCTATCTATCACAAAAGCCTTGCAGAGCAAAATTGTTGTTCCATTTAGATCTCTCCTACTTCCTGCGATAAGTGACTTGCATTCTACTTCCTTATATTATGGTTTGTAAAGTATGGTCATCAGTGTTGGTTTTAAGTACGAGAAATACAAGGTTAGTAAAAGGGAAATGGTCAGACTTCTTACCACAGCCACATAAGGCTGGATATCTTGTTTTCCAAGGGACTTCTCTGAACATATTAACTGCTTTGATTCAGCTGATTTTGCTCCTTGATATGGATCCTGGAGGGTCCTGCTTTGCCACCCTGGGGACTAGCTACCAAGCAGCAGGAGAAAGAAAGGTTCCCCAGACTCCAACAGTTATAACCATTACTAGCTATGAGGAAGGGGAGGATTGGTTAAACTTCAGCAGCATGTCTCCAACCATCTGCTGTCTCAGAAAACAAACAATCCCCTTGCTTGCTTTGCCTTCTGCTTTGCAAAGCACTGGCTAATTCAAGTTGCTATGCAGAAGTCCTTGTGAATCTTCCTCATCAGCTTATGAGGAATCAAACTGTGTGTCATGCAGCTGGCCCAGAGAGCCATATATGCAGCAACAAAGGCATAAACACTGTTTGTATCTGTGCACATTATTGTTTCTTAACTACAGATATTGTCTAACTCACAAATGTGTTGGTAATGCTCTAGTAAAGATAAGAGACCATCTTAATCTCTCTTTTCTACTTCTGTGGAGAAAGTTCTCCTATACCTTAGAGCTTAGTGAACATAGGAAATTATCTCAGGGAAGGTATCTTTCATGGCATAATGTATGAATTAATAGAATCTCATTCTATTGGTCACATATTTTGCTGGTGTTTATCTCTCTTATTTTGCAGGGCTACCACTTTGCACTGTGCCCTTCTTACACCACTCTGTAAGCGTTCACTGTCCTTCAATTTATAACATGAGCGTGTTGCTGACTAACCGATAGATACAGGTATGACAAATTCATTGTCAGCACTGCATCTCAGCCTAATAGAATTAGTTTATTGTTCACTGAAGCATTATATTAATTGGGGAGACAAAGTCCTGCAACTGAGGAAACAGGCAGGAGAAAAGTCTGGTGAGACCCTGCCTATGAAGAATGGCAGCATTCACTGAACATTATTACTGCTATTGAGGATCAACCAAGTGTACCACAAGTATAAACATTTTATAAAATATTTCAAGTGCCTGGTACTCTTTCAAATACAGTGTAACAATGAGAGATGTTTTCAGTACTGCCAAGATGTTTCCTAGCCAGTATAACTCAGTTGATCAGCTCTATAATATGTCTTGACCTGGTTTAAGCTAACAATATATACAGATAGATAGATGTATGTAGATAGATATTTGGGCTAGAGGGAGAAGAAACTAAAAGAGCTTTTTGACAACCTGCTTCCTGAATCTTTGTTTATAAGCATTGGAATATTTTGCTGTCCTGTTTAGAGAAATTATGCCAGCTGTATATGATGTATTGTTCTAACCATTTTTTAAATTATATTTTAGTAACAGAGCTTTTGAAGCTTTTGTGATGAGTGAAACTAATTTTGTATTGTACCAGATACAACATTTATTTGACATCTAGGTTTCTCTTTGAAGCAAAAGGGCAAAAAAAGTGAATACTTAGAATCTTTCTCTTCATTTTGTCCTGCCATCTATTCCTTCAGTCCTGCTGCTTGGCAGCTGCAAACCTAGATCTTACCTCTAGGCAAGTGGGCAAGGAAGCGTCTCCTTCCTGAACTAATGTCAATGCATCTCCTTGGATTAATTGGCAAGTAAATGGTGCAGCCGATATGTTGTTTTCCCCAGGAGACAGTCCTTCACATCAGCATTTCCTGAGACTTTGTTGGTCTGGAATTTAGTCCCATAATTAACCCCTTCCTGGCACTGCATGTTTGAGCAAGTATCCAAATTTTGCTAAAGCTTCATTAACATATCAGTGCATAGTACTTGCCATCCTATCTTCCTGTAGAATTGGGCTTTTAAGATTTAATACTTAAGGAACCAATTTTAAAATTATACTTTTTAATAAGCTTTTCAAAGGGAAATAGCATGATGCAAAATATAGCATGATCGAATAAAGTAATTTACACCAGGCACCTTCTTCATTCAAGAAGTTTTTACTGACAGTGAAGTAATAAAGATCTTTTATAGAAAGTGTTTCAGTGAAAGCCATGTTTCCACAAACCCTTAGACAAGTGATTTTCAACCAGGGTGTCCGGGTGCCCTCTCCTGAAGTGCCAGGAGATATTTTGAAATGTGCTATGAGGTATGAGGACATAAATACAGGATCAGGCTTATCCCTGATTGACTGTTGTCCCACCCACATTGCCCGGCCACTCTGCAAGGAGTTAAGCAATCTAATAAATAAGTTCTTTTTAAAAATGGGGTGCTGCTCAATGAACAAAAATTATGGAGGGGTGCATCAAAACAAAGGGTTCCTTGAGACTATAAAAGTTGAGAAATGATGCCTTAGATTATGGGCCTAACTTTATGTTCAGTTAGACACCTGCACATGTTAAGCATGTGCAAAACTGGTTTGCAGGACTGAATGTTACAGACTCCCCTACGCATCAATTTTAGTACCATTTTCCATTTGAGAAGCTGAGTATTCTGTCTCAGAAATTCACACTTTGAAATTCACCATAGGGGTGTGTGTGGTGGCTTATTTTTTTACACCTCTGCTCATTTTAAATCCATTTTAGAGTTATAATGAAGGAACAGGGAAAACAAAATGGCTAGTACCTTGGTTCAGCAAAGCATTTAACTTAATTCATTTTAATTTCATTCCCCTTAGTGGAGCAACATTTTGTGCTGAAAATTAAGCCCACGTTAAACTGGTTTACTTTGAATCAGGGCCACAGTAATGCTGTCATCTTAAAGGCTTCCTTGTAATACTTTATAAGATAAGGTAATAATTATTTTGGATTTCACTAATAACAGAATTTGGCACACTGTTCACAATAAATAGAGAACCCAATGGTAATTTCCTTTCTCATTTTCGGGGGTTTGAGAAGTGAGGGGTTTTTTCAGTGTAACTTCTAATTCTGAGTCTCTGTGGCTACAAACAGATGTCATGTTTGCCCTGGAATAAACCATTTTATCCCCAGACAAAGTGCAGTCATTCAGCTAGCCATATCTATAGTCCCAGGAGAAATCCTGAAAAGTCATGGGGTAACAACTACCAGCAGTTTATCCTGGGACTTTGTAAAGTGTTCCAGGATATTTCTGTTTTGGGACAGAATGAGTGAATGATGACCAAAAATTCTGGTATTTCTCTGCAAAGCAATATCTTGAACCAGTCCTTGCATCACAGACTTCATAGACCTTAGGGGCTGGAAGGACCTCATGAGACCGAGTCCAGCCCCGCTTCTATATGGCAGGAAGTCTGCTGGGATCAAATGATCCCAGCAAGATAAACATCCAAGCACCTTTTGAATGAATCCAAAGTAGGTGCTTGCACCACCTCTAGGGGGAGGCTATTCCAGACCCTGGACACTCAGACTGTGAAGAAGTTTTTCCTTATGTCCAGTCTAAACTGGCCTTCCAGGAGTTTCTGGCCATTAGACCTTGTTATCCCTGGGGGGGCCCCTGGTGAACAACTGTTCTCCCAGGTCCTGATGTACCCCACTATATACTTATATGCTGCCACCAACTGACCCCTGAGCCTTCTCTTCTCCAAGCTGAAGAGTCCCAAGTCCCCCAGTCTCTCCTTGTAAGGCTTGCTCTCTTGGCCTTTGATCATATGGGTGGCTCTCCTTTGAACTCTCTCAAGCTTATCTACATCCCTTCTGAAGTGGGGGGCCCAAAACTGAACGCAGTACTCCAGCTGCAGCCTCACTAAAGCTGAGTAGAGTGGGATGATGATGTCCCTGGTTTTGCTTGAGATGTATTGGTGGATGCATGCCAGTGTTTGGTTTGCTTTGCTGGCCACAGCATCACATTGATGGCTCATGTTCATCTTGTGGTCAGTCAAGACCCCCAAGTCTCTTTTGGTCATGGTGCTAGCAAGTGAAGCACTGCCAAGCCTGTAAGTATGATGATGGTTTTTCCTCCCGAGATGGAGCACTGCTGTGGGGAGTGATTTTTTTTAACTGGTAGAGATCTATGCTACTGGTAAACCACTGGCTAGGGAGATGATTTTTCTGGTTTCTTTCCTGTCCTTTTTCTTTTTCTTTTTCACCCTGACACTTGGCATTTCTTACCAACCCTTCATTTTGTAATTTTCTGGGTCATATTGGTAAAATGCAGTCCTTTTACTGGATACCCAACTGCAAAATCATAATTTTGTTCCTATAATGTTTTGAAATGACAAGGAATAGGAGTTCAAAATAAAACACATATATTCGCTAAAGTGTGTGCTACATAGAGATGAAGAACATCTTTAATAAGCTAACACCCCTCCTGCTGGGTTTCTATCATCAGAACATGTCTCTGCTAGGAAAAGTTTCATTTCAATTTAGTTTCAATTAAATATCTGTAATGTAATTACATAGCACAGGAAGGATCTGTTGATGTTGTGAATTTGATTTTTTAATAAGATTACTAAGAAAACTGTAACTTCTAAAATTCTGGTTGTCCATCTTTAGAGTTCTTTATCTGCAGTGGTAACATCTGACATGGGTTAGATTTTGACACTTTTCCTTTCATTGAGTGATACCTTATTTTCAAGCATCTAATTGATTTCAACGGGACTGTTTCCAGAGTAAGGTGCTACCAACATGAGTCATAGTAGCTAACACTATGGGACAAATTTTGACAGTTACAATATGGTGGTCCTTTTGGAAGCAAGTATGCTGACAGGATCTTTGAAGCTGAGGAAGCAAGAAGTCTTGCAGTTTTCAAAAAAAAAAAATCTAATCATCTTGTGGCTTCACCTCATTTTTCGCTTTTTCCATAAAGAACTGCTTATCCATCTGTCTGATAACAAAATTTCACTATTTCATCACTTAAACTGGCACCATTTCACCTTGAGTCTATTCACAGAAGCATCATCACTTGAGGTATATAAAACGAGTTTGGAGGAAGCAATCAAAATGTCAAAAAAAAATCTTTTTTTATACATACAATTCACAGTTCAAAACAAGAAATTTTGTACAAATCATTCATTAGCAAAAATATCTTTTTATATATTGTCCTTTTATCTTTATTCTCCCCCAAAATAGAATAATTATGTTTCTTGTATGAATGTGGGTGTCCAAAAAAGTTAAATGATTACAAATGTTCACAAACTTCTCCTCTCCCCCTCCCCCCATGTTCTCATTTGTTGGTAGCAGGTGGCTCAAATGAAAGTTAGGATTTTCTTAATGCTGCAGCTCAGTAATATATGGAGTGTGTGTGTGTACATATTTATATATGCCCATATTTCATTTTATAAATATCTATATATGTAAAATATGGGTTTGTAATGCAAGTACAAGTGAGTGTGTGTGTATGTGTATATATACACGTGAATAAATGAATTTAGAATTTATAATGTTTTTGTTCGGCTGGCTTGGGTTAAAAAAATAGCATATGGAAAATTTCACACTTAAAAATCACAAGCTTGAATTGAGCCCAAATTGCTGATGACCAGAAGCAACTGCCTGGTTATTGATTGGTGAACTATGAGGAATAAAAAGGCAGTTTCAGTAAAGTCAATGGAAAGGACATTTTCATTATTTACAACTAATAATTAAAAAAAAGTCCTTTTTGGTTATTGATTGACAAGCTCATTAGCTGTCTCATCAAAGGCCAAAGACTGAATGATCAAGCAGGCTCAATCCACTGTTGCATGACTGAGAGAGGTAGTTACTCTGAAGTCAGGCAGAAGGCAGAGTAGATTTGCACTGATCAGGTACATCTATGTGAGACGTTTACTGCAGAGCTGACTAATTAGCTCTGCAGTAAAGCATCAGCATCTACAAGTGCAGCACTATTAGGCTGCAGTAAACTAATAAACACTGTCGTAGGATAGTACTGCCCAACACAAGTAGTACCTACGGTGGCATTTAGTGCACCGCAATGCATGTGTAGAAGCTGACTACTACTTTCTGGCTAGTCCTGCACTGTAGCACTCTTGTACCCTAGCCAGCTCCTCTGCAGCATGTTGAGCCTGATGGGGTAGCCCCAAGCTGGCAGGTTGACCCCCCTGGTCTGGCTTCATGTGCTGCAGTCTCAGGTGCATGTGCAAACATTGTACCTGGGAGCAATAAACTCTGGTGTGAACTGCATCCATTTAGTTTAAATGTAGTTAGTTTAGAAGATGCAAATCTCTTCTGAGTGATACAGAGTAGAGCTGTGCGAAATGGCTATGTTTCGATTTGGTTTCAAATTCGGCCATTTTGGAGGAAAGTGATTTGTTTCAGTGTTTTGGATCGCTGTTCTGTTTCATTTTGGCCGAATCTCCTCTGAATCTCTTTTGAATGGGCTGCATGCTTTGCACAGCTCTGCTGTCCAGCTGAGTGGGGCTTGGGGCCGGGGGCCCCAGCAAGGAGCGGGACAGGGCAATGGGTGGCTCATCTGGGGGGGGTTGGGGCTGCTGTTCTCTATGCAGGTGAGGAGACCCCCACATGGATCTCTGATCCCTATCATACTGGGTCACAGAGCAGGGAAGCAGCACAGAGCAATGAGCAAGCATGCTGTTCCCTGCTGCACGACTCGGTTCTGCCTCATGCTGCCTTGGATCTCTGCTTCCTGTGGACCCAGGTCATGCAGCAGGGACCACCACTGCCCAGCTGCATGACCTGGCTCTGCAGGGAGCAGAGATCTGCACTGGAGGTCTTCTTGCTGCTGCTACCCACCCTGTGCTGCCCTGGATCTCTGCTCCCTGTGGAGCCAGGTCACACAGCAGGGGCCAGCACTGCCCTGATGTGTGACCTGGCTCCACAGGGAGCAGAGATCTGTGTTGGGGGTCTCCTCACCACTGCTGCCCACCCTGCACTGCCCCAGGTCACTGCTCCTTGCAGAGCCAGGTCATGTGGCAGGGACCAGCACTGGCCTGCCACATGACCTGGCTCTGCAGGGAGCAGAGATATACTCTCGGGGTCTCCTGTTACCTGCTCTGCCCTGCTGTTACCTGCCCAGTGCATCCCTGCATCATCGGGGCAGTGCAGGATGGTCATCGGCAGCAAGGAGACCCCCTGCACAGATCTCTGCTCCTTGTGGAGTTGAGTCACACAGCAAGGCAGCAGTGTACAGCTGTTTCCCTGCAAGCCCAGCTACAAAACTCTGAAATTTTCCAAAACATTTCTGAAACATTTCAGATATCTCCTTTCATTTTGGAGATGTTTCAGAGCCTCCTGTTTCGATTTGGATTCAGTGTTTTGGGTGCCAAAATGGCCTGAAACACCTCTGAAATTAAACAGTTACTGAAATTTCACACAGCCCTAATAGAGAGACCCTGTTTTTTTCAAATACATGTGGAGAATATTAAATTTGTTTTCAAATGTTATAACACAGTCCTTGATTATTAGTTATTGATTTTTTTAAATTATGATAATATCTGCTACAAAGGCTAATACTACTATTATTATATAAGGAGCTTTTGCTATTGCTTAAGAATATATGTCACCATGAATGACTGGTACCTCCCAAGACTGCGGGGGGTACCATTTGTAAGCAGCAGTGTCAGTGGCAAGCAGTGAGCAGGGACTGCCCACAGGCTCTGGTGGTGGTGGCAGCATTGGGTGGGGGTGGCAAGTGGCGGGCATGAGCAGGGACTGCCTACAGATGCTGGCAGCAGTGTCAGCAAGAGGGGACCACCCACAGATGCCGGCAACGGTGTTAGTGGTGGAGGGGGTGGCAAGTGGTGAGTGAGGACCACCCGCAGACACCAGCAGCTGCATCATTGGTGAGGGGGGAGTTGCGACTGCCTGCAGAATCCAGTAGCTGCTTCAGTGGCAGCCAATCTTGGGGGGGCAGGGTAGGTGCCGCCCTGTGCCCCCCTCCCCATGTTGCCTATGCATGTCACAAATAATTGGATTTTTATTTCTTAATGGATATTTCAGTGATTGAAATGTCAGAAACTAAAAGATGCTTGGACAATTCAGTAATTTGAGCTGCATTAAGTATTATGTATTATCCTTGTATTAATACAGAATGCATTAAGGCTTGAGTGAGCTATGTTTTTGATCCTTTCACTACATGTATCGTACCATGAGCATAAGTCCCAGTCATCACTGAGACCTACTTGCATGAAGGTAGTAGAAATCTCTCAATCACCATTCTATTTCTTTTTTTTAAAGGGGTGTCAAACATGTTTTGTGGGCTGAATTGGACCCATGGTGCCTCTCAATCTGGTCTGCCAGGCTACTGGCAGGCGCTGGAAGTTGGGGGGAATAGACTTCACAGAATTTGGGGCCCTCTGACCCACTTGGCATGACCATTGGTAGCAAGCTTGAATCTCTACCACTGCCCCAGACTTGCTCCTGTGGTCCTGCTGCTTCTTAACAAGTTGCCACTCTGCCAATGCAGGGACCACTGAGGTGGATCCTAGCGGGAGGGTGGGGGTGCAGTGGTGCAATTGAACTCCTGTCCACTTTGAATCCTGATTCACCCAATACCTATAAGCAAAGGGTAATTTATTAATGGGTCCATGTCAGTGTGGCAGGAGGTTTCAACCTCTCAATATGAGGTTTCAAATCCCACAGGGGTCTTGGTCCTGGTCATGTTCACTGTGCATGCATCTACACATGTGCTTTACTGCACATTAGACTTATGTGCAGTAAAGTATCACCATCTACATATGCACCACAATTAGTGCACAATAGATTAATTTACTCTGGTGTAATATAGTCCCATCAGACACAGGTCTAAGCTGCAGTAAATTATTGCATTTAAATGAACATGTAGACAGTGATGTTGAGATTAGTTTGCTCCAGCTCAGATTGAGCTAGAGTATATTCAGTCACATTAATTGTACATGTAGATGCATCCTGTTTTATTACTGATTTGGAAGCTGGCATGGAAAGCTTCCTGAGCAAGTTTGAGGCTGACAAAACTGGGAAGGATTGTGAGCACAATAGAGGATGCAAATATAATTCAGAAGGATCTTGACAGATTGGAAAGTTGGGCTAGAGCTAAAAGGATGAAGTTTAATGTGGACAAATGCAAGATGCTTACACCTCAGGAGGAAGATGAGTCTGCAGCGTGATGCAGCTGCACAAAAGGTGAATGCAATTTGGGGCTGCAGCAATGGAAGCATAGGTGCTAGACAGAAGAGGTGATAGTGTGCTCAGCACTGTTTAGGCCTCATCTGGAGTACTGCATGCAGTTCTGGGCTCCCCATTTTTAAAAAGGACATGGAGAGGTTAGAGAGGGTCTAGAAGTGGACAGCACAGACTATCAAGGGGTTGGAAAGTCAGTCATATGAGGTGAGGCTGAAGGAGCCAGGCATGTTCAGCTTGTGGAAAAGCCACTTAAGAGGGGACATGATAGCAGAATTCAAGTAAAGAAGAGGAAAAGCATCTTTTCTCTCTTGTCTTTTGCTGCAGAAGGGAGGATTTGGACCAATGCAGCAAAGTAAGTTTAGATTGAATATCCAGAAAAACTTCTGCACTGTGAGAATAGTAAGGCAATGGAATAGACTGCCTAGGGAAGTTGTGGACCCTCCATCACTGGAGGTGTTCGAGAAGAAGTTGGACAGCCACTGGTTGAGAATGATCTAGGCAAGCATAGCTATGCCTATGTTCTACTATGGGTGCTTCCCAGGCTTCTGGACTTGGCTGGTTGATCCCACCCCTCACCCTTCTTTTTTATCTTATATGTATCAGGATGTTTTTAACCCTCCCCAGAGGCATTGGGTGTTGGGTACAGCTAAGGGTGGGGACTTCAACTAGGGTGTGCTGATTTCTCCTGGTAGGAGCAAAGCCAGAAGTTCCTGGCTAAAGGGTCTTGCCTCTCCACTTGAGGTCAGGCTGATCACCATATTTGAGGTCAGGAAGGAATTGTACCCCATGGTCAGTGTGGCACTGTGTGGGCTGCTGAGTTTCATCCGGGGGTAAGGGAGGAGCTGTAGGGGATGGTAAGAGGCTCCTGGTCCTGGGTATGACTGAAAACTACATCCTGCCGGGAGTGGGTGGCCTGGTGGGGCTCCCAGTGGATCGGGATCCCCCAGGAAATACCAGGCCAGTTACCACCCCGGTAAAAGGTGGGTTGGGGCACCTTAAGCCCTAGCCCTCACCTTCGGGTAGGTCGCATTCCATCAGAGGTAGTCATGGGGGTTGCGTTCTATCGGAGGTAGTTGTGGGGGTGCAAGCCCCGAAGAGGAGAGTTGGAGGCCAGGTGTGGCCAAGGCCACCTGAGCCCTGTAGGGGTTTGAGACCTTGAGGAGGTAGAGTTGGGGCCAGGCATGGCTCTAGCCACCTGAGCCCCCTAAGGAGGGAAGCCCCGAGGCCCCGAGTAAAGGGGACATGATGAACAGTAAGAAGCCCCCAGTGTGAGGGCGGGGGAGCGTGAGAAGCCCCAGTAAGGGAAGAACGGGGGCTCAGCCAGAGAGTGAGAGAGCTGAGTCTTGACCCCAGTAAGTACTCCAACATGGGGAGGCAGAGTTTGAGTCAAATATAACATCTGAACCCCAGTGTGAGAGGGCAGCATGAGAGCTGAGGGGGAAGCAATAAGAAGCCCAAGTAGAAGCTCCAGTGTGAGGGGCAGAGATGTGGAGTCCAGTGAAGGAAGAATGGGGGCTCAGCCCAAGAGTGAGAGAGCTGAGTCCTGACCCCAGTAAGTCCTTCAATGCTGGGAGGCAGAGTTTTGGTCAAATATAACATCAATAGGAGCATCACAACCTGCTGCCCAGGGTGGGAGTGAGAGTCCCCTCTGGCAGGCAAGAAGGCGGGCGGCTTGCCCAAGAACAGGTGGGTAGGCCGTGTGGAGATCGGCCCCGAGCAGGCCCCATGTTACAGTCAGATTAATATGGACTGTGGGGGGAGGGGGGGACATGGCCCTCTACTGAGGAGCTTTTGAGTTTATATTGACATTTTATAGAAGCAGGACATTGGCTGCCATGGTTCCCCTCCTTTACCTGTGGTAGGTTAGGGTGCTAGGTCTATGTTGTGTCAGGGTTGAAGGTTGTCTCATGCAGAGTTTAGATTATGGTTGTATGGGATGGTTTGCATAGGGATGATTCTGCCTCAGGCAGGGGGTTATATGAGGTTCCTTCCAGCCCTACTCCTCTATGACTGGCCTCATGGTTCACTGTAATCTACCTGACCCTCTTATACTCTTAATTCCATAAATGTTAATCACCCTCTCTCATTTTTAAAGGTCTTAATGTTCCACTGATCAAGCTATCCTTTGTTCTGCAGTTCTTCTGTTAACTGCTTCTGGTAATGTAACTCATTTCACAGTCCTGCAGACATGTTTTTTTTAAACTCTAGCTAAAAACATTAACTCGGGTATGGAAATAACTCCTAGTGAAATATTGGATGAACTTACCAGATGTTGAAGAAGTCTAGCTTTTGTTTTATGAATGTGAAAGAGATGCAGTCATTAGAGTTAAATGTACAGGAGTAATGAGCTGGTAATGATGGAAGGGAATTGGTCAAGAATCAAGGAGAAAGCTCAGAGGTACTGGGTCTCTATGCAGACAAGGAAGCTTCCAGTGGATCCCTAAATGGGTTACAACTTGTGGGGATGAATTTAGAACACCTTATTTGAAAGACCTGTTAAGGGGAGGCAATAACAGAAGCCTTAGTAATATTTTCAGGAAACAAATATTCTCAGGGAGAAAATAGAACAATCATTTAGTTACCTGAAATGCTTACACACAAATGTGAAAAGCATGGAGAATAAATAGAAGGAATTGGTGATATAATTGGGATTACAGGAATGTGGTGGTATAGCTTAGATAACTGTCAAGGGTAAGCATACCTTGATCAGGAAGGACAGGCAGAGAGGAAAAAGGAAGAGGTGTTGCTGTATTTGTAAAGGTGGCATATGTGTACCCTGAGGTGCAGTACAAAGTAGGAAGTAGGTCTGTTGAAAGCCTCTGGTCAGAAGGGACAGCAGCAGGCAGATATCACCACGGGCATCTGCTGTATGCCGTCAAACCTGGAGGAGGAGGTAAAAGAGACTTTCTTTAAACAACAAACAGAAGTTTCCAAATCACAGGACCTGTGTCTCATCAGAAACTTTTGTTACTGTTGTTGCCCTGAGGGGTCAGGCCAATGCTCAGGATCTCAATATTATGCTATTAGACAGGAGGGCGTGGTGTACAATTGCACATATGCAAACACACAAATCAGTTAGGTGCATACACACACACACTACCAGTTCAGGCACATACACATCCAAACCAGCCTAGGCACATGCATACCTATCACCACTAAAAGCACATACACTATACACCCCAAAAGTTAGACACAGATCACTAATTCGTATATCATGCACACAATGCCATGCACACATGCACGCTCACACACACGCTCACACTAGCAACTCAGATACACAGGCATTCAAAATAACTAGCTTAGGTTTATGCACACCTATCACCAGTTTAAGCCCATACACACCAAATTTAGATGGAATTGGTTACCAGTTACCAACACCTGCACAATCAATACACATACGTGGATTACTAATTCATATACCACACACACAATGATATTTCTATATAGTTTCATAGTTAGTAGGGTCAGAAGGGACCTGAGCAGACCATCAAGTCTGACCCCCTGCCATGGCAGGAAAGAGTA
>NW_017729024.1:11675263-11677372 GCF_001723915.1 Gavialis gangeticus | reverse complement strand
CTCAGCCTTCTCTTTTGGAGGCTGAACAGGTTCAGGTCTCGTAGCCTCTCCTTGTAGGGCCTGCCCTGCTGCCCCCGATCATGCGAGTGCCCCTCCTGGATCCTCTTCATGTTGTCCACATCTCTCTTGAAGTGTGGCACCCAGAACTGGATGCAGTACTCCAACTGCAGCCTGACCAGTGCCACATAGAGGGGGAGGATCACCTCCTTGGACCAGCTTGAGATGCATCTGTGGATGCATGACAAGGTGCAGTTGGCCTTCCTGACTGCCTCCCCACACTGCTGGCCCATGTTCATCTTGGCTTCAGTGATGACTCCCAGATCCTTTTCTGCCTCTGCACTAATGATAAGGGAGTTCCCCAGCCTGTAGGTATGGTGTTGATTCTTCCTCCCCAGGTGCATCACCTTGCACTTGTCAGTGTTGACTCCCATCCTATTCTCATCACAATCATGTCTAGGTCTGATTGTAGCCTATGCCTTCCTTCTAGTGTGCCCACATCCCCCCACATCTTAGTGTCATCAGCAAATTTGAACAGGGTGCTTTTTACCCCCTCATCCAAGGCACTGATGAAGATGTTGAACAGTGAGGGTATGTGTGTAGATTAGTGAATACACATACATGTGTATATATATGTGTGTATTCACTAATTTACACACCTACCACCCACCTACACATACACACACAGGTGAGTTCCTAAGTTGGGTGTTGTGATATGTATGCATGTATGTGCTTGGTGTACTTGGGATACCTGGGGAAAGGTTAAGGTAAGAAAGTAGAAGTGTAGGGAGTGAAACCAGGACCGGGATTAGAACTGGTGGACTACAAGGGCCTGGGCTGAACTGAGGCTCAGGGGTAACTTTAGGTTAATTGATCTTAATTGATTAAAAGACAACGCCCAAAGCCTGCAGAACAGGGAAGCGATGCTGGCACAGAGACTGAGGCTGGGACTGGAGCCAGAGTTATGGGGGAGCTGAAAAGGTAGGTGGGGAGAGGGAAAATGGTACTAGGGGAAAGTGTGGGTGTTAAAGAGGGGCTCTGGATGTGGGAAGCCAGAGGATGGCTCCGGGGCAGCTAGAGAAGTTGCAGGGAGCAGCATTAGGTGCTGGGAGCAGGACAGCCATGAGGAGCTGGGAAGCTGCAGGGGGGAGGATTACTACAGAAGGTGCGGGGAAAGCCTGAAAACAGAGAGACGGACAGCAGAAACTCACAGGAAAAGCAGCAGGAGAGACTGAAAGGCAGCAGGGACAACAGAAAAGCAAGGAGAGGCTGAGAGGTGGCAGAAAAGGGGAGATGGAATTGGGAGGAGATTGGGAAACTAGCAGAAAGGCGGGGGGCTGGAGCTGAGAGAGAGAGAGAATGAGGCTGGAATTTAAGATAGGGAAGGGACTGGGTTCAATAAAACATGACACAACTCGGGGTTGCAAATGACAGTGGTTTTATTGAACAGGGAAGATGGTGACACAATGTCTTATTGGTTCCATTGCACCCCCTGCCACACACACAATTATAGCAGGGGTTAGAGAGGCTTGGTGCAGGGGCTGAAGTTCACTGAAGTCCAGGAGGAGAGAGAGAGAGAGAGAGAGAGAGTCCAAATTGTAGGAGGAGGTGTGCAGGTAATATCTACCTATCCCAGGCTGGCAAGGGATCCTTGTCCAGTAGGTGTTGTCCAGAGGGGGGTCGCCAGCAGGGCCTCTGGGTGGATAGGTGGTGTGGAATGGTGCTGGTCCAGATGGAGAGGGCATCCCACTGGGTCTGTCTTCACTGCCCCTTTTTATAGGGGCAGACCTTGTGTGACCCTAGTGACAGGAGGCATGCCCAGGCAAGGGTCAGCCCCTGATGTACTGAGCATGTGTGCTCTGTGCAGGGATGTGCAGTTTTGGGTGTCTGTAATGGTGAGAGTTGCTGGTTCTTATGTCTTTCAAATGCTGGGTTCTTGTCTCTGTTCCTGGATGAATCAATGTGAGGTGATGGGCCAGTCGTTACAGGCCATCCAGTAGAGACCTGTTAACATTGTATTTCAGCCATTGCCAATCACACTCATTCATCTGGGAACTAATTTACATGGGAGGGATACGTGACTCATACAGTTACGACACAGGGGATGCCCGG
>NW_017729024.1:11670765-11674924 GCF_001723915.1 Gavialis gangeticus | reverse complement strand
GGGGGGAATGCATTTAAAAAAAAAAAAAGAAAGAAACAGGGTTTTGCTACACTGTAATGTTTTCTGGAATGGAAATGCAGTCTGTAGACTGCAAAGGTGTCCAGCAAATACTTAGAATCTGTAAAGGATAAATTTTGGGTGGTGGAAAGGCTAACTAGAAGGGAAGCTCTTCTCAACTTACTACTCACAAATGGGGAGGAATTTGCGAATATGAAGCTGAAAGAAAATTTGAGTGACAATGCGTGTGTCTACACATGCATTAATATACTTTTCCTAATGTATGTTAAAATTTAGTACCTCTAATGTGAGTTACTAAGTTAATGCACCCTAGGTCGCTCTAATGCACAGTAGCTCAAGCACACACATTTTAGGTAATTGCAACAAGTTTGTTCCCTAGGGGCAGCTGTGAAGCACCGTAGTGCCCATGTGACTCCTGCCCAGCTCAATCTCTATTTCAGCCCTCCCTTAATTGCTTTCCTGCCACACCTTGTTCTTACTAGAGGTTGAATAAGGGAGGCTGCCCATGGGCCTTAGAGTGAGCCTTAGTCCACATCTGGTACCACTGGGTATCTCCTGGACCCCAGTCACTTTAAGCTGACCCTTAAACTTAACAGACCCTCTCAGCTGGCCTATGCCCTTGCAGGGCCCCTGTAGCTTTGATGGCTATATGCATATCTGCCCCCGCAGGACACCTGTAGCCTTAAGGGCTCAATGCATGGCTCTGGTCCTTCCCTACACCAAGTCCCAAGCCTTGCTGATGTTCTCTCTCTTTGTTTTTAACTATTCATACACTTTTGGGCCCTCAGACCCTCTGGTCCCTTACACAGCCCCTCCTTCAGGCTCTTGGATCCTCTGGCCACACACTCCTCTGGGCTCCCAGACCCACTGGCCCATCTCAGCCTTTCCCTGAGGCTCTTGGACATTCTGGTCTGGGTCTAAGCCTTTTTCTAGGCTCTGCAAACCTGTTACTAGGCCCCACCCTCAGTCTGAGGGCTCCCAGGTTACCAGTTCTCTAAATAGGCCTTGAGCCTTCCCCAGCAGAGCTCAAGACTAAACTACCAGTGTAACTTAAACAAGAAGCATCTCAGCCCTCTGACAGACACCTCAAACCCTCTAGGGGTTTAACATAAAGCCCACTTGCCTGTAAAACCCTGTGTTTCTCAGCCCATGGAACTTGCCTCTGTTCCCAGGCCTGCAGTTTTTCAGTAAAACCTGAGTCCCTTCAGGAGCCCTGCAGCCAGGAGCTCATCACTTCATAGTTGCTTGGAAGAGAATAACTGACCAGTGCAGGCTCTAGGCATATATAGCTCCAGCCTAATCCCTGTTCCAGTCAGATAAGTCCTTTATTAGTCCCCCCCCGCCCCGACCCCCGGCACCTGCAAGCAGCCTTTCAGGCTGCTTTCTCTCTTAAAGAAGCAGGCACATTCCAGTTCCCCACTACAGTGATGCTTAACATGCAGTAGCGTATTTTACTGTGCATTAGAGTAATAGCATGGCTTTTTACATGCCACTTTAATGTGCTGTAAAATAGGCTACTCTAAATTAAATTGCACATGTAGATGCTCCCAGTGACTACAACTAAACTCTTATTGAATCCATGGTGGCTGTTCCTGATTTTCAGTCTGTCCTGCTCTCCAATCCTGGTTTCCAGTATGTCACCTTGCTCTCCTCTATGTGATTCACAATTGATTCATGAAACTAAGGAAAAGAAGGAAGGAGAGCATCAGCATAAACATGTTGGCCTTCTAAAACAAACAAAAAAGTATATTTTAATGAATTTGGGGAACTTGTGGGCAGGATCTCTTGGGAGACCAGTCAGAAGGGAAAAGGAGACCAGGAGAGCTTTAAAGAAGCCATATTGAGGGTGTAGGAGAAGAATGGAAAGTGTAACAGGAGACTGGCCTGGCTGAACAGTGACTTCTGCAACAAGTGGAAACTCAGAAAGGAATGCTACAAAAAGTGGAAACTTATACATGTGATTAGGGAAGACTGTAAGTGTACACAGGCATAAAGGGAGAAAATCAGGAAGGCCAAGGCATGATTTGAGATGCAACTGGCAAGGGACTTAAAAGGCAATAGAGATTCTACAAGTATGCGAGAAGTAAGAGGAAGACCAAAGAAGGTATAGATTCCTTGCTAAATGCACAATACAACCTAGTTACAGATTATGCAGACAAAGCTGAAGCATTTGATGTCTCTTTACTTCAGTCTTCCCAAAGTCTTACTTCAGCTACCTGATGCCAAACACATGTTAGCAATGTGCCAGCAATGTTAAGGAACAGGCTAATTACTTAGGCAACCTACATGTTTTCAAGTTGGCTGGGTCATCTGGGATATGCCATAGGATTCTGAAGGAATTGGCTGAGGTATTTTCAAAGACAATTGGTTTCCTTCTTGAGAACTTGCGGTAAGCTGAGGTCCCGGATGACTGGAAAAGAACAAATAAAGTGTCCAACTTTAAGAAAGGGAAGAAGAAAGATCTGTTGAATTATAGGCCAGTCAGCCTGACATCGATACCTGGAAAGGTCATGGAGTAGATCATCAAGGAATCTATTGTGAAGCACTTGGAGGAGAACAATGCAACAGAATGGAGAACAGGACAGACTGGAAACCAGGAACAGCCAGCATGGATTTACCAAAAGTAAGTCATTCCTGACCAACCTGATTTCCCTCAGAGGTGGTAAGGTGACAGACTCTGTGAATGTGGGGAGACAATATATATGATATACCTTAACTTTAGTAAGGCTTTTGATATGGTCTCCCACATATGAATTTTTTAATTATAATAATAAACGTCTTGCCAATGTTGAGCCCTAAATACATGTTACTTAGTTAATACTCTTCTTCCTCAGATATTCTTTTTCTAAGTGTTACTGGTATGCACAGCATGTAACTGCACTCATTTCCACTTGCCTAGGTGTGCAGTGTGTATATATAGACATCCTTTGCAGTGGTTTCTATATAGATGTATAAGAAAACATAGACTGAAAGGGATTTTTGCTATCAAAGTTTTAGAAAGCAACCAATTATACTGCAAATAATTCTAAGCTTCTACCAGTCCAGAGTTTGAATTTCTCAGATATTTATGATTTGTAATAGCTCTAAATTATTTTAGCTTACTTGTGGTTTTAACTCAAACATTGAAACTAAAATATGAGGAACAGCTTCAAGACTGACCTTTTTAGGAGAATCTTTTTTACAGCTTAAGAGACACCAGTTCAATACATAAACTGCCACTGAAAATATAGCTACACACGTTCAGTAGACAAATAAGTGCCGTTCCTTTGGCTGCCAGTATGATATCTTTCACCATATACAAAATTCATAAGCTTTTCATAAAAAGGAAAAAAGAATATCTTTCAAGTACTTACAAGGCAGAAATTCTTAAAATTCTACTGGTAGAAAATATCACTTCAGTAATTTAATTTATTTTTTTTATTTTTTGCGCTATCATAATGCTGATTATGACCACTTTTCCACTTAGGACTTATTGGGCTGGGTATTGATCATGTGTCCTTATATGACAGTCCATATTTTAAAGAGCAAAATATGGGGAGTGGAGAGTAGGAAAGGAAAGAAGCACTGATAAGCAAAGTGACCTGTCCATATTATTAGAGCAGATCAATAGCAGATTTGGGAATAGAACATAAGTCCCTCGACTTTCCTGTGCTCTGTGCTTTGATTTTAGTTTCTGAAACCAACTTTGTCACTGTATATTTTCCAGAGGATATCTGATAGGTACCAATATGAAGAAAAATTGTCTATATTGGATATTGACACTATGGGGCTTATAATTTGGCTGATAAATGCCTGTGTTGCGTGCAACTGCAGCACACTATGGAGCAGAGCCTTCATTGTGGAGAGCTGCCTCCAGCTGCTAAGTTGGAATGGGAGGGAAAGGGTGGAGCATATCAACACCCCCACAATGAGGGAGGGGGCAGGGGCAGGTGCTGCCCAGCCGGATGGATGGAGCCATGGCTCATGTGGTGGGGGCGGCCCCCTCCACTGCTTGAATCCTGGGAGGGGAGGTGTGTGCCC
Source organism: Gavialis gangeticus (assembly GCF_001723915.1). NCBI lineage: Eukaryota > Metazoa > Chordata > Crocodylia > Gavialidae > Gavialis > Gavialis gangeticus. Next base: position 11,670,886 of record NW_017729024.1, on the reverse strand, counting down.
CAGGATCTGTGCGGTGTGGGGAAGGCAGCAGCTGCGGGGAGGAGCTGGTGCTGGGTAGGGCTGTTCTTGCCCAGGGTTGGGCTTGGAGTGGGCTCCAGCAGCTCTGGGAGGAGGCTGCAGC
>NW_017729024.1:11670295-11670672 GCF_001723915.1 Gavialis gangeticus | reverse complement strand
CCCCCCCCCCCCCAAATTTCACTGCAAGTGCCAGGAAAAGCCAGGGCTGCATTGGGTGGAGGTTAGCAGTGGTAGCACTGGGAGCAAAGCTATGGTGAAATTTGGAGTGGCTGCAGCCTCCTCCCAGTGCCACTGGAGCCTGCTCTGAGCCCAACCCCCAGCAAGAAAATCCCCAGGCAGTGCTGATTTGGCTCCATCCTGCAGCTGCTGCCCACCCTACACCATGCAGATCTGGGGGCACATCCCCCCCCACCCTCCCAGGGTGCAAGCACCAGTGGGAGCTGCCCTTACCCCACAAGCCATGGCTGCACCCTTGGCCTCCCCTGCCCCAGCTCAGCACTGCCTGCCCCTGCCCTCACCCTCACTATGGGGAGCAT
>NW_017729024.1:11664385-11669766 GCF_001723915.1 Gavialis gangeticus | reverse complement strand
CCCCCCCCCCCCCAAATTTCACTGCAAGTGCCAGGAAAAGCCAGGGCTGCATTGGGTGGAGGTTAGCAGTGGTAGCACTGGGAGCAAAGCTATGGTGAAATTTGGAGTGGCTGCAGCCTCCTCCCAGTGCCACTGGAGCCTGCTCTGAGCCCAACCCCCAGCAAGAAAATCCCCAGGCAGTGCTGATTTGGCTCCATCCTGCAGCTGCTGCCCACCCTACACCATGCAGATCTGGGGGCACATCCCCCCCCACCCTCCCAGGGTGCAAGCACCAGTGGGAGCTGCCCTTACCCCACAAGCCATGGCTGCACCCTTGGCCTCCCCTGCCCCAGCTCAGCACTGCCTGCCCCTGCCCCTGCCCTCACCCTCACTATGGGGAGCATTTATCTGCCCCCGCACACCCGTTCCCTCCCCCTCCCCTTCCACCACACTTGGCTTACCACCTGGAGGCAGCTGTATTAGAAATCAGATCAGTATCAGCCAATGTGCCTCTTTAAATATCGGCTATCAATACTGGCCCCCAATTTCTCTATTGGTGCACCCTTAATATTTTCTTGAGCATTAAACTATTTATTAAGTTCTGTCTTGTTGCACAATTTCTAGTAACAAATATTGCATCTTGTATATAAATACCCTGTAAGACAAGTAGATTCACTGTTCTCTGTTCTGTCAGTTTAATGGACATAAAGTAGCATTATACAGTATTTTGTTTTATACAAGGCATTACTTCCAATGTACTCCTGAAATATAGTATATTCAAAGTGCTATGTTTATAGTAATGAAACACAATTTTTAAATGACTTTTAGGCCAATAAATTTACAGCAGAAAAGCCATGTCAGAGCATTTGTATTGATGTTTTGCTTGCCTTTAATCTGTAAATAATGATGGCTTATCACTGTATATATGGATCCTACTACAAAAACTTTCAAAATATAATAGGATAACTGAAACTTAATTACTTTATATTGATAGGCAATATTATGAGAGATATTTGATAATTTCTTAAGAACCTGAAATCATTTTGAAAATGACACCTTTGATTCATCTGTGTGATATGACACACAGATATGGCATATGAAGCAGGGATATTTTAACTGTCTTCAGTGTTATTCTTCATCAGATGAATGTATTGCTCCCTTCTAAAATACCATCTAAGGTAAGCTTCAGTATTACACAGATATCCAAGACTATTTCTTCCCAGAGAAACAGTCAAGACTGTAGTAATCTGCACCCTTAGGATACTGTGAGGGGATATGTTGAACATGGTTAGAGACTTCCTGTCCTGTTCAGTGGGTTGTCAACTTAGCTACTTGACTGCCATTCAAAGAAATTTTGAAGGCTCCATGAAGTCCAGTGTTTATTTCTCTTGTGAACAGTTCCCAAACTTACAGTTCATCAAGTTAAATTCTTCTGATATACCATAATTCTGGCATGTAGCGACTACTCTACACCAGTGTTCTGGGAAATGCGACTCCACAGAACTAATCTCTATACCAGTTAGAGGTGGGAAAGCCTTGTTTTCAACTAAATTGTTTTTTTTTTTTGTTAAAATAAGAGTTTTATCACAATTTTTTTTTGTCATCTCCTCTGTAATAAGAATTGCATATGGAACTAATGCAGCTTAAAGCTGGGTGAAAACGTAGGCCAAAAACAAACTTTGCATACATGTAACTCTTACTGAAATGAGAAAACATAGAAAGCTGAAGATCACCCTGATGGAATGGATAAGGTTCTGAAGGGCCTGAATAATTAGATGTTGTTAAAGAGGGAATAAAAACATTTTTCATCCCTCTTCCAAACTGTCTAAAAGAAATCTGGCTTGCCTACATACAGGTGAGGGTTTATAGTATATGAGTGGGTCAAAGGTAGGGATTAGGACATACATTACTAACTTAATGACTACTAGTATTTAATGTCATGTGATGAATATATGTCCTGCATATGTTTTCTTAATACATATTTTCAAATATTTCCCTAGGGAATTAAGCTTTAATAAAGCCAAACAGTTGTAGCCTTAATAAAGTCGGGGTTTTTTTGCAACAATCTATTGCTTGTAACTTCTCCATCAGTTCTCTTGACTCAAACCCTTCCTAATGCTCTCCATTATTTTAAGACCACTACTGTAGAAAGTTGGGGTTCTTTTTAGCTAAATTAATGTAGGATAATGGTAAAGGGTGGAGTTAAGTATTATGATGAGGCAGATTTAATTTTTTATCTCTGACTTTCAAAAATTTTTAAATGTAAACTAATCTTGAATGTCAAGACTTCAACACAGACTCTAACATTCTTATTTAGGACAAGACCATATAGTTAGGGTTGAGAGTTTGACTAGACCAAAAATACTTGGTCAATTGACTAGTCAAATATTGTCAACTAATGTTCAATTATTTTAATCATTAATTCATTATAATAGTGAAGACAGAGACTTTAATCTTCAGTAGGTTAGATAAGTATAGTAATTACATCCCTCCGCTCCCCCCAAGTTAGTTAACCAATTAACAAAATTAAATTCTGGAAAGCTGTAATGATTTTTTGACTATTAGTATTAGGTAACTTTAAATGTGCATGATATTGAAGACTAAACAGTTATTCTTTTCTTTTACTTTTATCCTAAAACCCAAGGGTCAGCCCCAACAATTACAAGCCCCCTCCCAACCCCAACCCCCTGCAAAAAAATCCAGAAATAAAACATGCCTAGCAACTATACAAGATATAAGTTAGATTTAAGATGCAGTTATGCCAAGTAGGCAGCAGGCCAACTCTTCAAGCACTTTTCTATTTGCATTTGCAGGTGCCTGCAGTCACAACAGGTGGCCAGTAGGAAAAGCTGCCATGTTGCTGATTTTGATTCTTCCCTCAGCACAGAGTCCCCTGCTCCTGCAACCCCATGAGGATTAATGTAGGCAAAGGAAAGGAGGCTGGAAGAGCTCAGCTCCTGCCACGACTGATGAATTAATTAAATTAGGGAGGTGTGATGACGTCCCTGACCTGGTACTGACCGTCACTCATCAAATGCAAGGACGGGCAAAAGAAAAGAAAAAAGACTTCTTTCAACAAGAACAAAAAAATATATAGAGATCCGACATGTCTGCTTGCTCCCTTTTCCCAACAGTGCCGGAGTTTTTAGTGGCTGTTGTCACTCCTCTCCCCTTTCAGTCTGCAAATCCCAGTTGCTGCAGCTGTGATTGGATTTTTTTTTTCTTGCTTCGATAATTGGTCTCTCACTGGCATAATTAGTCGCCCTCTGCAGCGAATTAATGTGGAAACATGTTTTACGAGCTCCTCCAAGTTCTATAGACCCTGTGGGTCTGCTGCCCCATTCCCCAGGACTTCAGTCCAGATGTGCAGCCAAGCAATTGCCCTGTCTGCCGGCCCCATCTTCTCCTTTTCACCTCCTGTCTCCCTGTCAGTGCATGGTGCCGGAAACAGCTCCCAGAGCCTGGGTAGAGACAATCGGGCTCACCCGGTGAGTTGGTAAGACTGACCCTGGGCAGATCGGAAGCACCCTCCTGAGTGTGGCCACGCTGCTACTGCTAGATACGCCCCTCTGACCAGGGAGTTCCCCTGGGCAGGTATCATTGATCTTCCCACAGAGACCACCCGCCCAGTGCCACTGTCCCCTGTAAAGCCCACTCACACAGCTGTTCTCTGGATCTGGAACTGCCAGGCCAGTGGGGAACCTCTACGGGTCTGGACAGGAAGTACCCACAGGAAGGGGGGACTGCACACTGCTACTGTCCCTGGTGAAGCCTGGCACCCTCTGCATCTTCTACCTGTACCCCTGGCTGGATTGGGGAAGGAGCACTTTTGGGGCTCCGCCTATGGTTGGTCCATCCAGGGACAGCAGAAGTAAGGAGCAGGCTCCCCACTTCCTGTGCTCACTCCTGAGAACTCCAGAAGCCACAAGTGGTTGTACAGGATGCTGAGCTCATCTGAGAATAGTAGTGGTGGCTGTGTTTTTGTTTCATGCTGCTTCCCCTGCTGGCCTGAAGGCTCCAGTTGTGGGAGCAGCAGGTGCCAGGTTTGGATAGAAACAGTGATTATGGTGGCAGCAGCAGCAGCAGGTAAGTCCCTCCTTCCTGTGCTTGCTTCTTGCCTGGCCCCCCACCAGCCTTGCTGGGGGTTGGGGGAGGAAGAGGTCATTATGCTACACAGTGGAACAGAGTGCGTGACTGCACCACTGAACCAGCCCCTCTCCCGCCCCCCGCCTCCCTTTCTGGATCTGCCTCTGTATGCATCTTGACTCCTGCAGGACTGGGGAGTAAGATGTGTAGTCTCCTGCTCTTGCTAACTGATGACACTACATTTCAATAAAAAAGGTGGGCTGCTACCTACACAAGGCCATTCTTGCCTTCATGGACAATTTTGAACATTCATGACAATTTTATGGGTTTCAAATACCATAATAGTCAGTCAGTTGACCAGCCAATTGACATTATTTGACTGGTCAATTGACCATTTTGTCAACCCTAACATGGTTTAAAACCTACTGAATTCTTGGTAGCTCCTGTTTACTGTTCCAACTCTTGAAAATAAGGCTATTTAGTCAGGCCAAGAGTTTTGGGCCCCAATTTCTGGCCCCCTAGTATTCAATGTCTAAACCCCACTGTGTGGAATTTTGTGTCTAATCTTATAGTGCAGTAACAAATGTGACACTATTATAAAGAGAATTCATATGAGGAAAAAGGACATACCAGCACTAAATTGGTTGAACTATTTGAGAATCCCATATAGGTCTCAGATAAGAAGCTTATCTCTTTTATTGTCTAAGTACTTTTTGGGCTCTTTGTTCTGTTCTTCATGTCCCAATTTGGTAAATCAAAGTTTCCTTTGAGTTTCTGTACATTGCTTGAATTAAAAAAAAAAATCTTAAGGTTAAACATGACAAAGTAAGAACCTTTACCCTCTAATACTTTATCTGCAGGGAACCTGTGGCACCAAATCCTACACTACTACACTTGTATAAGGAGGACACTTGACTTCATCAATGTGAAACCAGAATTAGGCAAATTGTATCTTTTTTTTTCAAAGATCAACCTTATATGAATTGTAAGTGGGCTTTTTATTTCAAAATCTGGCATGAACTTGGAAGAATTGAATATGGGAATGAAGCCTTCTTATTTTTTGTTTTTTTTTATAAAAAGGTCTGCGTGTACAATGTTATGTTTCCCCAGATTTATTTTCAGGCAGATTACACCATTCAAAGTCTCAGAATCAAAATGGTGTTCAGCTCAGGCAGTCAATATGCAGTCTAAACATGTGACAGATGCAGAGACAACTTCAAAGATGCCATTACAAGCGTCTGTGGAGATATTTAAGGAACCAGATGCTGCTGCTTCATGTCTTCCACAGCTCAGAATGTGTCCTATGATCACCTTCC
>NW_017729024.1:11651051-11659385 GCF_001723915.1 Gavialis gangeticus | reverse complement strand
TTACAAGTGTCTGTGGAGATATTTAAGGAACCAGATGCTGCTGCTTCATGTCTTCCACAGCTCAGAATGTGTCCTATGATCACCTTCCAAAGAGGGGGTGTGATACAATATGCTGAAAAAAACAGTAATCCCTTTTTGTTTTTATATTGGGCTTTGAGTGCTTATTTCATGTTATGTATGTGCACTGTATATACTCAGTATATGCATTCACGCACAATTGTTGGGTTATTTAACAAAGAAGCATTCTTTGAGTGATTATGAAATAACATTTTTTAAATCCTAAGAGAACAATTTGAATCTTTTTAGTTTGTTCTTAGGTAAGTAAACATCATTGTACATATTGTATAGTCTAGGCAAAGATGCTTCAATCTGTTGCTCATACGGGACAGTGAAAGCTACAATCTCCTGTATGGTTTTGGCTTTCTGTGGAATTGTTCTATTAGGAACTGTAAATTCAATCCCACTTCTTTCCCTAGCCTCACACTGGCTAATGAGGGAGATTGGAGGATTCTTTTATCTCATTTAGTGGGTTTATGTGCTTTATGTTAGGTTTGTCTCATTTTATTTCCATGGTCCATGTTTACTATATATGTGCCATAGGCAAAACACATTAGTCTGTGGCAGTAAGACAGAAGAATCTTCCATGATAGCAATGGATTCAGAGATACACTGGTCATGTGGCTTTGCTGAATTAAGTCCTATTTGAACTACAGCATATAAGAACATAAGAAGCATGATACTGGGTCAGACCAGTGGCAGTCCATCTAGCCCAAAATTCTGTCTTTGAAAGTGGTAGGGGTGGATGATAGAGGAAGAACATTAACACAGATATATCTAGAGTGATTTATCCTCCCCCCCACCATTTATTACCTTCCCTAACATCTACCATTATTGGTTTAACGATGCCAGAGGAAATGACTCCAACTATTCTATTCAACACCTATTAATAGATTTAGCATCTGTAAACTTACCTAGTCCCTTTTTAAACCTACCTATGCTATCTGGCTCTATCACCTTCTGAAACCATGGTTTTTATCTTCTTTTACTTTCTATTGCCCTGTCTATATAGCTCCAGTCATTCCATTGGCTTTTTTGGCTACTACCCACTCACATTTAGTAACTCATGTTCAGCTGATTATCCATCATGACCCTCAAGAGTTTTTTCAGAGACAGTAGGAGTGTCTACATGAGACGCTTACCGAGCATTAGCCTAATAACACTGCACAGTAGCGTGTCACGGCAAAAAAGCATGCTGATAGCCTACTGAGTTATTAGGCTAATGAGCAGTAAGCAGTAGGGCTGTGTGAAGCTTCAGGTGGTGATTCGATTTGGAGGAGATTCAGCCTGACTGGGTAGCCGAATCTCCGAATCCGAATCAAATCAGGGGACCAATTTAAAGGTCCGAATCAATTCAAAACTCTCCGAATGTTTGCCAAAGATTCGGAGAGCTTTGATGATTTGGGCAGTCCCCGGTGGCTGCAGCAGGGAGCTGCAGCTGACTCCAACTGGTAAGTAGGGGGGCTCTGCCATGAGCCCCCAACCCCCCCTTGCTCCCCCACGGGTGCTCTGCTCTGGCCCGCTCCAGCCCTTTAAGAAAAAAAGCAAACAAGAAAAGATCTGGGACTCACCACTCCTGCAGCAGCTTCAGGGCTTCAGGGGCTTGTGCAGAGCCCCCCAATGTAGTGTGGGGCAGCAGGGATTGCCCTATGCCAGCAGGAATGGTGAGTCTGAGGGTTTTTTCTTTTTTCTTTTTCTGAAAGGGCTGGAGCTGGGGTGGGCAGGGCACCCATGAGGGACCTGGGGGAGTGAGGCGGGGATTGGGGGGCTTGTGCAGAGCCCCCATGCAGTGTGGGGTAGTGGGGGGCAGCAGGGATTTCCTCCCTGCCTGGTAGCACCTGGTGAGCACCAGGGCTCTTTTTTTTAATAAATGCCAGGAGCTGGGGCAGGCAGGGCAGCCATTGCTGGGCTGGGAGAGGGGCAGGGGATGGGCCTGGTTGATTTGAAGAATCGGCAGCAGCCAAGTGTCTGAATCAGATTCAGCTGAATTGAATCAGGACAGTGATTCAAATCACTGAATCAAATTGCCGTCCTCCTAATTGACCAAATCTGAAGCGAATACTAGCCGTTTCGCACAGGCCTAGTAAACAGCACTAAACCATTCACTGGCACTACTGTGCAGTAACTCTAGGTACTGTGTATTTAGTTAGTTCTTTATTAAGGAAGTACTAAACTATATGTACAGTATCTAAGGCTCATTAATGAACACATAGAGATGCCCAGTGTCTGCCAGGGTTTTCCTGATCACATTTTCCTGATTCTGCCAGCATGGCCTTTATACATTTTGTATGACTTAATCTTTGTTTGCAGGGAAGCATATAGCATTTGCTTGTGCCAAGCCTACCAAGTGACTGACATCACTTTTTCAGTGACCTGTCCTTTTCATCATTTATCAGCCCCTTGAACTTTGTTCCACTTGTAAACTTTATTAGTAATGGCTTTTTTGGTTTCTTTCAGTTGATTGACTAAAATGTTAAGTAGTGTGGAACTGTTCTTGTAGGATCCAGCTCGAAAAAGACCAGAATATATTTTCACAGTGATCTCTTTACAATTGCATTGAGATTTATCAGTTGGTCCAGTGTTTCCCAAACTTTTGACACCTCATGCACACTTCTTTTCTGGATTAAAATTGGCAGCACATTTCACTCTTACACCTGAAAAGGTGTATATATGTATTTTTTTTCAAACCATAACATACTACATTCCCCTTTTGGAGAAAATCATACCAAAGCTGAGATGTACTGTTTAAAGAATGACACCAAATAAATCTTCCTTTGTGGGAGGAGTGGAGGGTTGCAAACCATGGTTTCATCTGTGCATCTGCCTGCCCACCAACCTGCTTGCAGCAGATTGCATTGCTGGGAGCATGACAGGAGGGACACAGGGGCTGTCTGGGGGTGGGGAAGGGCAGGGGAAGGCAGCAGCCATGGTGGCAGTCCCCAGGGAAGCAGCTGCAGGTGCTGCTAGAGTTGCTGAGTCAGGCACAGGATGCTGGACAGGGAAGGAGAGCTCTTGCCTCTTCACACAGGGGGAATCTCGTGGCACACTTCCATCGCTCTGACAGTATGCTAGTGTGACTTCGCACACCCTTTGGGAATCACTGAGTTAGTATTTAATCCACTTTATTGTGTGCTTTGACTTGAGTGCTTTAGGACATCTTAGTTAAATTTAAGTAATTGGTTTGCTTTGTGAAGCCAGGTTTTTGCCTTACTCTCTGGCTTGCTTTAAGCTAAATTTGAATGCCAGATAAGATTGAGAGCAAAGGCTTTTATTTTATGCATTGCTTCCATGACTGAAATGTACTCACCTCCCCCCAGTATCCTATAGGGTTTTTCTTTTTCCCCACCCGCCAGTTATTTTTGGCCTGGGAATTCCTGGTTTAAAGACTCTTTTTCACTGGTTCTTGCTTCTTATAATAATATTGGTGCAGAGACTGTTGTAATTGTGCATATTGGGGCTAAAGGCTATTGCAAATTTGAGTGCAGAGTTAAGTGACTGTACAAAGATGCAGTGAGTACTTTGGATGAAAGGATACCCTCTTTGTTTTGTGTTCAAGTTCTTTGTTTGGGGAAAGGGCTAATTATGAGATTTCAGTTCAGAGCCAAATACCACCTGACAGAGCCCTTGGGGTAACTGCGTAGGTACCCCATCACAGACACTAAGGAGAGTAGCTAGCTTGACTTAATTCTGTTGCTGGTTAATGGGTTTAGAGATTTATGGTGTAAATAGGCTAATAACAATATAGCCACTCACTTCTAGTCATTGTGAATCTTGATTCACTGATCTTTTCATGGAAAGACAAAGCTGATTAAAACAGGTAATTACTTGAGTTGTTCTGTATGGTACATGAGAAAAAGTAAGAGAGAGATGGTCAGAATACAAAACTGAACCTGTACTGAGTAGTCTGCCTTTACCCAGATTTCCTAGGCAGTATAAACCTTCTCATATGCTGTGCTGATATAAATTGCTTAAAACTCCTCATTTTTTATGACTAGTGGCTTAGGGGATGATACAAACCATTGATGCTCTGCTGAGATATTTCATTCAAAATCAGGACTGGGGATAACAGTATTTTGTGATGTAAAGGTGCATGGGGTTTTAAATGTGGAGGTTAGGTAAGGAACATTTCAAGAAAACTGCACCCTGCTCTTAGGTAGTTATTATTTAATTAAATCATTTTATTCTAGAAGCAAATGAAATGTTCTGGAAAACTCAAATCCATTGCTGAGCTTTAGAAGTGAATTAGTAGAAAACTGTACATACTGTTATACTTTTCCTTTTTAATTACATGCACTCAGAATATACATTAGCTTTCCGTTTCTAAACCAAATCCAGAGAGAATATGTGTTTTATTAATTCTTAAATTCAAATATGTGGAATATTTAAAAAAAGCTTTCACCTAATTATCTCCATGAAAAGGGATGGTTATAAGTGGAAAATAAATAGCAAAGGATATTTTTCTTTCTAATGTAAACATCTGGCAGTAATCCTTGCTTACACAATTAATGGGCATTTAATTGGCAATGATCAGTTTATTGCAGCAATATGAAGTGAATGTTTCCCCAGGAACAAACAGCTGTTGCAAGAATTTCACAGCAATTTAGCAAACACCAGGTGATAGCTGTATCCAGAATGAACTATTCTGTCTCCAAGCAAATACAGTAGCGGTGAATCAGAAAAAGGTATAAAAATAGCACTGTTGGATTTATCTGATTCTTGCAGACACTGGAATATTGGTTTAAAATCAAACTTGATGTACTTCAGTGTGATTGCATTTCATTAATAAATTCAGTCCTGAATTTCTTTTCTAACTACTGTGGGCTTGAATGTCTAGTGACTTAAGTAAGAGTTTCAGATCTATTAGTTATACAGGATAGCAACTTTAAATGATCATTAGATGTAAAATATCTTAACACTTTTGAGGGGTCTTCTAGTGGAAGCGTAGGTCATGATCCTGAGGAAATGCACTGAGTACCTTTATATTTTATATTTGTGAAGGGTTCCTTTGAAGCCAATTGGATAGGATTACATACATAGCATATGCTTATGAGGTTTCATGGTTGCAAGATAGGGCTGCATGATAGTAGTTCTTGATATATTGTTCATCTTCAATCGTTTTAAGCTCTTAAAATCCTCATGCAATTTGACTTAAATTTTCTTGATTTAAATAAATGGTTACTGGATTTATTCAGTGAGTACTGACAATTATATTTTTACTTAATAGATTTTTCTCCAACTGCCTAAAATTAAATGTATTACTTCTTAATTTGCGTTGCTTGTGAACTGCTTTTCCATTAAGGCTTAAATAAAAATGTTTTTCTTTTTTCATTACTCTCTCTTATTACTAATTTAATAAAATGATAATAGCTATGCTAACTTTCTGTTACTCTGCTTTTGGCACAGATTAAAGTACAAATTTTAAATGTAGCACACTGGCAGGCACTCCGATTTCCTGAAGCTTGGTTTCATTAGTAAGAAAAGTAATTTTACTTCAGCAAAATGCTTTTATTTACTCCACTACTTAGTATTAGCCTATGCTGGAGTCTGCAAACAATGCACTAAAATGAGCAAAGCATCAAGGGCCAGTTTATAGAACAATGCTTTTATTTTTTCATGTATGCATTCTGCAATAATTCATCTCCATGACAAAAGCAGACAATCAATCATCTTCTATTGTGCTTTTCTCCAATAAAATTACCATTCTTGATATAACAAAAGGAAGCTGCCTAAGTAACAGGAACATTCTTACTTGTTTGAATCAATAAATTGACCATGCTTCAAATAAAAAGAAAAAAGAAGAAGAAAAAAGAAGAAAAATCTTTGAATCACTAATATGACAGTGCAGTTTTTGGATTAATTTATCCATATTAATGTTAAATTACAATTGAGCACCATTGCTGTATTTATTCTAATAAACAGTGAAAAACTGTGCATATTAAAGTAATGGTTTATTATATTGCAATGGCCAATGGTTTATTATATTGCAATGGCCAAGCTTTGCATCTTGTAATGTTAGCTTATCAATAACATAATTTTCAATGTAAAATGTGAACATTTAGTCATTTATGAAACAAAAACATGATTCTTTGTAATTATTTTAAATCAGCTTCTTTTTTTTTTTTTTTACCATGGGCTAGTTTTGTCTTTTTTTTTTTTCTGATTCTTACTGTCCGAACTGATTTTATTAAGAGAGTTGACTTCATGAGCAATATCGAGTTGGGATCAACATACACAGTATTAAATAATTAGTGTTGGAATTAAGCCACAAGTTTCAAATAGGTTAACAGTACTAACATTCTTTCAGAATTCTGTTAAAAGAAGCATTTAATTTAATGATAAACTATATAAAAAGCACTAACATTTGTAGATTATATATCACAACATTTGATTTGAAATACAAAGTAGTTATACTGTTATAGTTGTCGTGGACCAAAATCCTATTGTGTTTGTACAGTATCTAGCACAGTACAAACTGTGGAAGGCAATCCCTCACCCAGTGAGGGTACAACCCAACTATACATTGTAGTTATGGGTAGATAATAGATATGGGCAGACAGATGCAGTACATGGAGACAAAAATGATATTGGAAAGCGTGATGGGGGATGGTGTTAGAACACTAGCATTCTGTTAACTGTCTTTCTCTCAAGACCTTATGACACAGGAAAGATGTAAGGAGGTATTTGAAGATTTATTAAGTGGGTTTGGCAGATGTATAGTAATTAATAATCTACAACCCAGTTTAACTTGTTGCTTTACATCTTGCAACTTTTTATCTCTTAAAAAAATCTTTTTTTGTCAACCTGACTTCAACATGGCATTATAAAATGACAGATGTAGCAGTCACTTACTTTTTAGATTAAAAAAAAATCCTTTTAGGGTACAGAAGCTAAAGTTGGTAATGATACAGTTGCAACTTGAATGTGCAATTCAGTTTTTTATTGTGAATCCCTCAAAACAAAAACATTATCCTAGATTTACAGCTGAATTTCTCACTATGAAATTACAGTAAAATACTTAGACTAAAATGTGAATAGTTTATATATAACACACAGAGTAACAGGATTAAGTTAAGCTAATAATACCGCATGTCATTAACTAGCACAAAATTCAGATGACTTTAGAACCCCTGAAGATTTCTTTAATTGTATTTTCTTTTTTCTGAATTAATGAGGCCAGGCCATAACATGTTTCAAGAAAATGAAGTCTTTTGTTACAGAAATGCAAATGCAGTGGCATGGCATCTAAGATACTAGACAATATAGATGGCTGTGAGAATATTTTCATCACATTATAAATGGACATCACAATAATTCAGGCACCCATTATCTAATTACATTTTCTGAATATTTTCTTCCTATTAAACACCTCCTGAGCATTAATTGTTGTGAAGATACAGTACCTATCGTAGCTCATAATCCAGAGAGTGAAAATAAAGTAATTTTGCATTTGGCAAAGAAAGAAAATGTGAAGCTTTAAAAAAAATTAGATACTAGTGTACAAGAAGGAAGTGCCAATATTAGAATAAAAAGGGAAATAGTTTAAATTCAGAGAAGCACATGCACAATTAAATTGTCATTTATGCCAAAACAATTCTGTGAAAATAGTACAATATTTACTTATTTTAATTTGCTTCATGTGTGAATGTGGAATCTGCAACCTTTGTTCAAGTGAACAATCCTGCTGACGTCAGAGGAATTGCTCACTTGCATAAACAGTGAAGCTTCAATTTCCTTAACATGATCATGTAGATTGGATTCTAGGCTGCTGCTTGTCCAATAATCCAGGGATTCATTCTAATAAAAATGCCCAGATAACAACACACAACAAATTTTATATTAATGGCTAAAAAAGTGAATAAAAGGCGAAGGGAGTATCTAATATCAATAATCACTTTACCATTGTGAACAGTGAAGGTAATGTATAACTATGTGTCACCTAAACTTATACATAATACACATTTCAAAGCCATACATTTCAAACTTATATATTTCAAAGCCATGAAAAATAATTTAAGTCTTAGGTGTGAAAAACTTTAAAAGTTTCTGAAAGATAAGAAAGAGGCATTGGACAATCTCTATAGGATTGTGAACAAAATAATAGAGGGTGCATCTACATGAGATGTTTACTGTGGAGCTGCCTAATTAGCTGCACAGTAAATTCTCAGCATCTTCAAAAGCAGCCCTATTAGGCCACAGTAAGCTAATTAGCTCCACCATAGGTTAGTACTTTTCAACACAAGTACTGTCCAGCGGCAGCGTTATTTCATGCATAGCAAC
>NW_017729024.1:11644524-11646051 GCF_001723915.1 Gavialis gangeticus | reverse complement strand
ACCATAGGTTGGTACTTTTCAACACAAGTACTGTCCAGCGGCAGCGTTATTTCATGCATAGCAACGCACATGTAGACACTGATGGGACTGGCTGGGGCACCATGGTGTTCAGTACGAGGGCTGCCTGCCAGCGAGCCCCTCACTGAAGCACTCTCATGCCCCAGCCAGCTCCTCTGTAGCACATTGAGCCATGCCAGAGCAGCCCTGGGCTAGCAGCCTGACCCCGCTCTAGGCCACCTACTAGCCAGGGCTGCTCCAACCTAGATCAATGTGCTGTGGTACTGGGCAATCGTGAAGATGCAGAGCTTGGGATCAATAAACTCCAGTGCAATATGTGCTGGATTTTATTGCATCAGATTAATTTGATGTTTAGATGAACCAATAGTATATGAAAACAATGAATATGAGAATACATCAGTTAATTTTATGCTGGTTGGCTGTGTTTTCACAGGTGAGTAGGTAGGTATTGGGTATGTCCCCATGTATAATCATTTAATTTCCTATTGGCAAAGTGTCTGGGAATCAACAAGGAGTAAGTGGGAATCTATGCCTTTAAAACCATTCAGATCACTTGGTGGAAGGTGAAAAATAATGTAGAAAACTACTAAAATTGTTGGTTCCTATTAATTACACCTTGTACTTCACTAACACAATAATAAAGCTTTTTTCCTACCATGTATTAACAATTTTTAAAACAGAAGAAAATGGAATGAAACTGTACATATCAGGTTTCTGTTAATTCCCATCAGATCCATTGGACTGTGATCTAATAAGAGAACTGCAAAAATTTGATAAAAATCTATGTTTACATGGCTGTATGAACTTTAAATCCCAGTACAGTTCCCATTCACAAGGCTGGTCAATAATTAGAGTTAAAAAAAAGTATCCATTCTTTTATCGCAGGGACCTCAGTGTTTAGGTCCGGATTTCCAAAAGTGCTCATTAATACCAATTAAGGCCACACTTTCAGAAGATCTTAGTACCATATTTATTCAAATCTAACTTCACCCTGAATTTAAGACAATCCCCTCCCCACCCCTTACTCTTACATTCTGCTGGGCTCTGCTCCTTCCTGGAGCACAGCACATGAAAGTGCAACCCCTGTCAGGCATGCAGCAATGCTGGCATTGCTGACTGGCCAGGCAGGAAACAGTTTCCATGTCCTCTGTTCCCTTGAAGGGAACCCAGCCTGAGCTGGAGCTAATTTGTGCCCCTCAGTAAAGCAGGGGGGTGGAAGAAGGTGCAGAGGCACATGAAGCAGGGGCAGGAGGCTGCTGTGGGTCTGACTCTGGACTCAAACAGGATTCAGGGCCAGAGTCAAAGCTGCAACAAGTGCCTTCCTCCCTGCCCCCCGCTTTGTATTCAAATCTAAGATGAGGGGCTTTTCCCCCTTACTGACTGGAGCAGGGTCTCATCTTAGATTTGAGTAAATACAGTATTTTGCAGCTTCCACTGAGGACACAGTTTCATAGATTCATAGATTCATAGATTAAGGGTCGGAAGGGACCTAGTAGATCTTCTAGCCCG
>NW_017729024.1:11638603-11643994 GCF_001723915.1 Gavialis gangeticus | reverse complement strand
CCATGCTGATTGCCCCTGAGCATCATTTCTGATGCCGGCCCCTCACAAATGTGCTCCTTGATGATCTTCTCAAAGAGTTTCCCCAGGATTGAGGTAAGACTGACGGGCCTATAGTTACCCGGGTCCTCCCTCTTCCCCTTCTTGAAGATGGGGACCACATTTGCTACCTTCCAAAATCTGACAAGTTATTTAGATGTCTTAATAAGAGCTTTTCAGTTTTTAGTCTGTTTGCATCATTCACAAATTTTCAAAATTTATATTGCAATCATAGACTTAACTTCTGTTGGGGCAGGCCTAGAAACAGCTTGACGTGTCAGGGAGCAAGCTCCAAAAACACAGCTTCCTATAGGCCAGATCCATCCTGTGGGGCTATCATCCAGCCTATGAGGCTTCCACAGTGGGCACAAATTTGGGCAGGGAAAGTGAGGCCACCATTAATGCCTCATTGCTTCCTGAGCTGACATGGCATCTCTAGCTTTGCTGCTTCTTGCCCCTTGTGGGACTCTGGAGCCAATCCTCAAAAATCCCCATCCTCTGGATCTAGCCTGGGAAGTTAGTCAAGATTGCCACTCCTCATGTAGACTAAACCAAGGGGATGCTGCCTTATTTACATCAGCTGATTCATCTGACATTTTTCAATATGAGGGGAAAGGGAATCTTATCAATAACAAGGATTTAAATCATTTAGGGCTCTATAAACAAAAACCTGATTGTAATTCAGAATATTGGTCTGTAGTACAGGAGTATATGTATACTGGGAAACTTGGCTTATCCAGGAAGGCTGCTTTTTTCTAAACTACCTGAAGGTTCTGTTTGTCAAACTTTGGTACAGCAATTCAATCTTCAAAAGGGAACGAGATCTACTACTGGCTAGACCTGCATCTGATAAGCATGGTCTAACCAAACAGGGAGAAAATTTTGTCCTTTGGCTCTGCGTCTATTTGGCATAAGGCTGTTGGAGAAGGTTCAATAGGCCTCTAAGTTAAGAACCGGTCTCTCAGATGGTGACCATATCCTCTAAACCAGGTAAATAAGGTTTCTCTTCCCACCATATTAGCACTTAGTTGTGTCTTTAAGGCTGGAAACAGATGTTTATTTCTACCAGTAAAAATTTCCACTGGTAGAAATCCTTTTGGGAGCAGGGTTCTACAGATGTTCAGTCTGCAGCTGCACCCTCTCCACTGCTCTCTCTTTTCCCAGGGGGAGTGGAGCAGAAGGGAAAAACTCCCTGCCCCAGACTGAGCTTTGGGAAACAGGGGGTGGGGAGGGGGGAACAGGCTCTTCCATTCCACCCCTGGTCTCTGGGGATAGATGAGAGGAAGCACTGGGACAAAGTTCTGATTTCCTTCTCCAAGCCAGGCACTGGGAATAGGCTAAGGGCTGGGGGGGTGTGCCTCACTGCTCCCTTCCTGGGAGGGGAAAAAAGCAGTAAGCCAAAGCCCCCTGCATGGACCAGCTGCTTTTCCCCTATGCTCCTGGTCTCAGTTTGCAGAGTGGAGGGAGAAGCAAGACAAAATCCCTGCCTACTTCTCAGTCCAAGACCTCAGATGTGAGAAGCAAGCATGGGGCTAAACAGCTCTCTGTGCTCAGCTCCTGGTGCCCAGCAGTCAAGCAGACGGAGCAGAATGGTAAAACTCTTGCTCCGGGAACCCTGGCGTGAGAAGTAGGCAGGGAGCAGCTGGTAGCTCCCAGTCTATGGGAGGAGCAGAAATGGTTGCCTCCCTCAACCTTCTCTAGATCAGTGCCTCTGGTCTATGGCATAGGAGTCTCCTGTGGCTCCACTCCTGGTCCTGAGATGGAGTTAAGTTGGGGTGAAGTGTGCATACCTTCAGTCTCCCAGGAAAAACTCCCCAGGAGTAATTTAATCCCTCGTTGTTCTTGGGTTATTTTTCTCCCATACTAGCCATTTTTGCTCTGAGAGAAAAAGCTTGAACATCTCCAAACTTGTGCTTTTCCTGGGAGAATGGCAATTCTCCTGTTAGCAACTGAATCTCTGTGTATAGTAAGTGCAGCTCATACTCTTGTTTCTTATATTGCAGTTCTTCAGTTCTATATTGACCTATGAATGAGAGGCCAGAAAAGGAGGCTTAGGGATCATTGGCATGGAAGATATCTGAGTGTCCTGTCCAACCATTATTACAGTTGTCAGTCACCTGAACAATATTTTTCCCTATTCAATTAAAATAAAATATCATTACCTCAAAGAATAGGCTAATGAAACAAGTCCATTGACTCTGTGGAAGACAGATGATTATTCCATGCAAAGGCTATACACTCCAGTCTCTAGCCCCAACCCAAAAGCATGAAACAATGTGGCTAGCACTTTTTTGTGTAATATGAAAACACCTGGAACAGTATCCATGGTAACTATTACATCATACATTAACTGAAAAATTTCTAACCAGCTGCTTGCTTGCCTTTTTAGTGCTTCCTTCTATTATCCTGCTCCAACCTCTGGCATATAAAAAATTCACAGTGTTTTACTTTTCCTTTTGCTTTTAGCTCACTTTATTTGTAATTCAGCATGACTACTCAAATGTAGGATCCTCTTCCATAGAAACATACAAGGTCTGAATCGTGTGATTGTATGAAAGAAAAATAAAAAGTAATTCAGTGGAATCCCCATTTCAAAATATAAGAAAGACCAAAAAAAAGGTATGAATAAACAACTATAAGTTTATTTTTCAGTAGAATATATCTAATATAAAAATGATATTTTCCTTTTATTTTAACATATTCTCTACTATCCACTATAATCAAAAATCCATTTGCAAAATCATTAACCAGAATAATAAACCAGTAATAATGAGAGTGTACCTAAGGCAGTGGTTCTCAACCACCTTAGAGCCAGGGTACCCACTCTCAGACTCAAGGCACCAGGAACTGCCATCTCTTAATTTTCACTCATTTTTGACTGTAGCAAAATATAGAGCAGTTCTTCTGCAAAAAGTCATCTGCTACAAAAAACTCAAAAAGACCATAACAGGGCTCCTATTTGAAATTTCTGGATTTATTTTGTGAATTATGTTTGCACATCTAACAGTGCCAACATTGTGTTGCACTCTGAAGCACGCTTGAAAGGATCTCAGGGTGCCCAGAGTGCCATGGCACCCTGGTTGGGAATCACTTATCTAAAATCCTAGCTATGGCAGATAAAACAAGAAAAAAAATTAAATAATTTACAAATATGAATAGAGATTCCATTTTTAGCCCTTTATGGAGAGTCAAAAGGTACATTCCAGTCATGTTTTGATTTTCAGATGATTAATTTTGTTTAAAAAATTCTCTATGGCATGGCTAAATCAACTGATTAACTTCAACAAGGAGTAAAATTACCTCAACCTGTTTACATGTAGTCTATATAATAAATATCTTGGGTAAATTTTTTTCCCAAGGTGAAGGTAAAAGACATATATATTCTTTGCTACTTCCTAAGAAGTGCTACATAATACTGGTCTGGGTGATTTCTAGTAATTAGAATGAATAGAACAGTATTCCTAAGTTGTGTATAATAATGATTTTGAACATTGAGCTGCAGTGACTTGTTGTAATAGTAATTATTTTTACATGCTTTGATCATAACACAAATGAAAGGTTTAGTGTGTGATTGAACTTTCTGTTCTTCTACCCTTAGATCACTGCTATTTACATTTAACAATTAAATTGTTAACTCAGGTGGAATTTCACATGACAGCATCCTTAGGCAAGATGAGCAATTGCCCAACTACACAGTTTGAATGGTCAACAAGAGATGGAGTCACTCCCTCTACAATCTGTAGGTGAATTAAAAACATGTCATGATCAGTGTTACAGACCTAACATGGGCAGTTGACCTTGATCCATCACAAAGATAACTTATCTGCATTATCCTGGCTATTCCAGCGTGCCATGCATTGGAAAAGCTACCTCTTATACAGGTGCTATAACATTTAGGTCACTGGATGCCAGCTTGAGGTTCTGATATCATGTAAGGAAAGGAAAACATTGAGAACCTGATTATTTGTTACACTAAGGGCCCTTTATGTAACTGTCACAGCACAAAGAGGTAATAAAGTTGATGTAAACACCTGCTTCAAAATAACCTTTGTCTAGGGGCCTCCATAGTCATTGTCAGGCTAGTGATAAAATCTTTACTTTGATTCTGTTACCAGCATCAGGCACAGAAAAAAAATATACTGGGGGCAGTACACTCCATGAAAACTATTCTGTTTCTCAAGATCCACTAGGAGCTGGGCCTACAGTATGAAAACTATTTAAATACAACTTGGATACCTCCTTCCCTTTTCCTCCCTCAGGTATTGGAAAGAGATCTGGGATTCTAACAAGGAACAGGCAAAATAACTCCTACATGTAAGTTCAACAGCTACTAAGTAGTTTAGGTATTTATTTCTTAGTACGGTAGAATACAGCATTGGGACAAAACAATTTAGGATAGGTTGTGGAGGTTAAATTTGAGTTGAAAAGTCCAGTAGAAGTTTGGGTAGGCTAATTCTAGAGTAATCATCCAAGTTGGAAAGCTACCAAGATCCTGGGGTTAAAGCTCAAGAGCTCAATATCTTATTAATTTTGTCTTATGAAGACAGCTTCTCAGCAGACCTTCATATTGTGCTGGGGCATTGGTTCTGTACTAACTCAGTAGGAAATCTATCACCTGAATTGCCAACACTGCTTCAGCTAGTACCTAAGCTGTCTTTGGAAGTCTGTCTGCTAAGTACCAAATATTTCAATCCTGCCTATCATGTGAGACCAAAGCAGACTGTAGTTTGAAATGGTCTAGAGGTGTAACACCTGTAAATATATAATGACGATGATGAATTCTAGCTACTGTGTTGCTTACTAGGGGTGTGCAAAACTATTGCACACCCCTATTTGATTTGGATTCAGATTCAGCCCAAATAGTTTCATAGTTTCTAGGGTTGGAAGGGACCTGAGCAGATCATCTAGTCCATGACATCATCTTTCTTGCCATGGCAGGAAAGAGTACTGGGGTCAAACGACCCCAGCAAGGTGTTCATCTAACCTCCTCTTAAAAACCCCCAGGGTAGGAGCCTGCACCACTTCTCTTGGAAGTTGGTTCCAGACCCTAGCCGCCCTGACCATGAAGTAGCGCCTCCTGATATCTAACCTAAACCTACCCTCTGCCAGCTTGTGACCGTTATTCCTGGTCACTCCTGGCGGTGCTTGGGGGAACAGTGACTCCCCCAATGCCTGCTGATCCCCCCTGAGTTTATAACAGGTCACAAGATCCCCCCTCAGCCTTCTCTTTTTCAGGCTGAACAGGTTCAGGTCCCGTAGCCTCTCCTCATAGGGCCTGCCCTGCTGTCCCCTGATCATGTGAGTGGCCCTCCTCTGGACCGTCTCCATGCTGTCCACATCCCTCTTGAAATGTGG
>NW_017729024.1:11631559-11637449 GCF_001723915.1 Gavialis gangeticus | reverse complement strand
GGTGAGGCTGTGCACCTCCTGGGTTAGATGGAGGTCCTGCACTCTGTCTAAGAACCTACGTGAGCGTTCAGACCTGGCTGACTGCTCTTCCCAGCAGATGTCCGGGAAGTTCAGGTCCCCCATGACTACCACTTCCTTAGCCTTCACTACCTCTTTGAGCTGACCCAAGAATTCCAGGCCAAGCTCTTCTCCTTGGTTGGGAGGTCTGTAGTAGACTCCCACCGTTGTCTCTTTCCCCTTGACTGCCTTGTACTCTAACCCAAAGCACTTCAGAGTGCCCCTTCCCTGACTCCTTGCTAATTGACGAGGATGTGTATTCCTCCTTAATATAGAGTGCCACGCCCCACCTCTCTTTCCTATCCTGTCCCTCCTGTACAGCCTATAGCCCTTGACATTCACCACCCAGTCATGCATTGAGTCCCACCACGTTTCCGTGATCCCCACTATGTCCGGGCTGGTGTCAGCCAGCAGGAGGGTGAGTTCCTCCTGCTTGCTACCCATACTACGAGCGTTTGTGTAGAGGCATTTGAGGCCTCCTGTGGATATGTGTATTGAACCCCTAGTCCCAGCGTTGCCTTGGCCCCTATCTTTTACATGTTTGTTCGCTTCGCTCGTTGGTCTGGGCTGGGCTGTAGATGTGGGTGTTGTTTGGTCTGGCAGTCTGATGTTTCCTCTGCCCTCATCTACCCCTTCCCCCGACGAGCCTAGTTTAAAGCCCGCCGGAGGAGGTCCACCAATCTAGAAGAGAACACACGCTTACCTTTAGGGGAAAGGTGGAGCCCATCCCATCCCAGCATGTCTCTCATCGTGATGTGCCAGTCATGGCTGAGGAAGCCAAAGCCCTCCTCAAAGCACCATTCCTGTAGTCGCCAGTTGGTCTCCGCGATGCACATTTCATGCCAACTGCCTCGTCCACTCACTGGCAGGATAGAAGAGAAAACCACCTGTGCGCCCATCTCCTTCAGCACGCACCCCAGAGCATGGTAGTCATCCATCAGGTGATCAGGGTTACTCCTGGTCACATCATTAGTGCCCAAATCAGGGACAGTGATTTGATTAGTTGATTTGGATAACTCTCCCTGATTTGATTCAGCTGAATCCAAATCTGAAGATTCAATGCTGATTCGGACATAGACACAGCTTTAAAAGTTTTTTGTATATACCTTGAGATACCAGCATGGCTTGTGATGCTGGGGTGGATGGAGCATAACACAGGACTGTGGGGGTGCCCTCCACATGCTCGGCAGTGAACCTGGAAGTGGACCAGAAATACTTCTGGTCCACTTCTGGGTCTGCCAGGAATCATGCTAGGGGCCCCCCCATAGCCCCTGGCTCAGTCATTGGCCATGGGGGAACCCCAGGTGCCCCGCCAGACCCAGGAGGCACCAGTCACTGAGCCAGGGGGTTGTGGGGGGACCACCCACCGTGCTCCCTGGTGGACCCAGAACTAGACCAGAGGTGCTTCTGGTCCACTTCTGGGTCTGCTGCTGAGCACACTGGGGAGCCCACCACACTTCTGTGGGACGTTCTATGTGCCCCAGCATCGCAGCATTCATGAGCCGCCTGCTACCTAGAGATATGTAGAAAAAACATTTAAACCTTTGTCTATGTCTGAATTGTCAAATCTTTCCAAATTTCTCTGAATCGATTCGAAGGGTTCTGATTCAATTTGGAGAGATTCAAGGGTTCTCTGATTCAATTTGGATTTGGAGATTTGGCCACTGAATCGGGCTGAATCTCCCTTGAATCAAATCATGGACCGAAGCTTTGCACAGCCCTACTGCTTACCAAAATATATACAGCTGGATTTATCTAAAACAAATGTGGAAATAAACCTTATTTTTATTTTAATGAATACAATTTCTATCTCTATTTTTGCTTCTGCTAACTAGTACATTTGTACATGTACATGTCTGCTCATGCAAGCTTGAAGAGGAAGTCTGATTCATAGAAGTTAGGGGCTGGAAGGGACTTCATGAGATCATCAGGTCCAGCCCCCCTGCTCTAAGGCAGGAAAGACTGCTGAGGTCAGATGACCCCAGCAAGGTACGCATTCAGTTGTCTTTTGAAGATCTCCAGGGAAGGTGACTGTACCACCTCCGGAGGGAGTCTGTTCCAGACTCTGGAGACACGAACTGAAAATAACTTTTTCCTTATGTCTAATCTGAAGCAATCTTCTATCAGTTTATGACCACTATTCCTAGTCTTCCCCTGGGGTGCCTTGGTGAACAGATGTTCTCCTACCCCATGATGTTTGCCCCTTATATACTTAAAGGCTGTCACCAAGTCCCCCCTGAGTCTCTTTTCCAGGCTGAACAGTCTCATGTCCTTCAGGCTCTCCTTGTATGGTCTGTTCTTCAGACCTCTAATCATTCATGTGGCCCTCCTTTAGACTCTTTCCAGCTTCTCTGCATCCTTCTACACCCAGAACTGGATGCAGTACTCCAGCTTCGGCCTCACCAATTCTGAGTAGAGCAGGAGGATGACATCCTTAGTCTTGCTTGTGATGCAGCAGTTGATGCATGCCAGAGTGTTGTTCACTTTGCTAGCTATAGCATTGCATTTGTGGCTCATATATGTTTTGTGGTTGATCATGATCCTCAGGTCTCTTTCAGTTGTGGTGCTGGCTAGTGTAGCATCACTGAGCCTGTAAGTATGTTGTGGATTATTTCTCCTCCGATGGAGTATTTTACATTTCTCAGTGTTTCTCAGGTTTTGATCTGCCCACTTTACAAGCCTGCCCAGGACAGCTTGTATCCTCAGCCTGTCTTCCAGCATGATGGCACTCCCCCATAACTTGGTGGTGTCCACAAACTTTGACAGTATCAGGCACAGAATGATGGTTTACTTTTAAATAGTAAAAAATATGTTTTATTTTTAAAGGGAACATTTTAAATTAATAACCTTATGACTCTAACAACATCCCACATCAATTATCTATTACAACAATGTCCTGACACAGCTGGCTATTGCAAACTGGGATAGTGTGGTTCACAGCTACAATCCTGAGCAATACTGAGTTGGCCTTCACAAGCCAGTTCTGGGCATCAGTGTGATACAGTTGCCACACTTGTATGAGGCTTGCAGCCACACAAAATGTGGGACACTCTCATTCTTGTAGCTGTACTTCTGGCACCTCTTGTCTCCACATCCATAGCGGATGGTGCTGTTAGCTTAGAACTGGTATTTAAAGGTCTGTTTTGGGGAGTTGGCTTATAGGTACAGATATATGCATTATAAGGGGTCCAGATGGGCAGCAGAGGTTAAATGGATTTCTAAAGAGCTTGTGAGATATACACACATCTTTTCATGGCCCTGAAAACAAATGGGCTGTCTAGCGCAACAGAGCCAATGGATGGACACAGTCTGAAAATTGAGAGGGGCATGTGTCACAGGCCAGCTGGGCACTGTGAGTATATCAATTTAGTTGCAGACTGACTGAGCACTGCAACTTTATTAGCCACTGGGCTATTTGGTTTGGGATTGAGAAGGTGATGTTGGAAAGGAAAGAAATGACAAGTTTCACTTACAAAAAAGAATGAATTTTACTTATGACAACAAAAGATATAGTTTGCATATATAATAGTTAATAAAAAGGTTAAGTTAATAAGCAGACAACATAACAATACAGACTAAAATTGACAGTGATAATAAAACAGATAAAGAAATTAACCAAGAGTTCCCACTTGGTTAGTAACTTATTGGTAGTCCCTCGGTTAGAAGATGCATGGCAAGTTGAATCAGTGAAGTCAGACATCTCTGAACTGGGCTGCTCGAAGGATACCAGTGGGAGCCCCTCAGTCAGGATCTGGTCTCACTCTCACAGGGAGTAAGAGATATCCGTGGGGTATGGAACAGCAATGACCCTTCTGTTTCATCCTTCCCAAAGATTACTATGACGTGTGTGTTCTTTTATACTCTAATTATGCTAATTTTTAGTTATATAGCATTCATAATATTGCTTTATAGCTATTATCCTATGGGGTTAAAAAGTGTTAGAAATTATTATAATAAGTTACTGCCCAAGCTGGGGTTTATCCAATAAGCAAATTGCAACACAACATCTTCAGGTTTAAAATTAACATTACCCCGCCTAAATCCAGCCCCTTCAAAACTCTCTGACTATCCTTTTTTTGAGCTGTTCTTTTTGAAATGTACTAGATAAGCTGGGCAGTTGAATCCAGTTTTTATCGCTAAATTTTGAGTGAGAAAGAACTATTAGGTCAGCTAATTTCACAGCTAGAGCTTTGTCTTTGAGGTCTAGTCAGTTCCACAAACAGTTACAAGTTACATTTGCGGGTTACAAAAAATACAAGCTGCATATTAGACAAAAGTTCCAAATGTCTCCAAGAAGTACATATTTATTGCTTATTAATTTCTTTGGTTCTGGCCATCACAGGCATGCCATAACACGAGATCACAGCCTTCAAGGTAGACAAGTTGTCTAACACAACAAGGACACACAGCATGGGAACCAAAGAAGTATATACCATACTGTCCCATAAAACAAGATAAGTGACACCAGCAACAGGGCCTCAGAGAGTGGTGCGGCCTAAGTCCCCATTTTGGGGGAACAGAACAAATTAGCAGAAGGCCCAGAAGTCTATGTGGATGAGTGACCACAGAGAGACAGCCAACCAAAGCTAGGCATGGTTTAAGAGTCATTAGGAGTCATCAAGGGGGAAGGAGAATACAAAAGCAGCGATTTGATATTAACAAAGGGTCCCTCCTTCCTTTGTCTTCTCGCTCCTTGTCCCTCTCTCTTCTTCCTTGTCCTGCCCTTTGTCCCATCCCTCCCTGGCCCTCCCCATTTTGCTCCCTGAGAGGGGTCTCCATCCCCATCCCCCAAGAATGGTCCAGAAGGCCACCATGGACTGAGAGCATACCAGCAGCCTGTCTCATGCACCCCACTGGAGGGGAGCAGTATCCCATCTCCAGACAGCTGACATGCCATGCTGACAGCTGACACCTAAGAAAGAGCCTCAGAAATGAAGCCTACATCCTAGCCAGATAGATGGCCCTTGACTCTGACAGCCCTAGGATTGGTAGATATAGAATTTCTTGATTGTTTGTGTCACAGAAAATCTTAAAGGTGTGCTGACAATGCAGAAGAACTGGAACTGACATGCGCAAGACAGGCTTATGGAATTTTCCATTGGGCTCACCCAGCATGTGTCCCCTGGGCGACCCCAAGAGCTGTCAGTCAGGCTGACCTACTTTTCAGCCCTGCGCATGCTTGGTAACAGTGAAGAGCTCAAACTCACACATGCTCAACCAGCTAAGAGCATGATGTCATTCGGCTAGGAACTTCTTTGAGGGACGCATTCTATTTGGCCACCAAATTGTTATAAAAGGTGGAGAAGCCCCTCCCTCGGGGGGAGATCCGTTCAACTGAGGACAGAGGCTAGCTCTTAGGGACTGTCCCTCAGTTAGGTCTCCTCCAGCGTGGGCTCTCGCTGTGGTTCGTACCTCAGTCTTGCTGTGTTGATTTTCTGGTTATTGGACTGTGCTGGCTTGGACTCTGACTTCGCTCTCGGATCATCCTCGATACTTTGATACGATTTACCTGGTATTCGACCTCGGCTGTCATTTAGACTACGATTCTGTGCAACCCCACTGGCTCTCATCGACTACCTGGCTTTTGACCTCGGCTTCGATCTCCGACCATCCGTTTGTCCACTTGGACTGGCGTCACCTCATTACAGTTTCGTTGTTTGTCTCTCCTTACATGAGCCATTGACCAGCCCTGGTACTATTAAGTTGAGCAGCCGCCCCTAGCCCTCCGGGGTTAGAAAGCAAGGGCTCACTTAAGAACCCCGTGGGCCAACAGATCCCTCTCGTTGTTTAAGTTGTACCACTGTAACTGAAGAAGCAACTCTACCTACGCCTT
>NW_017729024.1:11604013-11626559 GCF_001723915.1 Gavialis gangeticus | reverse complement strand
TAAAAACCAGGCCTCAGCCACGATCCATGGCTATTTGTCCCTAGAAGGGATAAGCGGGAAAGAAAGGGCCGTCCAGCTCAGTCCGAGAGCCCTGGGCTGTGTGCTACGAGACTCCCGGGCCGTATATCGCCCGAGGGAGGAGAGCGGAACTGCATCCCAGACCTGAGTGAAATCTCCAGCCGTGGCAAGCCTCAGCCCTGCTCAGGAGTTTGCCCGGTGCATTAAATATATAACAGAGGGAGAAAAGGAGACCCCTCTGGATCGGTTCCAGTGTCCGAGCCTCATGGCCAGATCAAGGGGACACGAGCTCCTGACAAGGCTCCGTGAGGCTTTGGAACGAGATGGCAAGAAGGCCAAATGGACTGGCCTCCAAAAGTGGAAGAAGGGCTGCATAATATATGTATTATTTTATGAATATGCTTCCTTACTGCAGGAGTTTGCGGATCAGGGGAAACAGCTAAAGGCCGCTATTAAAGCAGCAACGAAAAAAGTGGCTGAGTGGCCATTACAAGATGGCGCTGGCCATGCTGAGAGCGCGCCAACCCCTGAGCCTACGTCACTGCCCGCCCTGCCCACCGAAAGCTGTCCTCCCATGGAGACGTCACTTGTAGCTCCGCCCATCTCAAGCCCGCCTTCCATCAAGGCACCGCCCATGGTTCCACCCATCTCGAACCCACCTCCCGCAACAGCGCCACCTGCTGTGAATATGTCACCACCCCTGTACGTTGGACAGCACCACCTGGAGGACGTACGGGAGAATGGGAACCTGGAAAACGAAACCGCGACGATGAAGGCAACCAAAAGCGAAAGTACGCAAACCGCTGTAACCAACACGATGAAGACTAGGCAACCAATACGCAATTTTAACCATAACCAACCACATTATTCACCACCTCAAGAAAGAAACTGACCTTCAACATCGAAGTATTCACCACCGCAAAGGACGGTGGTGGAACGAGCAATATTCAGTTTCTAACTTGTGAAATCAGGTCTATCTAAAGAGAAACTACGACTCCTAGGGAACGACGGCCAACGGGACCTAGCCAAGACCCTAGGGTTCCAAGAATACCGCGCAAAGCCAAAAAATGAGTAACCGCTGTCGGCGTGAGTCCGGCGACTGGAAGCTGCAACAACATCGGTGAACAAAATGAACAACGAAAAACGGACTTTGAAGCTGAACCAACACGAACCGAACTTACTCAAAACGAATTCAAACTGAAATGTAACGAAACGATCAAACCAAACAATTTAAAATGGAAAACAGTAACTTTTTTGACTAAAGGAGTGCAGGAGGGAGTTGAAGAAAATGGTTATTGACAAGAAACTCGGAACGGTAAGGAGAGAGTAGTCGTGGCAGCAAATTACATGAAGTTTTTTGATGACGATCCAAGACCTTATGCCTCAATTGAGATACAGGACCCTGACGATCCACTTAACATTACGATAGCAAGGTTTTTGCTGGATACCGGTGCACAAGTGAATGTGATCAAATCATCAGTCCCACACCAACGGACGAGTAAAGTCATGATGGTTCAAGGTTTGAACACAGTAACAGCGACAAACTGCGTCAAGTTTTTTGTTAAGGGTCACGGTAGACAGTTGGATGCAGTGTTAGGGGGGATTAACCTCCTCGGGGTGCCAGGCATTCAAGCACTACAATTGAAACATAAAGTACTTGAAGCGCTACCAATTACCACCATATTGGAAAGCGAGTGGCACAGACCAACCCTGTGAGTAAATTCCACCTGGAGGTACACCCCCATACCTACCAAACCACACCTCCATGATCAGCTAGATGCTCTGCTCGAAGGATTAGTACGGAAACAATCTATCACACCGGTACATGTGAGCAGCCAATTGTCTCCGGGATGGGAGATCCCCAAACCGGGGAAGCCGCATGAAGTTCGCCTCATGGTAGATTATAGGGAAGTTAATGAACGGTGCACGATCTTAACTCAGGCGACACCCTGCACACTCCTCCAGAGTCTTCAAGAAATGACTCAATACCAAGCCACTGAATGGGTTGGCACAATGTTGGACTTAAAAGATATGTTTTTCTCCATTCCTATAAATGATTCCGATGGTATTCTAAATATGTGTATTAGGGGAAAGATTTATAAGTGGAAAGTATGCCCACAGGGGTATTGTAATGCTCCGGCGTTGGCTACGAGTGCAATCAATGACAGCCTGAATCAATTTTATACGACCAACCCAGAGAGCAGATTTGTAAAAATATGGAGCTATATCGATGATATTGCTATCATGGGAAGAGACAGAGACTTAGTTGAAAAGATCACGGGCGACCTAGTAAGGCATCTCAACACCGATAGTTGGGTTGTAAATGAAAAAAAGTCTCACCTGAAACCCACGACACATATAAATTTCCTAGGTACCACTTTCAATGAATCCACACGTCAAGGAGTGGCTCACGAGGCCATCAATTTTGAGATTTGGGAGAATAAAACCCCGTCATGAAAAGCCAATTTCCAATCGTTATTGGGCAAACTAAATTGGTTTAGGCATTACATCACGCCACCACATTTACCGATATTAGCCCGCATTCAGTGACAGATCTGGGAGAAAACACGGCAGAGAACTCCCTGGACTCCAAAAGATGCCAACGCTCTACGTGAGCTAGTTATGTCAGTTAAGAAAACAACTCTTCACGCTATTGATTTAAGTACGCCATTAACCGTTACGATCGGATTTACGGAAGAGCATCTTTTCACCACCGTTAAGAATGTCGACGGAAATCTTGTTTTCATCACGCACCATACCATACAAGCAGCGCAACATAGATACGGCATCGTAGGGAAGATTCTTCTGGCTGCCCAACTAGCCGAGTTGTTGGCGACTGGAAAAGGAAAATTAAAGGCTATAGGGGCAACCCTCTTACCATGACTTTCTCACGATCGGCCGGACCCATGCTTCCAGGGCGAACTGTCTACCTGGAGTGCCCTGGTGCTCAATCACCTGTACCAGTGGCACCACTGGAAGCATGAGGATCTACCACCAGCACCAACCATCGATGAGCAATGGAACGTTGTGCTATACGGCACAACACAGCCAGCGTGGATGGCATCGGATGGCTCCACCCGTAACAACGGGAAGTATGGCTTTTACTGCCACCCTTGCTCTGAACACCGAATCCACCCTGGCTGTGAAGCTGCACAAAGGAACGAATTGCTGGGTTTCCAGGAAGTCGTACGACACTGCTTCCATCATCATGATGGGACCCTTCCCATTCCCATCATCGCCATTGATGCTCAGTACATTTATAAGATCATAACTGGTACAGCCTCCCCAACAGAACATCTTGAGTTGTGGGACGACATTTACACGCTCCTATCACACTTCTCCATACCGCCGTTAGTGAAGCACACACGTTCACACCAGGTCGATACTGATCCCGTCCACCAGCAAATTGACCACCTCTTACAAAATCCTACCCAGGCCGATGTGTGTGTCATGGAAGCCATCGACGAGTCTGTTTGCGTTGACCCATACCTCAATTGGCTACACGAACACTGGGGCCATCCAGGTCCCCGGGCCTGTCACCACAAATGGCGCCAGATGTCCGATGGTAACCCATCATACGGTTCACATAGAGACTGGAAGTGAGTTACCCAGGCATGTGAAGCCTGTGCCATGGAAAAGGTTCATCCAACAAGAAATACAAAGGGCACCCTGGACAAAGAAACCTTCATACCAGGAAAAACATGGCAGGTGGATCTCCTTGGTCCCTTGCCAGGGGCGTCAGTCCCTAATAAAGGACTGATCATTGTGGACCTAGGCACACATCAGATGACTGTCGTACCCCTCCGGAAAACACACGCTACTGCAGTCATCACGGCTCTTGTGAGTGTTTTTGCAGTATGGAAGGTGCCGACCAATATCCAGTCAGATGGGGGACCGCCATTTACATCCACTGCGATTGATAAATTTGCCACACTCCACAATATCGAGTGGCATCACCATTTACCCTATCACCCCCAATCAAATGGGGTCATCGAACGGGCCGTAGGCTTGTACAAAGAAGCCTTACAGGTCAACGGTCACGGGACATATAAAAATTGGACTAAATTAAATCATCAAGTCCTAACAAACTTAAACTCAGAGAAACAGCTATGGATTGAGAGCGAATCAAGACCAACGGAATCGTAGAAGAAAAAATTCAAAACCGCCGAGTTCGTCTGGATCTCCCTTCCAGATCCTAAGCATCGCCATCCAAAAGTTTTGAAAGGTGTGATCCGATCAGCAAAAAAATTCCCCAATACATATCTGGCCGAGTTGGAAGACAGTCAACGAGCTATCCTCGTACATCATAATTGGCTGGCCAGACAAGCCATTACAGACTCAGTAGAATAAACCCCTATGTTTCCAGCAAGGGGGCATGTGATGTTCCTTTTATTAGGTGCTGGAAAACACAGGAAAAGCAGGCCTGAAAATAAGTAAAGTGTATAGCTTCGTTATGGAATACGTTCTGTCCTGTCTGTTTATTATTTCAGATTCATCACCTGATTGTCACTGGGCTTGAATACTTAAGAAGTGTCACTCTACTGCCCGACTTGAGGGAAATTCTACCCTGAACACCAGAAAAGTATTATTTTGCCATTTAATTTCGGACACATCAGGAAGATGGCGATGACATCTAAAGACACTAGAGTGACTCTAACCTTATGGTGTATATATTGTGTATATATTACCCGGTTGTCTGCTAACCCGGTTGCCGAACCCGAATACTCATCAAATTCGGTCCTAAATTTGTTGTCACTCTGGGCAAATGCAACAGGGGATGGGGAAACAGGAAATGTGCTGACTGCGTGCCTTAAGGTTCCTATATCTGTGGAGGACCCAGTCCTCACTCCCTACCCTGTACCTTTTGATGTTTCAGAGTGGTTCTCAAAAATTTCAAGGGGCCAGAAAACCTCTATTAACATCTCGATAGGTGAGAATTTCAACCCTATTGAATTTTCATGGTTCCAAAATTTCACCCAAAGGGATCTTCTAAACTATTCCCCTAGTAAGTGTTGTTTTGCAGGGAGGCACCCCTCTGCTTGTTCGGCCATCCCCTGGGGGATACACCCTCAAGGCAACGACTGGGCAAGATCTGACGTTGTTAAAATGGGACCCCCATACCATTAATCCACCTTGGTACATCGACTTAAAACCACGGGGGGAAAACACAATACCAATAGTCACTCTGTCCCTCCTGATCGAGCCTACCCCATTGGTTCAGTGGAACAACACTATGGCCATTGATTTATCAAAATCAGGTGAACTAGGAAATAACTCCTGGTTTAGTTTTTACTATCCCACCCTACGGGCCATATTATTAAACGCCACGTGCCATGAGGTCGAACCCGCTATAAAACAACCTGGACCACCAGAACGCGCCAGACACGCCTTCCCTTTCCCCGGCCAGTGTGATAAGTTAACCACACCAGCGCCTCTTGGCCTGGTTTGGGCATGTTTGGATGGGAGGTTATACACCACCCTACCAGCCACCCTTTCCGGCGTTCAATGTTTTTTAAGTTCAATTTTATTTTGCCCGCCGCTGTTAGCCACGACCGCCCATCCACTGAGTCCAGCCGTACATCGCTACGCCTGATCTGTTACTCCTGTGTGGAGCTCCCTCACACGTGGAGAAAAGATAGCTCAAGGGCTTAGCTGGGCCTTTGAAGGACTTTTCCTTTGGGGTCTCGCTATAGGGAAGGCTCGAATAGCCCTTGCCAAGCTAACTGAGCAGGTCGAGCTGTTAGCAAATCACACAGCCACTGGATTTGAGCTGATTGACCAACAATTGCAAGCTACATCTAAAATGACCATTCAAAATCGAATGGCTCTCGATGCCCTATTGATTCAACAGGGACGGTTGTGCCAATACTTGAACTTAACCAGGGATATGTGTTGCATTGCTATCCCAAATGTGTCAACTCCCCTGCAAAACCAAGTCAACAAAATCAGAAAAATTGCAGAGGACGTAAACGAGATCTCTGGTATTGGGCAAGGCTGGCTAGCTAGAGCGTTCAAGTGGTTTGGGTGGAATGCATCCTCGTGGTTGTTGAACCTATTAACACCTCTGATCTCATTTTTGTTCATTTTCGTTATAATTATAATTATTGTCAGTTGTGTTTCAAAAGTATTGTCACGTAAAGTTTCGAATTTATCTGTTTATGTGTATTCGGCCGTTTCCACTTTCGAAAAATTTCAAAGTAATGATGACATTGAGAACGGGGTATAAGTCATAAGTCAGAGCTTCTGTGCTGACAGCAAGGGGGCATGTCATGGAAAATCTTAAAGGTGTGCTGACAACACAGAAGAACTGGAACTGACATGCGCAAGACAGGCTCATGGAATTTTCCATTGGGCTCACCCAGCATGTGTCCCCTGGGCGACCCCAAGAGCTGTCAGTCAGGCTGACCTACTTTTCAGCCCTGCGCATGCTTGGTAACAGTGAAGAGCTCAAATTCACGCATGCTCAACCAGCTAAGAGCATGATGTCATTTGGCTAGAAAGTTCTTTGAGGGACGCATTCTATTTGGCCACCAAATTGTTATAAAAGGTGGAGGAGCCCCTCCCTCGGGGGGAGATCCGTTCAACTGAGGACAGAGGCTAGCTCTTAGGGACTGTCCCTCAGTTAGGTCTCCTCCAGCGTGGGCTCTCGCTGTGGTTCGTACCTCGGTCTTGCTGTGTTGATTTTCTGGTTACTGGACTGTTCTGGCTTGGACTCTGACTTCGCTCTCGGATCATCCTCGATACTTTGATACAATTTACCTGGTATTCGACCTCGGCTGTCATTTAGACTACGATTCTGTGCAACCCCACTGGCTCTCATTGACTACCTGGCTTTTGACCTCGGCTTCGATCTCCGAACATCCGTTTGTCCACTTGGACTGGCGTCACCTCATTACAGTTTCGTTGTTTGTCTCTCCTTACATGAGCCATTGACCAGCCCTGGTACTATTAAGTTGAGCGGCCGCCCCTAGCCCTCCGGGGTTAGAAAGCAAGGGCTCACTTAAGAACCCCGTGGGCCAACAGACCCCTCTCATTGTTTAAGTTGTACCACTGTAACTGAAGAAGCAACTCTACCTACGCCTTCTGAGCATAAGTCAAATAAATCACCTTTGTTCTAAACCATTACGTTTCCGTGCCTCAGACATCCACGCCAATAATCCCGCCTGCTTGTGTTCCAATTGCCAACCCCGGCCCACCGTGACCTTGGGGCCCGATTCATTCGGCGATTTTTCCCTGACAGTTTGTATTGTTGCTTTTTTCTTATTACTCTTTATCCATAAATTCACCTATTGTCAACTGGCAGGTGGTGGTGTTGGTCTGAGGGTTGTACTCGCCCAGAACAAAGGTATAGGGGATGGGTTCCAAAAATCCAGTGTCAACAGTGCCTTTGAGTGAGAGGCAGTTGAGATAGGGCTAATGTATGAAGCACCTGCTCAGAAACATAACCAGGACCTTGTTGGATGGCAGCCTGGTGATCCTTCTCTTGGTGGCTTTCTTGAGGTCACTGGTGGCAATAATGCTCACCAACTTGTCTGGCAAGGTCAAGAGTCAAAAGTTGTGGGTGATTTCTGTGTCATCACTGAGATTTCCCATGTGAGAGATCCTAAGATATCCTTCTTCGTATGGGATGTACAGGATCTTGTTACTGGTCCATAGTGGCAGGTTCATCCACTTCTTGAGGAGCTGTTTGATTTTTACTTTCTTCTTTGTTGAGAGGCATTTTGGGGACTGCTCTATCAGGCTTAATTGGACCCTAAGTGGTCACTTAGCAAATTATATAATCAGACTGGGGTCACACCAGGCATCAGTCAAAGTTTGGGTCTTTAAGCCAAGGGCTGAGGCAGTATCGTAGTCAGGGAGGAAGGCAGATCAAAGTAGGGAGGTTCAAAATGAGTGGAAGCAGGGACTGTGGTGAGGCTGAGATCAGGCATGATCAAGGCAGAGATTGAAGAAGCATGCACAAAAATGATGTTGCTGGGACAAGTCCAGCAGGAAGTAGGAAAGGTTTTATAGCCCTCCAATCAGGGGCATGCAATGTTTATAGGTTTCCCCTGGTTTCCTGACTTATTAATATCCTTATGGGAGGAACCAGGCTGGGTTGGGGCTGGTGTCTGACCTGATGAGTGGTGGGACTGAAGACCTAGCCTCTGTTTGCTGGCCCAGCCATCCTCAGTTCAAACCCCTGTGATCCTCACATGCTGCATCTCTTGGGACAAGTGAGACGTGGGGATAGGAAAGTGTTCAGGGCATTGAACTTCTGCCAGGGGGCCAGCAGGGAGTTGAGTTTGTGGGCATCAGACGTGAACCAGAAGGTTTCTTCTAGTGTCTGTTTCCATTCGTGTCCAGTAGACATGCCTAAATGGATGTACCTTTCATTCTCTTATGTGCTTCATGGACTTGATGGAAGTGGCTAGGGCAATATTTCTTTTCCTACAATTGATATGCAGGAACTAACATTTGGAAGTGTTGAAGCAGAGCACCATCCACCTGGATGCCTCAGAGCTGATATCCAGCATACTTTGGAGTTGTTTAGGCTCACTGGTAAGGAAGCTAATTTATCTTTGTAGGATGTTTAGCTTATGTCCATAGAGACTGAACTCTCTGGTGCCCTCTAAAACTGCTCTGGTTGTGGGAGGTGGAGGAGGGTTTGATGGCCAGATTGAAGAAGATTGTGTTGAGTGAGCAGCTTTGTTTTACTTCAGTCTGGATTGGAATGTCCTCAGTTTCATCTTCCAATTACTGGATGGTGGTAGTGCAGCCATTATAGACCTCCTGGACTAGATGGATGGTTTAGTTCAACATCCTAATTTCTTGGAGGGTTCTGAAGGTGTGATGGTGAGGCATGGAACCAAAGGTACTGGAGAGGCCCAGCCACACTACTGTGCACTGACATCTCACTCTCCAGGAGTCATGCAGTGCCATCTGCAATAGGAATTTGTGTTGGTAGCAGCTCTCATTGGACAGAAAGCCTTTCTGGGTCAGGCTGAGAGCCCTCCCCCTCACTTTCCAGTCCATGATCCAAGCTGCAATGCAATTAGCATAAAGTTTATACATGTTGGAGCAAAAGGTGATGGGTCTCCAATTGTTCAGATCATCAGGCTCACCTTTCTTGTGCATGAACACAGGCATAGCTCTTTTTCAGGAACTGAGTGTGCAGCATAACTGCTTGCAGCAGTTGAAAAACATTGCCAGCAGGAGACATCCTGAGTCCCACTTCTTCAGCAAGCTGTACTTGATGTCATCTTTACCTGTTGATGTGCCACAAGTGTTTCTGGAGGTTATTGGGGTTTTTGTATTCTCAGTAAAGCACACAAATAGGGTGGACCAGATTTTCAGGAAAAGGTAGGACAGGTAGATAAGCTCAGGGTCTGGCCCTATCCCATCATCCTGGCTTCCTGTTGGTTTGCTGGGCATTGCTTAGGGCCCTCACTCTCCACTGCTATAGCTACTCAGGGGTCGTTCCTCTTAGCTGCTGGGGAGCTTTTCTGCTTTCCTGATGCCTCCTATGTGGGGGAGGGCTTATTTTTACCTACTGACACAGGCAGGTCCTTTTGTTTGGTAGTGGCAGCAGCAGCTGCTGCTGATACTGATACTGCTGCTGCTGGAGGGACCTTCCATTTCACTGCTCTTGGTACTGAGGGGTCCTTCTGCTTTGCCATTTCTGCCACTGGGATGTCCATCTTTTTATTCACAGCTCCAGCTGGGAGCTTTACCATGGGGAGCTTGGAGCTACCAGGGGTTCTGTGGTTGCCATGGGGTCTGCCACAGTTATCATTTCCACCATTAATGCCACCATCATTGCTATTGTCACTGCTGTGAACCAGCTAGTTTCAAGGTGTCACATACCCTACCTTCTGTCAGTGATGCTACAAATCTGTTTGAGTATAATGGTGCATCTATGGCTTTAACATCTTTCTTGTTACAACACACCACCAGACTGTGGAGCTCTCATAATTATTTATAGTCTTTAGAAATCAGGAAGACATGACATAGATCTACCACATCTTTGTTCCACAATGTCAGGAGCTGCTTTCTCTTTCTCATTCTTTACTACATACCAGAGAGTAAAGGACGACATAGGAAATAGCAGGTTTTTTTCCATAAATACATAAGCTGGAGATAAGGATCATATTCAATAGATTGAAGAGAGAACTTTAGTGCTGAATTAAATTATATATATGTGTGTGTACACAAAATAAAGATCTAGCACGTAGAACACAACTGCTAGACCAGGTAAGGAATAATTCTTTAAGAGTCTAAATATAGGACTTTTACTATCAGTGGTGATGAACAAAACATTAGCA
Organism: Gavialis gangeticus; assembly: GCF_001723915.1. Lineage (NCBI taxonomy): Eukaryota > Metazoa > Chordata > Crocodylia > Gavialidae > Gavialis > Gavialis gangeticus. Next base: position 11,616,237 of record NW_017729024.1, on the reverse strand, counting down.
GTGAGGTATGACTATTGAAGAAGGAAAATGATAGCAGATTTATGAGATTTTAGATATCTGTATAAGAAATATCTGTTAAAATTAATATGACCAAACTTTTAAAGTGGATTAGTTAAACCATGTGTGTAGACACATGATCTTAATTTACATAGGCTTAACTTAATTAACATTTGAAATGACCACTTTAATCCTGAATGTGTATGTCCACCTAGGACATAGATGCAGTTTAACCAACTTACGTTAATGTCATACCTTTTAGCTGATTCTGATTAAGTTTCCTACATTTTGCAAATGCTGTAGATAAGAAGAGCTGTAATTAGACAGTAGTTTTTACAGCATATACTTCAATCAACCAGCCAGATTATAAAATTTAAAGAGTAGTTTGGAGAGAACAAAATCATGACTAATCTTATTTTTTGCTCTTCTATTTTAATCAAAATGTTCTGTTTTCATGTTCTGACCAGTGTACCTCTTCCCTGTCAATTTGAGAAGGAATGATTGAAAGGGAACTTGAATATTTAATCAATTAAACTGCTAAGCTTTGAAAATATATTTGGAAGTGAAAAGAATACGTTTCTCCTACTTCAGAAGAGAAAAGTATTATTTTGTAAGCATGAAATTTACAATAGAAACTTTCTGATTCAAAGATGGCTATGAATGAATCAAAGTATCTCTTAAAATGGTAAATTGTGTATTTAGCCAAATATAGTTAACTCAGAATGTACATTTTAATAGACATTCTGATCATTGCAAAGGTAAGTGATTACCTGAACAACATATTGGCTTATTGTGCAAAAAAATCATTTGTCATGTTTGGCAGAGATGGGCTTACATGGTTTTGGATTGCGTAGAATCATAATTTATAGCGGCATCTCAATCTAATTTATATTATATTTAAAAAAGAAATTTCCATCATATAATCATTGAAAGTGCTGATCCATGCCAAATGATGCATCATGGCTTACTGTGTTAGGCTATATCTTGTGATGAATTGTAGCGTGTAATGTTCTGGCATATCAACAATCTTTTTTTTAAAGGAACTGGCAAACCACAAAACTTATTTCTGTGATTTCAAGTTTTTTGATCTGCTATTCCCTCCTCTTCAAACTAGCTTTCAGGATGTTAATACATGCTTTCTGATTCAGAACCACTTATTGTGCTTTTTGTTTTTTGTAGAAATTAGAATCCCCTAGGAAGATTTAGATTGGCTATTAGGAAGAACTTTCTAACTATGAGAGTGGTTAAGCATTGGACCATGCTACCTAGAGAAGCTGTTCATCCTTGGAATTTTTAAAGAGGAGTTTAGACAGATACTTGTCTGGAGTGGTTTAGATGCAGATAATCCTGACATGAGCATGGGATTGGACTAGATTAGGGCTATCCAAAAGGCAGCTCATGGGCTACATCTGGTGTACGAGGGCTTCTGCCCAGCTGCCACCCACTTCCATTGTTCCTGCTGCCATGGTGGCCATGGTCCTTAAGGCAGAGCAGTATGGTAGCAGGGGGCCTGGTGAGCTTGCTGCCTGTGTGGCAGTTGAAGGACTTGGCCTGTTCAGCACTGTTGGCTGGGGGCTCAGGCAGCAGAGGTGGTGGATATCACTGCCTTCATGGTACAGCAGGAACTCAATTTACTTGTGCAGCAGTGTCAAGATGAGGTCTTGCGTTTCCTGCACAGTGAGGGGCTGTGCACAGCAGGTGTTATAAGGTCTCCAGAGTGCTGTGCAGCCCTCAGCTGCTCTGCTGTTGGATAGCCCTAGACTAGGTGACCTCCTGAGGTTCCTTCTAGCCCCACATTTGTATGATTCTATGCTTCTTGGAAGTTTTTAAGTGAAGGTTAGACAGCTGTCTAGGATAGAGATGATCCTGCCTTGTGCAGCGGGTTGGATTTAAGTACCTTTTGCAATCCATTTTTTCCTACAATTCTATGAATGTAAGCACTGTTGACACTATACTATGCATTTGTTATGCATGTACATATATATATGTATGTATACATATGCAAGTATATATAAGTATGCAGACATACATTAAACGGATACTATATATATTCTAATACATGATATGCATGTGCATACACACACACAAAGGGCAAGTTCATGTCCCAAATAATTTAAATAATTAATTTTACTGGGTTTGCAAAAGAGAGTAAAGCCAGAATCTGCAATAGGAATTATTCTGTTCCTTGTCACTTGGATATTTTTTCCCCCTTTGATTAAATATAAAGGCATTTGTGATATTGTTACCTATTTAATTCCAATCAAATATAGGTCTGGACTGTGCCTTTGAGTGACAGATGTAACTGACATACAAAAAACTAGAACTCTTGGTTCCAAAATAATACCTTTTATTAGACCAACTGAAAAATGGCAAGAAAACTGTCCTTTTCTACAAGCTTTTGGGATCAAAGTCCCTTCGTCAGGCTCTGGGAAGTGTCGATGGTACAAGATGGTAAAAGTTTTTTTGTGTCTTTTTGTCTCAGACCAACATGCCTACCAAGTACACCCCTGAAACATGGAACATGCTGAATTTTAGCCAATTTTGGATTTTAAACTTCATTGCAGAACAACAAGGAAGGTTTTTTACCTCCCTGCCTGCCATCTGACACCTCCAGGGAAGGAATTCTACCTGATCAACACATCAAAGAGCTCCTCAATACAGCTCACAAAGACACTCTCATGGACCCAGAGGACAGCCTTCCATCTTCATCTCCCTCTGTGCAAAAATGAAGTTTATTTCCTATCTATGGGGACTTTTTACCATCTTGTACCATCTACACTTTTCCCAGAACCTGACGAAGGGACTTTGATCCCAAAAACTTGCAGAAAAGGACAATTTTCTTGCCATTTTCCAGTTGGTCTAATAAAAGGTATCATTTTGGAACCAAGAGATGTAACTGAGGAACTTTGAGGGTTGCACTGAAGACTGATACCACTGTAATGGAAGCGTGTGACTTATTTAGGTTAAAGCAACTTTCTCAGTCAGTTAGTATGGAATTGGACAGACTATTGCACTACCTCACCCTTTTTGTAGTTGTGACAGAACACCCTTTTGGGTGTCTGTTACTTTAAGGGCTGGAGCTGGGAGCTGCCAGGTGGCTGATGAGGGTGGCCATTTTCCGGGAGTTCTATTATAAGAGCAGAGAAGCTTGTGTTCACCGAAGCTGGGAGTAACATTGCCTGTCAGAGCTCCTGCTCCAGGAACATCTCAGAGGTAAGGATGAGGCTATGGGGAAGGAGGAGGCATCACTGGTCCTGGACATAACCTAAAACTGCACTCTGACAGGATAGGGAGGCCTGGTGGACTGCCAGTGGTGTGGCAGCCCCACTTAAATACCAGGACTGATCACCCCTCCAGTGTAAGGTGGGTTGGGGTGCCTAAACCCCAGCCCCCGTCTTCGGGTGGGTTACTAGGAGGGTTAAGGGGGGGAAGGCATGCAGAGTAGCTGCATCTAAGCCCTATGGGGTGTTGAACCCTGCAGTGAGGGCCAGGCATGCTGAGTGAGCAGCACCTGGATCCTAGGGATGTAAGACCCCGGCCCTGGGAGAGAGCAGAGTGAAGGTCAGGCCTGCTTAAGGAAAAGAAGCACCTGAATCTTTTGGGGTGGAAGACCCCAGGCCCCAGAGAGTAGGGGGCAGAGTTGTGGCCTGAGAGAGGGGAGTTGTGGTCCGGTGAGGGGCCAGGGGTGAAGTAGGCCCATAGTTGAGCCAATTGCTTAGTCCCGCTTGGGGGAAGGTCACGGGAGAGGCCCAAAAGACCATGCCAGGGCTGACTGAAGGGTTGAGATAAAAGCCTAAGGATCTCTTTGAGTAGGGCAGAGTGAGTATGGCTTGGGTAGACAATATGCAAGAGATTGGATAAGAGTTGGTGGACTTCAAGAGGCCCCAGTGAGAGCGGGGTAGTGTGTATGTGGCCCCGAAGGGGGCAGTATGATAAAGATACAACTGTGTGCCCAGTTTGGCCCACCTTGAGGCAGAGTGTCATCACACAGTGTGACCTCTGTGAGGCATGGGACACATGTAAGAGGAGGCTGGAGTGCACTGCCCTGTTACAGCTGGGCACTCAAAGGGCACTCTTCCACCTATTTAACATCCCAATCATTTATTAACAAGGCACGGCAGGAAAACAAGGCAGGCAGTTTGCCCAGAGACAGGGGCAGGCCCATACTAGCAATGGGCCTGGAAGTCGCCCTCTGTCGCAGTAGTACACCTGGGTTAAGATGAAATAAACACTGTGCCCCTTAAAACAATCCCACTAAAGTGACTGGGATTGAAATTATCCCTAGGGCTTATTCTGGCAAGGTTGCCAGATAAGCTTCTAGTACAGTGGCTCCCAACCTCAGGTCACAACCCAAATCAGGGTCATGGGGAGTCCGCCCCTTGCTTTGCCCCTCCCGCTTGCGGGGCTCTCCTGATGCACAGTCTATTTAGGTCTTGCCGTCGCTGCCTCCCATGATCCTAGTCCAGTCTGGGCTCTGCTGGTGTCGCCAGGCATGAGAGAGTCAGGGGCAGGCATCACAACCCGGATTTCAGGTCACAAGAAAAAAAGGTTGTGAACCACTGTTCTAGTAGTACTGAAGGCCTGATGCCCCATCTCCTCCAAGCAACCATTCAAATTTCCTTGATGAATAGAGTCAAAGACTTCCTTTAATTAGTGACTTTTATTAAGCATTCAAAAGTATTTTAAGATTTTCCATTTGAAAAAAAATTGTTGATGAGATGATCCCATTATTGTGTTGTCTCTAGACAAGGCCTAAAATAAGAGGTAGAAGTAACTATTTTTCTGTTTACATTCCTGATCATGCACAAAATTACCCATTGTATGCATGAAAATGCAGGCTTTGGGAGCACCAGGTAAGGAAGACATTATGCAGATGGAATTACATGGCTTATTTGGAAAGTTTGTCCTCAATATTAAGTAGAATTGTTTGTTAATGAGGAATTTTTACTTCATGAGGTGGCTAACTGTCATAGTATAATATATTATTTTAGTGCAACTTCTGATGCTGTTTTATATAAATAAATGTTATACACTCGTATAATTTAGAAAATATATATTTTTAGGGAATAAATTAAATATTACCAACTTGTATATCATTTTTTATATGAGGTTCACTGGCTATGTTAAAAAATAATTGTTAAATGCCTATAGAAAATCAAATAATGTTACTTCCATATCTAAAGTATGATAAATATGTAAGTGACTTAAGGTAGAAAGAAATGTTGCCAAACCAAAGTTGGTCAGTTGTCCTGCCACAGTTGATTCACTTTATTGGGCAACACATGTCATTCCTTTTTCCTCATTGGGCCCCTGCCCTTTAAAAGATAAGAACATTGCCAGCATAGGAAAAGGGGTAATGTGTTCCCCTTGTCCACCCTGAGTCCCTTGCTGACCTGCATTACATTCTGAGTTGACCCGTTCCTCAGATGGAGGCATGGGTCAGTGTGGGTCCTTGTGAAAAAGCCAGGGAATTCCAAGTGCCCCATACCTCCAGACAGGGACCTACATTGATCCATGCTTCCACATGAAGCAGAAGCCAGTGTGGGTCCTGAAAGAGGCATGGGGCACCAGGGATTACCTGCACTGCTCTGGACTGCCCCATACCTGAATCCAAGCTGACCAAGCATGGGTCAATATGGGTCCCAGCAAAGAGGCTCAGAGTGATTCAGGACCTAGGGAAATCCCAGCACCCCATGCCTCCCTGCTGGGACATGAACCAATCTCTATGCCAACCAGGAGGCATGGGTCAGCACGGAACCTGGCAGGGGGACTTGTGCTGATTCATGGCTCCATATGAAGCATGGGTGAGTGCAGGTCCCAGTGTGGGAGTGGGGTGTGGGAGGGGAAATCTCCAGTGCCCTATGCCTTCATGCTGGGATGCATAGTGGCCTGTGCTTTACCTGGCTCCTGTGCCCTCTCCCCCTGCCTCCCACTCCCTGCTGGGACTCACGCTGACCCATGCCTCTATACTAGACCCCGTGCAGGCTTTCCCCACTGAGAGATGTACCCTGGGCATCTCTGCAGGCACGAAAAGCTGATAGGTGCTTTGGGGACTTCAAGGGCCTGATCCTGACCAGAATGCTCAGGACTGGGCTCCACAAGCCCCTTGTACACCACCCCGTGCATGGCCAAGCAGTCCTCCTTCCCCTGCCCCTGGCAGTGTCAATCACAGGCATGACAGCTGCTGATATGCAGTGGAGGCAATCCTGCTTAGTCATGTCCAGCAGCCTAGTCCTGCTCCCTGGGGCTGCATCTGCTTGTGGAGGCATGGGGGCCCCGCACACTCCCCCAGGGACCCCCATACCTTTGTGAGCTACAGTAGCACTAGGAAGTAGGACTGGGCTTCCGGGCACATCCAAGCACCTCTGCCTCCTCCTTTGGCAACATCAGTCACTGTGCTGACTCAGCTTTGTGAGAGCCCAAAGAGGGGACTGACTGGGCATTCAGCTGGAGAAGCTGAGTGTGGGCTGAATGTTAGCTATGAGGTTAGGCCAATTAGTGCCTCATTTAGGGATTTTTCAGCATGGTCAAAGCCAATGTTTTGGGCTGTTATGCACAGGTTGTCTGCACAGATTAAACATTTTGTTTCCAGATCAGTTGGTTGGTCATTCATATAGATGTTATATAGCAGTGGTGCAAGTATGTTACTACCTTTCATAAATTTCATAGACATTAGGGCTGGAAGGGACCTCGGAAGATCATCAAGTTCAGCCCCCCACCCAAAGGGCAGGAAGCCAGCTGGAGTCGCAGGATCCCAGCAAGAGAAGCATCCAATTTACTCTTGAAGGTGTTCAATGTAGGTGCTTGAATCACCTCCGATGGCAGGCTGTTCCAGACCTTGGGAGCTCGGTCAGTAAAGAAATTCTTCCTTATGTCCTTGGGGGCCATTAATTTGTTGCTTCCATCTGCTTTCCATCCAGTTTGACAAAAAAAGTCTGTTTTCAAGCAGGATTCATATCATTTCTGTAAGGTGTAGATCTTTTGTCATTTTTAGGGTCCTGTAGAGTGGTTGGTGGTGGTTAACTGTATTGTAGGAAACTGTCAGGTCAACAAACACAGTTTCAGTGATTTAGCTTCTTTCAAAACCATCCTCAGTATGTTGAGTTAAACTGAGCAGCTGGCTTTTTGTTGATTTTTCCAGAGCAAAAGCCGCCCTGTTCGGGAATTAGGTGTTTATCCATGTATAGGGCAAACCAGTTTAGTATCAGTCATTTATACAATGTCCATGTGTGGCATAGCAGACAGATGGGTCTGAAGCTCTTTGGGTTGGATGGATCTTTCCCTGGCTTTAGAATTGCCACTACTTGAGCATGTTGCCATATATTTGGAAATTTCTGACTCGCTGAGTGGCTATGCATGAGTTGTATAGGCAGAAGGGCCATTCTTGAGGCTGGGGTCAAAATTACTTGATTTGTTTCGTAAGTATGCTGTCAAGGCCAGCTGCTTTCCCAGTCTTCAGTGTGTTAATACAAGTAATCAGCTCCCTCATTAAGAAGGAGCTGATAAAACACAGGTCTTTGGGGTACTTGTACTTTTCCAGGCTGAGATTTTTGTGTTTGTTTGTTTTTAGTTTGGGGGCTTTTTCCATTGAAAAGCTTCTGGTGAGCAATTTGGTTGGCAGTGACATTATGATGTTGATTTTCCTTTCATGGTTTGTCACTTAGTTTACCTATTGTCTCCCATACCTTTTTACTATTATATGTTATGGGCCAGCCACCTACCTACTCAACTGCCATGCCTTGATCTTAATTGATTAATGAATAGATGCAAGTAGCAGGAGGCTGCCCATTGTTTTTGCCCCGGTGCCAGGGGGCGCTATCTGCGGTTCCTTTTCCTTCCCTACACAACAGCCCAAGCCTCGCAGATGGTACTGATGTGGTTTTGACCTGCACCCTGCTGTAATTTGGTCCTCTCCTTGACTTCCCTGGGCTGCCACTGCCTTGTCTCGTCCTGTGCCTTCCTGGCGCTCTGTTCCCCCTCTTCGCTCTGGGGCTTCTTGCCACCCCCTTACCCTAGGGCTGGGGCCAATGCACCCCAAAAAGCCATGCCCTCTCTGGTGCCAGGGTCCCCATGCTACCACGGAGCCCCTATGAGGCCTCCTCCAACCCCTAATAGCCTCACCCAGTCCTCCGGACTTATGAAACTACAAATAAAAACTCAAACCCCTGGGCTATAATGAAAAGTCTCATTCAGTCCCTACCAGGGAATTCTCCACCCATAAGAGCAGACAGGAGCTGCTCGGGCCGTCAGGCTTCTCCACTCCGCTTGCCCCGGCAGAGCTCCTTCTCCCACGGCTGCCAGTGGACCACTGCCCTCCTGGCTCACTCCTGGGGTTTATATGTGTCAGGCCCTGCCCCTTCCTGTCAGCTGACTCTCCAGTGGTTGCCCTAGCAACCAGCACCTGTGACCCTGGCTGCTCTGGTAAGTAGCAGCTGGACTCCCCACTCACTGCTAGGGCTCTCTCCCTAGCTGTTTCTTCTCTAAGGAGCAGGGCACCTGCGTGCTCTGCAACAATGACCTAATTAACATTTAAAAAGTCTTGTTAGAATATTTTTTAAAGAAACAAATAGGAAGTACAGTTCTGTTAGGCAGAGAAGGTTTCATAGATTTCATAGACATTAGGGCTGGAAGGGACCTCGGAAGATCATCGAGTCCAGCCCCCTGCCCCAGGGGCAGGAGGTCAGCTGGGGTCATAGGATCCCAGCAAGATAAGAATCCAAATTTCTCTTGAAGGCGTTCAAAGTAGGTGCTTGAACCACCTCCAATGGCATGTTATTCCAGACCTTGGGGGCTCGGACAGTAAAAAAATTCTTTCTTATGTCCAGTACCCATTTAGTAGGTTGGATTTTTGCTGGGCATCGGTTGTCAATTGTCCCATCTGGTTTACCAGGGGTCCAATGTTGCCCTTGCTTTTCCTCTGGCCCCCCACGTATCTAAAAAAGGACTTTTTATTATCCTTGATACTAGTAGGCAGTTGGAGTTCCATCATAGCCTTGGCTGTCCTGGTTTGCTCCCTGCAGGCCTGGACCAGTGCAGAATATTCCTCTTTGGAAGTGGATCCCATCCTTTGAAGGTCTTTCTTTTTAGGTGCAAGAGGTCTGCTAGTTCCTTGCTGAGCCAAGGGGGCTGCTGTGCCCTTTTGCTGCCTTTCCTCCAAGACAGAATAACCTTAGCTTGTGCATCGAGGATCGCTCCCTTGAGGAGCAGTCACTCTTCCTGAACTCCTCTCCCCTTGGGGTCATGGTTGCTTAGGGCCTCACTGACAAGCCTCCTGAGATTGTCAAATTCAGCTTTCCTGAAGTCGAGGACTTCTGTATTGCTGACTGACTTGCCAGCTTTATGGCAGATGGTGAAGGTGATCAGCTTGTGGTTGCTGTCACCCAGCTTCCCTTTGATCATTAGGTAGCTGATTAGGTCATCCCCAGCTGCCAGTACCAGGTCGAGCAGTGCTTTACCTCTTGTTGGACCATAGACTTCTTGTGTCAGATAGAGGTCATCCACGTATGAGAGGAAGCTTTGCAACCATCTGACTTTGGCCGAGCGCTCTTCCCACGACAAGTCTGGGTAATCAAAGTCTCCCATGACAACCATGGACTGGGAACATGCGGCCTCAGCCAATTCCCTGGCGAATGCCTGTTCAATCTCTTGACTTTGGGAGGGAGGTCTGTAGTAGACTCCCACCATTGTGTCCCCTGTGCCATGTTCCCCATGCATTGTAACCTAGAGGGTCTCCAGCTGTCCACTCTGGTTGCCAATATCAGCTTGTAGGGATGCATAGCTCTCCTTGACATAAAGAGCTACACCCTTGCCCCTTTTGTCCACTCTGTCTCTCCTGTACAGGGTACAGCCTTCTATACCCATGGTCCAGTCATGTGTGGAGTCCCACCAGGTCTCCGTTATCCCTTTGACATCGTCATTGTTTGTGTTAAGCAGGAGGACAAGTTCCTCCTGTTTATTATCCAAGCTCCTGGCATTTGGGTACAGGCAGGCCAGTGTCCCCTTGGGGGCCCTTGCCTTGCCTACAGATTGTTCCAGGGCTGGGGCAGGGGTAGGCTCCCTTAAATGCCTTGACCTGCTGGCTTTGCAAGGGTTGCTCAGCAGGCCAGCAGTGGTGGTAGTTCCCTCCATTCCCTGACAGGCTTAGTTTAAAGCCTGGTGGAGCAGGTCAGCCAGTCTGGCTGGAGCCTCCTCCCCAGTGGAGAGAGGTGGAGGCCATCCCTTCCCAGCAGCTCGCTGCCTCTCTCACCAAAGAGTGGACTGTGGTCATGGAGCTGAAGCCTTCCTGATGACACAAGCGACTCAGTCTTTGGTTTACTACCTGGATCCTCCTCTCCCTCCTCAGCCTGTAGCCCAAGACTGGGAGGATTGAAGAAAACACCACTTGCACCCCCAGACCCTTTAGCCCCACTCCCAAATCCCTGTAGCACTTCATGACCCAGTTGGGAGCACTCTGAGCTGTGTCGTTGGTGCCCACATGGATAAGGAGCATTGGGTAGTGGTCAGTGGGCTGGAGGAGCTTAGGGATCTTCTCCACAATGTCTCAGATATGGGCTCCTGGGAAGCAGCAAACTTCCCAGGCTAAGGGGTTGGGGTGGCAGATTGCCCCCTCAGTCCCCCTTAGGATGGAGTCTCCCACAACAAACACTTTGTATTTTGTCCTGGGGAGAGTGGGGACGGCAGCTACAGTACAGCTTGTGTTGCCTGTGGGAGCTGGCAACTTAGCAGGCTCTGCTGGGACTGCAAGGGGTTTGTACCTGTTGCAAAGCTCCAGCTGGGCAGGGACCTTTGTGTGTGGGCCTTGGGGCCCTTGACCACCTTGGTCCGTCCCCTTGGCTGGACAGAATGGGAGGTCCCTGAGTTATTTGGGTAGATGTGATATCTTTTATTCAAACAACTAAATAGTGGGAAAAAATATTCTTTGCAAGCTTTCAGGCACAAACACCCTTCTTCAGGCATATGGAGAGTTTGCTGTTGTTTTGTGTTCTCCTGGGTGGAATAGAAGCCAATATGCAAAATGCAGGTCTGTGAAAATGCAAATGCATGGCAGTGAGGATCTGAAGGAGTGGGAGACAATAGGTGTGAGACAAGTGCGGGTGTGGGGGAGAAGGAGGAATGTAGAACTGGTGATAGAGTGTAGCTGGTAAGATTCAGACAGGCTATCTAGGATTATCAGATGTTATGCAGGTTATAGTGTGTCATAAATCCAATGTCTATATTTAGTCCATGGTTTTTTGTATCCAGTAGATTTATAAAGTGAAGTTCATAGGCTCAACTGTGCAAAGTGTTTTGCAAATTCCCTTTGAGCATTAGAATTGATTGGAGAGACAGTAGTTGTCTTGTGAGAAGTGTGCACCCACAGGTAATTGGGTATTTTTGTCTTTGATAGATTTTCGGTGTGCATTCATTCTAGTACGCAGTTGTTGTTTGGTCTCTCCTACATATTTTCCATCAGTGCATTTAGTGCCCTGGATGAGATATATTGCATTTTTGGAAGTGCAGGTGTAGGATCCAGGAATGGTGTTGGTTTTGTTGTGGAATGTAGTTATTGTGGGAGTGGTGGAGATTTGCTGGCAGGTTTTGCATTTTGTTCCAGCATGGGCTGGATCCATTTGGTGTGCTTTGGGCCATAGAAAGTTTGCTTCTGGTGATGAGGTTGGAGAGGCTAGGATGGGTGGTTCTGAAAAGATCTCTTTAAGAATTGGGTTGTCTTCTAGTATAGGTTGCAATTGTTTGAGGATTCTCCATATAAGTTCTAGGGAAGGATAGTATGTCATAACCAATGGTGTGAGATTTGTGGGGATTTTCTTTTTTATTGCAGCAATGGTTCACATGGTGTCCAAGTGGTTCCTTCAAAAGTACAATCTATCTTCTCTTTGGAGGAGTGTCCTTGTTAGGTGAAAGCCCTTTTGAGATTTGCAAGGTGACAATTGCAGGTATTCTCAGCACAAATTTGGTGGAAGGAGTGTAATTTGGTGAAAGAACCATTCAGATACCACAAGAAGAATTGCCACTTCCTGGCCCTGATGCCATGTGCCTCCTTGCTCCCTGAGGTGATGCGGGGGAGCACAGCAGCGTCCTGGAGCCCGCAGAGCCTCACTCGGGGCAGACAGCGGTTCCTCCCCGAGGTTAGGCAAGGCAGGGATGGAGGCTGGGGCCGGGGGGCTGGCACGGGCTTCACTGGCTCCGCCAGCTCTGGGGAAGTGCTCCATTCCCCAGCCCTGATGGAG
>NW_017729024.1:11594707-11599013 GCF_001723915.1 Gavialis gangeticus | reverse complement strand
CTCCGCCAGCTCCGGGGAAGTGCTCCATTCCCCAGCCCTGATGGAGGGGAGTGAAGCACTTCCCCAGACCTGGCAGAGCCCACGCCAGGCTCCTGCCCCAGCCTCTCCTGGTGCACGGCCTTGAAAAGGCTGTGCACAGCCACACTTTTAGTTGTGCGTGGCCATGCATGCATACACCTTAGTGGGAACCTTGCCCCAAGGGCAAGCCAGCCATTCCCAGGCACTCCAAGATGGCAGGAAGGTGGCAGGGACAGTGAACTGTGAGGGACACTGGTCATTTTCTCCATGGTGGCAGTGCCCCCAGGTGGCACCCACCCCCTGGCACCTGGCCTAGGTGGTCCTTGGGGGCATTGCCACTGTGGAGGGAAGTACTGGGCCCCACACAGCTCAGAAAGGCAGGCACGCTTTGGAAGAAGAAGAAAAAAGATCAGGCTCCTCGCCACTTTTTTTTCCCCCTCATGCAAGCCTGCCTGCACAAACTGCCACTGGGTCACACAGCCCTTGAGCTGTGCAGGGCTTGGTGCTTCCCTTCATGATGGCAATGCCTCCCAGGGCTACCTGGGCTGGATGCTAGTGGGGTGGGTGCTGCCTGGGGGGTGCTGCTGGTGCAGAGGGAAGCACCAGGCCCCACACAGCTTGGGAACTACTCATCCCTCCAGGAGCTCACCTGTCCCCCCCCCACACACACACACAAGAGAGGCAGGCAGGCTGGGAAAAAAAAGATCAGCCCCCCTCACCTGTGTACATGCAATTGGGGTTCAGTGATCCCTAAATTGAAATGGTAGGTTTTAAAAAACCCACCAATTCAATTTCAGGAGAATTAGATCCCCGTTGCCTGTACAAGTACCCTACGTCCTTAGATCAACACAGCTACAACCAACACCCTCCCCGCCCAGTTCTGTTAGGGGCTTCTTTATGCCAATACCATGTAGTTCTACATGTAATAGTGCTTTTTATCCATTAAGATTTAATTTTCTAAGTGATGGGAGCTCCATCCTTTTTGCTGCAACCAAACCTGATGTTATGACCCTGAGAATAGCATAATACACACTTGTGCTGTACAGGGTCTGATTTTTTTAACAGGCTTTCAGAAGGAAAGCAAAGCACTTGAGAACTATAAATGTACCCAAGCTTTTCTCATAAAAAGCAGGGTATTCTTTCCCTTCAGAGTAAGAGATGGACTCTATTCTTTGCACACAGTGTGCTCATCAGCTTTGAAAGGGAGAAATTGCTTTCCTAACTACTTGTTTCTCATTAAGGTATGGGTGACTTCTATGGGGCCACTTGTGAAGTAAGTCCCTAACTCAGCAAGTCACTTAAGTGCCTCCTTCCACGAGTAGCTGTGCAGAAGATGTAAAGGACAACTTTTGCATAAGGTGAAGCATGATCTTAAAGCGCCATGCCAGGCTGCAGTATAAAGTACTACTCAATATAAAGTGCTAAAGTTAGCAGACTAAAGCCAATAATGAGAACTTATTATAATTCATATGTATGTGGGGAACAAATTACTGTTACTGTGGAAACCTTAACTGTGAATCCTGATTCCTGTTGATTAAAATATCAACCTAAATATTGTATTAACACACAATACATTTTGTGCATTTTTTAAAATTTGATCAAGTTTGAAACATATCTAATATAAATTTGCTCAGGGATAGTTCCTAATCTTGATGGATATATTGTAATTACAGAAACTGACATATATCCCAAATGACATAAATTAAAAACTTAGAGATAAATACATGCCTAATTGAGGGGTGGCGTGCTGAAGATACTTGGTTTGCAAATGTAAATATTCATAGTGATTATTTGGCAGAAAGCTCCATGAATTATTTTGTAACATGTTTTCACTTTACCCTGCCTAAATATAATCGTTTTTTTAATATAGATGATATGTGAATGGATTGAGGCTTTAGTGAATATAGTTGATGCTTGCTATATGGATGTTTGTTATGAGACTAGCTTTGACATACATCACACAATGTTTCTTGTTGATTGATCTAATTATGTATACATAGTTTTATTAGAGCTTTGTGAGCCTGGAGATACCTATGTTTGCTTAATGTTCTACGAGCACAATTCAAAACCCTCAAGGCTCACCAGGCCTGTTTCCATAATCCTTAATTGGGAAAAGTAAGCCTTGAGAGTTTTGAAATATCGTGCTTAAATTGAGCTCAGGGGCTGGTAACATCAACCATCAAAATTCCCTCTGTAAGCCTACAAACAGCAATACGTGGTATTTTTCCTAAAAAGATATTTTGCTGCTAGTCTACAAATGTACAGATGTTACATAATTAGACTTCTAAAGCTCTTTTTGGATAGCAAATATACAAAATTGTGTTTTTAAGTGTCTGATTTTTTTTTCACAATAATTATGACCTTAAATGTATAACGGAGAATGCAAGGTTAGATACGTACCTAGGAAACATATCAGCTTACCATTTCTTTATGAAATAATGATGATGCCTGTTATTCAGGTTCTTTCTTAACTACATGGGAATTATTGGGAGCTATTATAAACAAAAACAGGTATAAGATTCTACCAATCTGAGGATTTTTTAAGACTCCATCATTTGTTTTTTATGAGATTTTGATGTTTGCTTTTGTAGGAATCTGGCTATGACCAGTGGTTTATCATTATTTTCTTTTGCACTTTGGCTGTCTTCGACAATTTTACAGATTACTCTTAGGGTCGTATGGGTGGCTTCAAGTAATATTGTTCCGACAGAAGAAACTGCTTTCCATTTACTGTACTACTTTCCCTTTTTGGAAACTCTGCATTGTAATGATCCTGCTGTTAATATGAAATGAATATTTCCTTATGAGTTTCTTCTGAGGACTTGCTAATAATTTAAAAGATAACAATAGGGAGGAGACACAGCACCCAATGTCCAAAATATATTTATATTCCTTTGCATTTTCTTCTGTTTTCTATTTCTGTTGATCTAGATTAATTACATGATAGCATATTGTCCTAAATACTCAGGTGAAAGGCCAACAAAAAGGTATCAAAGAAAGCAATGGAGAATTTCACATGCTCTGAGGAATAGCTAAAATGTTGTTCTACCAAACTGTAGTTTGTGCAAGTACTCTTTGAGAAGATAGAAACTAAACAAATGCTATGTAAATGGAAGAGCTAGCTCCAAGCTCTGTGAATGAGTGGCAAAGTTGATTAATTTGGACTGCTGAAGATGTTTCCAGAACTGGTGGCCAAAACACATTGGTAGCAGTTGATGGAGTAAGCCACTGCTTACAAAAGCTTATGCATCTCTGATTTAGTTGGTCTACAAGGTGCAACTTTGCCCTGCCTTCTGTCTGACTTCAAACAGGGCTAACTACTTCTTTCTGTTCATTAATGTTCTAGCCTAGTTCCAAACTAGGGGTTGTAACCCCAAATAGGATCAGCTGGGACCTGGCCTCACACCAGAGAGAAGTAACAAACCTGGAAGGGGGTTTCCATACCAGGAAAAAATTGGCAGCTGCTGCTCTAAAGTAAGGGCCTCTAAGAGGGTACTAACATTTATAATGGTAAAGGTGTTATCCTGGGTGATATATACATAAATAAATAGCTATTACTGCACAGATTTTGATCAGTCAATAAACAAATGTGTTATTGAATGGATTTGCAATGTATAAGTACAGCAAATTAAATATAAAAAAGAACTAGGATTGTGACAGTATGTTCAGAAGAATATGTTGCAGCTGGCTTTATCATTCTCTACACATCTTTAATAATTAATGAGCTTGTTAAAATATTGTTTGAAATCAACAGTTACTCTTCTAAGCTCTGCTTACCTGAATCCCTATGAGGTGAATTCTTGAATATAATTCTGTACTGTTCGTTATGGTGCAATCTTTGTAGGGCTTTCTTTTGTTTAAATTATTTTCTACTATACCAGTGGCATTTGTTCAATGTCTAGGATCTAAAACTGCTGTTTTAACCATACCTATGGGTTATGACTGGAGTGAGTGACAGAAATGTACAAAATATTAAATACTTGATTTATGGATCACAGAGATGGGAGCTAGTAAAAGAATGGGACTCCCTGGATGTGTCTACACATACAACTAATGCTACTGAATAACCTCCAGTGCAATTTGAGCCTGCATGTGTATTTAAGCACAGTAATTTACTTCACCGTTGGATAGTACCTGTGTCTGATGGGAGTATCTGTTGGCACTGTAAATTAGTCTATGCTGGCCCAATTGCTGCATGTATGTAGACAGTGATGCTTTGCTGCACAGTAAATTAGTCTACTGTACAGTAAAGTGCACCTGTAGATGCTCCCTCTGGGTCCTAAGGATA
>NW_017729024.1:11587207-11589707 GCF_001723915.1 Gavialis gangeticus | reverse complement strand
ATAACTATACCATAAATGAGCTATAAAACTAAATGACAGAAAAGACCCCTTCCCAATATTCAGTAAGTGAATGTCACAGGGCACTAAGATGTGCCTGATCCTGTAAGGACAGAAGCAGCCTAGGCAGGAAGCCCTGCAGGCTAGGTAGAGCACCACAGCTGCAGGTTGCCTGAGCAACAGGCTAATGAGGTAATTAGCTGGCGCCTGTAGGCAGTCAGCTGACTGGAAGGAGGCAGGGCCCTGGACACACACAAGCCTAAGGCTGGGGCTGGCAGGGGTTTGTTCTCTGGCAACTGCCAATGGAAGGAGCTCCTTCCTGAGACAACTACCCAGAGATGGGTGGTGGCCTGATTTGCTACCTACAGGAGCCTTAAGGCCTTAAGGCACCAGGAACCCAAAAGATACCCAGGGCTAGGAGGCACACTCTCCTAGTGGGGGAAGTTTGCCGCCTTAAAGTGACAAAACAACTTCTCCATTGTTACTGTTACATTATAGCCTAAGGGCTTATGTTTGTGTTCTTGTTTGTACTGGAGGTATTTTACCATCAAGACATGGCAGATGAGACAATAGGGCACCCTCAGGGTGGAGCTGGCATGCTTGCGGAGCCACCAGGGGTGTCACAGTCAATCCTGGGGACCCTAACCCATGACAATGAACTACCACAAGTCCTAGTATATGTTAGCTGCAATAGTGTCTCTCATTAGTGTAGGCAGGAAATGGTTTCAGTCTTTACAGCCTTCACTGGGCATGCATCTGTCACCTAGAGTGATCAGCTGGGTGCAAGTTATAGTGTTGCAGTGATTTCTTTTGCTCTCCTGGAGCGGGCATTTTGCCCGCAACTCTGTTTCATTCTTAAACTCTTCAATTGTATAACTTCAAAGCATTCCTTTCTGATAGTTCGTTGATTAAAGTCCAAACAAAGCAGGTAGGGAGGGACCATCATACTACAATAGCTAACTGCTTGGGTCCTGTTTTGGGTCATCCAGTTGTGAAACTTGTTTTGGCAAGCTTTTGATCAGTCCAGAGCTTAAACTTCAATCAAATGGGATGGGTCTTGATAGACTGGATGGGACACCTTGGGTCATTGGTTACAGGACACTGTTTTAGATAGTTGTTTTAACAGTAGGGCAGAACTCAAAATGTTATGAACTGGTGATGGGCTGTGGTGATATTTGCAAAACCTCAAACAGATATTGCATGTGAGTTCAGAGAAATATGTCTTGGGAGGAGGTGTCAACAAGAAGGCCACAGTCACACAGGGAAATGCAGTTATTTATGAATGGTTTAGCATAATGAAACATTGGGTACATTTGCAACTAGCACAGTAGATTCAATCAATTGGGATAGCTTCATTTCACATGGTTCCAGTCACAATCTTGCATTCTTGTGCAAGATGCATTGTTATTTTAATTTGGTCTTTTAAATTTCAAGTGTAGGTCCGGCTAAGCTTTCAGTCATCAGACAATACTCTTAAACCTAGTATGTGTTGCTAACCCCATTTTATGCCCAAAATGTACCAGCTCTTGTGGTATAAAATGTTTACATCATAATTTATGACCAAACCTTTGGTCATTAATTTTTTGCTATAAAACAGTATAAGAAAGAGAATTGGAGTACCTATATCTGCTATGTACACTGTAGAAAGGTGCTATTAGGATGTATTTGAAATCAGACATCCAGTGAATATTAATTTCTAACGATATAGAGGTTAGGAATAATAACATTTAATAATTATTTGCCAAATGGGTGCTAATCTAATATTAACCAGTTATACCTCACATGCAATAACTGCATTCTGTTTGGCTCAGAGGTCCTCAACTCATGATTCAGTTAATCAGCTTATATTTGCAAATCTTTATTTCCCAATTCATTCATCAGACAGCAATAATAGTTGTTCCCTGTCTCTAACTACATTTCCCTCTCAGAATATATATTTTAATATTTAAAACATTATTATAATAATAATTTCTTGTTGTTTATGATCCACAATGTGTGTAACAATTAGCATATAGTGATTTTAGGACTGGGGGAGGGGAGGGAATTTGATGTAATTATTGAACTAAAAGTTTAAATTATTTTGATGCCTTACTCAGCTGTATTCATTTTCTCTCATGTTTAAATGCATTGTATTGGCACATGTGTTTATAGAAAGTTAATTTCAAAGCCACATGCAGCAACATATCTTGACTGACAAATCTCAAATATCAGACACTCATAGTAAACCACGACCAGTTCTTGGGTAAAATAATTTTAACACATTTAATCAAAAGTTAAAAAAAATGAAAAAAAGAGAAAACCATAATCTTCTCATAGATATAAAAGAAGTTTCAACTAGTCAGACAAGATATTCATTGAGAATTATTCAATGAGCTCTAATTGAACTCATGGCTCATTAAATATATTGATGATGATCTCATCAGATGTCAATATTTTGTTAAATTGCAGCCAGCTCCATGCACAAGACTTTGGGGGGGGGGGGGGGGGTAATTTTTTTTTTTTT
>NW_017729024.1:11584799-11587100 GCF_001723915.1 Gavialis gangeticus | reverse complement strand
TCTTGCTCCTCTAAAGTGTGTCTTCATTGGTAGTAGGGTCTGCATCCCCATGGGGTCCAGTGGCTTTATAGTTCCTCCACTTAAGTGAAGGCATCTGTCCAAAAAGAGTCAGATGCCATATCATGGTGTTAACTGGGCATCTACTTTTCCTTCATATATTATTAAATGACTGGCTTAAAGTTTCTTTTATGAATATTATTGATGATGTCAAGTATTTAGACTTACTGGGTATATCTACACATGAAATTAATTCAACACAATAAACTCTGGGGCATTTTGTTCTGAAATTTATTGCTCCTGGGTGTAGCATTTACATGTGCACCTGAGACTGCTGCATGTTGAGCCTGTGTAGAGCATCCCCAGCTGGTAGGGAGCCCCAGGGGTCCGCTTGCCAGCCTGGGGCTGCTCCAACCTTGCTCCACATGCTGCAGAGTAGTTGGTGGGGTATGAGGGTGATACAGTGCAGGGCTAGCTGGCAGGCAGCCCCACACTGTTACACCCTTGTGCCCCAGCTAGCCCCAGTAAGCAGCTACACATGTATTGCAGTGGAGTAAATAACTCTACCATAGGATAATACTTGAAGGATAATACTTTCAACTCCACTGTTAATTAGTCTACTCTGGCTTAACAGCACCACACATGTAGACATTGACCCTTTACTGTGGAGCAAATTAGTCAACTCCACAATAAACATCTTGTGTAAATCTGTCCACTATCATCAAAGTTCCAATTATTCCAAAACCACTAAGTGAAGAATACCTACTATTCCTCATGCCAATGTATTTCACCTTTTTCTTGTAAACAAACAAGAGTACTGCATCAATATTGGCTTTTAAAATATATCTCCGTTGATAATATATAAAAATTAAGACTTTTTTGCTATCTTAATGAACATTTACTAATATTGCAGGTAAGGAAATTCAGATCTATTTTTTTGCTTATCACAAGACATATGTTTCTGAAGATGGAAATATTCCTGAAAAAGGGTGGAAGCAGCTGCTGGCAGTATTGCTGGTAAAGTCATTTACTTTGTATTTTTTAGCATTTTATTCTTGATTTCAGTAGTTGAAATGTGTCCATTGTCTGTGACACAGGGGATTGTGTCTTTTCAATGTCAATGTCAATTCATGAAAGTGGCTTCTTGAACTGTGTTGCTAATTATTCTTTTTTATCTCCTCATTGGTTTTACTGATTTTTTTTTTCAGCGGGATGTTTCTTGTATGGCTTGTAAAATGGAACATCTAGTTTTTCTTCAAATATATTCTGGTTCTGCAATCAGAATCTTTGAGTCCACTCCAAAGTTACTTCAGGACTAATTATACATTAAATATATGTGTTTGCAGTTAATAAGCTTAGATACTAGGGGAAAAATCAGTGGAAAAGATTATACCACAGATAATTAATAAAAATCAATTAATTTGTTAATGAGTACTCTGCCAGTACCCAAGGTGGTAGAAACCAGCTGGGGGGGAAAGAAGTCAGTATCCCTGAATAGGACATTGAGAATGCCTGAGTCCTGCTGAGAATTTGAAAGGAAATAACTACAAGAGGCAGCACTACTTGGGTTAAAACTGACTAAATTTCCTCTTGAGATTGCAGCTCCTCTAACTAATAAATCTGGTAAAAAAGTGATTCACCTTTAGTGTATGCTATAAAGCATTTTCTGATGCCTTAAGTACATTGCTCACTGCCCTGTATTAACAACAAAACCCATAGTTGTAAATGTCAATGACTAGGATTGTTAGAGCTCTTGCATCTCCTCGCTTTAGTGTAAAAGCTGGAAACACCCATTACCTCGTAGATGACTTTAGGATAACATTTTGCATTCAGATATATAAATGGCACAAAGTCAAACATGATCTGACAGGAAAATGCAACATATGCCTTCAAAGAGTCCTTGGACTAAAAAAGAAAAGTTCAATGACAATGCTTACACCTTTACAAAAACACTTTTGTAACACAAGACACACATCCTATTGCTACCAGCTTTCTATAATTTACCTATATGCTATGAAACCTATATGCTATGATTTAATCAGAATATATGCAAAAGGAAATAGAACAAGATTTATATACTCCTGTAACACTGTGTGGCTATAATGTATACTGCAAAAAGGGAACACACTAGAATCTGCTTACAATATATATAATTCAGGTTATATCAGTACAGAAATAACTATACTCAGAAAGATTACAACATTGATATCATTAAAAATTAGGGCTCCCTGTATTACCAATAAAAATACAAATCTAAATTTGGTGTGTGTGTGTATATGTATATGTGTGTGTATATATATATAT
>NW_017729024.1:11574435-11579799 GCF_001723915.1 Gavialis gangeticus | reverse complement strand
TGGTGTAACTGTGAAGCTATGGTTTGTACTGTTGAATGAACTGTTTTAGTTATGAGACAGATTTGTAAGTATAGATGTGTGTGTACATATATGTATATGTGTATATGTATATATATATATATATGTGTGTGTATATGTGTGTATGTATATATATATATATATATATATATATGTCACACAAGGTTTCTGTCAGGTTTTGCAATGGAATGTCAAGATAGAAAGAAACAAATAAATAATAAAGGAATTTGTTATAGATCTGGAACAATTTTAAATAAATTACAGGCTTCGTCCTATTCTCAAAGTGAATGAGACTGTTGCCTCAGAGTTCATTGTGAGCAAACCCTATGCATGATGGCATGGCTAAATTCATGTACAAAAGAAGGTTAGGTTATCTCAGTGAGTTATTGTCCCAGTGGTGCAAGATAATTAAATTGCCTAATTGTGAAATCTGCCCTGTTTGCTTTCATAGATAATGTGATCTTTTAATTTTTCAGCCATAATCATGAAGGGGTCGTCATCTTTCCTGAAGCTGACAATTTTTTCATAGGGTGGAGAGAAGAGGCATTAGAGGGGGGAAGCATTCAGGGAAGAAGGGAGGGGGGTATTCAAGTGGTTAGAATATCAAACTGGCTTTCAGAAGACCTGTGTTACTACTCTGATCTCTGCCACGGGCCTGATCTAGTTCACCTTTCTTCAGTGTCCCTCTCTGTAAAATAGGGTTAATGATGCTTTCTTCCTTTGTACAGCTCTTTGAGATGAAAAGCATAATATAAAAGCTAGGTGGTAATAATAATAATGATACTACTATTGAGACTTTCATCCAGTAATATAGTACACCTCAAAGAATGTGTGATTCTTTGACTTGTCTATATTATCTAAACCCCTTTTAGTGCTGAAATACTGCATTGAAAACAACTATGCATCTGTGTGAATAACCTATAAAAATTACTACCTGAACATCTTTAAAAACTGAAATATTCCCTGAAATTAAAATATCTCATTGTTCTCCATGGAATAACACATTTTCTGTTATTTAAGGAATGCATATTGGTTGGTTAAATGCTTGGATTCAGTAAGACAGCTTCACGATGAATCAGAAGTTCAAAACTAACTGTGCATCTTTCTTTGAAGTGAAAGCCTAGCAGAATCTATATACCTGTACTTTACATGTATATTATGTACTTCCTCTTTCACTCCTCCTTTTAGAATCCATCTTTATTTCCATATAAAACATCTGTTTGTTAGGTGTGAACAAATTGGGGTGAGCAAATTATTAGTTTGGTTTTTGTTCCCGCGTGTCTTGAATTTTGGGAAGGTAGAAAGAGCTCATGCAACTGGCTGCAAGGGACTGAGGCCTCACAAGTCTAGTGTACCTACAACATTTCTAATAGTAGATTTATAATTTCCTATTTTTAACCTTCAGTACTTTATCAGACAAAATGGGAGCACATTCTTGGCGCTCGTTAACCCCTTGATTGCCTTTTCCATCAAGCAACAGAAGCATGTCTTTGGCATTTATTAGCCATTGATTAGTATGTGAGGCCATGATGGCACAGCCACTTATACTTTTGGATGTTGCCTGTCACAACCTCTAAAACTTGTGGAAATGTCTCATGTGACAAGAAAATGCATGATGGAGTGGAAACAGCAAGGGTAAGGTCAATATAATTTACATATTCATATATAGTCTTAAATTTAAATAAACTTCTGAGCAATTTGTTACCAATTAACAATAGCGCTCTCTGTAAGACATTACTGCAAGATGAATAATTACAATATATTTGGAGAGCATTCACTCAGGGTTTTTATTACAGGCAGGTGAATACTGCAGAACAATTTGCATAAAGATGCATTCAGAGTTAAAAAACTGTTTTACGTTAATATTCTAGTGATCAAAGTCATTTACGGGAATTTAAAAGAAAATACATATTGTAAAAAGAGAACTTTTTATTTAATAAATACAAGTATTTATAGTCAAAGTATATGTTCATCCAACTAAGGAGCAAATGACCAATACGTGTGGATGTTTTCTAATATTAACAATGAATTTTTTTTACAGATCAATAAGTATTCACTAAACATACTAGTCAATGATTTTTAATGATGAACATATGTGAGAAAATTGAGATCTCTATATTGACAATTTGCAAACAAGAAAAAAACCCTAAATTAATTGAATACATTATTTATTACAAGTTATTTTCCCAGTGCTAATCATTATGACCAATAGCTTTAACAGAGGTGACTGCTATCTCAGATGATTTGTGCTCATATTCACTAATCATTTTAATTGTGTAGTAATTTTACAATTAAATTGGTCAAAGTGAGGTCCTGTATCCAGAACATAAAATCTGATTCAGCAGGGTATTTAAACACATGCCTAGCTTAAATGTTTTGCTGAACCTTATGGCCAGGTACAGACATTATAGTTTTACTAGTATAGCTGTTTACAAACCAGTCTAAAACCATAACAGAACAGTGGTTCAGCACTCATAGGCTGGTTTAAAAATGGTGGAACCCCATCTAAGATAGGCAGCCTATGTGACCCTCCTGCCCTTTGGCCAAATGTTTGTTCTGTTCATTACTGTTATAAACTATGTCACTTACAAAAACCCACTTAACTAAGATCAAGTCTACCTTGGGCTTTTTGAATGTCCTGTACCTAACTTATATCTCCAATGATAACTGAACTAGTTCAACTTATCAAAAAAATCCCCCCCAAACTGAACCAAAACAAAAATCCTAACCCTACATCACCCCAGCCTGAAAATTAGAGGACAACTAAAACACAGAGGCTAGAGAAAGACCTTAAAAAAGCCTAAGGTGTAATCAAAGTTACACAGTTTTCTGTAAGCAGCACAGTTGAGACTGGTAGTGAACAGAACACACATCTCTCTTTGGTGGTGGGGTGCAATCTTAGAATGGCTTCTGCCATTTTTATACTAACCTATTTTTGCCAAACCTCTGTTCTGTTACAGGTATACACCAGTTTCTGATCACTTAATGTTTGTACTTGGCCTCAGTTATGTTTCTTTTCCTTTTTCATTGAGAAAAGGAGGCTGATTTTTCTCTTCAAAACTCTCTCTCTCTCTTTTTTACCTTTGATGCTCTTTGATTTCCTGATTTTTCATTTTCCTAGAATAACTTTTAAATCTGGTGGAACACATAAAGTCTCTGCAGCCCCTGTAAAGACTGGTATTTACATTTGCTGGAAGAAACATCTGCTAGGTGAGCCATTCTAAGGCTGCTGCACTAGCTTTTTAGGCCAGGTACAGCCATTGCACTTTTACCAGTATAAGTGATTGGAAACTGGTCTAAACTACACCACTTACAGAAAACCATGCGACTTAGATTGATTCTGCCGCTGACTTTTGGAATGTCTGTACTTTGACTTAGCCCTTACAGGTGGTTGTTACTTGATGGACCAGAGGATAAAAAACACAAAGCCATATTTCTGATTAAAATGGAAGGTTCAGATTCAAGTTCCTGGTCTGAATCTGGTAAAGCCGTTGCTTAACCCTTGATCTCCAACAATGGTAGTGAATGTAATACAAGAGCTTGTTTTTTAAAAAAAATTTAAGGATGAGAACCCTTGGTTCAGACTTTAGGTTATTCTAAGGTGTACTTTTTCCATCTTTGATCAGAAATGCTATTTTGGACCCAAGGATATTTTTAGCAAAAATGATACATTGCAATATAATGGTTTATTTTATTTTATTTTTTAATCTTGCATTCCTGGCAGAGGGATTGGAGGAAAAGTTTTATCACATTCCTGACAAGCTCTATCTATGACTTGCAGTTTAAGTTCATTGCAATACCAAAATGATAAGAAGAATAGACTTCATCTATGCTATATTCCTAGGTTTAGATAACTTTTGAACCCATTTCAGATCACATCAGTAAATCTATCTCTGAATGGGTTTGTAACAGGGGACCACCCATGGCCCTTGTTCCAAAGGGAAAAGGAGAAAAAATAACTACTTACTGAGACATTGAGCCATCTAATCATCCATTCTTCTGCTGAGCTGCAGCAGCAACTCTGCGGGAAAAGTGAGGGCCTATGAGGAGGTCAACACTGGGAGCCAGCGCTGATTGGCCGAGGAACTGGAAAGCAGGGTAGAAAACTTGCTGGGACACTCTCCCTGGAGAGGGGAAGTGGAGCAGACAGTGAAAGGTTGCTGCATGGTCTGTGCAGAGGCACAGAGTGAAGACAAGGGCTTTGAAGGCCCATACTGCAGAGGAATGCCCGAAGCTGGGAGGAAGATTGGTGGGATGAGTCCTGGCGGTGACTGGCTAACTGCAGCCTTGATTAAGAAAAGAGATGTGATCAAGGACCCTATAGAGGGAGAAGGTCAGTAAGTTAGACCTGACTACTTGTCGTGGAATTGGGGTTCAGTATGGAGGGACCCAGGCATGTTGGGTTGAAGGTAGCCCCAGGTGGGTCGGCTAAAGTATGATCCATCTCCTATAAGTGTCCGAGAAAAAGGATGCTGCTGATAAATACAGTGTACAGACTATTGGGGAAGACTGAAGGGAAATCTCAACTGATGACCTGTAAACCTCTGGAGAGGGAGGGAGATGTGAATGGACTAGGAGCAACATGAGATTTCCCCAAGGCAGAAGTGGAATCCCCTTTCAATAAAAATACCTATGTGAAGGTGAACAGTCTTAACAGAATGCAAGTCTGGGCAAGTTACCTAGCTTGCACAGGAAATAAGACACACTGACAAAGTGAATCAACACCAACCCAACTAGGTGTGATCAGGACAGGGTAGAGGGGAGGTGGAGCCTTGTGGACAAGGCCATAACACAAATGTTCCAGTACTAAACTACTTGATTGCTGACCTCCCCATTTTTATTATTTCTTTGACATAAAAGTGTGGTGGGTCAGTAAAGAGGAGGATCAGTACAAAGACTGGAAGAGGTGGGTGCCTGACAGGCTCATCCATCCACAGGGTCTACAGACATTTTAATATAAAACAATAGGAGTCCTACTTATAATTATTTAGTCATATGCTTAGAACATGACTGCTGATACCCTTTTCTCTCCTAGCTCCCAGTGATTCTACAGAGATAACTTTACATTTATTTTTTCCCACCACATTTTCCAAGGGTTTCAGTTTTGTTCCAGTGAGGAACATGAAATATATTTTATAATTTCATTTTTTTTTTACAGGATGGGGTCTTTTTAAGTGTGTCAGTTCCAGGTTCCAGTTAGTTAAATTAATCTTTTCTCTTCCTGATTTGGCAATGATTTTTCAGTGTTATCTGTAGTGTAACTTTGGGCTGGTGCTCCAGTCACTCCCCCCAACCCAGGCACTGATTCAGAGGGGCACCAGAATGGTGCACCAGAGGGAGCACCAG
>NW_017729024.1:11554496-11564435 GCF_001723915.1 Gavialis gangeticus | reverse complement strand
GAATTAGATATAAATTTCCAGGAGACTGCTGAGAGTCACCTGGGAGATAAATGATAAGGCATTCATTAAAATACATATTAAATGTTGAATCCGATTTATACAGTAGTCCAGGGGATTTTAAAAATGTAATAGTAATGTGCATTTGCTTTCCTGACGTCTACTCACCATAATCTGTAATGGATCTACGCATCTTTTTTTCTATATGCAAGCACGTGGGCACATGCCGCAGGCACATTGGAATTCTGGAAACCTCCCAGAATAGATCCAAACAGAGCTGGCAATCCTAACACAAAAGGCCCAACAAAAGGGGCTTTCTTGCCTACCTACAGAGAGCCCTGCTTCTTTCTAGATCACCCAAGCAAGGCAGAGAAAACAAGACACTCAGATATAGAAAACGTGAATTACAATACATGCTTTACAAATCAGACACAAAAAAACCCATAATAATATTTAAACTAGAACACCTTTCTAGTACAAAATGGCCCGGACATTTTATGTGGATTACATATACTTAACTACATACATGATACATAACTAGGTATATAAATGCCCTGGTAAGGATCAAATTTTCTTATATATAGCTGGAATAATAAGGTGTCATTGACAGTTTCATAATTGCTAGAGAAGAATTCCTCCCATCCAGGCAGTGCATAGGACAAGCATACTCAGATACCCTGGAAAGAGTCATGAAGTAGTGCATCTGAAGCAACATCAATGGCTGGAGAAGCATGGGAAATGGTCAACTGGCACGTAATAAATTCATTGTGGTGTTATTGTCAGCCCGAGATGAGCTGCCAGAACTTAACCCATTAGATTGTTCTGGGGTTGTTTTTGTTCCCACAGCAGCCCAAAATTGGGAAGGAACAAGGATGACAATATTGTCCTACGGTGTAAATGAGCAGCAGTTTCTTAAAGCAAATAGGTAGCAAAAAATTCAAAGGCTGCATATTGTGGTGATGATGGTGGTAGTGGTAGTAGTTTGGAAATTAAAATGATTTGCTGTCTACAAAGCGGGTAACTTAATAATGGAGAGTATTGGCAATCAATAGGTTAATAAGCTCTAATACAGAACTAAGAAAGGACTAGTAAGAGGGAGATGACACGATAAATGCCTCAAAGGAAGGCATTGCGTTGATAACCCAGCTCTATAGGTAAGTCTATACACTTAAAGGCTGTCCTGGGAAGTAGTGTATAAAGCATGGAATGCCTGCTTGATCCATGCTATACCCTGAAAAAGTTGTAATGTAGCCACTTTTTTAAGCCAGTTCTGGGTCTCAAGACAGCAAGTTAATTGTTGTAAACCCAGCACTGCTCTAAGGTGGCTACATGACATGTCTTTTGGTGGGGTAGTGCACAAAGTAGTGCAATTCTTGCATGGTTTGAAGGCTCTGTAGACATGTCACAACTGTCTTTTATTTAGAAATCTGTCACTAAGCCTTCACTTTCCTTGCAATAGTGGAATATTACCACAGCTCTAGTCCCTACAAAATAACCTCTTGCAATAAAAAATTGACTTATGATTCTAGTTCCATTTAAACTCACTTGGAACACTGCCTTTCCATGTAGAATATTACTTAGGTTATTTTCCCCTGGTGTTAAGAAGTGAGGCTCAGCACAAAATTCAGCTACAAACATCATTTCTTTTATGAGCATCACCCTCTCTCTCATACATTGAATCGTTCAATTTGTATGCAGCTTTTCTATTTTATCAGCAAATATTAACCCTGTCTGACACCAGGACAGGGCATTTGTAGATTCATGTCAAGGTATAGGGTTGGGATTCATATGAGTAGATCCGAATCCTGATGCTGTTACTGCCTCAATATAGGACCTTAGGCAAGTAAACTTCTCTGTTCCTTACTGTCCTTGTGTTTTGAATGTGGACAATTTCATTCTCTCCTTTGTGCATGAAATAAAATATAGTTGGATCAGACATGCTATATTCATAATATTATTTCATCTGAACATTTTCATGTCTACTCATGTCCCTTCAAAACACTCAGGACCGTTCCTGTTCTTAACGTTACTTCTCCAACTTTATACTGACTTAATTCTTTTAGAGGTCAGTCAAGCCACTACACCCAATTGCAAGAAGTTTTAGGCCATGTGACACAAAAAAGAAGAAGAAACTTAAAATCAGCGTTCTGAATCTGTTTGCTGACTATATAATCATGAAGTCTCCTTTATTACTGAGTCTGGTCCTTGGCACAAGTATGATAAAAGGCATACTGGCTGATGGGCTTAGATTAACAATGAACCTAGTAATTGTCCGGAAATATATATTTAATTCATAAAAAGTCTTAAATCATGACATAATGATGGGGACGTTTTTAAAAGAAAATGAAATAGTAGTAATCACAAATTAATTGAGAATGTTGGAACTATTCTTTTTCTTGACAGTGTAAAACTTTTTTACCATTTCTTTGCCAAATCTTTTTTTTAATTCTATCCTCCTATTAGTTTTAAGATAAAAGAGAAAATGTTCCCAAACTCTTAAAGATAAATGTAAAGTCTATTTTCTCCACATTAAAAAAATCAATATGTTAAATATTTATTTCACTGTGACTTCACTTAGACTGACAAACTCATTTAAATACAGTCTTGTTACAAAAATAATAGTGCCAGAATGGAAGTATTGAAACAGGAACAGTAATATTTCAGGTCCCTAGTTCAATTTTTAGACTATATAAGTACTTAAAATTAGACATGTGCTTAAGTACCTTTAAAATGCTGCATTAGAAGCTAAGAGTACCTAATACCACAAATCAAATAAAACCACTAAATTACTCCTCCCCCATTCCCACACACACACCCAAAAGCCACCACGGTTTAATAATAGAATAAAGGTGGACATTAGAAGCACAACAATTTCACCAAAAAATGGAAGTCTTGCCCAAATGAGAAAAGCATAAAAAGCAGGAGACCTGTCAGTCAGTGACACATTAAATGACCAGGGTGTACAACTTACTCTCAGGAAAGATATGCCCATAGAAGAACAGCTAAATTATTTTTTTTTGCATAATTTTTACTGCAGAGGATGCCTTCCACACTCCTTTTTTGGTAGAGAAATCTGAAAGACTAGCAAGTTGAGGTGACAATAGGTTAAGTTTTTAAGCAAACTGAGTTACTGATCAGCAACAAGTCACCAAAATTGGACGATATTCCCTCAGAGGGCTATCAGTATAATACTAATCTTTAAATAGAGTTCCAAAGGTGACTCAGGGATCAATGAGTCTAACTTATGCTCTGGGCAAATTGGGAGGCTCTACAATAAAAAATAAAAGAGTTTGCAGTTACATAGTAGTTAAGGAAAACAATAAACATTTTTTGCAGAACATAACTTGTGTTACTCATTGTAATAAGACATTGTGGAGATGAGAAGCATAACTGGTTAAAAAGAGATTAGATGTATCTATCTATGGAGGATAGATTCATTAGGGTTGTTAAACAAAACAGTCAGGAAGGGAATCTCAGGTTCTGGACACCCTTAAATCTGTGACTGCTTTAATACTTGGGGGGAGTTGGGGATGGGATGGTTTATGATAGGGAATGGCTTTTACACATACCCTTCCTTTTTCATGTGCTAGTACTCTCTAAGGCACCCACCATGTGTAAGGATACTGAGCTAGCTGGACCTTTGCTCTGAGCTAGTTTTTAAGTTCTTACCTTCCTAGCTTTAATTAGCTGGGGTGCTTAACCTATAAGAAAAAAGTAAAAGAACTGAAGGTGAAAAGTTTGGCTAAAAGACATGTGAACTTGCTTACCTCAGTTATAAAACAAGCGCGGGGTATGAAACAGAGAAGAGAGGCAATATTGTGGCAGGTAATATTTACTGTAAATTCCACTGTATTTGCTTCTGGAAAATATGTATTGTGATGTATTAAAACCAACTACAGACATGAAGAAAGAACCATGAGAATAATGAAAGACATATGCAAATCTGTCCACTTTTACAACATTTAATATAGTTTATAACATAACCAGATGTAAGGAGATGAAATTCAGAAAAGTAATTTTTATGATGAATATGAAATTTTTAAAAAAAGGTAGATCTAGCAGGTCATGCAGTGTCTTCCAAGGGATGTGGTTGAAGGCACCTTCTTTGCAACAGTTTGAACTATGCTCATAGAAAATACTATTTATACACTGTTAAAATTATGCCAGAGGTAAGGATTTCTGTGCATGATATCTTTTATTGGGCCAACTGTATGTGCCAGATAGACTTAGACAAACTTTCAAATTACTTGATGAAGAAAGTATTGCATTTGAAAGCTTATCTAAGTCTATCCCAACCATGCAGTTGGTCCAGTAAGAAATATCGCCCACAGAACTCCTTGTCTGCCACATTTCTTGGACTATCATGACTACTTATATTGTTTCTTCGTTGATTTTTGTCCTTTCTTTGGATGCCTCCACTGTTGCCCAATCATCAGTCACATCTGTGATGCACTGTTTGTGTTAGCTTCATTCTCCATACGAACAAGTAGAAGCTAAATCATTTGTTCAACTC
Source organism: Gavialis gangeticus (assembly GCF_001723915.1). Classification (NCBI taxonomy): domain Eukaryota; kingdom Metazoa; phylum Chordata; order Crocodylia; family Gavialidae; genus Gavialis; species Gavialis gangeticus. The sequence continues at coordinate 11,559,925 of NW_017729024.1, read as the reverse complement.
TTCCTTTGAAGGCCCTACAGGGTGACTCTGGAATTCTGCCTGAGCTACAGTTCTTCTCCTTCCCTGACCCTCCCCTGACTCTTTCGTCACCAAAATGAGTCAAGACTGATCAAGGACTGGTTCTGGTACAGGCTCTCACAGTCTTTCCAGAAGACAAAAAAAGAGGAACTATCCCAATATCATGCTTAAGAATTGACGTTGAAAAGTAACACTGCTTACCCAAACCTAGGAAAGAAGGGGGAGGCCTCCTTCTGTTTATGTACGAGAAAGAGTTGTATTAATCCTTGTTACCATTTTCTAATACCTGCACTCACATCCCTGAGTTCAAGGAGCCCAAGAAATCTAAGGACCCCGACTGGGCTTGGATCTATCTTATTTCATTTCAACATCGAGAGAATGTGTAGGAAATGTAGTTCTCTCATTCTCATGTAGGCTTCAAAAAAAAATCTAGGACTTGCAGAGTAGAGCAACCACTAACAGGGTGCTCAGGGGGATTGTTCAGATAGTGCTGTTTGATTCACATGTCATTTCCCTTTGCAGTTACCTTTATTCTTGTGACCTCTTTGATGTAAGCTGCATCATGCAATTGGTTATGAACCAGAGAATGCAGTGCCTCTTTCCCTTTACTTTCCCTTTTTTTGGTTTGTCTAAGTAACATTAAATGTCTCCCCTAACATTTAATGAAAAGCCTGATATAGAGCTTATGTGCTCTGAATCAAAGTCTTGAATCTAATGACCTCTGGATCTGACTTTGTTGCTCCTTAGGGGTGAAGGCTGTGGTCATTTCAGGAAGTATTTGATACATTAGATTCCATGAAAAGTTTCTTCTGCTTCTTCTGCTTCCAATTTCCCCCAATCTGTTTCTGTCCTGTGACTCAGGCAGAAGGTAGGACAGGGTACACCTTGGCTGCAAGTCAGCTAGCCTCTAAGGTGCCTCCCTGCCCTACCTTTTGCCTGACTTCAGACTAATACAGCTAATCCCTTCAGCCCTACGAATAGTTTTGAAGTAATGCCTGGCTGAGTGTTTTTATACCTTTAATTAATGTGGTCTCAATATTATTTCAGTGGGTCCTGAACATCCTGGCTTGCTTGATTTATGCAAGATGGTGATCAAAGGTGTCAGTACTACAGGAAGAAGAATGTTTCTTCTGTCTTGTGTTCAGTTTGTCCTTCTGGAATATCAAGAGCCTCTTCTGCTTCACATTTTAATTTTATTCCCACCTGCTGAGTGATCTCCCTGTTTCGTTATTTATTCCCATGAGGAATCTTTAGCATTTATTTCCTCAGTTTCTCAGCCTGATCATTTTTGATTATCCCAGATTATCTCCTTTCAGTGGTACAAACTTCATATAAAAGAATAATACAAACTTTGGATAATAGTTCTATTTTCATTGCAAAAGATATTTTGGGGCTGTCCTATAACATAAAAGTGTGATGGAACATCTATCCAAAGTGTTTTTGGATAGCTTTGTGTAGCTCAGAACAAGCATGTGAAACTTCAGCTCAAAGAGTGATTTTTTCATAAATGTATTAAGTGCTTTAAAACGGGGCTTACACTGGAGTGGCCCTTTACCCGTAACTATAGTGTTGCTAGCATAATGCAGTAATCTGCTCTTTCAAATACTATTACCTAAAGCACTCTTGCAGAATTAGTCTTTTTACATCACATTAGCTGGTTGGTAAATATGCCTCTTAGTGACATATTTTGATAATAGGTGCTATAAGTTTGGGGCTTAATGTAATATAAGAGATGGACCATCTAGTGGTGTGGTTTAATAATAATAATTCTATATCTCACAATGCCTTTCATCCTAAATGACCATGGAGAGTGTTACAATTTTATACAGTATATAAACAGATTATGTTAGATTTTAAGAACAGATAATTATGTTTATACATTAGGGGATAATACCATGTTATTTTTTTGCTACAATGGGGTACTTACCAGACCTTTTAATAATGCACTTGAATACCCATTTTTAACGACAAATAATAGCATTATTCCCTGAGTTAAAAAGCACACATTTTTGGATGAGGTGTGTATTCACCAATCTGCAAGGACAAGGGAGCTCTTTAATGAATATGCAGCCCAGAAGTTTAAGTAAAAATACTTTTTTTGTACCTAAAAACTATATACTAAAGTTTAGTTAAGATGTTAAAAATTCACAAAAAATGTAAGAAAATACTATAACAATTTTTGTAGGATTTTACATACTACTATTTCAAGTGTTTTTGTGAAACTTCAAGAAACTGATCCTTATTCACAATGAGGCATGCAGTCCCCAAAGCCACATTCCCATAAATATTCCCATTTAAAAGTGCTTTAGAGCCCATTTAAAGGTGCAAGACCCACTATATCATGCAAGGGCTAGGAACTGCGAGTCCTCCATTCTTTCTTTTATTTATGGGGCTCACACTGTGAAGTTTAGTTCACACTACTTTTAGTGTGTGATGAGTAAACCAACTTGCTTTGATTGGGCACTTGACCTTATCTGAATCAAGGGTCCAGACTGCAGTTGCACCTGGTATGTACCATACCTTCTAGACACATGATCAAAGAGAGTGTCTGTTCCAGAGAGTTTGCATTCAGAAAGATAATAATCTTATAGTCTCTATGTATTATCTACGGAAAGATTATAGGTGCTGCAAAATACTTGAGTTTCTTAGTTTTCAGATGGTCTGAAATAGAGCACATGTGTACACTCTTCATACTCTGGCAAGGGTTGGCAACCTATGGCCTGCAAACCAGATTTGGCCTGCAAAGTGATTAAACCTAGCCCACAAAGTTCCCGTCTGGCCCATGGCAACACCAAGGAGATCAGCATCATGCAGTTTGGCCTCCTGCCTTCCTCTTCTCTACCCTGCACCATGCCGCTAATCCCTTCTATAGCAAGAAATCTACAGATCGCTCTCTGCAGCCCATTCTGTTGCTTTCTTTTGCTCCCTTAAGGCAAAAGAATTCACCCCTCCCCACTGACATAGGCAGGTGGTGACAGTCACAGCAGGCTACTTGGACACTGGAAGGGGATGAGACTGAGGGGATCAGCAGTGTGCTGTGGGACTCAAGTTGCAAGTGGCTGACTTCTGTTCATAAAAGGTGACAGAACCCTGCTCTAAAGACTAAGCACCTTGGTTTTTTGTGGGGAAAGAGAGGCTCGAATAACAGCCAGCATGCTTTTGGTCTCTATAAAAATAAAAATCTGTCTTTCTTTAGAAACCTCAAGTGCAACTTTGTCCCACTTTTCCCCCCTCCTTCTTTATTCTAATTTCCATCATAAATTTTCAAAACAAATTGAATTATGAGTTTATTCAAGAATGTATATGATTTTAGACACTCTCACTTTGGAAAAATTGGGCTTTAAGGATTAATTGATATATTTAATGTTTGAGAACCATTAAAGGCACACAGACCTCAGATGACTGTGGAAATTAGGTACCTACTGCACTGTAACCTTTCTGAATTATTAACTAGTTTAAAATTGTATTAGAAAAAGGCAGCACTTGCCAAGCTTTTCATTAATAAATGATGGACATAAGAGTGAGCTTAATTTTGGATAAACATCCTGAAGTTTGGATGCTTAATCAAACCTTTTACAAGTACTTTTGCCAGTAGTCTTCAAGGGTCTTTCTTTCACTGAATTTTCCCCTTTGGCCTCAGATACCTATATTTTGATTTGTTTTTCCATCATCAGCAGCTGATGAGGGAGGTGAGTAGTTGGGGGTCTATTCTTCCCATTTGAAAGAGTCTCTGTTGATGATAATTTGTGGCCATATTTCAGTCCCTTTGTATGCCATCTATGTGGTGCAAAGAGACCATAATTTACTTGAGAACCTGACATGCAGCATTCAAAAAGGTTTGTCAGAAGCTTACACCCTTTACATCTTACTGTATGCAGCCAATTTTGCCACATCCAAACACAGCTCGGGAACACTGTGAAATAAGTGTTTAAAAAACTATAGTGATATACCATCAAATTGTGGGTGTGCTCATGCTACAATTTTCAGATTCTCCTAAAGCCAAGTCTCAGCCCAGTATTCAAAGGCATTTTTCAAATCTCAAGGCCCCTCTTTCTCCTTTCCAGGGGCTCCTCCCTTCTGTCTGTGTTTTTTCACATCTCACCCTTTTGAAGACAAAGTAATTCTTGTTGTTTACTTAACTCCCTTTTCCTTGGGATGGTCTGTACTGTGCAAAGTGTTCTATATTTCAATTCATCATACTCATGAAATCCATAGCTTTACTATCAAGGGAAATCCAAGGGATACATTTTTAAATTGTCACAGAGTGAAGGTAGCTGGGAATCTTTACCAGCTTTTATTTTCCTCTCTGCTCAGTTGACTGTTCTCCTCCACACTTGATGTGCAGAAACTATAGCCCTCTCAAATCATTATAACCACTTATGTAGTTGTACCTCTGGTGTTCCATATTATCTAAATTGGAAATATGGCTAATTGCCTTATTTATTGAAATACCACTTACCCTGTTGTGTTCTTTGCCATATTGATCTGCTAAGAAAAAAATAATTGAAAAAACTATTGCAAATGACAGTTATGATTTAGGGGATACATGCTTGAAGATCTATGGAAGTAGATTTCTTTTTTCTTTTTATTGCAAAGAAAGTATTATACTTTTTTTTTTTAAATGTTATGTGTTGGAAGAACACTCTTGGATTTAAGACTTAATCTTTTAAATTTTTAGTCAGTATGAGACCTGAGTTCTGGGCCTGTTCCCAATAAAGTTTTTTGCATTTCAAGTTATATTGTCTGTGGATAAAAATGCAGAAACACCATTTGGAAAAAAAGCCAAGACTCACGGCTGCTTTCCAGGCAAGTGATCTCCTTATTGGGCCACCATTTCAGACTCCCCGTTGCTTGCTGTCTTTCTGGTCTAATTAATTTTGCATTCCTTACCATGAAAAAGGAGCTTCAAACAGTTGCTCAGCATGGTTTTTCTCCGCCTAAGTAGCCAGGTCTTCATGTATTTCCTTGACCAAATGGGATCACAACAGAGGTTAGGTGAAAAAGTTGCCCTTCTGGCATACTTCTGAACATGTGCAGTAATGCAAGCCTAGTTCTATAATGAATCTAGGGGTACATGGAAACATTACACCTAGATCAATCTAAGTAGGGTTAGGTTGATCTAAGTGCCAAACTGTACATCCATTCTGGGAGTTTAGGCTGGGGAAAAAATAGCCTGCTTGATAGAACTTTATTCACCAAAGGAGGTGCAGTATACAGATTGGGCTAACCCATGCCCTAAACTGACGGCATGTTCATGTTTGGAGTGTAGCTCTGGAACTGGAAAACCCAGCCACTTGCCCCAGCCCCAAGGCTGTGCTCATCTTACCTCTGCCCCAACCTGGCCAGGCTATTTTTAGCCCTCTGATTCCCTCACAAACCTGCCAGCCCCACCCTGCCCACCCCACCCCACC
>NW_017729024.1:11523640-11554367 GCF_001723915.1 Gavialis gangeticus | reverse complement strand
AGAAGCAGAATACCTGAGTACCTGGACAGTAGCAGGCAGTAACTGAAGTAGTTCACTCCATTTTGAAGGACTGTACTAAGCTTGGTCTCAACAGAGGCTATGGTTACTTATCCCATTACCTGAACTAGCTGGTAACTCTTGTGTCCCTCATGTGTTCATCTCAGCTGAGCTAACCATCCTGCTTATTCCCTGTTCTTGTAGCTTCCTCTTCCCTGTCCCTTTCCCTTCTGTGTATATTTTCTAGAAGACAAAAACTTCCAAGAATAAAATCTACCTTTGAAAATTATTCTGGATTACTGTTTACAAGATCTCTGCTCTATCCACTTCATGTATTTAAAATACAGATTCTTGAAGAAAGAGAGGGAGAAACAACATTTTAATGCTGGTTTGAACAATCAAAAATTTGATTATTTGAGGCCATTGATTTTGTCTTGTGAAGAATTCATGTAAACACAGCATCACTCCATCTCAGTTTTGCTGATCCTCAAGCTGCATGTGCACATCAGATGCACAGGAACTTACAGTATGGTGATTTTCTCTGAACATGTTGACTTTTGATTCAACTCACTTATCACCAGTGTACAAAAGAGGTTGTTAGGGAAGTAAAGGCAAAATTCATGCAGAATGAGAGTAGGATTGATTGCACTTAGGACAGAAATCCATTCTTTATAGAAGGTCATGATCTTTTTCTTAAGTTTGGGACCATTTGCTTAGAGGCTTATTTGCTAGACTTTCAGGCAGTGATTCTCAAACAGGGTTACATGGTACCCAGGGTGAGTGCCTTCTAAGGGGGTTGCGAGATATGATGAGATAACAAATAAGCCTGGCTGATCCTCCCATTCCCACTACCCAGCCCTTCTGCTGAAATGAATTAAAGCATTTTTGTGGCTCTAGTAGCAGCTAGATCAGGTGTAATAAGTCCAGTGAAACTGTACCCATTTTAACCTTACGAAATCCTCTATACTAAAGCAATGACATCTTTTTCCTTTTTATTTTCACATTCTAGTGTCTATCACTTATAATGAAAATGTTTCATGATGTATATAAGCTACACACTGTGCAGATGTACGAATGCTTGCATACTATGCCTTGTATATATTTTTGCTAAAGTCTATCATGTTATAAACCTGTGACAAACAGAATATGCATCAATTTTTTAAATGTGTTTTCTCTCTGATACTACTTCTTTTGATTGGAATTTTATGTCCAGTGTTACAGGAGGCTATGCTGTTCTTGGTTGCTTGTTGTGCCTAAGGAAACCTTGAAGTGGGGAAAGACGGATGGAGGAGTACAAATATGTACATTTAAAATGCCATCCAAGAGGTCTATATTTGAAAGCACACAGATTTAAGCATCATACTAGAATCCAAAATTTTTCTTTCTTACAAGTGACCAATAAACTTATTCTTTCACAAAATAATATACCTTGCAGTAAGTTAATTAATCATTAACCCACCAACCAGGATGCATGCCACAGGACTACAACAGGTTGCCCACACTTTCAATACAATCCCAAAACCATACACACTCACATCAGAACCAGATACAGATCTTCTCCACACCACTTATAATACTAACTCCATGGTAAGGACAAAAGGATCCCTCTGGTTGTCACAGAGCTTTCAAGTTTAAGTAGGTTGTTGCTTACAAAAGCTCATGCCTAGCTGAGCCAGTTGGTCTTTGAGAGTGAAGTTACACATTACACTTGTTCCATACTTCATCAGTGGAATGCTAAGCAATGTTAAAGTTAGAACATGTCTGCACAGCTCTGACTTGCCACTAGAGGCTGGTGAGTAGGGGCATGGCTAGAGGCCAGGACACCTGGGCTGCATCCACATGAGTGTGCACATGCATTTTGAGGTGCAGCGAAACACACCCTGCACATGTGATTTGGTTCTCTGTGCTGCATATTTACAGTGTGGAGCCAAATTTAAATACCAGGAAATCCCGATATCCAAAAACAACTCATGGATAAAAAGTACACGTGCCAACAGTGTATGACACCTGAAACTGGAGCCTGCTTGGCCAGAACCATATTTCAGCTGCCAGCCAGGCTTTGTGCACCTGGATCATCACCTCTGGAACCCCTGTAGGCCCCCAGAACCCCAGGTAAAGCTGCCCAGGTGCTGGCTCCACCTCCCCTACCCCACCTGGAGTATTTTTCCCTGTGCTAACCCCATACGCAGGGGCATGTGCCAGGGCAAAAAAGCAGCAGCACGATTTTGTGTTGCTGCTTTTTTCCCCATGGCAATCGCATGTTCCTGCTTGTGGGGATGTGGCCCTAGGTCTTATCCTTGCTTTGGGTGGAGGCCACAGTGTTGGGAGAGGTACATCCTAAGATGCTGGAGGACTGCAAATCACTTGTTTTATTGCCATGGAGCAAGTTGAAGTTACTCTAACAAGAGCTAGGTATCATGGCCCTGAGTTAACCCATGCCTAAAGATGCTCAGTGGATACTTAGCATGAGTTAATCAATTTTAACATGCAGACACTCATGTTTTAAGTGCCCTTAGTATGGTCTAAGTATCATGTGTAATTTCACCCTTATCAGGTGCCACTATATCATAGTCTGTCCACTAGGACTGCGAAATTTCAATGGGTGTTTCATTTCAAAGCTGTTTCAATGTGTTTTGAGCTTGAAACTGCAAAGCCAAAATGAAACAAAAGGGTTTGAAACAGCTTTGAAATGAAATGAGGGCACTCAAAACATTTCGAAAGTTTCAAAACGTTTTGAGTTTTGAAGCAGCCCAGTGGCAGGAGGCACGGGACAGCCAGGCCTGCACTCTGAGCACCTCTGCCAGTCCCACAGCTCAGCCCAGTGGTGGGAGACAGAAGGAGAGCCAATGACGGAACCACTCTGAGCACAGCCCTGGCTCTGAGTGCAGCCCTGGCCAGTGGCTCTCCACTGCCTCCAACCACCAGACTCAGGTCCACCAGCCCCACGGCGGGAGGCATAGCCCAGTGGCAGGAGGCAGGGGAAAACCCCTGGCCAGGACTGTGCTCTGAGTGGCTCCACCACTGGCTATCCACTGCCTCCTGCCACATTCTGCTGGCAGGCTCAGCTCCACGAGGCTGCGGAGCTTTCAGCCACCGTGCTGTGCTTACCAGGGCTGCACTCCAAACAGGTCCACCAGCCCCATAAAGCTCAGCCCAGTGGCAGGAGGCAGCAGGAAAGCCAGTGGCAGAGCTTCTTGGAGCACAGCTCTAGCTCCCAGTGCAGTCCTGGCCAGTGGCTATGCACCACCTCCCGCCACCAGGCTCAGCTCTGTGGGGCTGTGGAACCTCCTGCCACTGGGCTGTGCTCACCGGTGCTGCGTTCTGAGTGGCTCCACCACTGGCTTACCCAATGTGTCCTCCATCAGACTGGAGGCTCTGCAGCCCCATAGAGCTGAGCCTGGTGGCAAGCGGTGGTGGAGAGCCACTAGCCAGGGCTGCGTTTGGAGCCAGGGTTGCACTCGGAGTGGATCCGCACTGACTCTCCCACCATCTGCTGCCTCCAGGATGAGCTTTGTGGGTCTGGCAGAGCACAGCCTGGGTTCTCCCCCATCTCCCACCACCGGTCTGCACTCTAAGCAGCTATACCAGCCCCACAGAGCTCAACCCCACAGCCCTCCTGGGGTGTGGGCCCCCAGATCTGTGTGTGGGATAACACGAGGCTGCTGCTGCTGGTCCCAGGCAGCAGCAGCAGCCTCCTGTCATCCTGCACACACATCTGGGGGCCTGTGCCCCTGGAAGGAGTCTGGCACAGCCCTTCTGGGAGTATAGACCCCCAGCTATGTGCATGGGATGACAGCAGGCTGCTGCTGCCGGCAAGTGAATGAGTTTTGCTCTCAGCACCTTGAGGTGCAGTTTCCCAGAAACCCCTACACCCATCTCCTTGAAACTTGGCAGGCTTCATGCCCTTTGAAGGGGCTACCATCCCTGAAATTTTCATTCAAATCAGACAAGAAGTGACAACATTTATAGGCAGTTTCATGATTCTCCGTTATAGCCAATGGCAAAATGATGAAACGAAACAGTGCTTCGAAACAAAACAAAACAATGAAACAAAACACTGTCCCTTTGAAACAGCAAAATGGAAGTAAAAATGAAATGGTCCTGTTTCGCATAGCCCTACTATCCACCCTATCTTGACTTCATACTAACATGGCAAACCACCTCTACATAACAATATACTAAACATTTTTACCACAGACAGTATCATAATTAAACATCTGCCAATTGTACTTTGTTCAAATAGATAAAGGTACTTCGGTTATATTTGCTTCTCAGAATATTGCAAACTTGAATACTTGCAAGTTTGCAAACTTAAATTATCTTAAAGGAAGATTTTAAGTATGATCACTCTGTGGATTATTAAGTAAAAACTAATTAAATATTTAAAGGCTCTTAAAACAAAACATATGCAACTGATTAAAATATTCTTGTTTTTCTTCATAATCAGGAAGGTTACAAACAAGGATGTTCATCATCAGGCATAGGTGTTTGCAGTTCAGCCTGAAAATGTTTGGCTTGGCTTATGAGCAAGGAAGAAACTCAGTATTTTAGTAATTTCAGAGCATATTTCCAACACACACATCTAAAGTTGATCCTGATTCAAATCATACAAGCGAAACCCAGACCTCACAGAGGTCACTGGACTTGTTTCCCTTTAACTTCAATAAGAGCAGGATTTCACCCCACATTTTAATCCTGAAGTTTAAGAGCTTCAAAATCTAGAATCTCTAATTGAGTACAATAACAATTTAAAATTATTTTTTGACATTGGGCTTAAAATAGGTAAGTTAACAGGGGGAGTGCAATGACTACACTCTGCATTATACAAATTCTGAAAAGCACAAAGCTACTTAAAACCTTGTTTTGTAAATTTATTTAGTTTATAATTTTATTTATTGTTGTGCAGCTCCTTCAATATACTAGGAATTTATTTTCAGGCAAAAATAAACACCTTAGAGACCCATACCAAGACTTATTTTAGCTCATACAATATTTTATAGAATATATTCTTTAAAAATAAAATGGAAAAACAAAGATGAAATACAGCATTTTAAGCCACTTTGAGCAAGAAACATCCCAGACCTGTTGGAAGATCAGTCTAGTAATGCATAAACCAGAACCATGCTATATGTAGCATAGTTAAATAAATCTGTTCCCTTTGACTAACTACACTGTGGCCACTATGACTACAATGTACAATGGCAAGTGGGAAAGTACATGGATTCCAATAAAAAAAATTTACTTGAGTGAAGAAAACAAAAGTCCCAGATCCTCAGTTAGTGTAAATAATGGTTGCCCCATAGTCTTCAGTGGAGTCATGCCAATGTATATCAGCTCGGATCTGAAAGGGAAATTTGAATGACCCTGAAGCAAAAATAATGTGTATGCACAAACTTTAACACAATTTTGCCCTGTACCTGTCTATGAACTATATGTTTTCAAACTTGGGGGGAGGGGAGGGAGGAGAACAAAACAAAACAAAAACCCCCAAACTCTAGCAAAGACCAGCCCCAAAATCCCTATTAGAATTAGTTATTTTTGTACAAATGTCTGTTTCACTGGCTATGAAAGGACACCCTATCAAAATTCATGTCTAATCCTAGCAAAGATGCCAGACTCTCAACAATAAACACAAATCACTGCCTCAGGGCAACCACAGCCACTGTACTAAGTGGAAACAGTATTGAAAATAAGAATTATTATGAAGGTTTAGGTCATAAAAATGAATCCTGTGTAAGAAACGACACTGACATAAGAAATTCTCAACAGGAACACCATTTCAGTAACATCTTATCAGCAGCGCCGCAAATGAAACATGAAGTAAACCAGGAAAACTCCGTCCCACATCTAGCAGCTCTTCCAACAACAAACTATCACCAATAAACTTTAATCTTGATCACAGCTACTAAGATTAAATGGATGATAAAAACCTACTAGAATTTTTTTTTACCAGCAATGAAAAACATTCAGAAGACTATCACTCATTGCTTATTTCTGGGTACAGTTGTCAACCATAATTATTTTGCATATTTTTCATTTCTGTGGTGCAACCTGCTGTCTTTCTCCTAATGAATGGTTTAAATTCATCTGGTTGAGTATTAAAAATATACATTTCAGCTAAAATATTAGGCTTATGGTATATGTGAAATGTAAATATTATTGCAGTTGGTTTCATATATGTTATTGCTTTTACCTTTTTCAGTTATGCTTGCGAAATTAAATATTGTTGGCTTTTTCAGCTTAGTAGATATCTCTGATTAGCTTCGATGTTTTACTTCAGGGTCCTTTCTTGCTCTGCAAACCTGAATGCCTTGAACCTTAATTACCACTAGGAATGGACAAACTAACTTGGGAAATAAAAACAACCTTAATTTTAGCCCCAGTTTTTAAACTGGTTTATTGAAGCTGCTCTCTCAATTCTCCAAAACACTTCAGATGCGTATACACGTGCTCCTTCACGCTCCAATTAAAATGCTACAGCATCACTGCAGCATCATGTGTATTAAGCACCCATGCCTTTTAAAATGGCCTCATCGAATCCCTCCTATACCTTGCCCCTCATTTTATTTTCCTTATGCTACCTCTACTTCCTGCCTAAGTTTCCCGCTTGTTTAAATTTGTCTCCTTCTTTCCAGATTTTCCTGACTTCTGATATGCTAGCCAGAAGGAATAGAGCAATTTGCCTCTGTGCCATCATCTAGTCATTACATTTTTAATTAATCTTTAATTTATGTAACCCTTCTCTGTACAGTTAATTTAGAGATTGTCCCTGCCTGATTAGCCCAATCATAGTTAGACGATGAAGTCTTATGTAAAACATCTGTCTTTCTTGGTTTTGACCAAATCAGTCATTTGTGAAGTACTGCAACTTTGCCAGGTCAGGACTAATGGGAAATCTCATGGGAATGTGATTTATGAAAGTCCTCTCCCACTTTCTAAGTAATGTTTGGGTGTGTCTTGAATGGAAATGTTAACTTCTCTGTGTATTAGCTATCACTGCCTTGGATGGATACAGAGCATTGATTCTACACAATATTTTCACTTTCACTTAATTCGCATCATACCTATGTATCTATTTGCAGATTTGATTTATTATTCATATTCCCCCCTGTCCCAAGCCCATACGTCTACACCAGATATTTATCACTTGTCAGTGTAGAGTTGTGAGATAAAACAGTATGATGAGTCTCTCTGAAAATGATACATTTTTACAACCATCTTTCCTTAAATAGGTATCACTCAGAAGTAAAATTCCCCTATGACAAGATATGTCTAATTATATTCAGGACATTTATCATGGGCTTAGGCTAATTTAAAGTCATTCTGGGCCTCTGTCTCAACATTAAAACCCCATTTGCTATAGCCTTCCCCTTGTTTGTTTTCAGTTGGTCCAGGTGCAAGTTGAAACCGATAAGAGCTGGCAGTATTTGTTTTATTGTGAACCTTATTCAGCCTGATATTTAATTATGTTTCCATGTGGATTTGTAATGTGGATTAATAGTTTTATTGTACTCCTGTGATTAGTTTCTGTTTGTTCTAATTTCTTTTTGGTTCTTTCTTGACCTTGAGGTGAAAAAACACAGAAGATGTATTCCCTCAATTTAATGCCAGTCTGAGGTGTTTCTCCTGCATCATCAGATCAATGAAAAGTAAATAGCCTACACTTCTTGTTTCACAGTGCAGTATTGATCTTTCTTCAGCTTTTGCTTCCCTTTTTCCCTGCGTCTTGTGTCTTTCAACCCCTGGGACCGAAGTGATTGCCATAGATTGGACAAGCTAACAAGCGCATGATAAGGAACTAGTGTTTTGTGGTATACTCACATTCACATGCTTGGTATATAAAGCCTGGACCTCTCCGCATTGAAAGAGAGGTGCCATTTTGTGTATGGCACAAGTCACTATGAAAAAGAACCACAGGGAAGGCACTAGCGCAGCAGAGGATTTTATTCTTCACACCGATCTTTTATTCCTACAGCTGGTGCCAAGCTGGGTGAGGACATTACTTCTCTGAAAAGTAAGACAAGTAGCCTGTGGGGAATGCCATAGGCTTTTTTGCTTGGGCGATGTATGGGACGATGGCAGCCTATAGGTAAGTCTAAACTTGATCTTATAATGACGATATTATCTGTATCAAGCCCTATTTAAATTTTGAAAGACAAAGAAGGATGCAGAAAGTTTGAGAAATACAAAGGTAAAAATAATGTCTAGCCAGATTTGTTTAACATTCAGCATCTTACCATGTATTTTGCAATCAGACAGTCAACTTCCTAACACAGAAAACAGCTTAAAGTCAGTATTTCATACTGTGAGGTAATGGTTGTATTCTCCTAATACTTTTGTGTTCTGTTTGCTTGTTTCTAAAGTTCCCCCCTCCCCTCCAGAAATGTGTGTGAAATTGTTTGCTTTTAAAATTTCATGTAATAGAAAGATCTTACTTTGTAGAGCTTAGAAATGCTCTCTCTAGTGTCTATGTGTCCTCAAGTACTATTCCAGTTAAGAAATCAAACCTCCTCAATTTTTTCTTTCTGGGCCCTTCACTGTCCAAGGCGTTCCCCAGCATCGAAAAATAGCTAAATGAATAATTGATATTCTATCACATGCTATTTACTGTATTGTTTTTTTCAGATAGGTAGAAATTTGTGATATGCTGTTCAGAAGTTTTCTAACATTTCTTTCGGTTTGTGAGAAAGCTATTTCTCTGTCTCCAGGTGCTTATTAGTCTGGGGTGCAATTGGTTGCTTGCTTCCACAGTGCACTAATGTAATTTATCCTTTTTTTTTCTTTATCGTCCTTCACATCTATAGTCATATTTGGCTCGATTGTCATACCAGTGTCAAAACAGTACCAGTAACTGTACCTGCCTTAATGTAACATGTGAAAGGCATTATACAAACTATAAAGAAAAGTTATTATTTTTCTTTATGCCTAATATGTAGTTGGTGTTCTTTAAAATACTCATTTTTATAATATTATATATGTATATAATTTATTTAGGTATAATCATTTGGAGCATACTATTGTTATATGTTATACCTCGAATATTTAACTCGGCATTAAACCCTCTGCAACACTAGTCCAATAGTAAACAAGTTTTGATATTCTATTATTACCACTAACAGTACAATGATATATGAGTTTCATATGTCCTGTGGACACCACTGCAATGCGGTTTATTGGCAGCATTTTCGACAGTACACTTTTATAATGTGCACCTTTGTTGTTTAACATGGTAAAAAAAAAGTCAGTGTACACTACACAAATTATGTCTAACGTTGGAGCTATTTTATCTCTTTCTAGTTTTATGACATTTTACACTTCTTGGAGCTAGATGATTGTTCTAACCCAAGCTATTATGTAATCCTTAGGGTAACCCTGCTTCTGATTTGAACGCTATTAATTTTCTATTATAGTGTGCTAAAGATGTTCTACAGTGTGGAGCTCACCTGCATTATTGAGTCAATGACCAATTGCAGAGTTACTCTGTGGTGGTTGGAGCTTAACTCAACCCTTTGGGATCTCATTTATTATTTGCAGATATTGATTCTGGAAAAAGAAAAAGCTAAGATGTGTGAATCTAATACCGACTTAGACCTAGCCTACAGCTGTTAACTCCTAATGGTCTGCTTACTATATGTGTATTATGTGAAGCTTGAATTTCTTTACATTTTTATGTACAATAAGCTATTTACCTCTACTCCATAAATATTTAAAAGCTGTGATATAAGATGCATAGCTATAAAGCTTCGAAGTCATAATTTTAACATTTACTGTATTTGTTATTTTTTTTTTCTTATTCATACACTTTGAAACTAATTTAGCACTAGGTATAAATGGCTATGTTTTGCATTCTTGTACTAGCTGATCCATTTTAAAAGCCAGATGAAAAAATACTATGCATGGAATAGAACAACTTTTCCTTAAGGCATGCTTAGGATCCTTGTGGATACAGGTCCATAAATGTGCATTTCTATTTACAGTATCAGGGCCTTTTTAGTAGAGTATACACTGACCAAATAAAATCCTCATCCAAAGATTCTCCTTCACTTTTGGAGCAGGCCCTAAGTGTGTTTAGAATCAAGAGCAATCATATTTCACTCACTAGAAACTGAATATAATCATGGCAAGTTCTTTTATTCTTTCTTTTTGATCTTTTCCTACAGAAATTTACCAGATTTAAAAACTGCCATTTCTAACAATGGAAAAAACTTTTGAGGGAATTATGGTGGCATCTTTTCCTTATCATTTAAAATTAAATTAGCTGTATTTCAAAAAGGTTAACAGGTCTTCACCTAACAGTACAAAGCAATGCAAAGTACAAATGGCAGGGGCAATAATGCTTATTGGAGTGGGCTGGAATCATTAACAAGGAAATGTTTGTGCAAAACTGAAAAGAAATATAATTTATTAAAAGTTAGGGGGGAAAACGAAATGTGCTAAAATGATGTAAACAAAATATCCAACAGAAGAATGTTGGGACTTACTAGTAGAGAAAACCTGTCTGTATTTTTTTAGAAATGTGGTGGCATAGAGATAACATCAAGGACATATGCTGTAAAGTGATTTGATCTAGTGAGTTACTGACTGAGACAATAACCCAAGTGGAAAAATATGAGTTAAGAAAGGCTCAGGCACTAATGGAATTCAAGCAAAATGTCTTTACGTGAAGATCTAATAATAGATGAAAACTACATAAATGACAATGAAACATTAAAAATAACAAATGCACATTTTCAGAAAATTAAACATTGAAAAAACCCCAGAAATGTTATCACACAGAATAATATTGATTCCTTGTCCATTCAGCAGAAGAGCCAGAAGAGTAGTGGTGATGCTACCATGAGGACATCCAGTGTGATTCAGTGGAATACATTCCCGGTTGATGTATATAACCATTTGTTAGAAAGAAAACAAATGTTAGGACTCAAGAATCCAGAATCCCATTACTGTATCCAGAATAGAGTGGGTCAAGTGATTGTAGTAAGTGCAACTAAATATGCAGATTTAGCACATTCATTCCTAACAGCAGAAGACAGGGCAAGGTAGCACTTTAGGTTGCTTATATATGTGCTCCAGGGGGAGGGGGTGCATTTTAATTAGAGTGACTCTTGGGAGCCAACCTAATTAAAATGCCACAGTATCTCTTGTATTCATAGTCCCACATTTCAAAATGGCAGTGGGGGTGCTTTAACTAAATCTCATTTGATGAGCTTTAGCTAAAATGCCCCTGCCAGTATTTTGAAATGTGGGACACTGAATACGCAAGACACTCCAGCAGATTTGATTAATTTAGTTGATTAGTCTGTTCCAACATGTTCTAATCAGAACATGTTGGAGCACATGTATAGGCACCCTTATTGACTTGACTTGTTCAGAGGCGTGAGTAGTCTACTTTGTCAGATGCTAAAATGAAAAAAAATTCCAAGAAGCAGAATGATGAAGCCAATTAAGACTGAGTCTATCACTGGTGCTCAAACTTTCAGTCCCATGTGGGATACTGGGATTCTACTCCTTCATATCCTTGAGGAGATTCAAACCCACACCTCTAACATATTTGAAGAGAGCTCTAACAGCCGTATTACAGGCTGAAGGTGTACTGTTATCCTCCTATAGGGTAAAATAGAATTCAAGATGTGTTGAGCCAAGAAAAGAGGAAATGAGTTCTTCAAGGCATATGGATGGAGAATGCCTAGTGAGAATGCCTAGTTTATGGATTCTGACAGGACTAAGTGCTGATAAGATGCTCAGGATTTTACACACTTCTGTGCATAGCCAGAAGCAGAATTTGAGGTGCCTATAGAACTTTAAGGTAAAAAAAATGAGTTGCTTTGGGAGTCTGGCAGCCAGAAACAGAGAGTGTTTTTAGGATTGCAATTATGGACTGAAGTGCATAAATTCCATACAAGTCTCACTTAAATATCTTATTCTGTCTTGAGAACTGGCCCTTGCACTCATTGTTAATTCCTGGCTTCCATCCCAGCAGTCCCTCTCCTCAGGAAAGGATAGCGAACATAAGAACATAAGAAATGCCATTTACTAGGTCAGACCATAGGTCTCTCCAACCTGGTACCCTGTCTCTCACAGTGGCAAAGAGCAGATACTAAAGGGGAGGGTGCACAAGGCATGTCCAGAATTTTCCACTCCCTTTGCAGCTTTCCCTGTCTTCCTTCTCTCCCGTTACAGCTTCCAGCATTCAGATATTAAGGAAGGTCTGATTGGGAAGCTGCACACCATATTCAATACCTACTGATGGGCCTTTCCTCCATGAATTGGTCCAATAACCTTTAAACCGAGGTAAGCTACCAGCCTCCACAATATCTTCTGGTCATGAGTTCCACAAGTTAGTTACTCATTGCATAAAAAACTTTCCTCTTAGTTTTAAACCTGCTATCCAAGTGTCACAGAATTGTGTCCCTTTAAGAGGGACAAGACAACCCTGCTGAGGGACCTCAGCTGCAGGGCATTTGAATAAATGGGGAGTATCCTGCTAGTAGCTATAAAAAGCTCCCAGAATAGGGAGAAAGAGGGTAGAAGCAAGTGGTGAGTCCAACTGCTTACTGCCAGAAGGAGCCAGGCTGCTGGGCTGGGAACCAGAGCCAAAGGGGTTCCTCCCTGAGTGCCTGGGACAAAACAGAAGAGTTTCATCTTGCTTATTTGCTTACTTGTGTATCCTAAGGACTGTGTTATTTGAAGGACTGTCTGATGAGTCCCTCAGGGAGCACAGCTCTCCTGCAAAAGCCAGCAGGCTACCTACTACACCAGTAGTTTCATTTTATGCCCCCTAGTTCTAGTATTATGAAACACAGTGGGCGTTTCTACACGTCGCCCTATGACGACATAGTTACTGCACCCTGCTTTAGTACTTCCAAAAGGCACTTTAGTATTTCTTATGTTCTTATGTCCTTATGTTCTCTATTTCCTTTTGGAAGTACTAAAGCAGGGTGGAGTAACTGCCCATACTGTACTGTGTATGTGGTGCATGGTTATTTTTAGCTGCTACTTCGCCACATCAGCACACTAAAATGGGGGACCATGCTGCTATGACAAAGTAGCTGCTGGTCACATGTAGACTCACATGATAACTACATCACTGTAGCACATCATACAGCAACATAATACATCACTACGATGAAGTAGGGTGATGTGTAGATGTGCCCAGTATATCATAAATCCCTATTTACTTTCTCTGCACCATTTAATATTTGGTAAACTTTTATTATGTCCCCCCACTAAGCATCTGTTTAATAAGCGAAAAGTCCTAGTATATTTAGTCTCTTCTCATACAGAAACCACTCCATGCCCCTGATCATCCTTGTTGCTTTTCCTGTGTGCCTTTTCTAGTTCTTCTATATCCTTTTTGAGGTATGGGAACCAAAACTGTACACCTTCCATTCAAAGTGTGGACTCACCATAGATGAATAAATGGGGAGAAAAATATTTTCTGTTTTGTTTACAAATCCTTTCTGTTACTTGGACTCATCTGGAGCTCAAACTGTGGAGGGCCTGATAGCATGCTCAATGTGAATGTAGCATGCCAATACTCAGTGTAGACAGAATCTCCAAAATCACACCTAGAGGGCCTGTCCCTTTGGTGCCGTTGTTACTCTGCCATCATTTTGTACTTCCTTTTAGAAGTACTAAAAGGTGACACAATAATGGCCCATACTGTGCCTTGTACATGGCGCAGTTATTTGTAGCTGCTACATCGCTGTAGCAATGTGCTATACAAGGGGCAGGCAATTATTTTGGGTGGAGGGCCACTTACCCAGTTTTGGCAAGCTGTCGAGGGGCGCATGGGTAGCCCTGCCCCTAGACAAGTGCCCCGCCCCCTGGTCACCATCTTGGGACCAATGTTCCAATGTCTTGGGACCAATGTCCCAGGACAGGCACCGATGGGGCCCAGAGTGGGGTGCAGGCTTGCAGGAATCTGTGGAGCTGGGCTGGGCTACACCAGCAGGGAGAGAGGGAAACTGGCCCAGCTCCACAGAGCCCCTGTGGCCAGGACCCTGTACCGCTACCACCCTGCTATGGGCCCTGCTGGCACTGGCCCTGGGACATGGGTGTGGGCCCCATACACCCACACCTGCTCATTTCCAGTGCCTCCCCAGCCCCATGGGACAGGCTGGGGGCAGTGCACAGCCCCGACCCCCTGCTCACCAGCAGGGAAGGAGCTGGTGCGGAGCATGGGGAAAAGCAGCCTCTTCCCTGCCCCATGGTTGGCGCTCACTGCTGCAGCTACTTGCAGTCCATGCAGGGCTGTCCTGAGCAGGCACAGGCAGCCCACGTGGGCTGTGAGCAACTGCAGCGTGGGGCACCAGGCACGGGGTGGGTGAGGAGCTGCTTCCCCCCACCCCATGCTCAGCACTGGCTTGTAACCCACCCCTGCTGCCAGCCTGGCCCTGTGCGACTCCATGCTTGCCTGTCAGGGTTGCTCTGTGGTGGCAGCAGCTGCAGCCCCCAGCTTGCTGTGCCGGGCAGTGTTTGCCACAGCCGCCTGTGGGCTACCCAGTGCATGGTGGGCAGCAGCAAACGCTGCCCAGCATGGCAAGTGGGGGGACTGCAGCTGCTACCACAATAAACAGCCCTGACTGGCAAGCCCGGAGCTGGTGCGGGGCCCAAGCTGGCAGTGGGGGGTGGGTTAGAACCTGGTGCTGAGTGCGGAGGGGAAAAGCGGCCCCTCCCCCACCCCATGGCTGGTGCCTCACACTGCAGCCTGTGTGGGGCTGCCTGTGCCTGCTCACAACAGCCCTTCATGGGCTGCAAGCAGCTGCAGCAGGGAGGATGGGGCACGGGGTGGGTGAAGGGCCACTTTTCCCCATGCTCAGCTTTTTCCCAGGCCATTTTTCCCCAGGCTTCTTCCCTGCCCTCCCCCACCCTTACCTGAGGTTCCAGCATGGGGCAGCCATGTAGCCATGTGGTCCCAGGCTAGAAGCCCCTGCTCGGGCATCCAGTTGGAGGGTGGGGCCAGACAGGCCCTGCTGTTGTGGGGTCCTACTGAGTCCCCTGGGTCCTATTGCCCCTGGTTCCTGTCATTTTTGACAGGAACCAAAGACAGATCAATATTAAGTTTCTAAATTTTTTAGGGGCCCCCAGGCCAGATAGAATGGCATCGTAGGCCAGATCCAGCCTACGGGCTGTATTTTGCCCATCCCTGTGCTATACTGAGGGGACATATTGCTATGGCCACATAGCTGCAGCATCATGGTTTTTGCCTGTGGATGTTACATCACCATAGTGCATTGCTATGGTGACAGCATCACATGTAGGCATGCCCACTGTGTGCAAATGAAAATTTCATGTCTTTTTTTAACAGCCAAATGTTTTAGTGTAATTTTCTTGGATTTTCATAATATTCCTCAGATCCCAGCATTATTTCAAATGTCCAGATTCTGTTCCCAGGTGCTAAAATCCTTTTTTGTTTATTTTTAATGAAAAATCTCTTTAATATAAATATGTATATATTTATTTTTCCTTAACTACTGTACTGGAAGTGGCTGAGCTGTTTTGAATTAAATAAAAAAAACAAGTCTCTGAAGCAAACAGGAGCAATCTCAGCCTAAATAATTATAACAGACCATAATTCTTAGTTTTAATGAATTCAAGCAAAAAGTTACAATATGAGATCCTAAAATCTATTTGTAAATCCATTACTGTAATGAGTCAAGGCTCAGCTGGGGCTGATCCAGTTCTAGGCCCCATCGGGGATGGATGCAGGGGGTTCAGTAGTATGGTCAGACCCTTTTAGACCACTCTGTGGAAGCAGCAGTCAGGGACTTTTTAAAGTCCCTGAATCAGGTAAAAATCCCCCATCCCCTTAGCATCCCCTCTCTTCCCCTCTGTGCTCAGTGATATGTCACTTTCCCTGCCATTCCTCCTCCCTTGCCTGCCATTACTTCTGTCCCTCCTGTCCCCAGATGCCCATCTGTGGGAAGGGGGAGCTCCAGAGGTGCTTCTGCCCTGCTCCAGGCATGTTGCACAGGAAGCTGGGGTAAGTTTAGGATAGCACCAATTGCAGCAGTGGTGAGTGGATCCTTCCTTGCTCAATTCCCCCACTTGGATGTTCCACATCAGCCAAGAGCAGGTACAGGGTGGAGGATCCCATCTGCCACTGATGCCATGACTGCTGATGTCCCAGCCTGAGCCTGTACAGACCAACTCAGCAGGGAAGGAATAGTTCTGGAGTTTCCCCTGCCCCCAGGGCAGCTGGAAGCACAGAGGAAGGGGCCACGGAACAGAAGGGAAAGGTTTCATCTTTAAGCACAGATGAGAAAGGAGGGGACTTATTACTTGATTCAGGGACTTAAGTTCCTGACTTCTGCTTCCATCGTGTGGTCAGCCCAGCTGGGTGGGAGGGGGAAGGAGGGAAGGGGTGGGCAGTACAGCTACCCTGCAGTGGTGATCGCTACTCCTGCATGCCTGTTTGTAAAATCCTAGAGCATAGGCTCCATCTGAAAACAATTAAAACCTAGGCTGAATCATCCCCAGGGACTACTTGGCATGACCTTGGCTCATACCATGGTAACTCCTGTCTTGGTACATCCTCTTGGACTAATCACCAGTGCCTTGATCCACCTTAACAATATTGGCAATGAATGGTTTGATATAAAGGCAGTTCTTTTCAGAACTTAAAGAAGTAAGTCAGTAGATGGAATGTCAGTATGAGAAGCTGATAGTTCCTTTTATTACAAGCCCACACAAAATTGACCAATTACCCTTTAATTTGGATTAAGTACTCAACAGGAGAGGCAAGAGCCAAACAATAATAAGATTCATGGGTCATGAGAAGAATGTTATGAAAAGATTTTTGATTAATCAATACTGTACGGTAATTACAATTCATTAAATTGAGATGATTCTTTGTATTGCTATAACACTTCCAGTTAACTAATTGATTTCCTGTGTGAGGTTTACATCTAATCACTTGCTGTAAGAGTTCTAAGAATATGATTAACTGTTCAAGGATATGTATTCTGGATTTACAAGAAAAATGGAAAACTGCAAGTAGAGTGGTGCATTTTCAATGATTGGTGCTTAAAATATGAAAATATTGCAAGTCTAAATAAAAGCAGAACAATACACATCCTCTCATAAAATCATTGTTGGATTTGGAATGATTTTATTTTACATATTTTCTGGAAGTCTTTGGAGAAAGGAGCATTCATTTTTTTCATGCTTTTTCTGGGTTTTTAACTCATTGTGTTTTATGGAATTACCCTGGAAGGGCTAAATTAAAGAAAACTCTAAAATGTGATTGTGACAAATTATCCAAATGTCTGAAAAGAAATGAAGGATGATATGAATACAGTAAAATTGTTTTCATTCAACATTGTTTCAGTTTTTTTACCTTTGGTATTAGCATAATGAAATTGCATGCTTGGTACAATATTTCTGTCAAGCTGGAGATGGTACCATGTGACTGGAGAATAGTAGAAAAAGTGATTACGATCATTAGAGTCTGGACTGTCTAATCTCAGTAGGCTTTAGAACAAATTTGGAAGGAAAGTATAATTAAAGACATATAGGGCAGTGCAAAATGAAGCAGGGGTGTGGCAAATGTAGGTTGCTACATTTGTTTACAGCCCGGTACATTTCTCCCAGAAGAAAGTCTTTTGTCTCTGGATTCTATAGGTGTGCGCACCCATTGTCCTGTTCCATGCACCTGTGAATCACGTAGCATAAACTGTGCTAATGCATTCCAGGACAATGTGGTATGTGCCTGCAAGGTTATTGTGACACATCCCAGGGATAAGCAAGTCAGGTGGTGTGCTCTCTCTGGACAGCAAAGGTAAAGGAGCAGCAATAAAGGCCTGCATATATAAATGGCTGAGCTACTCCTGTTTTGATGTGGGTCAAAACCAAGGACAATCATGACCACCTCAAATGAGAAGTGTTTTTGAGATCTAGATCGCAGTAAAGCATTTGGTATGATACTCCAAGGATGCATCTACACAAAACACTGACTGTGCAGTTGCCTGATACTACTGCGCAGTAGTGTCGCATGGCAAAAACCATGACGTAATCCTACTGCACAACAGTATTAGGCTACTGCACTGTAGTGTCACAAAAAAAAAAGGCATTTGGCACTACTGCACAGTAACTTGAGTTTCTGTGCATTTAGTTCTTGTTTATACAAGTACTAAATTCATGCTCGGTAACCACTACACAGTACTGTCTTATGTAAACATGGCCCCTGGGAAGTTATCTGCTCAGCTGAAAAAGATGCATGTAGGACTGGTAAATCCTGTGTTCTCATACTGTGCAGAAGATGGACTTAGATGACCTTGAGGTCCCTTCAACTGGTTCGTCCTATGCGATTTAATACAAAAAACTGTAAGGAACAGCTAATTGGAGGATACAACAGGTATCATTGAAAAGAGGAATTCTTGGGTCAGCCAGAGTTTACTTGTGGAATTCCTCAGGCATTGGTCTAAGACTATTGTTATTTTTGTTTTTGTTAATTACCATGGCACAAATCAGAATTGGGACACAATGCTGGGAAGGTATTATCAACATGAAGGGTCAGTGGAAACTAGATTAAGTGTAATAATAAAAAGTTAAAAAGGGTTAATAACAAGAATTTCTCTTATAAGCTGTGACCTCCCTACAATTCCCCCCTCAGCTGTAAACAACTGAGAAGAAGAGAGACCCAGGTTGATCATGAAATCACTATGAACTGTTACTTTCCCAGGGTGGAAGGATCAGGCCCCTGAAGGCGTAGAAGTGCCTGCCTGGATTCATTTACTCGTACAGATGCACACTTGGAGAATCCAACCCAGAAGCACCTGCCCAGGTTTCCCTGCAAGCAGAAGCATGCCCAGACAATCCCTGCCAATTCCCTTGCTTGGGTGAGACACACATTGCCTGTTGTTTGGCAGGGTTGGGCCTCAACCTTCCTGGGAATGGCTGAGGCCCAATTCTGTGGAGCAACACTTAGAACATTTCTCTGCAAATAGGAGAGCCTGAGCAGGTGCTCCTGGGTCATGAGAGCCCAATCCTGTGCATTCCAGGAGAACCTGGGAATTCCCAAGGCACATAGCATTGAGCCCAAAAAACCTGAGGACTATCTGCCTGAGGCAGCTGAGGAGCAGAGGCACCTCCAGGCTGCCTTCATTCTTGTGTCCTAAAGGAAACAAATGTCTGCCACAAAGTTTCAGCACAAATCCATACTATCTATGTTGCAGCCACACATTTGGGGCATTTGTAGCATGACAAGGGGAAAGTACATCTGTTTCCTTTGCCTGTGTGCCACCATAACAGTTTTTCCAGAGGCACAAAGGTTGCATCTTATGGCTGGATCCAGACGTGCAGGCACATTCATTTCCCTGGGGATAAACAGCAGCGGCACAATACATGCGGCTGCTGCTAGTCCCAGGAGAATGCCTGTGCATGTGCACTCTGGTGTGCAGCATGTTGGCCTGGGTGGTAGAGGGGAGGCTGGATCCAGTACCTGGGCTGACTTCAGCAGCCTTACCTGGAGTCCTGGAGGCCTCCTGGGGCTCCAGCAATCCGGCTGCAGAATGTGGCTCTAGCTGGCCAGAATGTGGCTTCAACTGGCCAGATTCCAGTTTTTGGCAGTGAACACTCCCACCACATGCACCACCTCACTTTTTCCCTGCTGTGGTTTTTTTTTACACTAGGATCTCTGCTGATCTCTGAAAATTAGCAGCATGGGGAGCAACTGTATGTGTGGTGTGTATAGTGCTGCAGACGGGTCTTTGGCACTGCATACCGCATATGCGCACTTGTCTGGATGTACTCTGTCTCATTCCTCTTTCGTATGAAAACAGTATTAGAGTTTGTCAATATTATCTCTGTGCCATGCCTAAAACTACTACTAGGCATGATCCCCATCCACTCAGTTTGGCACACAGAAGGCTTCTCGTCACTAGTTGAGATTACTGGTGCATGCCCTGGCTGCCTATGAAATGCTCTTACTTGCTTTCACTCTGCATGCTTCAGACCCAGAACTGAAGAAAGGAGGATGCTACCAGAGGCATATCCCATCATCACTCTCAAACACACCAAAGAAAGAGATCTCAAGAGTAGTGCCAGGAGGCATCCTCAGAACATCCTCACTGCCCTAGTTCCAAGGTTGGTGCAATGCAGAGTCCAAGTGGATGGGCAGAAAAAAAATTTGGCATCAGTTTTAAGAGCAATGCAGGGGCAGGAACAGATATATCTTAAAGTGGGTATGCTGTCTCATTTTCTGTTTTTGGTACATGCTAAGTGCAAGCAACTGGGTGTGGTGTGCTTTATGGTGGTAGCCCTGGGCAAGGACAAGCCCTAAAACACTTTGAACAGTTTAGTTTAACTAAATGAAGGCTGAGACCTTATAGGTTTCCTAAATATAAATATCTCAGGGGTGCATCTACATGTGCCCTTAACTGCACAGTAGACTAATTTGCTGTGGTGTAAAGCATCACAGTCTATACGTGCAATGCTATTAGACCCCAGCAAACTAAATTTGCCACAATAATATAGTACTGTTGGGGACAGCAGAAATAACTGCTCCTAAGTGCATGTGTAAACACTGACCCAGGTGTATGTTGTGCCTGGTCAGCCGAGGCAAGCAGGGGGCCAGACCCCTGCCTGACACCTAGCCACAGGACTCCACACACTGGGGCACTCTTGTGACCTAGCCAGTCCCTCCACAGCCCAATACTGCCTCCTGGCGCCTGGGGCTTACCCCCTGGGCCCCCTGTCACATGCATCTGCAGGTGTGCCCAGGTCCGCAGTTGTTTGAGCATCTATATGTGCCATTAAGGCACTGTGATAAATTCCGGCACAAATTGCTGGAGATTATCACATCAATATAATGGCATTTGTAGATGCATCCTGGGAGACTGAACACCACAGAGGGAAAGGAACTAGCTCTGTTAAAAGACAACATTGGATAAAGAGCAAATGGCTATAAACCAGCTTTAGGTTGGAAATTAGAAGTTTTCTAACCATTAAAGAAGTAAGATTCTGAAACAGTTTTCGAGTAGCAACTGTATGGGGCAAACCTGACTAATTACTTATGTTTGATTGTTTTATTAAAGAGATTATTGTGATGTTGTAGCCTGTGATAACAGAGAACTAGGTCTGATGACCAAGGAGGCATCTGCCATCCTATGTTCCTATCCAAAGAAAAAGGAGTTTTGCCTGACAATGATTTTCATACTGGCTACCAAGTCCACTGTTTGAACGGAACAGAAAAGGGATCATTAACTTTCTATATCAAGCACATTGAAGCAAGCATAAAGTTGATACTAAAGAAGATGTGTATGGTAATGAAAAAGGGGATTTTTACAGAACTATGCAAAGGGGAATCTAAGGAGAATTTTTCTATAGAAATGCTTGAAACCCCACCCCTTGAGTCATTTAAAATAGAACTGGATAGAGCACTGATGAAATGTAGTAATAATAAGTGCAAGGGATTAATAACAAAAAATCTCTTGTAGGTTATGACTTCATCAATGGGAAACAATCGAGGAGGGAAAAGACCTTAGTATATTAGCTGATCACAGAATGCCTATGTGATTTACTACTAAGATATCGTCATGAAAAAGGCCACAATCCTGCAGGAGAATTGTTCTCTATAAAGAGCCATCAGATCTAGGCAAGAGAAAAGGCAGCCTGACTTCAGCTGCCTTTTCCATTTCTAATTTCTATAATTTTGTGACAAAGTAGCGATATATTTCTATAATTGTCATTTCATTTTACTCAGGGTTGTTCTTCACCACGAAAGCTTGGGTGGATTTAAAGACATATAGGGCAGTGCAAAATGAAGCAGGGCTGTGGCAAATGTAGGTTGCTTCATAAATAGGAGGGGGGATCCTCCTAACTCATTTCCTTATTCTGTAAATTGTACCTAGTAAACCATTAATGGACTGCTACTGGGATATTATGGACTACTAGACCTATTGAAACAGTCAGAGAACCTTGTTGGGTCTTTCCCATTAAGTCTATGCTTCCCCTGGGCTCCTGGCATGAGGGAAACATTCTTAAGGACACTGAATGATAGGTGTATTTTTTCTGGTGTCTCAATATTTCTCTATTGTAGATGCCTATTTGTTGTGCTTGTTTTTTCTTCATGTCTAAATTAGGAACTTTGGTCTATGTGTAATATATCTTTTGGGTTACTTACTGGTATTACCTACCTAGGAACCCAGGCTGTGTAGTACCCTCCATCTTAGCTTGGTTGTATGTGTCTTGGCCTAATCAGTAAACTGTCCTCATGCAAGATTAGCTCTGATTTCAGTGGAAGCTTGTACGTGGAGTGCTGGCAGTATCAAGATATTCATACAGAAAAACTGTTGAACTTGGAGCCCCTGCTGCTTGGAGGGAGGACTTTGACAACTTTATCAAAAAGGGGACTTTTTGTGTTTGAATATTTTAGCAAAATCCTTTTGAAAGGTGTTCATGTAATAAAACCTCATTTCCCCCACTTTTTGTGGATTTTCAGCAAACTAAAAATGTCTATATTAACTGTTATAAAACGTATTATATGAAATGCCACAAAAATAGAATATGGGTTCATTTTCAAACATGTAAAATAGATGAAAATGTTGACATTCTCATCAAATATCCATTCTCATCAAATAAACTTCTGGGCTTAGGAAGATCAAAATCACTACACAGACAATCCATATTTAAAGGTCTCCAAAATCCACTCCATAGACACAGTAATGTTGTAGGCCTAGTTATATTATATTCAAAATAAAATGGATACAAAATTACTGAAGTTTTCATAAAGTACCAGTTTTCAATGATGTTGTTCCCATTTAAATTTTATTGTATACAAATGGGATTGTTTGTCTGTGATTATATGCAGGGACCCAGGTTTTTTGTTCCCTATGGAAAAAAGCAGGTTTTTCCTTTTGACCAGGAAAAATGTGTATTTTTCATTTTAACAGAAAAACACACAGATTTTCCACTTTTGCAAAGAGCTCTGTGCAAGCTGACAAAGGGGCTGGGGGGAGAGGGAGAAGGGCAGTCAGGCAGGGGGTGCCATGTGCATGTGCGTGCTCACACATGCACATTGATGCCCGGCAGCCTGGACAGCAACTCCCACAGGTAAGTCTGGTGGGGGAGAAGGGAGATTTAAGTCCCCATAGGGTGGGAGGGAGTTGGGCAGGTCTGGGGCTGCTGCCTAGCCATGGGGCTTGGGGCCAGAATGTGCAGCAGCAGGGCCCTGGCAGGGAGTGGGATGGGGCTGTGGGCAGTTTGTCCAGGGGTAAGGAGGTGGGGCTGGCTTCCCATCGCTGCACACACTGGCAGGAAGAGGAACAGGCCCTCCAGATCTATGCATGAAGTGGGGATGGGGGTGAGTGTGGGCTGTCCAATGTGGACTCAGGCTCCCAGCCCTGCTGCCATCCCCCTGGGGCCTCCATGTCTTAGCAGACAAGACCCAGCATGACAGGGCAGGGCAGGGCAGGGCAGGGCGGGGTGGGGTGGGGAAGCTCAGTGATGCCGCTGCAAGCCCTGCACAGCCATTACGAAGTGCCCCCTGCCCATCCAGGAGCAGTGGGGGTGGTGGCATGGAGTTGTACCCCTCACTGCTGCCAGGTGGGCAGGAGGTGCTTCACTGTGGCTGTGCATGGATTGCAGAGATGCTACTGAGCTTCCACACCTGGCCCTGCTGTGCCAGGTGCCACCTGCTAGGCCATGGAGGCCCCAGGGGGAGGGAAGCAGAGCGGTGAGCCCAAGTCCACAGTGGGCAGCCTGCACCTGCCCGCACCCCGCATGGGTTCCACTCCAGCCTTGCTGCCATGGAGGAGGGCGACAGGGGTCAGTACTCTGCCGCAGCAGCTGCTGCATCCTGCAAGTAATGGCTGGGGCTCAGGTGCCGCTGTAGGGGACAGGGAGCTGAGGGCTCAGCTGTCTGGCCCCACAGCCCTGGCAGCTATGGGGTCCCCCTCCAGCATGGCTGCGGGGTAGGGAGGCTGTGAGTGGAGAGTGAAGGGCACCAGCAGGGCTGGGGGGCTTTGGCTTAGCATCCCCATTATATGTAGCATCATGCATGTCTTTTGTCAGTCATAGTTGCCTACCAAAAGCAGTTGGCAAGTTTGTTTCTCACAAAAAAAAAACTTTCTAGAAAATGATTGTGTGCTTAGTCTATACTCAGTCTCAATCTGAGCCCTGACATCTGTTCTAAGTTAGCCAAGGCCCCTGATAAAATGAGATTATATGAGGACATAATGAAAAGAGCTGTAGTTAGAGTGTTTACGAGAGTCAAGCTGACATATTAGTTGCTTTGATGTTTCTGGAGGCAATGAGGAGAGACCAATTTCATCTCCAAATCTCTTTTGCTCTAGTTTGTAATTACTATCATTTGTAAATTTAGAGTAATACAGTGATATGAAAGTTATGTGGACATACTGTTCCTGGGTTTTTAAATAAAGGGTATCAGCATTGGTAAAATAATGACAAAGTTCTGATCTTTTTTACCTCAGGTTTTAGATGAAATTACTCTGAATTCACACATATTTTAAGATCGGGGTCTGTCCTTCAGATTCTAGCCGAGCAAGGAAAAACAGTGATCTTTAATCTGAACAAAAAAAAGCATATACAAGAGGGCCCTTGAGGGTATCCCCTTCCTCTATTACCTATGAATGCACAATTGTTCAATCTGCTATGAAAATGTGCATATACAGATTGCTCCATAGGCTAATGCCCTTTTGTCTATTCCCCCTTCAAAGATCACGCATGGAGGATGAACAGTTGAGATGGGGAAAAATTCAAAATGTTACTTTAACCCGTTATGAGAAGCATTGAAGTTTATCCTGGTCCTTAAGAAAAGTACAATGGAGTACAGATAATCAGGTGGATAGGTATGGAGAGATTAACAGCCAATTTGGCAAATGTGGCAGGAACTAGCAATCATGGAATGCTTGTTAAATAATCTCAAATATGATATTTCGATACCTTCCCCTACAAAAAATGGACACAGTAATGATTTAGAATATTGTCATACAAGAAGGATGCTATAATACTTTGGATTATGACTTGGACAATTTCTTAGTGATGTTAAAATAATGGTTGAAATAGTTCCCAGTATTGCTTTCTGACCATCTTTCATTCAAATGTACAAAAGACTTGGCTGTATGGTGGTATAAAAAACCCACAGAAGTATTTGTTTTTGGCAGATCAATTACATTATTTATTGCATTAAAATATATATTTACAAGAAATAGGGACTTTTAGAAAATCTTTGAATGGAGGATTTCCTTTCTCTTTTGGAAGTCAATAAGATCATAAATGTATCAACACATAATGGTGGGGGAAGTTTTTTAAATACTCTAGATTATTTAAGAAACTCAGCAATATGTAAACTTTAATGCACCAGCAAAAACCATATTGGGTATTATTTTTTCATATATTCACTGAATAATTAATTGTAACTATGGTGATAATGGTTCTCATTTAGCAGTAAGAGCACTTGGAGTGAGTTACAGGATTTTTAACCCTCAAACCCTTCAGTCAGATTGAACTGAAATTCATTTTTGACAGATTTTTGTTGATTGGGCTCTGCATTAAAGCTGACAGGGAAGTTGATTTATTGTCCCAACACATCTTCTGTGACTTCAAAGATTTTCCCACTGGAACAAAAATGAGTTATACTGGAGACTTTTCAGGCGGGAGGTACATTCCTAGGATAGTCCACATAATGTAACTTGTAGAAGGCCAAGACTTAAGTACTGATTCCAGTAAATATTGATTTAAAAAAAATGAACCAATTTTTAACAGGAAAGATTAGTGACCCCCTAGAATAGCCATAGTTATGGCACGCTCATTGGGGTGTTGGCTTCAGGTTGAATCAGGATAGAACATGATCTTGAGATTAGGTCTCCCAACACATAGAAGAGTGTCTCAACTACTTGGCCTTTTGGGCTGGTTTCCTGCGGTGAGTCATGTTTTTCTTTGCATTTTCCTTGACAATCCTTGAAAAAAAAACCCTTATATAATCAAGCTGACACATATTTTCACAATCAGTTTCAGTTTGTCATGTCAATTTTTTTCTGACAAAAAAGGGTTTTGTCACAAAAAAAAATGTCTGTGAACCCACAGATTCAATGGAATCTATTCTTGATGCTACAATGTTTATGCTACACATTCACTGAGAACCTCAAACTTTCTGGGCTGTGTAGTTCAGTAGTAGGGGGGCCTTCAGGCAGTTCCTCCATAGGGTGGGTTATATTTTAATAATGGAATTGGCTTGCATACATGTTAACTTCCATAGCAAAAGTGCTCGTGTCATGGCCCTGCCAGATTCTAATGAATCTGTAAATTCTGCTAAATACCTGTCATCAACCATCTCAGACAGGACATGGGAAGAAGAAGCATTCTCTCTGTTCACCACAGCTCTTACTCACATTTTCAATGAATATTTAAAGCATTTACTTTCCTAATACATACAACTTTTCCAGTAACTAAATATATTTTTTACAGTTTCTCAATATAATATGGTGTTCGGAAAAAGATTAAAAGCAGCAAATACCAATGATATAACATCTGTGCAAGCTTAAGCGTTCTATGAAAAGCAGCATGAAAAGTGTTTTCCCAAAGCAACAGAGACCTTGAAAATTGTAGCGTCTGGGTAGCACTCAACAAAATGTCAGCAAGACCTGATGTGATTAGGTCCAGGGAGTTTGGTTCTGTTTGTGTGAAGAAGTACTGTCTGAGAGAAAGATTTAAGAGGATTGAAGGATTTAAATAGGTATGATGGGAGAGGATATTTTTAAAGGAGACTATTCGAAATTCTCTGTTTTAAGGTAGAGAAATTGCTATTAGGAAGGAAAGATAATGTTTCTGATTGATGTATTCCTTGCTTAACTATTTGAATCAATTCAAAATAGGTATAAGATGCTACCAAATCAGAAATGGTAGTATTTTTTTTAATCTACTTCACATGCGCTTTGTGTTACTTTAACTATAGAAGTGGAAGCACATCAGTGAATATGGTATAACACCTTCCTATTGATGTTACACAAAATTGTGTGATAATCATGACAAATTCCTGTGTCTAAATCTAATATTTTATAGCATAATGTTGTAAAACCTTTGTAAGGTCATGCAGAAGCTGTTGCAGAGAGATTTGTACCAAAGGGATAGTCTAGTCCCCTAACTGGTCTTTCTTCCCAATATGTATGAAGAGCTGAATGGAGAGAGAGAGAGAGAATTGCTGCACAGGGATGTGATATAAGGTGTTGCAAATAATTGAAGTGAATATATATTTTTTTAAGTGTAAGTATTTGTTAGAAAACTTTTTGCAGTTTTTTTTTCATTTCTAATGTTAATCGGGAGACCTGGAGTTGCCTTAAACATATACATTTAAAAACAATCTTGTTCTGCATATTAGAGAGGCTTGAAAGGGAGTCATGTAAGAAAGAACAAGCTTTGTAGACATTTCAGGACTGGTTTGTGATCCTGTCTCCCTATAATTTATTCATTTCCTCACAAGTTTATTCTTGAAAACCCATCATTTATTCATCCCTAAAAGCATTAGAGAGTAAGTAGAGGCCTGAATTGGGAGGCTCCTGAAATCCAACTTTGATTATGATGCATGCTTTTTTTCTGCCCTGGAGTGAGCTACTTTATTTCTTTAGGTCAATTCTCCTATCTGTAAAATGGTGATAAGTAACTTCACTGGGGCATTTTG
Organism: Gavialis gangeticus; assembly: GCF_001723915.1. NCBI lineage: Eukaryota > Metazoa > Chordata > Crocodylia > Gavialidae > Gavialis > Gavialis gangeticus. Next base: position 11,526,730 of record NW_017729024.1, on the reverse strand, counting down.
ATAATTAGTTAATGCTTGTAAAGCTTTTGCAATATAAATAGCACCATATACAGTGACTGCTGAGCATTGTTGTCTGGTAAATACTGGGCCATGTGGATTCTTTACTATATGGTATTAGCTGTGGGAAGGATAAATATATATTTTTTTCCTTTTTATTATTATGTCCTTCAGCTCTTGAGTTGAGGCAATACTAAATCAGCTGCTACTCCACCCTTATGGGTCCTGTAGTCTCTGGTTATGTACAGCTGTTACATTTAAATCAACCTAACCATAGTTAGAGCGATCTAAATACACAGTTGTGCAGGAGTTCAGAGGGCTTAAATTAGGGAAAACATGATGCATCCAATCTAAATTAGTGCACCTGCTCAGGCGAATTAACTTATACAAGATCATTTCCCAATTTAGGAAATAGTTAACTCATTGTAGGTTAATCCCACATCTCTGACCCTAACCGAGCTCTTTTTAGTCCACCGATTTCCCTCCCGCCTGACCCGCCACCGCAGCCCTTAAGCTATCTACACCTAGACCAGGTGCAGTGAATGATTGTTCACACTCTATGTAACAATTGCATAGTGCTCCACAAGGGACAATGTAGTGGACCTGACTCTTTGATGACCTAGAAAGCTTCTGTAGCCATTGAATAGTGCTTGGTGCTATTGTTAGTTCTGTTTATTTGAATGGGTAGGGAGATAGATCTTGAATGAAAAGCAATGTTTTCTAAAATGCACATTGGTTAAAATGCCAAGCATTGTACCAGTCTGTATCAAGTAATTTTGTCTTACTATCATCCTTAGATGCACAGGTGCCTACTACAGGTTTCGTCCTTGCAAGAAATAAAACATATAATGTCAAAATTTTGCAATGGGGATACATGGAGGCTTCAAATGACTGAAACATTGTATCACACACAAGAAAGGCATTTCCTGTGAGAATTTTGAAATCTTTCCTGCCATTTCCTGTACAGCAGAGCTGCCTTGGTTCCACTGGGTTTCAAAGTTACAGCTTTTAAAGAAATGGCAAAGTTTCCCTTCTAAAGGGAAACAAAAAACTAACTTTCTGAGTGTGCAACTGCTAAGTACTATTATCAGGAAATTAAGAAAATAAATTTTTGGCATGCACTACTCTTTTATTGCAGGTATCCGAACACAACCAGAAATATTATTCATTCAAATTAATAGCAACAGAGGCTAGGAAATAGCATTTGTGAAAGATGTGAAGGCAGCGTAGCAAGGCCAATGATCTGACCTCTAATAGTCAACTAACTTAGTAGAAGTGTAGCCATTGCCATTGGTTCTGAGTTGTTTTTGACACTGAATGGGTATATTTAGTTTCTCAGGTTGTCAGTTATATCTCTCATCTCTAATAATAATTGGGAGAACCTGACAATGGTATAATTTACTAGAATAATAATAAACATAATATTGTTTTACAATATATCGCAGGTATAACAGTATTTCACCATTATAAATTTATGTTTCTTTCTCTCAGTAGACCATATGACTTGGGTTCCTCTGTGAAAAGAAATGAGTGGGAAATATAACTCCCCTATTCAACCCTGTCTTGGACTAATGCCATATTATCCTTGTCTATCTCTGAACTGTAATTTAGCTTCTGAAACTAACAGTATTTGAGGTATGCATTCTTTTAAGTTTCCCTGGTGTAAAAGATTATGTTGCATCCTCCCTCCAATGGATAAAACACCAAACACTTAATCATATGCATAACTTTATTCATGCAAGTTGTCCCATTGAAATCTTTGTGATTATTCACATGAACAAAGTTACTTGCATTCTTAAGGGTTTGCAAGATTGATGCATCTGTGATATCCAAGCAGGGTATAGTTGATAATAATTGCCACTAAAGCTGTGCCAGATACCAACTGTCAGTTTATAAGAACTTAATTTTTCATTTGTGTTATCTGCTTTTTGAAAATTTGACCTAGTGAAAAACTCCCCTTTGTTTCTAGAAATGCAGCATTTTGTGGCAAAAAAGCAAGTGTTTGGCCTATTGGATAACACCGTTGGCTTGTGTGAATTTTCCCTGGTTAAATTTATGCATTTTTATTCTGTAAAAAAAAGCTCTTAAATAGTGAAACCTCTCCCTTGTTTCAGTGTTTTGCTTGGGTGGGTCTGTAATCCTCAAAAACGGTGTTGCTACATCTTAAAGAAATGTGTTTTACAAGCAACAGATGTAAATCTCTTGCCATTGAAAGCACTGTTCACAGAAGGTTAAATTTATTCTACTTTGTACAGTATAGCTGGCCTCTGTAAATAATTTTATTATGTTCTTTTATAAACATTTTGGAGAAAGAAAATTCTTGGCCTAACACAATAACATATTATACTTTCACTACCCAAAGAATTAGATTGATTATGATGGCATAAAAGATTGATAATACATAGATCTGTGTTATGACACCCATTGTTTTAGTGCTAGGCTGCAAAGGAATGCTTCCTTAAATGCATCACTGTATAAAATATTGACCTAGAGGACTTCATTATTCAAGCTGCAGAGACAGTCACTACTTAACAGTAATAAACTGTTTCTGTGTTACGTTGAGAATACTTCGGAAAATATGAGAGTTGTCAAATCTCTTGAAAATCCTGTCTTTATAGTACACATGACACTAAAGCTACGGCTGTATTTTCTGCTAATAAAAGCAAAGGCACAGACAGATGTGAAGGATATCATGGTGCACTGACAAGAAACTAAGAAAAATGAATACTTTGTTGAGGAGCAGGCGAGACACAGGCCAATGACCTTGGGAAGCTTTCCTAGATATGACTATTTTTGTTAGTGTAGGGAAAAAGCTAGATAATGCTAGATTAGTGTAGGTTTATAAACTGTTAATGCAGTTTGTGAAAAATATGTTGAATGGTCTCAAAAAAGGATAGTTTTGGAATAAGATAAACACATAAATTGGCCAAAAACAGCATAACATTTTGAATCAATTGAATTTTTAAATGTGCTTACTTTGGCCACATTAGTGTCCATTTCAGATTGGCTCTCCTCAAACATTTGCATGATTTTATGCTAGTATAAGTATCTACAGAAAGCAGATTATCGGTGTTCTCCATGGCTATGGAAAGA
>NW_017729024.1:11510944-11518640 GCF_001723915.1 Gavialis gangeticus | reverse complement strand
AAGTATCTACAGAAAGCAGATTATCGGTGTTCTCCATGGCTATGGAAAGAAAATAATTTTCAAATTCACACACAAGAATACTTGTACTGTAAGTATATTTGGAAGAATACAATACTCTCAGGAAGTAAAGCAATACTCTCAGAGTCAGAATTAAGCAACAGTGTTGAAATTTGGAAGATCAAGAATGAAATATGTCTGGGGCATTTTTCATGGTTAGTCTGTGGAATAAGGCTAAATACAGAGGTTCAAAAAGCAGGGGGCTTTTCCCCTGTCAAAGCCCAGCAAGCCAGTCTGGGAAAGCCTAACCCCCACTCACTCACCAGTCACTGGCCACTCTAAGGGGTGGAGTGGGAAATGCACCCCCTGGCCTGGCACCAGCCTCCCCCTCCCCCAGTGCCAGGCTAGAGGGTGCATCTTCCCTCTGCCACTGAGAGACTGGCAGCTGGCAAGGGGGCAGGGCTGGGGCTTTCCCAGCCTGGCTTGCTGGGCTGTGGGGAGAGGGAAAAGCTGCCCTGCAGGGGCTTCCCACTTCCTGAATTGTGCAGACCCCACTTGGTGTGGGGCAGTGCTGGGCTGGAGGGTGCATCTCCCCTATGCCCTCCCACAATGTGCAGACCCGAACTACAAGGGCCTGGGGATCCATTCCCCTGGCTCCCAATCCTGCCAGGTTGACACAAATCCATTACATTTTATACAAACTAAAAATCTGCTTTAATTAGAAAACTAAAAGTTCTTGCCTCCCACTGAGGAACACTTTGAACTACCCATATTACTTGCATAGCTTGTATCAGTGTGATTTTCAGCCTGACCCTGTCAGATCTTTCATCTGTATAAGTCAGCAGGGATGTTTGGGTAAAGGTGTCTTTTAATCATTTTAGTCCCAGGAGTTGATCCCCTGGGCACAGTCCAAACCAACCTGAAAGTCACCATAGTTTGTGTTTTGTGTCAGCAATCCCAAGGAGCTATAAAGCTGTAGTGGTGGTCCATCAAAGATACTTCTGTTAGTCATGCTCCCTTTGTTGGATGAAGAAGGAGCTAGAGAATTAGTCTCTGGCCTATGGTATTGATTGTTAGATTACCCTACACAGAGGTATTGTCCCAGAGGCTGGTTTAAGACTGATTTAGTCCTTAAACACATTACTGTTGTAGCACTGCAAAGCGTTTGGCAGAGTGGGGCAGCAGCAGCCCTGCAACAGCCACTGCAACATGTGGCACTGTGACTCAATTCACCTTGGACTGTAAGGGGAGCAACTGCTCTAGGTGAGGAAGAGTGGAGGACTCTGGGATGCTAGGAGTCTGAGAGACCTGTGTTTCGCTACATGTAATTCTCTACTTGTTAAGACCTTTTCACAAATTCACTTGTAACAGTTGCATTTCTATTTTGCAGCTGTTGGCCTATCAAAACATGGTGACCTATCAAAACTAGCGTGTATTAGGAGATAACCCTTGCATGGGAGGGGCAACTTTGCAACCCCATGAGGGCATTTAACATGCTGAACTGCTTGAATGTTTGTCTGCTTCGGTTTTAATTGTGCTTAGGAAGTGTTAAGTTGAATATATGACACCACCTTACATAAAGTGCCACAAAATGCAGCACTACAAAAAAAGTTCCTGTTTCAAAATAGTGGTTCTATTATTTTTATGGTTGTACCTTCTATCTTGTATCTCTACAAAGAGCGTAAATGTGTGGACACTCATTTTTTGTAGCGCAGTTAGGACATATATAGTGCTACAAAAGTAATGCATGTCCAAGGCCCTAGTGAGCCATCAAAGCTACCATATGCCTTAATGACAAAACTATGCGAACACAATGGCCACAATGAAGAATCTACTACAGAATTTCCTTACTGGTTAACTCATACAGTGCTTTGAAGATGTGGGTTGATTAAGATGTCTGAACAAATGACCTGTTCTGTTTTAAAAAGCTCAAGCATAAACTGCTTCCTTATGTGCTGTTCTAACATTCAATTTGCAAACATTTCTGAACTGTAAGAGTAAAATTCTGTTCTTAGTTAAACCTGTCTTCAGTCCAAAAGGTGTTCTATAAACATGTCTTTTCCACTGTGAATTTTCCTGTAAAACATCTGTGTAAAGTAAAAACTCATGCTAGCATGACTGTTAAGTAAATACAGCTTTGAAAAATGGTGATTATTCCATATGCATTCATTTTGCTTTATTTGTCAAGTGGGTTGCACAGGTGTAAGTGAGGGCAGATTTAGGCTATTTGACTGTACATGTAATGTGCCTGATTTCCATTCACAAATTTTAGATAACTCGCTGTGAGGTTTTAACAAATCATCACTGACAAGTTTGACTCTGTCCATTATTTACAGCACAGTGGAATCCACTTATGGTGAACTGAGACATAATGAAACTCTATTTGTAGTGGAGTAGCAGGAAAAGTCTTGAATTGTTTCAGTGCTCTAAAGTGTGCCAAATGCAGTTCCATTTACACTATGCCTCTCATTAGACTGAAGGCATGCTCTCTCTTTTTAACCCAACACTTCTTCTATGGCTGGGAGTTCAATAGTATATTCTGTCTAACTTTTTAAAATGTTCCTTAAATGTAGAAAGTTACAGAAGGTGTTTTGGCTACTTAACAAGGGAAGCAAGTAAAATCATAAGATGTGAAATAAAACACAAAAAGATCCTTTTTACATGCAGAAAATAATGCTAAAAATGACAAACTTCTGTAACTAAAATTGAATGTCTCTATCCCTCCCAAACATCCAAAACCTGTCCACACATATACAGAGGTAAAGTTGGGAGATGGATGGAGAGGTTGTATTCCTGTTTCTTGTTTAAGCTGAAATGATTGTATAAAATTATTGAAGGGTGTGTGTTAATCCATTATGTAGAATAATTACTCTTAGAAAAAGTACCCTGTATCATTAAGCTGTATGAGAGCTCTCAGTTTAGCATTGGCATTCTCAGGATTTTATAAACTGAAATAAAGGCCAGGTTTTATCTTACACTGAGTTACACTATGCTGTATTCACTTTATCCCAGAAGTAAATCTAATAAAATCAGTGGGACTGCTCATGGAATAAAGTTATCACAATCTAGTCATAATTAAATAAGTGACTTTTCAATGATGAGTAGACCCTAGAGCTCACTCTACCTGTGATACATTTGAAACTGAATACTTAGTGCCTTTACAAATTAGGTCACTGTTTTTTATTTTATAACTCTAGCTAAGATGCACAGCTTCTCTTTAGCACCTATAAGGTTCTAATGGTTGATTTGCCACATGACTGGCGTAATTTATACATTTCAGAATTTTCCTGCTCAGAGTCTGCTTTTTGAGTGCCCCCAAAACTCCCAGTGAAACCATTTGAAGAAAATTAATTCAAATTGTTTTATCTTTTTTTTTTCCATTTTGGTGTAATTTGTTATATTGTTGAAATAAATTTAACATTTTAAGGTAAAGATGAATGTTCAGTTGTTACGTTCTCATACTGGCTTGGTGTCCGTTAAATATTTTCTGCCTTTTTTTTGAGTTTGAAAATATGATTTTCTTCTTCTTTGTGATATTGAAATATTCATGGAAGAACAGAGAAAGTTTCTAGGAGTTCAGTTTTTCAATTGGGTTAAATTTTGATCACTTATAAATGGATGTAAGATCAAAGTAACGTAATTGATCCCAGGAGTTATTTGGTATTGACAGCCATGGAACTAAGAGAGTTCAGTTGCTCAAAGCAGTTTGAGGTGCTGCAAGCCGTATGTGGCACGTGGGCATCTGTTCACCATGCTGCTAATTTGCAGCATGGCAGGGTTTTTTGGCACCAGGAGATCCTAGTGTAAAAAAAAAAACCACTACCAAAAAAGCAGCATGGTGCATGCAGCACCGGTGTGCACTACCACAAAGGGAGCCTGGCAAGTCAGAACTACCCTCTGCTGCTGACCAGGCCCCGAGTTGTCATCTCAGTGCTGCTGCTGCCCTGGGCTGGCTTTGTGAGGAGAGGGGAACTCTCTGTTCCCACATGACTGGTCAGACCAGAGCTTGGGGTACCCAGGGCCAGGCTAGTTGAAACCTGAGGCAGGGGCTCCCCCTGCATGGGCCAGCACCTGGATGGAGGCTCCTAAACCCCCTGTGGGGTGGGGACAGCAGGAGAGTGAGGGCAAATTACAGATATTTCTTTTCAGGATGCAAACATATACAACATTTATATAATCATCTAATTATAATAAATTATTATAATAAATGTTGGAGAAAATGATGATTATAAAAAAATGTTGGAGAAAAAACACCATTTACAAGGCAGGGAAGCCATAATGGAATAAGGAGGGTGAAAAACTGGAAAAGGTAGATGAGAATTCCAGTTTTTGACACTGTAAGTTAGGACTGGCAGTGGAATAGAACTTCCAGGAGATGTAAAGAAAGTAGTCAGAAAGACTTTTTTTTTTTTCTTCTCAAGTTTTGTGGAGGTGTGGGTCGATGAGCTGGAGGGAAAGTAGGAGTGCAGACAGGTTCTATTATTAAGGGGATTCAGCACTAGATATTTTGTCTGAGCAGTTTATTCATTGTACTGAGCCCCTTGAGTTGAGCAAGTGTGAAGCAAGGTTTTTAATTTTTGTGTGAAATTGTTGTAAAGTAACCAGGGCTTCTTCTGGGCCTTTAAATAATCAAAAGAAATTGCATAAATAAAATAAGAACCTTAGCAGAGGGGGAGAGGTCATGGGTGAAGAGATAAATCTGAGTCTTGAGCACAGAGATGGTAATTAAAGCCAAGAGAACAGATGAGGTTGCTGAGGGAACATATGAGGTTACAAATCAACAGGGCCATACCACCTCCCCGACCTTCCCTCAAAACAAGCTAAACTGAATAACCATCTAGCGAGATCACAGATGATAATGGTCCTACAGTGCCACCCAGCCATATAGGATGGATTATATATGCAAAATAAGGGCTTCATCCTGGCAATCATCAGCCAAGGAGTTACCATTTCATGTGCTAGCATGAAAAGAATTAGTTTTGAAGCTACACAACGGGAAGCTTCCATTAAACTCAAAATTGTGATTCTATTTATGGAAACACAAAGGATCAGGTTGGTGCAAATTGATATATCAGTGAAATCAATAGAACCAGCCCAGTTTCTGCTAGTTAAAACCCTGTCTCATTCAAGGACCAGATTATGACACTTACTTAGTGACCCGCTAGAAACAGAATCATTCTTGTAGTCCCCTAACACTGAGAGAATCTGTGCTCTCCTTGGCTGTGTCCCGATGAGTGCCTACATGCTGGGCATGCATTTCCCATGGGACAAATAGAAGTGGCACATATTTGTACCACTACTTTTTGTCCCCGGGCATGCCCTTGCTTATGTGCTCTGGTGCGTGGCAAAGTGTCCTGGGTGGGGTAAGGAAGGCTGTGTGCTGGCCCCAGCAGCCTTACCCGAGGTCGCAGTTCCCCAGCATCCCAGGAGGCTTTGCACCACTCCTGCAAACCCCTGCCAGCCTCAAAAGGCAGACTGCTGGAACATGGCACACACTCCACTGCTCCAGCCCAGTGCCTCTCTGTCCATCCCCCCCAGACTGTCACAGAGATGAGGCAGCAAAGCATCTCGCTGCAGGGCAGTGCGGGGCAGGCAGGGGAACAGAGTCCCATACCTACTGAGCCACAGCCTGGCCTGGCTTTGTGAGGAGGGGCAAACACTCTCTGTTCCTGCATGACTGGTCAGGCCAGAGGTTGAATAGATTCTGCCTTGGGCCTTTTGACTATCTGTACTTAGCCATAGAGTTTACTTGCCCTCTAGGATTACCAGCCTTCTCATATTATTTTAAAAGTCCTGCTTATCTTTTATTAAATGTTCCAAATTCTATTTTAGATCACTGGGGATGTACAAAATCACAGTTTTTGATGTAATAAGCTTGTACTATAGAACAAAAAGGTAAGTAAGTGTCCTCTGCAACTTCTGGAGAATTGCTACCACTGTAAGGGAAGCACATAGGGCTAAATATGACTTCTGCATGATAAGATAGCATGTGCTATGTATAGCAGTAGTTGAGTATGCACAGTAAAGTGGTGAATGGAGAAATTTCTTTCTTCTAGTGATGCAGCTACAATCTTGAATGAGTAATTTAAGGTTTGTATGTTTTAGTTTAACTTTCACCTGAACAATCCTTCCAGTAGACCAAATTTTTGAGACCATTACTCAGTTTTCAAACTTTCTTCATTCTATAAAAGTTCTGCTCTAGTCTGAATATTGGATGAATAAGACCCTTATGATTGGGCCCATTGTTAGCATTTTTAGATGTAGAGGGAAAACTTGTCAGTACATGCAGAAACTTGTGTAAGTTCTTTCTTAGATGCTTCATGTAATTTGTCTCATATTTCAGTTAGGGCAAAAAATCCTTGCATACATCCTTTTTTAAGTTTTACTAAAAAAATAATTTTAGCTAAGACTCTGGAAGGGCACAAATAAGTGAATAGCTATGATTTACACCTTACCTCTAGTTTCAGTAGGGTAAACTGAAATTTTATATGCCTATCTAGCCTGAATTAGTTGCCTGGGGCTATCAATTAACCATTTGCCGAACCTCAAGGGGTTGATATGAATGAAATGCCATGATAAATTAGGAACATAAATAACAGATATATTTCTGAAGGAATATATTTACTTTACTCTAATACACCTGAATTTTCACCTACATCATCCTCTGTGTTCTTCCTGTATTGTAAATACATGCCTGTGAAGAAAGTAGTGCTGGAACATCTGTACATACTACCTTCTCATCTCACAACTTTTTATATAATATTAATCCGTTAATACCCTTGCCTACTGGTTGGAGCACTGGAATAGGATGCTGGTTCTATTTCCAGTTGTGCCACTGACTTATACAAGTCACTTTGGGTGCCTATACATGTGCAGGGAGGTTCCTCTGATGCACTGTAATCACAGCGTGTCGGAGCAGAGTCGATTAATTGAGCCTGCTGGAGCATGGTAATTACCATGCTCCAGCAGACTCCAGCAGCATATGTATCAGCACCCCCACACTGAAAAATGATGGTGGAAGTGCTTTAACTGAAGCTCATTCGATGAGCTTTAGTTAAAGTGCTCCCACCACCATTTTTCAGTGCAGGGACACTGATGCACGTGACGCTCCAGGCATTTTAATTAGAAAGGCTCTCAGAGCCACTCTAAATAAAGAGCCCCTCCCCACTCATGGAGCACATGTATATAAAGTTATAAAGTCCTTTAAAGTCTTCTGTGGAAGAGTACAGTATGAGAGTAAGGTATTTAAAATAAAAATATAAAAACAGAAAAATGCTGTGGGATAGTTCTTTCAATACCTTTTCAATATTAGTGAACATATACTCTTAAACCATGGGAGGTACATCTTTTACTTAGTACCTCCCAAAGGTAATACAGTTTGCTAAAGACTGCATTTTCAATAAGAATGCCAGTTGCACAGTATGTTAATACAATTTAAATAATTGTGGTTTGGTGTAGGCCACTAAAAGATCTGGATTCCACTCCCAGCTGTGCCACTAACCGGTAGTGTGACTCTAATTCACTCATTTGTTTCTCACTTTCCTTGCCTATTGTTTATCTGCTTATGATGTTCACCTAATGGAACTTGGTTTTTATTGGTGCTGCTGTGGTGTAAAAAATAAAAGGTAAAAATTACTTTAATTATGTGTCCCAAGCACCTATTTCCTTTGTTTTACTACAATAAATTAAAATGTTTCCC
>NW_017729024.1:11503444-11505944 GCF_001723915.1 Gavialis gangeticus | reverse complement strand
CAGAAAGATTTGGTTTCACATCAGGAATACAAATATGACACATAACATAAAAAACACTTTTATATAAAGGATATATTAACAGAGAGTCTGAGGTACTAGGAAAATTGGATTGCAATAAGAAAAAATGGAATTGTATCACATGTAGGTGATCTTATTATAAGACAAATTTTAACTGACTCTGGAAGGAAAAAATTTATCTTAAATCTACTTAGAACTGTTGTGTATGTCAATAAAATAATGGATAAGAGAGAACCAGTATGAAAATCATGACAAACAGCTTTGACAAGTCAGTCGTCATGGAAAATAAGGGGAAATAGGTTTAGAAATTCATTACAACACAGGGTAGGTATATGTTGTCAAATGGCAGAAGGTTAACAGTAGAGAATCCTTAGCACCTACCTAGGAGCTATGTTTGTTAATTAATATTAATTATATGGAAGAGAGAGTTGGAAGAGAGAGGGCAACATGACACTATTAGGACGAATTACTTCATTTTGGCAAATGAAAGAACCTTGAAGAGACTAAGAAAGAAAAGTGTATGTAGTAGTAGAATGCATAAAAATCGGGATATATGAAGCAACAATATGCCTTCAGCTGCAAGAGTAGTTTCAGCTCTGATTACCCTTTCTCTAGAGTTATGCAGAAATAGAAGTATTTTATGAACATAGCATAACTTCTGTTATGAAGAGAGCTTGGAAAGTTGGGTACTGCTTAGCTCATGAACAGGGATCCTGGGGTTTTTTCTGTTTAAAAATTGCAAATTCTCTAATCAAAACCCCCAAATATGTGTTTTTCCATGATTAAAATGAAACACCACTATATAGATAGTAGTTGAACACAATGTTTTAGTGATAGATTTACAATTTTAAAACAATTTGGAAGCCTACCAGTGCCTGAATCACTATAATAAAATAAATTCAAAATACCTATAAATTTTGATGTTTGATTTTCAGTTTTTTATCATGGAAAATCAGAGCTCCCCCTGGCTCCTTCATTCACCAGGATGCAGGTCCAGCTGCAGCTATCCCCTCCACTGCTTTGTGGTGCTGAGCAGCCCTGATATGCTGGTATGCTGCCCATGCCATTGCTCTTCATGCCCCACCCACAGCCCCTGCATCCTGCTGGTGCCCCTCACTCAGCAGCCACAGCCCCCCGGCCCTGCTGGTGACCTTCAGTCACTATCCACATCCCCCCACCCCTGCTTGTGCTCCTCACTCCTCATCCACAGCCCCCCACCCATCCTAGGCCTGCTGGAGAGGGGTCCCAGCTTCCAGAGCTAATGGACCAGGGACCTGGGTCTGTAGCTCCCTGCCTTATGCAGTAGTGCCCAAGCTCTGGCTGCTACCCATGGGAGGTGGCAGCTGCTGCAGAGGAGTGGAGCATGGCTCCCCCTCCCCCATGCGCACCACCTCCAGAGTGGAGTCCATCGAGGGAGCAGATGCAGGCTCAGAGCTTCCCACCCTGCTGCCTGCACCAAGGGTCTCTGCAGCCCAGCAGGTGGGACCTGAAACAGCAGGGTAGAGTGAAGCTGGGCAGGAAAGCTTGTTACTGCTGCTGGGAGCTCTGCACTGCTATGGCAAGGCACCCCCTGCCTACCCGGCAGCAGCACAACTCTATGCTGCCACCCCCACTGCTTCCAGGTGAGTGAGGGTGCCTCACCATGGCAGCATGGTGTTTATGGTGGCAAGGAGCTTCCCCACCCCACTGTGCTCTGCTGTGCTGGGTCTCACCCACTGGGCTGCAGAGGCTCTGGGAGGAGGGTAGCAGGGTGGGGAGCCCAAACCGACAATGGGCAACCCACCCATGGCCCAACATATGCCCCCAAACCCTCCCAGGAGGGCGTGCAGCACAAGGGAGCCAACCTCCCCTGCCTCTGCCTCCCCTTGGATGAGCCACCTGCGGCTCTGTCCCACTTCCTGCTGGGGCCCTCCAGCCATGCATTCCAGCCCTGGGCCCCAAGGTCCATACACTGCTCCAGCTGAGAAGCAGCCCCAGACCTGCCCAACTCCCTCCCTCACTATGGGGTCCTCATTCCCCCACACTATCACTAGACTTACCTGCGGGAGTTGCTCTCCAGGTTGCCTGGTGGCCATGTATATGTGTAAGCATGCACATGCACATGGCACCCCATGCCTGACTGCTTTCCTTCCTCCCCCCAGCCCTTTGCAGGCTGGAACTCTGCCAGCCTACACAGAGCTCTTTGTAAAAGTGGCAAATCTGTGTGTTTCTCTGTTAAAATGAAAAATCCATATTTTTCTTGGTCAAGAGTTGGACCTAGATAGGTTACAAGGATGGGCAGAGGAGAACAGGATGGGGTTTAACACAGACAAGTGTAAGGTGATGCACCTGGGGAGGAACAATTGGCACCATACATACAGGCTGGGGAACTCCCCTCTTGTCAGCACGGAGGTGGAAAAGGATCTGGGAGTCATTATTGACTCCAAGATGAACATGAGTCGGCAATGTGGGGAGGCGGTTAGGAAGGCCAACTGCACCTTGT
>NW_017729024.1:11498717-11503164 GCF_001723915.1 Gavialis gangeticus | reverse complement strand
GGCAGGGGGTCGGACTAGATGTTCTGCTCAGGTCCCTGCTGACCCTAGAAACTATGAAACTATGAAAGAGGCAAAACTTGCTCCTCACCACCCCGTTTTTCCATGGGAAACGAAAAACCCAGATCCCTGCATGTTATGGCAATAATATGGTACTAGCTTTTGTCAGAATCAAAATACTGAGATTAACTGACCACTTGTCTGATGTGGTATGACAACTCTATTGTACCTACATTTGAAAAATAAAGTGAATTCTCTAATTGATCTAAAGACAATAAAACAGCATGTGCAAAATATTTTGAAAAAAAATCTGTAGTTAACACCAGGTAGTAGAGTTCCTACTGCATGCTAGCCTTATATAATACTATTTTTCCTTATTTCCGTTAAGAAAGGGAGCATTTCTGTGGTTTGTGGAAAGTGAAAATGATGCTTCCTAAACCCTTAAAGACCTTATTGCTTTGGCAGAGGTGTTGGCCATACTTTACCTTGTCCATTACAGTTGAATAAAAGTTGGGTAATTGTCCTATGGTGTCCTTTAAATGACCCTAAATTTTTTCCCCAGGTAGATTTGGGACTATCAGGTTCTATTCATGAGCAGTGAGGCTGCTCCAATGTGGTGTCATTTACAGTGCATCAGAGCAGACTCGATTAATAACCACTCTAATAAACTCCAGCATCTCATGTATCAGCATCCCTGAGCTTAAAAATGGTGGTGGGGGTTCTTTAACTAAAGCATGTTTGAGCTTTAGTTAAAGTGCTCCGCCACCATTTTTAAGTGTGGGGATGCTGATACACGAGAAGTTCCAGGTGCTTTAATTAGAGCCACGCTAATTAAAGAGTCCCCCTGCCCCCACACCCAGGCCATGTGTATAAATGCCAGTTATGCTTATTTGAAAAGAAGGAAAAGAGATTTTTTTTAAATAGTTCTGAGGAACTACTACAGGAAGAAGACCAAGCTAATTGGCAATTTCTTGGGAAGAGGTGTACGTAGGAAGTCTGGGGTAGCATTCAAACCCTTTGATATTGCGGAGGAGTAGGAAGAAGGGGAAATGTGGCAGAAGGATCTAAAACTCATGTTTACGGGCAAGACATCTTCCCAAAAGAGATGAGTTGATGGGTTGACTTTCCTAATAAAGGATGCTCTTCCTATAACATTTACAATATTTAAATCATAAATATTTAAATTGTTGAGACTAAGGGTCTCAAAAAGTGTTTCCCAGCACTCCGCTTCCTGTCAACCCAATATTCCAGGGACTGATTTGGACTCAGTTCCCTCAAATTTGGAAGGAATGAAGTTAGATCTGTATTTCATACATGGCTAATGTAGACTTTGATCCTACAAATATTATATGCATTCAGCATGTGACTTCACTGGAACTCTGCAGAGTATAATGGTCTGCTTATAAAGATTGTCTTGCAGGTTTAGGGCAAAACAAGCATTTAAGTTATCTTCTGAAAGCAGTTTAGTGAGGTATGTGAAATACCTCACTAAAAAAACCCACCAGCCATAACTGGCACTAATTGGCATCCTGGTTGGCAGTTTCTTCATAGAGATCAAGGAATGCATATATAAAGGTAGAGATCTTCTCTAATTTAGAGGTGCTCCCTCCAGGTCAATGTCGAGTCTCGCTGATGTAGGCCTAACTGTGTTGCTATGGCTGTATATGGTGATTTGGCGGATAATTAGGAGGCTGTCAGGAGACACTAGATTTACTTAAAACAGTGTTATTGGTATGTGATTTTAGCATTATCAAGAGAATATCAAATTCCGCACTAAACTTAGTCCCATAGAAAGTATATTTGTTTTGCTCTTTTTCTGTCAAATTACCTTCAATATTGAATGCTGGGTATCATACTCTTGAAAAGACAGTTTGTCACTTAAGCATTAAAATTTAAAAAAGAACGACTTTAAAAATTGAAGCCATACAATCTTCATTATCCCTGTAAAACAAATGCAGAGTGAAGCTGTTTTCAAAAATACTTATGAAGTGTGATAAATTTTGCATAAACTTACTTATTGAAAATAACAAGTCACAGACAGGCAGATAAGATAAAGTATGGTATTTATTTTTATTCAGTAATGTGTCCCCATAAATCCAGTCCCTGAACAGGAGGAAGTGACCAGGCTAACTACTCACTAATAATAATAAGTTGGCTGACAGTCACTGTATTAAAATGGGTCAATAGTAATCAGAAATATGATGAAAGGGGAAAAAATCTATTTTCTTGTCTTACTCATAATTGATTTTGATCCATACCTCTTTGAAAAGGACATTGATACACATTGTTTATGTTGTTTAACCTTTTTGCTCATAGGTTGACTTGATTTTGTGACCTTGCTTTAGAACATGCAGAGTTCATGTTAACAAATGTAGAGGTCATCCAGCCTGAAGCACAATATTTGTGTTTTGTTTTAACAGTTTAATAACAAGGTGAAGTGGAACACTCCAGAGAATGGCTATAATAGCTTTATTGCTTTTTCGTTATTAAGGCCTCTTAAGATAATTGTTTTCAAAATTATAATATGAGCTTTTAAAAACTTCCAGTCTGAACACTGATTTATGCTGTCCATGATTCCATTTCTGCTCTGTTTCACACTGTGTTAATTTTCATTAAGTTCATTATGTTTGAGACCTCTTAAGGGATTTATTTAAAATTCATCTCTTGATTAGACACATACTGTATACTTTTACTGCTGTAACAATATCTAATTTTTTTCCCAAAGATAACAAGATCTGAGTTATGGTTGTAATGCTATTCCTCAGAGTGTCTATATCAAGTCTCTTAGCGATATTAATATGTTGCTGTAATTATTTTTTGATGCATGTAAAACATATAGGATTTGATGAGAATAGATATGTTTAACATAAGTGGGTTAGTGAAGTAAATCTTAGCCAGACATTTTCATATTACATGCTTCTTTTAGGTACTATAAAGGATTAGATAAACTTCAAAATAAGAAGTCAATATAATTTGAAAGGATTTAGTAAGTCAGTTCATCACAGAGTAAAGCATGTAGATGTTTAATTTACAAAACAGCAGTTGCAGTCTGGAATAAAGCTTTCCCTAAAGCCATTAAATGTCTACTTGACTTTAATAGTCTTTAAAATAAAAAAGCAGCTATACAATATATATTTCTTACTTGATAACACAAGTGTGTATCATTATTATTACTACCTACTGGTAAAATGTATATTAGATTCATTATCAATAATTGTAGTTTATGTTTTATACATGTAGATGTAAAATGTATCTGATGTAATAGAAATCTAACAACCAAGGCACATTTTCAATGATACCAGACTGTAACAGTATTTCTCATAGGATTAGGAATTAACACAATTAATGCAGTATACTGTATGTGGATAAAAGATAGCTTAATTTTAGAGGGAGGAGAAAAAAGAGATGGAAAGATAGAGCTATATTGTTATGTCATAAGTAAAAGTCTACATTCTACTGATAAAATAAAACTGCCATCCTGTTAGTTTTTGTCTTTAGCCTCAGCTCCTTTCTGCAGTTGTGCGATGTGTTGCTTGACACTTCAGTGATTGTATACAGTGGAGGCCTTGTAAACATATACAGCCTTGATGTACAGAAGATCTGTTTTTTTAATCCATTTATTCTGATTCCTGTAATTAAAAGAATACCTTGTCAACCTGTGCTGCATTATCATAAACTGCTTTTCCATTAGTCATTCAACAAGTTTAGTATTTCAACATCTAATAACCATTCATTTCAGAATATTGATGTCTGGTGTTTTTATGTATTTGACAGGTTTTCTTTTTTCTCTACTACATACTCATTTTTAAGGTCTTCACCAGGCATGCAAGTACTGCAGAGGCTGTAAAACTTGAGGTCTGAAAATTTCAGGCGTTATCAGACAGGCCTGACATCATGCAGATGTCAATATGCTTTGGTCTCTCTTTCCTAGCACCCTGATTTGAGAACTGTGTAGGAACCTAATTACCCAATTAATTTTTGTTTAATAGATCACTTCCTGGTTCACCTTGATTTTTACCAGGTCTATCTACAAAAAGGGGGTCATCCAGAGGTCTGCCCTCCCCATTCCCCTTGCCCCCTGCCTCCTTTGACTTTGCTGCCCACCTGGGAGCTTCTGCCAAATTTTTTTAAATCCCCAAAACATGTAAGAATCCCCTGCCTTCTGTCTCTCCTCGAAGGTACTCCTGTATCCTCCCCTTCCCTGCATGCTGCTGCTTTTCCTGCTGTCCCAGAGGTGGGGGAAGCTTCAAAGCTGTTCCTGCCTGCTCCAGCCAGGCTGCATGGGGGCAGGGCTTAGTTGGGAACAGCAGCAGTGATGATGGGCTGGAGGATGGGGGTTCTCCTCTGTATGCCTGCTCTAGCAGGACCAGGTAGAATGGGGGAACTCACCATCCTGCCCATCTACTGCTGCCACTGTTTCATAGTTTCATAGTTTCTAGGGTCGGAAGGG
>NW_017729024.1:11493065-11498706 GCF_001723915.1 Gavialis gangeticus | reverse complement strand
TCCTGCTCCCTTTGATCCTCATTGGGATTACCTCCCTTTCGGTTTGGAGGATCGTCTCCTTGGGGAGCAACCACTCTCCTTGGACACCTGGCTCCCTTCCCCGCTGGGACCTCAGTGCTTCCCTGTCTATTCTCCTTAGCTCATTGAAGTTTGCCCTCCTGAAATCTAGGGCTGCTGCTTTGCTGCAGGCCATTGCCACCTTGTGCTGCATGGTGAATTCCAGCAGGCAATGATCACTGTCACCCAGGTGGTTGAGCACCCGCAGCCCCCTCACCAGGTCATCTCCCGTGGCCAGCACCAGGTCCAACCAGGCGTCTACCCTGGTGGGGCTGTGCACCTCCTCGGTTAGATGGAGGTCCTGCATTCTGGTTAAGAACTTATGTGAGCGGTCAGACCTGGTTGACCGCTCTTCCTACCAGATGTCTGGGAAGTTCAGGTCCCCCCACATCCTTAGACTTCACTACCTCCGTGAGCTGTCCTAAGAATTCCTGGTTGAGCTCTTCCCCTTGGTTGGGAGGTCTGTAGTAGACCCCCACTCTTAAGTCTCTTTCCCCTCGACTGCCTTGTAACCTAACCCAAAGCACTTCAGAGTGCCCTTCCTCTGATTCTTTATTAATTGATGAGGATTGGTATTCCTTCTTAATGTAGAGTGCCACACCCCCACCTTTCCTTCCTATCCTGTCCCTCCTGTACAGCCTATAGCCCTTGACATTCACTGTTGCTGTTCCTAGTTGAGCCCATCCCCAGTTGAATCCCCCCACCCCCAAAAAAGCATTTGCAGGCAGGAGAGAGAGGAAGGGGGAGGTGGGGAGACAAACCTTTGAGTATGGAGGAGAAGGGGGGTATTCGTACATGCTTTGGAAACTTTTTTTAAAGTCCCCAGAAGCTCCTACAGTGTAGTCTGCTCATAATAGTGGAGGGGAATGGAAAAGAGGAGGCTGGGAGTAGGGGTGTGGCCATCAAGGCAGCATGGGTGGCCGTTCCTGCACCCGCTTTTGCCAAATCCTATATCCATCCCTGTCTACAAATGCTACCCATCCATTCCAGTATTACAGTCTGGGAGGCTTATATAACTGCCATTTAACCCATACCCCAGGAACTTTCCTTTCATACTGGCTAAAGTTTTCCTTAAGTTATGTGGAAATATATTTGTAGCTGAGATCAGCTTAGGATGAATATTAAGAATAATGCTAGGGTACTTTTTAACTTTCCTGGTTAAATGTCTCTTTCCACACATTGAAAATCCAAGGCATTACACCACACACATTGGGGGCATCCAGATGAGCCCACACGTGCTTCTTGCAGCATCTCAAACCTCTATGAGACACTGTAAGAGGCATGTGCAGGAATGAGAAAATGTTCCCCACGCTGCAAGTTTGCAGCATGGGAGCAAAATTAGACCCGTGGATATCCAGGGGTCAAAAAAACCTGCAAAAACCCCTGAGGCAACCAGAGGCTGGGTCCTCCATAGAGATGCTCTGGCTTCCAGACCATTTCTATGGTTAGCCTTTGCCCTGGTGCTGAAGCATGCTGCATGCCCATGAGGGCAGGCATCATGCCAGCAGCAGGGAGCTGGACACAGGCTCCACTGTAAGTAAGTAACCCCCAGTCCTGCCCACTCTCCCAGCCCCCTGACCCCTTCCCTTCCCTGCCCACCCTCTCCTTCCCCTTGGCCCCCCCCAATCCCTTCTCCACCTGGCTGGGGGGCAGCCATGGGGGCTGGGAATGCAAGTGGGGGATGTGGCTGGGCAGGGAGCCCTTTGGGGCTGGGGCAGCGGGGGAGGCTGAGGGAGCAGCCATCAAGGGGGGTGCAGGAGCCAGCAGGGGATGGGACCAGGCAGTGCAGCAATCGAGGGGGCTGGGGGAGCAAACGTGAGTGGGGTGGGGCATGTGGGCCCTGCAGGGGTAGTAGCCCCTGTGGGGGGGCCATAACCCCTGTTAGGGGGCCGTACCCCTGAGGGCGGTAGCAAAATATATATTCATGTAGTAATGAATTAATGAAACATGCATTTGGAGTTCACTATATTATTATGATTGAGACACTGGTAGTCTTCCAAATTGCTTTAACACTGTAGATATATCAATAAAACATTATCCAACTGATCACTGTCTCTGTCTCACTCTCTCTCTTTATAGGGGTCTTTTGTTTTAATCGTGGAGGAACATGGATTTTGGGGTATTTTACAGAGTGACTTTGGGATTTTTTTATCAGGGATTTTTCAGTTTTCCGATAGGGAACACCAGAATTCCTGCTAGGGAGACTAATGGCAGGACTCTGCCTGCTCAGACCTGGCAACTTTGACCCAGCTTGCTGTGGCAGAACTCCTGGCCAACTGGAGCCAGGAGGACATGCTTTGACAGTTCAAAGCAGGCCACCACACCCAGAACATCTTCTGGGTGATAGCTGCCCAGCTGGTTGGGCAGGGGGCACACATTGCAGTAGTGCCACACAAAGGCCAACTCTGCAGCCACAGCCCACTGGTGGTTGGCCCAGAGGGGCAGATATCTCATCTGGGTCTGGCACATGCACAGCAGATTACAGCCGGGCAGCAGCCCCCACTGTCAGACTGCTGCAGTGGGTAAAGGGTGCAGGGAACTATCAGGGCTGCTTCAGTAGTCTGGCTGGCACAAGGGCTGGTGTCCCCAGGTACCAACTGGCTGGGCCCCAAAAGATCCTGAGAGCGAGTAGCCCTGAGTTACTTGCCAGGGCAGCTTTTTGTACTACTAGGACCAGGACAGGGTAGCTTTTTATACTGCTGGGGACAGCACAGGTGCTGGCCATGGGCTCTAGCTCCCCCTGGATGCAGATCTGGGAAGAGCCAGGCAGGGTTATTTTGCCCCAAGTGGCACAGTTTGCTCCACAACAAAGTGCATGTCTGAGCACATGCGCTGAGGCCAAAAGCCCCAGCTCAAATTTGCACTGCTTATATTTGAGCTGCTACAAGCACAAGTGCTTGCATGTATGGACGTGCCCATTGAGTGTATATAAAGGCATAGTTGTTTGGGCTGATAACCAAATATCAATAAAGTTTACTCTTTTTTGGTTTACTTTGGGGAAGGATCTCTGGCTTTTTATGGAAATGTTTTAATTTATTTATTTTTATTTATTTATTTTATTAATAAAAGGTTACTCTGATTCCAAATTAAGCTTGTTTGTTTAGGAAGCGTCATTAGACACATGCTAAGACATTTGATTTTGCATACTAACCAGTGAAAAAGAATGGACTGTGGGAGTCTCGCATGTAGCCTTTTGCTTTTTACCTTCATAACTACTCAAATGTTGATGAGAATTCATCATGTATGAAAATGTGATAATCATTGTGCAGGTAGCACCTCAAAAGTCTTGTTTCATTCAGAAGCTCAGTAGTGCCTTTTTTGAGAGCTCTGTTTCTTGACTACATCCTACTTACTGTGAATATGACTACAAGAGAAAAGTATTAAACTTCAGTGCACTGAAGTTTAATTTGGGTTATGTGAAAGATCATGGATGATTTTTTATTGCCTGAGACAGGAAACTGTTGGCTCCAGGCTTACTACATTTCCTTCTGCTGGGTGGTGATGGGCCTGGACTAGTACAACAGATCCAACTTCCTGCAGATTTAGCAACCTTGCTACAAATAAAAATAAGGACTGTAAGATATATTTGAACAGCAGTGACAAATCAGACCCATCTCAAATATTGGGGAAGTCTGGATCCAGACCTAAAATCTTTGGAAGATTTTAGTTTTTAATATCAAAAACAACTGAGATACTGCAGAAGCAAAGAGGAAAAGTCATAATTGTACAGGATTGAATCCAGGGAGGTATGGTGGTGAGGTCATACCATCTCAATTCCACCTCCACTCCTGCTGTCTCTAGGAACCCTGGACCTGATTGTGCCAGAGTGGGGCTGACTGATCTGGGTGGGCAGCCAGCAGTGCATGCCAAGTCCTTCCTACCCACCACAGAGGGTAAGGGCCCAATCTTGAGCACACCCCCCTAGTTCTGCTCTTGAGAATACACATGAATGCATGCTCTCTCTTGCTTTCTCCCTGGATTTCATAATTAAAGTTGGTGCTAGTGTAAAATGACTATATGCTCCATTTTAGCCAGGACCATCCCAGATTTCAGAGGCTTATATTAGGAAATATAATGGGCATCCTGGAAATGTAGGTGTGTGGGGCAATCTGTCTGGTTGTCAGAGTTGTGCATAGTGCCTTGCAAGCAGGCAGGTAGACACCGTTGCTTACCCCCACCAACTTGTGAGAGTGCGGCAGAGAGAATGGGGGGCAGTGTCCCAGATAAAGTAAATCTTTTGGTGTTGCACAATGCTTAAATGCCTTTTTTCTTTTGTTCTAACTCAGAGACATTAAAATGGCTTTTTTATTGTCTCTTTTGCCTTGGATATCATAAACTGTAAAAGAATTTTGTCATGATAAACCGTTAAAAATTCCATATATCAGGTAGTGATACTATCAGAGGTTTTTGTCACTGTCAAATTCAAGTGGCCTTTCTTCACACAGTATGTCAAGGCTGCATGTGACAGTGATCCTATAACAGAAAGTCTTGTTTTCCTATTTGATTAAAACCAGAGGGACCTGATCCTGCATTTCTGAAGCTCTGCCATGGAATTCAGTGGGTGCAGGAATGTGGATCCTTTCCAGTGGCAAAAAACACTACCAGACGTGGAGTTCATACTGGTTTTCTCAGTAGGGAGGCACTATCCGATTAATGCATAGTAGTCATAAAGGACAAAACCACTGCTTCCATTGTGCAGATATATGCATAAAAAAGCCATAGTCCCCAGAGTAGTCAATCTAGCTCCCTTTATGAGCTCAGTATTAAATTGGTTTACAAAAAGATTACCTTTATAATTGATAAGGTCCATGCAGGATCACTTCAATACAAATAAAAAGAAAATGTGAATATATTGTATATTGAACCTTTTTTTATTCATTTGAATTGGTTGCATGCATCTAAAAAAAACACCAGAAATATCCAGTGAGCCTGCTGATTTCAGACTGAACTGCCTTCCCCACTCCTGTTTCCTATTTCCCTTATTTCCATCTGGGGCTCCTGCCCTGAGGCTTCCTAACCAGAAATGTTGGGGGAAAGGTGTGCTCTTATTTCACACGCTGAAATCCAAACCCTTTCATTAAATTATAAAACTAATTAAATTGTGTCCCCATGGGGGAAATGCTCTGCTGGCTGGTTAAGCCAGCATTACAGCTACTTTGTGCTTTAAGAGCACTCTAAAGTAGCCACAGCAGTGTCTAGCAGTGGGCTTTCATGTTCTTCTCAGCATACTTTGTTTGTATTGCTGTTATGAAGGTTTCTCTCTGAAGAACATATTTACAGATATACTGGTCATCACCCACAAACATGACAAGGTTTATTTTGTGGGAGTGGAGGAGAGAGGAAGGAACTGTCCTTCAACTACATATTGATGACTATAAGGATTTGGAGGAAATTCCACTAAACCTGTTATCATTATTACATGGATATAAATAATATGAGGAAAGAGGCTTGTGATTGAACAACAGCCCCTACAATTGTTGCAGTGCACAGATTGGAGCAGTCTTAAATTGTATCTACTATCATGAAGGCACTATATTGGATTTCTCATTTCCAGGGGTGGTGCCAGCCTCTTTCGGGGGGGGGG